>NC_140215.1:3767500-4377500 GCF_951802725.1 Rutilus rutilus
CCCCCTACAACGCTCCCAGGTACAGGCAGGTATGGAAACATCAACTATTATTTAAACTACGTGTGGTTTATAGTTTAAATAACAGAGGTTAAAATGGAAGAAGGACATTTTTTGGGGATATACCTTTTATGTAGTGTGTAATACGGCTGTTTGAGAATGTAAAAGGTCTGCAAAGTTTTAAAGGGGTGGTAAAATGCCCTTTTCACAAGTCTCTGATGTCCCTAGAGAGTGTATGTGAAGTTTTAGCTCAAAATACCCCATAGATATTTTTATATAGCATGTTAAAATTGTCAATTTTTGTGGGAGAGCAAAAACGCACCGTTTTGTGTCTGTTCCTTTAAATGCAAATGAGCTGCTGCTCCCGGCACAGGGGGCGGAGCTTCAACAGCTTGCACTCACACAGACATGCACTGAAAATTTCTAAAACGTTTAGCCTTTTATGTTCAAACCGGAGTCAGACAATGATGGAGAGACTCAAGAAGAAGTGACAACATGTAGAAGCAACAGGACATTTCTGAATGTTTAGTTGATGAATTTATGTAGCTTATGTGTAGTTATCTTCTAGTCATTGATTAGCATATTCTGTCTTGATAATCTATAAATCGTGTTGAGGGGGCGGGGTTTATGTAAATTTAGGGTTGGTGATGTCACTAACCCGGGAGGAATGTGGTGTAGTCTCTACCAGCCGTTTGTTGTAGTCCTTAAAAAGCGATTTCTCTAAAAGCAAATATCTCCCTTTGCTTTGAACTTTGAGCGTCGTAACTTTGCAGATGTTGTTTATGTTCAGACAGCAACATTACACACTAACTAAAGTTAGAAAAGTGAAATCATAATCAACAAAGTGCAGATAAACAGAGTTATTGTCTCCCAAAAATGGGAATCAATTCTAAACTGCTGAAATGAGTCGTCAGTAATTCCAGTCTCACTTCCAACTCAAACCTACATAAGTTTGTAACAAATTAGCATAAAGCCCCTCCTGTGGCCTTTATTGGCCGTTGGCAAACAACGTCTATTTTGCCCTGCCCTCAAACACTGTAGCTGTAGCTGAGACTGGAAGAGTTTTTCGTGTTGTCGAATTTTTTTTATGCCGCCAAAGCAAATCCGCTTTGATGCACTTCAAAAGGATGAGGACTCACACTCGAATTGATACGGAAAAAAACGGCACTATCGTTACGATTCGTATCTCTGTGAATCAAATACTGAGGAAGATCTGAAGCTGAAATTCAGATATAGTAATGGACTGTTTGGTTTCTAATATGCGACGTAAGTGGTTGACCAATCACAACAGACTGGGCCATCTGACCAATCAGAGGAGAGTAGCTCTCTCGAGAAGGCGGGGTTAAGAGAGACCTAATCCTTTATCAAACATTTCAGACATTGTGAGAAAAGAGGTGATGTCCAATATATATTATGTTTTTTTTATATATATATTTTTTTTTTATAATAATTTTTTTACCTTGGATGCATGTAAACCTATTGTAGGAGACCTCAAAACAAAATAAGAGCCTTTAAAATAGCATAACAGCAGCACATTAATATAATATAATATTCTACTAAATTACATTTGTACTTTTACTGATCATATTTCACTCCAAATCAAGACAGATGCTTGGAAACATTACAGAATTATTAATAGTGCATTAGATATGAATCCATGATATTTCGAGTGAGTTGGAGGACATGTAGAACTAGACCAGTGTTATTTTAATATTATTTATATACTATTATAGTGTTTATTAATATTTTGAATGAGCTTTTATCTTTATTTCAGCTTTAATTTTCATTTAGTTTTATTTAGGTTAAATTTATTTATTTTTAGTTTGTATTTATTTCCTGTTAGTAATTTTAGTGCTTAAACTTAAGTTATAGTATACTACTAAGGCAACATTTCTAAGTTTTTCATTTGATATTTATATTTTAATATATTTTAGCTTTATTTTGATTAACAAAAATGTTCTTTAATAGTTTTAGTTAACAGTAATAACCCTGAACTAGACTGCTGTTTATTACACATGGAAAATACAGGTGTTGTCCATTCATATGTTAGAGATTTAATGCACTGCATTGCACTCGGATGACTTTCTGAAAACATTCGACGAGGAGCAAAATGATCTGGTAGTGAATGAGTGTCTATCTGAGATCATTCTGCAGTGTGTACAGTATACACACTTCAGGCCTTCTGACACAAGAGGACACAAGTATCACTAAAGGCTGAAAACATCACTTACACGGCACAGAAAAGCCAAACGTCAGGCTTTGTGATTCCTGACATTTGTGATGAGCGATGCTGACTGAGAGATAGTCGGACAGCGGCGAGAGGATAATTAAGCATAATGAGATATTAAACCATCATGGCCACTTCCCTTTTCTTCCTGTGACTGTCAGACATTAATACTCAATCATGTCCTCTGCACAAAATCTCTCTCTCTCTCTCTCTTTCTGTCTGGTCTGCAGGGCCTGAAACTACAGTATCAGCAGCGGCCATCTAAAACACAGCCAGGAACGACAGGACAATTTTTCACCATTTGGATGTCAGACAAATATAGTTATAGGACTTGTTTACCCAAAGCTGAAAATTCTGTCATTATTTACTCGCCCTCAAGGCCGGCCCGCGGGTTTGTGAGTCCCTGGGCAAGATCGTAAAACGAAGAGCATTGAACATGAATTTTTCATGACATTTGTGCTATAATTGCATTTTAAAAGAAACAATAAAAAATTAAAAAAGCACACTGCCATGGGTAGTTGAAAACTACGACTAGTTTTGGTTGTTGTGCTCATCACTTTCTATGACGATATACAGTATGTATATATATATCAAAAGTTTAAGATTGGTAAGATTTTTAATGTTTTTTCTCATTAAAAATGAGAAAAAGTCTCTTTTGCTCATCAAGGCTGCATTTATTTGATTAAAAATACAAAAAAATAATAATAATATTGTGAAATATTATTACAATTTAAAACAGTTATTTTCTATGTGAATATACAGTAAAGTGTAATTTATTCCTGTGATCAAAACTGAATTTTCAGCATCATTACTCCAGTCTTCAGTGTCACATGATCCTTCAGAAATCATTCTAATATGATGATTTGATGCTCAAGAAACATTTATGATTATTATCAGTGTTGAAAACAGTTATTTACATTTTTATTTCATGATGCTATGATGAATAGAAAGTTCAAAAGAACAGCATTTATCTGAAATCTAAAGCTTTTGTAACATTAAACACTAGCGTTCAAAAGTTTGGGGTCAGTGAGAATTTTTACTTTATTTTTTGGGGGGAAATAAATAAAATAAATCAATACTTTTATTCATCAAGGGTGAGTTAAACTGATCAAAAGTTACAGTAAAGACATTTATAATGTTAAAAAATATTCTATTTTAAATAAATGCTGTTCTTTTGAACTTTCTATTCATTAAATAATTCTGAGAAAAAAATTGTACGCAACTGTTTTCAATATTGAAAATAATAATGAATGTTTTTTGAGGATAAAATCATCATATTTGAATGATTTCTGAAGGATCATGTGACACTGAAGACTGGAGTAATGATGCTGAAAATTCAGCTTTGATCACTGGAATAAATTACAGTTTAAAATATATTAAAATAGAAAACAGTCATTTTACACGGTCATAGTATTTCAGCAATATTAATGTTTTTTTTTTTTTTTTTTTTTTTTTATCAAATAAATGCAGCCTTGGTGAGCAGAAGAGACTTCTTTTAAAAACATTAAAAATTGTACTGATCTAAAACTTTTGACCAGTAGTGTGTGTATATATATATATGTGTGTGTGTGTGTGTGTGTGTGTGTTATTAAATCTTCTTCTACTAAGACTTAATCTATATGCATAAATTGGTTTGAATAGAAAATGAAATGGCAAATGCAGGCGTGAATAGAGTTTATTCCATTATAGCCCAGATAAACAGAACATTACAAAAGACTGTCTCCTAGCAAATTATTCATGACAGCAAGTTAATGTATGTGCGTGTGTGTGTGTGTGTGTGTGTTATGTGTGTGCGCGCTAACAGTCACAGCGCATATGTAGATTACTTGATTTGAAGGTCATGTGCAGTTTGGTTAGCATGATTCTAATGTACATCAGCATGTAAATGACTTTGAGTTTGCAGTTTTCTAATCATAGTGGAGGAGTGATAGAGTTCTGCAGTCTAAGCATGTGACGTTCTCGTTCAGACTGTTAGAGCTTCTATTTCAGAATACACTGGAACCTAGAGATTATGTATGGCGTAATGTGACGCAGCGCCTGATAATAGGTCTAATAGGTTAGACAAACTTAGTCCCGGTCACGTTGGAAGTTACTGAGCTGGGGACTATTTTCAGGCGCTGCGTCATATCATTACGCCTGCTGGACTCATGGTACGGCAGCAAAGTTTCTTGATTATTACACAGGAATGAGAGTATAGTTCCTAGCCATATCAGCCTAGAAAATCGCAACTTTACATTTTCCGTCGGTCTTAGTACTCGATGTAACTACAGAAGAGTCAAGTTTTAAATAGGAAAAATATCGAAACTCTTTGGTCATTTTTTTGAGAGAGATGCTAATGGTCCTGTCCGATTCAATGATCTATGCTAAGCTATGCTAAAAGTGGTACCGCCAGACCCGGAGATCGGCTGAATGGATTCGAAAACGCTAAAACTCAACTGTTTAACTCTGGGGGAGTTGTAAAATGAGCCTATTTCCAAAAAAAGTGGAGTATCCCTTTAACATCAGTGTAAACCACGGGGTTTAGGGGTTTCAGGTTATCCTACATAAGGTTTATTTAACAACAGAAACTGAATATTCAAATGTAAAAATAAAACACTTATCTTCACTGTATGAATTAAATATATACTGATTCTTATTAAAGCTACAAAAGTTATTCAGCCAAGAGCAGTGAGTGATTTTCTCTTTGTCTTTTGTTCATGACCCCAGTTATTGCAAGCCGTTGCGATATGCTTATCGCGATATATATTTGTGATATTTCAATAATTTCGATATATTGTGCAGCCCTAATTCAGATCACCCGAGGTTCCCGACAGAATCCTGTCTACCTGAGATGACAAGAAGAAGACCATATTGTATTGTTCTGCAGGCCGGGAACTAAAGCCGCTCATGCTGGTGAGCGTGTTAAATCCTTGATATGAAGCCAGTTACGAAAGCGTCCCTCATGTGATCCGAGAGGAGACGAAGCCAACACCCCACCTGCTTCTGAGAGTCTCAGCAAGAGCCTCCTGTCTAATTAACACGCTCTGTTGAGAAACACCCACTGCGCTCAACCGCTCCACACGCCGGCCGGTCAAAGCACTTCCACTTCAGTCACTGGTCTGAACACGACTGATTACGACGGCTGGTTTAGCACAGCGGAGGTGCGGTCGTGAAGGAGTCACTGGGAAGTCGCAAAGTGATTCCTGCATGATTTTAATTCCGTCAATCAAAGATTGTTAGAGACATTTCGGAAGGTTATTTACACACATAAAAAGTGGAATAGGAAAAGTTTCAGATTTGTTGTCAATGCATTAGCAAACAAAACCTTTCTCTATAGAGCACCACAGCAGGAAGTTAAAATAGGAATATTAATAAACTTTCTGTTCACCAAAGAATCCTGAAAAAAACATGTTTCCACAAACATATTATGCAGCACAACTGGTTTCAACATTGATAATAAATCAGTCTTTATATTTATCTTTACGTAAGTCTTGATCTTCAAATCATCATATTAGAATGATTTCTGGAAGATCATGTGACACTGAAGACTGCAGTAATGACGCTGAAAATTCAGCTTTAAATCACAGGAATAAATTACATTTTACTATTTATTACAATAGAAAACAGTTATTTTAAATTGTAATAATATTTCACAATATTACTGTTTTTACTGTATTTTTGATCAAATAAATGCAGCATTGGTGCTGCATTTATTTATGAGATTTCTTAATTATAAGACTCTTATTTATAAGAGACTTCTTCCCACACACACACGCACACGCTTCAGATAAAAGTTTAAAATGTGATTAATTTCAGAGCTGGTTAGTTTGGATCATGGTTTGGAAATCTTGATTTAATGATTTTTAAAAATGCTTCTGGAGGAAAAAGATGGGGAAAATATTTGCGGAAAGATCTGCTAATATTGAAAATCTACGTTAGAAACCAATCTGGCAAAGACACCATGATACTAATAATGAAAAGTGTTTGCACTCACTGATCTCAGATTTGGCAGGCGGGCTGATGTCCAGTCTCTCCATTGAGTCCATGCTCTCCTCGTCTAGAACATAATCGAAGTTCAGGATGAACATCATCACAACTCCTTCCTGGTTCTTCACTGGGATGATGTGAGTGTTGCACTGGAAGTCTGATCCTACAAGAGGAAGATGAAGACGTGTTTCATTCCCAAAAGCACAACTCTGATCTGGCTGATTTGGTCCTGTGACCAGCACTCGTCTGCTGTCTGGACCACATCTCACTTGTTCATGAAGACACATGCTACGGTTGCTCATTCTGAAAGCTGAAGATTATACACTGCCAAATCAAGCGGATGAAACAGAGAACTAAATCATCATTACAAGGTACTGTACTTATCATAAAAATGGTTTCATTTCAAAGGAAAAGTGGCAATTCAATTTTCCCTGGACATTTTGATTCATTTTTTTGGGCTCAAGGACTAAGGATTCACACATAAGGACAATACATCTCAAGCATGGACTATTTGATCAAGGACTCTCGGATAAGTGTTCATTTTTCTGATTTGATTATTGAGTTATCAATATACTTTGTTGGTTAACCTGCTTATGTCTATCTTTCAAGTGTTGATACAGTTTTTCCCCTTATTCATTAATGCCTTGTGAGTGCCTTGAACTTTTAAGTGACTACTGGTTTACTTAAATTGCAAGCCCAGTTTGTTACAGATTTCAATTCATGCTGTTCCATTCTTATATGCTGTGTTTTTCCATGGAAGACAGAAAGTATACATTTTGAGAGAATTTTCATGCAGAAATTTTCCATAAAATAACCATAGTTTTCCATTGTTTATAGTGGAGAAAAAGCACACAAAGTGCAGCGCATTTGACTATATTTCAAGTTTTCTGAAGTCAAATTTAAGCTGTTATTCATATGAAAATATTAGTTTTTCGTATTAGTTATTATATTTAATTTTTTTTATTTTTTTTATTTTTTTTTTTTACATGAGGTTAGTATTTGAATGGCAGGCTTTCAGTCTTCCTTTGGGACTATTTTCATTTGCAGAAAAAATATTTTTTTTACTGGGAGTAAAAAGCTAAATATTAAATTTTGATATAATTTTTTTATTTTATATTTTATTTTATATTTATTTTATTACCATATATCAGGCATCAGTTTTGGGGCGAATAAGATTCAATTCTATTGTCAGTGCATTAATTAATACAACTTTCTCTATAAAGCAGAAGAACTGGGTTCTGGAATAAAAAAGTACATATTTTTCATATATTTAATCAAATAGTTATGTAAGGGATAATGTAGAGCGAGGCGGTTGTTATAGCGAATACAACCCCCGACAGGCTGATCAGGACCCTGACGCGACAGTGTATTCGCTATAACAACCGCCTCGCTCTACATTATCCCGTTTATTACATGGCTACCCACCAAATAAATCAATAATTTGACACAAAATATTGTTTTAAAAAGGAGTTTATTGATTTAAAAACAATAAAAGAAAAATAGTCCGTTAAAGAAAATAGTCCGTTCCGTCTCTACAGTTAGAACCCTGCGTCCATAGCAACGCTCTGTTTTTCATGGCAACGGTGTGTTATACTTCGCAGGGTCTGTTATCAAGAAATAACACACCGCATTCTGCATTAGAATTCAACCAAGCCATGTAATACATATATATAAAGGATAGTCAATAGTTATTTCATATTTCATATTTCAATAGTCTTTTCCTTTGTAACATTCGCAAAGCATTATTGCAAAATGTTAGCTTTATAATCAGTAGAAATGATAGTTGCAGGACAAAACCCACCAGAACATAATTAGACCCCTGAAAGTGTTCTTCTTGTGAGCTCCTTCAAAGCGGACGGACCGAAGCATAACACACTCATTTGCACTATACAGCTGGAGAAGGTGAGATTCGGGAGCAGAACCTGAAGGACTGAAGAGGTGATGGCAGCTTTCATCTGCTCTCCGAGACCGACGCTACATTACTCAAATACACTCTCCACAACCTCAGAGAGAGCGAGAGAGAGAGAGAGAGCTGCAGGGTGTGATCATGGATAAATGTGGTGAATCAGACCCAGAGGTCAGAGGTCAGAGGTCACAGGCTCTCCACAGGCTTAGCCCTGCTCAGCTGCTGTTTTTCTGCAGGGCGTCCCACATGGACACGCAGGGACTTAGCAGGGCATGACAGGCACAGTCAATTTGTCCACACGGACTTTTTTCTTTTTTAGTCCAATCCATCCTTGTGTCCTTCTCATTCAGTCCACTCCCAAAGCCCCTTTAGTGATGAAAGGATACAACAACAAAAAAATGACTGAAGGATTATTAAAATGTTTGGGTGTCCGTATGAAAGCTTGTGGCTGACATAATAGAATGTATCATACAACAGATATTATCTGTCCTGGATGCTGATCGAGACGAGAGTCACGGCCGCGGGATCCGACGGGACAAGAGTTTTGAAGAGGGGAGATGCTGATAGAAGAGAATATAGAAATGACTCCCGAAAAATATATATTTTTAATAATAACAGCACACAGAAGTCTGTCACTTGAGATCTAAAGCTTTGTGTGTGTGGAAATGGGAAGACATCGCCTTTAGACACCAGAACGAGAGAGAATCTAACCGGACCGGGACTGAAGTAACGCGTAGACCTCTTCCTACAGGCTTTAGTGGGTGGGAATGGGACAAAACGTGGACACTTTGGGTGGGAGCGGGATAAGATGTCTGTCTGCATGTGTATGACCAACAATTCCAAAACACTGCAAACGGAATACACACACACATTCTGTGTGAAGCAGGAATATGATCAACTAAAACTAACACACAAAAAAAAATAAAAAAAATCTTGAAATAAAATAAACACTAACTGAAATAAAAGCAACATTTCTCATTTTCATTTAGTTTAAGTACTAAAATGACTAAAAACTAAACAAACTAAAACTAAAAACTATATATATATATATATATATATATAGAAACAAGAACACTCAACAAAATTATTAAAACTTCAAAGTTAAAATAAAAACATTATAAATAATAATAATAATAATTTTAATTCAAAATATTAATAAAAAAATGTAATAGTATATTAGTTGTTACACTAAAATAACACTGGGATGAACGACCCGTAATTCTCCCTCGGGCAGATTGAGAAACTTAATTGCAAAATGTAGCAAAATATTTAATTTCAACATTTACTAATACATTATTAATATCAAAAGTTATTTATTATTTAATGGACCTGAGCTTAACATGAACTAACAATGAGTAGTTTTATCTTTTATCAACTAACATCAACAAAGATGAATAAATAATGTAACAAATGTATTTCTCATTGTTAGTTCATATAAGTTAATTAATACATTAATGTTAACTAATGAACCTTGACTTTAGATTACTGGATAAGTATTTTTAAAAGTAATGTTCAAGATTGTACACACAAATAGCAGTTTCTAGACAATAAAAACATCTAGAACTGCGCACAAGTAGAAAAAAGTGACTATATATTTCCACAACTTTTAATAATTTTATTTAATAAAGTATTTATTCTTTTTTTTCTTTTCTTTTTTTTTATTAAAAAAAATATTTATTTTCAAGAATGTATTCATTTTAAACTTTACATAACTTTATGAATTTTAATCACTATTTTAAAATCCCTTGATATTTCCAGGTTTTCATTTGGCTGGACTGATATATTGGTCGACTAACTAGTTAAAATGCCTTTTTAAGGTGTAACTCAAATTACAAGATCAAATTATTTTATTTGCATGTACACTATCGATCAAAGGTTTGGCGTAAGTAAGATTTTTAATGACTTTGACAGTCTTTATTGGATTAAAAATACAGTTAAAAACAGTAATATTGTGAAATATTATTACAATTTAAAATTTGAATATATATATTTTAAAATGTAATTCATGCCTGTGATTTTCAGCATCATTACTCCAGTGTCACATGATCCTTCAGAAATCATTCTAATATGAAACATTTCTTATTGATGTCAATGTTGCATGGTGCTGCATTATATTTTGGTTACAATTCCTTGAAATAGAAATATTTTGCAACATCATAAATGTATAAGTGTATTATCAGCAGAAATGTACTGACTGAGATCTGGTCCAGAACAGCACTATTCTTTCACACTCCTCATGGTCACAGTCACACTCAGCAGGAGCCGAATATACCAGCGCTGAAGCTCATTTAGGACACGGGTCTAGGGAGGCTTCTTCAACGTGCTGGACTAAGCATTTCCCGCATCCTGAGCAGTACATCAACGTCTCCGGCACCGGCAGGTATCATTAATACTTCTAACGCAACACCAGCGAGAAAAATGGATCAAATGAGACGTGGAATATTCTGCAGCAACTCTCCTCAAATGTAATTTAATCTACACGTTCACTATAATCTAATGAGCATGCAGAGGAGAAGTGCTCTGAAACATGAAGGACGTCATGTCCTGTCAATGACGAGATACAATCACAAAATCATTTCAGCCATTTACGAAGACCTCCTAATGCAAGACTGGAAATAGCCAGAATGTCAAATTAAATGTGCAGCGCATTAAAGGAACACGCTGACTTTTTGGGACTTTAGCTTATTCCCCGTATCCCCCAGAGTTAGATAAGTCCACACACACCCTTCTCATCTCCGTGCGTGCCGTAACTCTGTCTGACGCACCCACCGCTAGCCTAGCTTAGCACAAAGACTGGAGGTAAATGGCTCCAGCTAGCATACCGCTCCCAATAAGTGACAACATAACGCCAACATTTTCCTATTTACATGTTGTGATTTGAATAGTCACAGCGTGTACGAATAACAAGGTCACATGAGCCACAGCCATCTTCTAACCATATACACACTGGGAACTAGATGAGAAGGGTATGTATGGACTTATCTAACTCTGGGGGATACGGGGAATAAGCTTAAGTCCCAAAAAGTCGGCATCGGCATAAAGTTAAACATTAGGCCTGTTTTACGCTGAACACAAAATCGGTCAGATTTGCTGAATAGAAAGTGCTGTTTGTTAGATGCTGTCTATGATGTCCAACCATTCAAAATAATTTTAGAGGTTGTACAATGAGAAGTGAAAAAAGACATTCTAGAAAATGAAAAATTAACCATAAATATTTCCATGATTTTTTTTTTAAATGTATTAATTGTAAGGTTATTAAAATAAAATAATTGTTTATTAACTTAAAAATAAAATTTGATTTATTTTTGCTTTTATACTTCTACCTGATCTGACTCCAAAAAATGACTTTTGTTGGTGATTTCATACTAAATAATATAATTGACTTGAATAAACCTGTTTAATTTAGATGTCATCACATGAAGCACATATCATTAGGTCATTAGAGAAAACATTTACAGTAAAAACCTTTAATCACATAGAGCTTTTATGCAGTTCACTAACAGTAAATAGCCCTGCGGGATGAATTTATGAATGTATAATGTATATTCAAGAAATGGTAAATGCTGTTCAGAAGAGCTATGATGTTCTGTATGCATAAAGTCTGAAACTGAACGTGATCCCGTCAAAATGACGGCGTTTCAATGCTTAAATCCTGCTTATGTTAAACACTTCAAACAAAATCTCGTTCTGCTTATATGAAAAAAAAAAAACATATATGGAAATATGAGTGGCTCCTGAGGAAAACGAGAGGAGTTCAGAAAGAATTTCCTAAAAATGTTTGCTATTTTTGTGCAAAAACATGCTTTTTAGTCAATCCAGTTTATGCAGATTCAATTCCAGTTAACCAGAGTTTATCTATATCGACTAGTGGTAAAAAATCGAATGTTTCATCGATTATTTTACCCAGCAATACAATAACTGTCATTACTAAAAGCATGCTTCAATACCATTATGATTTGATTAGATTTAGGGTCCTGCAATCAATATATTGATATTATTACTGTATATTTTGTGAGCATTTTACTCATTTTATTAAGTTACAAATGCAACCAAAACACAACATAACAAGTTAATGTAACTCTCTGAAAATGGCAAATCCTGTATGCTAATTAGAACATCCACAACAACAAAAATTACACTTTAGTTTTTAATTTTCAAGGAAGTATAGCATGTCTATTAATGGGTAAAGCTAATGTCTTCAGCTAGTCAGCTTTCCATCTAAACTGGTTATATCTCTGAAGCCTATAGTGAATGTTTTATGAGCAGTAGGATAATCTCTCTCTCGCTTTTTAATTATATGAGACATAACCATATTCATCCGCACAGTCACGCAGAGCCCAAGCACAACCAAAACAATCCTCTTCCTCAAAATATATGCAGTTTTTAAAATAGTCAAACAAGTCTAGTGGTCTCTTTCAAGAGATCTTTCTTTAGGAAATTGCAGGCAGATATGTATAATATGAGAGTTTCAAAATAAAAAATAGGCTTATATATATATATATATAATTTTTTTTTTACATGTTAGTCTTTTGATCCATATGGATACACCGTTACACCCCTACTATATACTCAAGTATAACACTTTTTTTTTAAAAGATTTGTTTCATTCTTTTCAGTGCAACATTCTGTCTATTTTCTCAGTAAAGATGCCAGACCGCTTACTTGTAACTTGGACTGTAATTGGTTTATACTGATTTCCCCACTTGGCGTGTGAGCTCTTATGAAGATCTGTGCGTTCACAAACACAACCGTCTTCATCAGGGAGGAAAACTGATGTGCCGTTAGCAGACAGATCAAAGATTCTCACTCTGTTGAGCTCAGACTGTTCAGATGTCTCACTTTGGTAGTCTTCATTATCAGCACGCTGGCTGTCTGACTAAATATAACTACTGTAGCCATTCAGAGCAGTCATCCATACAGACATTTTCATTTTGTTAGTCTCTAACCAGTTTGAAATATAATGCACTAATAGCACTAATATACTATACCCTTTTACAAAGTCTTGATTCTGTTTTTGGGCTCTACTAGAATACTTGAATGTTCAAAAAACACATTATTTTTCACATATTCTCCATTATTTCAGCTCATCTCTTCCCAGTCTGTCAGTAACGCTCTGTTTAGTTCCTGTCTCTATGAAGCCCCTCCTTCTGAAAAGCACACTGTGCTCTGATTGGTCGGCTGGAGCAGTGCGTTATGATTGGTCAAGCGCTTTGAGCGTGTTTTGGAAATGTCCCGCCCCTTACCATAACCGCCAGTTTCAACACACTACTAACTCAACCAGGCCCCGCCCCTTTATTCTGCGTATGAATTATTTAAATGAGGAATATTGTGTGATGTGTTCGTTCCCGGAAGAAAACTCAAGACTACAATGGACACTGATATAGAGAATAACTCCCGCTGGAGGGACTTTCAGAGCTTTTCATGCTCAAACTGCAACATTACACACTAAAGAAAGATGAAAATGTAAAAAAAAAAAAAAAAAAAAAAAACCTTTTTAGGTCCCCTTAAAAATTCACACCATTTTTGTAGAGAATGTGATGCATTCAGTCAAATATTTTCTGATTTACATGCTCATTTACAAATGAGGTCCTTACCAATGAATTATAATGTTAAAATCATGGCATTTGAGTTCCACAGCATCACTAATGACACTATGATGACTCTTTCTCTAATCAATTATAGAACAATGACGCAGATCGTGTATCCACTTGCAGTCTGTGTGTTTGACATGTTTGGGCTCGTATTGCTGCTCTACAACTAGTACATCTACAACTTTACCACACTAACTAAACAGGGGCAGTCCTGTTCTGCACAACCGTTTGAACTCTTAAATAAGTGTTTTTATTCGGCTAATTATGCACCAGAAATATGCTCTCATAAACTTGAAAATCGTTTTCATATTCTAATATATTCTACATATATTAAATGTCCCTATTATCATGTATAAATTGATCAAACTGATGTGTTAGAATGACAAAAAGAACTAATGTCACCAAATCAATCAAACCTACTGAAAGTACTGTACTGTAATACTTGTACTGTTATAAATCTAATACTTAACTTACTAATACTGTTACTTACTTATGAGCTGTTTTTTTTACATGTGCAGACTGTGCGTTTTACATTATTCATAAGCAACAATTAAAGATAGTTCTATTCTAAACATTACTGAACTGCGTCTCTTGTATGTTTAGAGGGATTAACGTGATAGTGCTAGTAAAGTGTGTGTGTAATTAGTCTCGGTTCTCGCACGCCCTGACCGGGACACCGGTAAAAGAGACCGCAGACGTTGTGACAGAGATGTGATACACAAAGATCTAGTGTCTTGATGCAGGTAAAGTTCAGGGAAAAAGGTCAAGAGGAAGGTTAGGACACAGACAAGACCTTTGAGCATTTTGTACAAGTCTTAATGGAGCAAGGGAACTGACCATTTCGCTTATATGTGATTTGTATTCATAAATGTAAACATATTTTCTTTCTTTCTTTCTTTTTATTAATGAACGCAAATCACATTTAAATGGCCCATTCCCTCGTTCCATTAAGATTTATACAAAATGTTTTATTAAGCTCTAGTTTTTGGTTCTAGTTTTTTTTTTTTACTCATTTAATCCATTTGTAAAGATTATTCAATTCAGTTTGATGGAATTTTACTATTGAAATTCGTAAATCTTAAAAAAAGGCTTAATTTTTTTGGTGTGTACAGATGTTTCATTGAAACTTAAATATATTAAATATATATATAAAGATAAAATGTACTGTATATATACACAATAAAAAACAAAAACATTTAGTTAATTTAAAAAAAATAAATTTAAAAATTAAGCATGCGATT
Organism: Rutilus rutilus; assembly: GCF_951802725.1. NCBI lineage: Eukaryota > Metazoa > Chordata > Actinopteri > Cypriniformes > Leuciscidae > Rutilus > Rutilus rutilus. The sequence goes on from NC_140215.1 coordinate 3,782,429, forward strand.
TTAGCCAGTGTTATTTTAGTATTTTTGATCTACTATTATAATTTTTATTAATATTTTGAATTAGATTTTATTTTATTTATTTTTTCATTTGAAATTTAGATAAAATAATTGTTATTTTGTTGCGGTTTTGTCTTTTTTTAAATATGTCTAAATAGCCTTTAATCAAGTCGTTTTTGTTTATTTAGTTTTAGTTATTTTAGTACTTCAACTTGAACTAAATGCAAATTAATCTGAAATCAAATAAGTTTAAGTTTTTTTTATATTTAATTTTAAGGTAATGTTTATTTAATTTAAAGTAATGAATTATTATTATTATTATTATTATTATTTTAAATGGTGTTAGTTTTGTTTAACGATAATAACCCTGATTTCTGCACCATTGGTGTCACAAAATGTAATTGCAAAAAAATTATAATAATTTTGTACTGGTTTTCATATAGGCCTGGTTTCACAGACAGGGTTTAGATTAAGCATGATTAGGCCTTCATTAGGACATCTAAGTAGCTTTTATAAACGTGCTTTAAAAAAAAACCTTACTGGTGTGCATCTTGAGACAAAACAATGACACTGATATATTTTATTGTCTGTAAAACCAGGGGATAATGCTTTATCTTTTTAAAGTTGCATAGCGGGCATCAGTAGTTGGTACCTGGCGTGTCTGGCTGGGATTACTGTGTGTCTGGGCATTCAGAGCAGAGACAGATGGACCAAACACTAGTTGAATGAAGAGATCTCCTTACATCCCGACCCATGCTGAAAGTCACCTCTAATCCACAGGACTGTCATGTGCATTAGTGTGTGTTTAAAGTGCAGCTTTAGTGTGCGAATGCAGCGGGGTAATGTGATTGAAAGTGCCCCAATTATGATTTGTCGGACATTATCTTTCATGTCGTGTGTAATAGAGTTGTTTGTGAATGTAAAAGGTCTGCAAAGTTTGAAAGTGCATAATAAATATGTTTATTGTGTCCCAGAGGAATCGATTTTGAACTCGTCGTCAGTAATTCCAGTCTCACTTCCTGCTTGAATCTATGTAACACATTTGCATAATGCCCGCCTTTGGTCTTCATTGGCTGCTGGAGAATAACTTTGCTCCGCCCTCAAACACTGTAGCTGTAGCTGAGACTGGAAGAGTTTGGTTCGTGTTGTCGACGTGTTTACTTTGATGAACTTTAAAAGGATGAAGCGATACGATAAAACCGACGCCATCGTTACTGTCCGTATCCCTGTGTATTAAGTGCTGAGAAAGATATAGCTGAAAGTCATGGTAATGGATGTTTGGTTTCCGACATGAAACGTAAGTGGTCGACCAATCACAACAGACTGGGCCTTCTGACCAATCAGAGCAGAGTAGGCTCTAGGAAAGGAGGGGTTTAGAGAGACCGAATCCTTGATCGAAACATTTCAGACACTTTTGAGAAATGAGGTGATGTTATAATGTATATTATGAGAAAATTAAAGCATTTTTTGACCTTATATGCATGTAAACCTATTCTAGGAGAACTGCAAAACAAAATTAGGAGCCTTTAAAATAGCATAATCGAGGCATTTACACACAGCAACCAAAAGTCTTTTTTATTTTTAATGAGATTTGACTTTTTCAACATGTGGGCATGTCCAGTGATGCAACAAAGTCAAGCACTTTATGAATTTGGAGCGACTTTGATTAAACATTTTTTCACAGCTTAATAAAAAAAATATGGATGACAAGCACCAGAATCATAAAGACACAAGTATCAACAACAGGATATTAAATATTGAAGTGTGGAATTTTTGTGCCACAAGATGCAGAAATGCAAATTGTTCAACCAAAACATGTTTTTGCAATTCCATTGTTCATCTGTGAGTTGCTTTGAATAAGCAATAAAGAAAGTAGTATTTGGGTGTAATAAAACTTTTAAAAAACTCGAATGTAGTTAAAACTGGGTGGAAATACTGCCTTGGTGGCACTTTTTTCGGTCCTCCAAAACTAGGGTCCTGGAAATGCGTTCCTGGGACTGCGGTTCTCCGACTCGGTAGGTGGCGCTGTCACAAAAAACTAGGGTCCTAGAAATGCGGTCCTAGAACTGGGGTCCTGAAAATGCGGCCTCCGGGACTGCAGACGGATAATATTGTAAATGATGACAGATTTTACATGTTGGTTTGAACTATCCCTTTAAAGGTGAGGAGTGCACTTTGTGTGACTGTGATATAAAGGTGAAGTGTGTATAGTTTCTGTCACTAGCAGACATAAAAACACCCCCCCCCCCCCCCCCCCCCCACCAATGGCATGAATCTGGGGTGGCCATTATTTTTGCAATTTTGTTTGGTGCTGCTAGTGACAGAAATTACACACCTTACCAGTAAAATTACAGTCATCAGTCTGTGATCTCTGAGAAAATTGAAGGAACAATTTTCTTCTCTCTCACTTTCTTCTGTTTCTCCATCTGTCACCAAAAAATCCTTCATTTCACTCTCCGCTGCTCATTATAGATGTGTGTTGTGGTAATGCAGTAGACTTGTTGTCACAGCAATAACACAAGAGAATATTAAAGCAATATAAGTGACTACTGTACGTACGTTTCCAGACTCTTCTCAAGTTCCAGGAAGGAAAGATAGCCTTGTTAAATACTTAAGAGCCCCCCACAGATTTCAGCAGTTAACCCTTGACACTCACGTTGAGCAGCACTACAGCGCTGGTGTATCCAGTGACCTGATTCATGTTACAGAAGTCAGACGACATGGTAACCTTTAATCTGTACAGTAACATTCTTTCTTTAAGCATTTCTTTAGAACAGTTTCTCAGCTGTCACTTGAAAACACGCTGTTAACAGCCTTCAAAAGATTGTTTTGTGATATTTAATAAAATACACTGTAAAAAATGATCGTAATTTTAACGGAAAAAGACTGTAAAAATGCTACAGTGAAAAACTGTTAATTGGGTAACGGTACATTTAATGTAATTTTACTGTAACATACCGTTAAATTTACAGTTTTTGAAAGTGAAAAAACAACTCATTGTATAATTTACAGTGAAAAACCGTAAATTGACATTCCCACAATTCCCTGTGACACTTCACATTTGATGTATTTTTGTTGAAATAACTATGTTTGTTTCTTCATAGTTTTCTTCGTTTTTTCTAATCAGTTATGTACATTAGGGGTTTATGTTACATTAAATGTTGTTAAATTAATGTTTATTGCATTTTTAAAATTTCATGTGTTACCATGATGGTGTTTAATGTTTGTGTGAATGACACTGTGCAGCTTCTATATATTAGTATTAACTTTCTTGTGGAAGAACTGCTTGTGTTGAGCTTTGATTGATCATGTGATTCTCATCACTGCGGTGATTGGTGGTTATCAGTGTACAAAACAGATATTAAGACTTCAATAGGTCGGTAAATTAACATTATATCATATTACTGAAATCCAATGTTAAATATACAGTTTTTTTCCGTAAAAACAATGGGAAGAAATTACCATTTTTTTACAGTATTTTTCCGTTTTTTAACAGAAATTTTCTGGCGCCCCTGCTGCCAGAAAATTGCCGTTTTTTTACGTTTTTTTTTTTTTACAGTGTATGTTTTCAGAATGCACAGCTACTTTTGAATGGTCGTTAATAGAGAAAGATGCATTTATATATATATATATATATATATATATATATATATATATATATATATATATATATATATATATATATATGAAGAGTTCAGATGCAAAAGCCTCTAAGTGCCATCTGAAATTTTCTTCTAGAATGATCAATTTTATCAAGCTTGTATATTTAAGTTCAGTAAATTCACTTAAATGGCAATGCAAATTACCTATAAATTGTCATAAGTGAAATTACTGAACTTAAATATACGAGCTTGATAAAAATGATCATTCTAGAAGAAAATTTCAGATGGCACTTAGAGGCTTTTGCATCTGAACTCTTCATATATATATATATATATATATATATATATATATATATATATATATATATATATATATATATATATATATTTACCATGGAATTGGCTCATAAGAGTCATTTGTGATTCAGACTACACTGGTTGTGCTGTGTGTGTGTTTGCATGCATCCAGTGAGAACAACGCAATAGAACAACATGTTGTCTTTGTATTTTGTATTTCTACCACATCATAAATCATTCAGTTCCAGTTTTTTCTTATGCAACTGGTTCTGATATTTGTATGGGCCCTTTTCACATTTCCGGAGTTCTCAGAAGCGTAAACGTCAAGCAAGTAAAAGCAAATATAAAATAAAAATTTTGCTCCAATACCAGATGAAAAACCCATACATGACTTCATAAAAGAGAATAATGTCCAATTTGTCGTCAGCATTAATTCGTTTTTTGCAATTTACTGCCAAGGTAATGCAAAACAAAAAGTATAGCATTATAAAATTTATTACATTTTAAAGAAATGAAAATATGAAAGACTTACTAGATTTGTGATGTTGATAACTGTGGAAATGTGTAATCACAAGCTATGTTACCATCCAAAGTTGCAAATTTAACGCAAGCGCAAAATTGGTATACTGTATCATATAAAACATTTATGAACATTTGTTTCCATCCCATGTTCAAAAGAACAAAATTGTCACTTCCTGGGAAATTGCCACAAAATATCCGTAGGAAAACTGGAAGTTGCTCTTCTTAATAAATCATAAATGACATCTCAGAGCGCACAGAAGAAACGCAATAAACGGCATCATGTTATCTTGCGTTCGGATGCTGGTGTTTGGGAACGCAATGGTGACAGTTCTAGAAGGTCATTCATTATAAACAACCATTTTGATGGCAGGCATTGCCTCAGGCATTTCAAAACAATATGCTGTGCAATGAAATTGGTCCAATGGTCCCACCGTCTTCTTTTTGAAAAAAATAAACTTGAGTGCATGTTTTTTAAAGCACACTTTTTGAAATTATGCACATCTTGGCATTTCCATCCAACATTTTTCATGCAATAAATACATTTGCATAAAAATAGGAGGATGTAAACATAGCTTCAGTCTGTGAATAGGGTCCACTGCATGCTCTGGTCTCCACTGTCTATACCTGATGGCACATCTGAGACGCCTTATCGACTGTTTTTCCAGCTCACTACGCTCTCCCTCTTCCCCTGGGCTTCAGCATTGAGCACGTCAGTTAGGATAGAGCTGTTCTAGTACAGTCAGCTGTCACACAGCTACGAGACTAAACCTCTTCAGTACACAATAATAAAGAGTTACTCTTCAGTGTGCTATTACTAAAACAATCACACTTCCAGAGTCATATCTAGACACCAGACAATCATGTATAGCGCCTTTCACACATAGGGCCCTATTTTAACGATCTGAAACTTAAGAATCAAACGCGAAACGCAAGTAACTTTGTGGGCGGATCTCGGGCGCTGTTGCTATTATACCGGCGGGATAAATGACTGTTGCCCCTGACGCAAATCTAAAAGTAGCTAAAAGTTGGTCTGAAGTAGCTTCATTATTCATAGGTGTGGTTTGGGCGTAACGTGAAATAAGCCAATCAGAGCGTCATCTCACATTCCCTTTAAGAGCAGGCAAGCTTGTTCAATGGCGGATTACTATTATAACGGCGGATTTGCCAGGTTCACAGCCGAGGAGACCGACGTTCTCGTCAGGGCCGTAAATGACACAAAAGTGACATTGTATGGGGATGGGAGAAACCCACCCAAATTAGCTTCGGTTAAACAAGCGTATACTAATTTTGGTAAATGTGTAAGCTAGATTTATGCCTATTTTTTCACATCTTCGTGGACACTACAATGATTTCCCTCGTGTGGTAATATTTTTGCTTGTAATTATGTATGGTTTGCAAAAATGGCAACTGCTGCGTCTGTGTGTAGATGAGAGAAGCAAAGTGTATGCGCGTTGTGCACACGCTACATTATAGCCAAGCATGCGCCCTTAAAATAGCATCTGAATAACACACCACTGACTTGTTTTCTGAAACTGCAAAATAGCACCAGGGAACGTTTGCGCCGGAACACACCTCCTCTTTTCGCTGAACCGCTCCCGGGAGCGCAAGTTCATTCCCTAATTTACAGAAGTCTGCTGTGCGTTGGGTGCAAAATAGGAATGATACATGCATCGGTGTACAAAGTCAATTGCGTTGGGTGCAAGATAGGGCCCATACAGTCTTAACTGGTAAATTACCGGCAAATTACAGTAAAGACATCATGTGTGAACAGGACCTTTTCAAAACTACCAGTAAATCAGTTCTGGCAATTTACCAGTATGAGAAGTTGTAACATTACTAGTAAATTACCGGTATGCTTCATATTTTTTGTGAACAAAAAATGTAAATTACCGGTCCGGACGCCTTTGGGCGTCATAAAGTTCTTATGGAGATGACGCGGTTACTCTGCACTGTTAACAGTAAACACTGCTGCTTTTTAATTGTTTTTCTATGTAAATATGCACTAGATGGACATCTCTGACAGTCGCTCGAGACCCTGTCTTCTTTTCCATTCATCAGCGCTGCTGCTCTCCAGTTGGATACTGTTATCCACGTGTCGTGTTTTTAAGGGCAAAACTGCGTTCTGTATAATCGTTCCCTTAGGCCTGTCACTCAGAAGTCTGAAAATGTCGTCAAATTGAACAGATAGTGAAACTAAAGCACTTCTCCTCATGCGAGCGATCACTGAAGACAACGACGCAGCGTTTAAAGATCATCTTCCATGACTTGACATCACAGAATTTACCTGTATTTGGTGCTGATGTGTGAATGGTCCTTTAACGGTGAAAAGCCAGAACGCCGTTGCTTGTGTGAACAGCATATTTGTGTAGAAGTCATTCTGGTAATTTTACGGTAATTTACTGGGATTACTGTGGCTATAGTCCTGAAGGACTAGAACAAGAACAAGGCAAGTAGCACTCATGTTTTCTTCAGAAAATGTCAAATTTAGTTGTGATTGATATGTGTTTTTTAACAGTCACTGCCATGAGCAGAAAGCAGGATGGCTGATATAATGCTGCTATATCCATGATGCAACATAATAAGGACAAATGAGACATTATAAAAGAGCTGCTTTAAGGCATGTCATCTTCACTCTTGATGCTCAATGTCCTTGAGTCAACAGGCATACAAATACAGCTCCTGTTTACTTCAAATGTGAAAGACTGAAGTCTCCAGAACAAAACAAATCTGTTTATGTTAGTTTAAATGAATCAGATATCAGATAATATCATACATGCTGCTGCTTTTGCTCAAATCACACTAAAATAATGTATTTTTCTTTTGCAGATGATGCTATGAGAAGGTACATTTATCAAAAGGACCATCTTTTCCTCCATATACTGTATTATTTTAGTGTTATTTGTGTACTATTATAGTATTTATTCATATTTTGAATTAGCTTATGGGTTTTCATGTGAAATTTTAACAGCACTGATGCACACTGTAATTAAACGAACAATTAACGTATAGAATATTTGCTTAGTTGAACCATACTAAAATTGACACACACAAAAAAAAAAATACAGTACAAACCAAAATTCATTCAGACACCTTGTTATCCTAACTTAAATTAATAGTGTCCTGCACCCAATATATATATATAAAAAAAAAAATTATAAAAAAAAAATAAAATACATTTTTTTATACATGGTGTCTGAATAACTTTTGGTTTGACTGTATATTATCCATTTAAAAGAGTGTCAGTATATTTTGGAACTGATAATAACACTTGACGATGGGATTATCAGCCGATGCCAGTAAGATCAAACTGGACAAATATTGGATGATATATTAGTCACAAATTAATCACTAATTAAAATGTCACCAAACTTCCTTTCTAGAACAACAACTACACCAATATCAACATCAGGGAATTAACTACCAATTCCTCCCAGTTCAGTGGACTGGGACTAGCGTGCCATGTGTGAATCTTTCCATTTTGAACTGGTCACTGCTCTGTGCGCTCCATGGTAGTGAGAAACGAACCTGTCCGTCAATCGCTTTTAATGTGAAACTGAGAGGAAAGCAATGAACAGAATGAAGCTAATGACAGTATATTATTGACTCTGCATCTGCTGCACTTGATCTAAGCGCAGTGCTCCTTTCAAGATGATGGAAATTTCATTAGATTCTTATTTCCACCATCAATAATTAAAACAATGTAGCACAAAAATACAAGTGTGCATTTCACTGATGACCTTGTGTATGAAGACTTACGTACACCCAGGGTTCAAAATGAACATTTTGTCACACTATGGCGAAATAGAAAATTTACAAGTCTTATATGCATATGGCCATGAAACTTTATTGTGCATTATTTTTATTGCTGTTTTTTTTTTTTTTCATTGTCACTTGAGATTGATCTTTCCTACACCCAAAAGTGCAAGACAGATCCTAAGTCTTTTTTCATTCCCTGCTTTTTGATTGATTGCTTTTCCAACTAAAAATAACATGCTTAAAAAAGTATAATTGGATTAGCTAACAATTTGCAATGTAATAATCCAATCTCTTTAATCTATTGTGGCTTATTTGAAACCCAATCGCATTAGTAAACATCGGTATTTTTTATACGTAAATGCAGACAAGCATTTTTGTACATTTGCACAGACACTGAGACATAATTACACATTTACAGCATCTCTAAATCCACTGTACGTATAAAAACTTTACAAATGTATTTACAATATTTTTAATAAATACAAACTTTTAAATATTTACAAATCCTTTAAGGTTATAGAATATATCATTCATGTTATTATTAATACATTGATTTTATTCTATTTAATCATTGACATTAATAAAAAAAAAGGATGTATATATTGTAAATAAAATTACTGCTTATTTTAATTTAATTTAATTATTTATTATTTTATATATTATGCATACATTGCAACAGAAAAATTGTCACTGTACATTTCTCTGACTCTTAGGTACATAATTGTAAATATTTATATAATATAAATATATTTTATTTTTACGTTTCTTAAGATGTACATATGCATTTTAGATTATGTCAATACATCCATATTGAACTGTATGTTTACAAATGCACACAAAATGTATATGTTACGTGCAAATATTAATACACTCTTCAAAATGATCAAAATGCAATATATATGTTTGTTGTGGCCCTGTTTATATTGATTTATTTGATGTGCATGCATCATATGAGTACTATGTTTAAAAACAGAGATTAATAAAGGCATATAACAGGACTTTTTCAGGGTAGATGTGACTGGCAAGTCCTGACATGATGATCTTTAATAGAAAGCTGCACTTCATTATCAAGTAGGGTGTTGTTAAGACGGGCACAGAGCAGTGTCATAAAGCCTGTCTGATCCTCATCATTTCCATTCTGGTAAGCATTATTTTATTGGTCTATTCAGTGAACGCATTACAAGATGACAGCAATTTCCATCATCCCAAAGGAAAAAAGTGGAGGATGCAAAATAAAACATTTCAGTAATCTTCCCATTTCGTCCCCAGGCTCCCTATAATTTCGCCTACTCGGTTTGCCTCAGACTCGAGCAATTGAGTTCCTGCGTCCCCGGGGAGAACAGATTTTGTTTCATTCACTGAGCGAGTTAAGGCTTTTGAAAGCTAAAAATAGGTCCGTAATGGTCATACCTTCAGGAAAGACTGCGCTAAGTCATTACCGAGTGGAGGGATAGGTTTCACTCCCTCCATAGAGAGGCTTTTTATTCGCTAGACAAGACATCAGAGTCTAATGACGCCTGGTGAAAGGTTGCATCTTTGTCATTCACTAGTGTGTTTTTAAGCACGATGCAATTTAGAGGCGGCGGCTCAATGATACAGCAGCGGCCGTCCATTACGCTCGAGAAAACAGGCTCGGGTCCAGGCAATCGAATTCTGAATGAACATGTGAGAGAGAGAATCAGATTACAGCGTATGCTTGGGTAATCTCCAGCAGTTGACTATTTTAATCCAGTGTCACTGAACATTACTCAGGATAACACATGACCAGCTTAGGGGAAAAAATCATGTTGGAGAAAAAATTGTGAATGCCCACAGTATACGCCAGAGAAGTCCGGGCTTTCAAAGGACCGTCGGCTTCGTTTTTCAAGTAAACCAACAACATCAAAAGTGATATTTCCAAATTTGCAACATTTTCTGTCAATGCATTCATATTGTAAGGTATGCTTACAAATTGATATAAATCTGCATGTGAATGTTAATTGTAACAAATATTTATGATATTGTCATGGTTGCTACAGCCCTGTCGATATTGATTTATGATGAATATGCATCATATGAGTGTAACGGTTCAGTGGCTGTAATAAGCGCTCAACGAAATGGAGTAGAAAACAAAGCCATCTTTAATTAATCCAAACAGAAAACTCAGGAGATCACAATCACGTACAACACTGACGTTGACATTAACAATACCAGACATAGAAACTAGAGAAACTGAGGGTGTGTAAAGCAGAGAGACAATGAGTAGAAGAGAAACAGATGTGGGAACTAGTTAACAGCCAGTGAAACTAACTAGAGAACACATTAAAACCGAACAGAGTAAATCCAAACCAAAATAGAATGTAACAGATCATAACCGTTACAATGAATACTGGAATAGATTAATTTCATTTAATATCTCCGTTTAATAATACAGATTAATAACGGCATATAACAGGGCTTTCAACAAGACCTGATATTTCCAAATTTGAAAGATTGCTTTCTGTCCAATGAAAACATAAATTAAACCGCTAATCTGTGTTGCTCTATTCTAAGATAATTCAGAGAATCTTAAAAAAAAAAGTCGTTTCCACTAAAATATGATGCTGTTTTAAACATTGATAATTATTAGAAATGTGTCTTGAAAAATGTTTCTACTTGTTTATTTGTAATAATATTTTTGATCAAATACATGCAGTCTTGGTGAGAATAAGATATAGATATATATAATATATAATATATAGAATAAGATATAGATAATTATTAGTATTATTAATATATTATTATTATTATTGTTTTTTTAAAGAAGTCTCTTATTAAATTATTACTATTATTTAAAAAAAAAAATTTTTTTAAAGAAGTCTCTTATTCTCACCAAGACTGCATTTGATAAAAAAATATATATATATATATATATATATACATATATATATATATATATATATATATATATATATATATATAATGTATGTATGTGTATATATATATATATATATATATATATGTGTGTGTGTGTGTGTGTGTGTGTATATATATATATATATATATATCAATGATAAAAACAGCATTATATTTTAGTGGAAACTGGATGAAATTTATGAAAATAGAAATCTTTTGTAACATTATAAATGTCTTTACTGTCACTTTTGATCAATTTAATGCATCCTTGCTGAATAAAAGTATTAATTTCTTTCCAAAAAATCGTACTGATCCAAACCCTTTGAACCGTATATGTGTATATTAATCAGGGTTATGTCACACTGACATGTTTTCACACACCTTCATGTCATGAACATACAGTAGAATCAACATTCTCCACTCTGATCAAATGATTCTTCATGTTTGAGGAAAGCTCAATGGCCATGAGAAAAGCATAGAAAATCCCTCTTTCTCCTGCGTATCGTCTAATGCGCTGTGACAGCAGTGGTGTTGTGCTGTAGTTAATGCACAACTGGTCTGCGAATCTACCAATCAGAGACGAGCGATGGAGGAGGGGGATGGAGAGTTAACCCTTTGTTTGCTTTCTGCTGGCCATGTGGCTTGCTCTGGTCTTACTGGGACTGCTGCAAGCCAGACAACATGGCCTACTTTCATTTCTAATCATCTCTGCTTGTAGTCGTCCTCCAGACCGATGACTGCCTCACACCCACTCCATGAGCAAAACTGATTGGCTATTACATTCGTGCCAGGGTTTCGCTGAACCACCAGTGATGATATTCCCCACTGTCATGTTTTTAAATGGCCAAGAGGCATTTGCCATATTCTATTCCTCATCTGTGTCTTGGAGCAGCACGATCCACTGGGTTATATCATGAGAAATCACCCTTAGAGAGCTATGAATGTCTATGAATGTGTTGAAACCTGAAAAACGGGAGTATGAAGGAACCAAGACTCATCTGAATCCTGTTTACGAAGCATTGTTAAAATATGTTTTTAATTAAAGGCAGCATATTGATCCGTCACTGCCTACGATAATCCTGTGCGTTTGGAGTGGTTCAAAGTGAATTTAGTCAGAAATATCCAATTAAGAATTGTAGTCATTAAAGGAATGAAAAGTTCACGTACAAATATTTGGCTAATTCTAATTATTCTTCACTCGTTGTCACTGACATGCAGAAAAAAATATTGATTTGGGTAGAAATTAAGAATTCATTCCCATGACTTATTCATCTTATTCAAACTTATTTCCATATTTTAGTTATATCGTTCACACAACTTAATTAATTCCCTAATTTATGTAAATCATGGCCACATTTACTAATTTGTTCCTTTCTTTGAGGAAAATGTTGTAAATATTGCCATATTGTACACTGAAAAAGGATTTAGGATTTGCTTTGAAGCTATTTTAGCTCAAGTGTGCTTTTACATTTCACAAATAATTCCAAAAAAACTAATTAGTTCCCTCAGTCATTTTAATTAAGTTCAATCGTGGCCACCCTATAACTAAAACGAAGGAGTGACACTACAACTAAAACAAGAGAATGAATTTTACAACATGGAGATGATTTACCTAAATGAGCAAGATAATTAATTCATAAGTTGTGGAAACAAACGATATCTTGATTTTTATGTACGTGACTCCGTAATGAAATGCCATCGTATGGAAAAACTGGGTGAATTTTCCACAGAGTTTTCACATAACAGTGTACATTTGGAGTGAATAATGACTGGAAAATCACTTTCAATATTTGTTTAGTTATCTCTAAAGCTCACATTTTGTTCAAGATAATCAGTCGTGATGTACATGCCTTCATACATGCCTTCTAAGGGTGTAACGATACACGTATTTGTATTGAACCGTTTCGGTACGAGGCTTTTCGGTTCGGTACGCATTACAAACCGAGCGATTTGTTGGACCATTTTTCCTGCTGGTTTGACCCAAATTTTGTCTCGCTGGCACGACCGACACAACGCTGCCCAAAAACATAACGAAAGCGGAACGAAACTGCGCTACTCATTATTTTGTGCTTCACGGACCGTTTATCAGTTTGGACCAATGCAACGCGAGCCAATGGGGTAATCCATCAGCCGGAAACCGAAGCTTCCCCGGGCGCCGCCATTGATTAGCAGACTGTTAGCATTCCATTGACTCCCATTCATTTTGGCGTCACTTTGCCAGAAAATAACTTCACATCTGAGGCATTTAAAGACTCCATTTGTCCATTATTTATTTCTAAAGAAACACGAAAAATGTATAAAAGGCTCCATTACCTTGTATCTTACGTTATGGCCCCGTAGAAGCAGTTTTTGGAAAAATAGGCTAACGATTGCGTCATAACCACGCGACTCTCTGTCGCACAGTAGAGAGATTACCGTATGGACAGGAGGAGAAGCTCGCGCGCAATCGGGGGGACGTGGAGGCAAAATGACAAAGTAATTAATCAGAATACTTAGCAAAAGTTTCTCCTGCTCCTAGCTCATGGACACCTCCTACTCACACTCTCCGTCTCTGCAAGTTTCGGAAGAGAATGATTCAGATTTCTCTTGGCACAGCTACTAGAAGACAGACGGGTTGCTCACGTCACATCTACGTCGTCAAGCTCAGTTCGAGTCTGCGCAGTACGCTCAGCCATCATGAAGTGAGTGCTTCTAATTGACTTCACTTTTCTCCGTTGAAGTCTATGGGCTCGCTGTGTCCATTTCTTTTACTGTCTATGGCGCAAGCCGATCTTGATCAAGCGACACTGTTAATACACAGCGCGTGGAAACCAGGAGAAACATTGTGTCATGAATGAACTAGTTATAGGCTTTAGCAACATTCACCATGGATTTACTGTAGTAACACTAACTGTAACTATGGAAGTTTGGCAGGAATAGTGCAATGCTTTCAAGTACGTCGGTTTTATTTCGACATTATGATTAAAATTGCTGCCCTCAAATGTTAATCTGAAATAAAATAAACCTTTGTTTAGGCTATAACTACTACAATGTTAGGCTACATTTCTTCTTCTTTTTTTTTTTATAAGGAGCTGTTTTTGTTTTATATGCTCCTAAGAAGAGTTAAGTATAGCTCCATCATTTCTCAAAGTAAAAAATGATCATATTTTATAATGTTAGTTTTAATAGATAACAAAAAAAAAATTAAATCAAGGACATTTCTCTGGCATTTCTTTCTTTTTGCTGTATCGAAAACGTACCGAACCGTGACACCAGTGTATCGTATCGAACCGAACCGTGAATTTTGTGAACCGTTACACCCCTAATGCCTTCATACAAAACCGTTATCTGGTGAGTCATTGACTAACATGGTCAGCAAGGTTCCTGTCAACTAAATGGCCTTCAAATAATATTGCAATGTTGAGGAATTCCCAAGAAAAATCCATTGCTCTGAAAGATTTTCTTCTAAACAAGGATTTCATAATGGAATCGCCATGATCTCCATTTCACCACTTTCCTTGCATATGCGCGAGCCAGATTAGATCTCGCTGCATTACAGTGGAGCGGGTGGAGAACAGAAGGAGCGTGAGGCGATGCTGGCAGCGGCAGAGGAACAGATGGTTTAGGTTGCCTCTGGATGGCTTTCAAGAAGGCTTCCCTTAGCTGAGCAGATATGTTTCATTAGAAGTGGTCCTGATGTATTGGACAGACATTTGCCCCTTATAATGCACTGCCCATCTGCTGGTGCTGAAGCGTTGGTCGGGGTTCGGCTTATATCTGCTAAAGGGAACGTGCGTGATGATTCTTAAACAGAAGAGTTCAGAGAAAATCTTAATTGTTTCTCCTCGACAGCAGTGCATGGAGAGCGTTTGCCAAGATAGAAAAACATTTCTCATCAAATCATCTGATCTGCTATGCACATACACTGTACGTTTACTGTATTTCAACAATTGACTCATTTGTTTCTATTTTTATTGTGTAGGGAAGCATCTGAGAAAAGGTTGATGCCTAAATGAAATATATCTGAGGTGAGAATGCACACCATTTGTAGTGTTTTATTGAGGACCTATTATGCTTTTTAACATTTACATGTTTCTTTAGTGTGTAATGTTGCTGTTTGAGCATGAAAAGCTCTGAAAGTCCCTCCAGTCCCTATCAGTGTTTCTGAACTCCCTAAAAACGCCTCCATTGTAGTCTTGAGTTTTCTTCCGGGAACGAACACGTCACAATATTCCTCATTTAAATAATTCATACGCAGAATAAAGGGGCGGGGCCTGGTTGAGTTAGTCAGTAGTGTGTTGAAACTGGCGGTTATGGTAAGGGGCGGGACATTTTACAAACACGCTAGAAGCGCTCGACCAATCACAACACACTGATCCAGCCGACCAATCAGAGCACAGTGTGCTTTTCAGAAGGAGGGGCTTCATAGAGACAGGAACTAAACAGGGGTGTGTTTCCCAAAGCCAACTATGATCGTAAGTTCCGTCACTACCAATAGAGTTCAATGGAAATTGCAATCATGGTTGGCCAACGATGATTTTGGGAAACACACCCCAGAGCGTTACTGACAGACTGGGAAGAGACGAGCTGCAATAATGGAGAATATGAAAAAAAAAAACAATTACCATACAAGCATTAAAACCTTTTCTAGTAGAGCCCAAAAACAAAATCAAGACTAAGAGTGCATAATATGGCCTCTTAAAGAAAGAGTTGACCCCAAAAATGTTTTACATTGAAATTGAAATCAAATTGATTTTATCATATTTGACTCATTCTCTTGTCATTCCAACCATATATTCTTTCTTTCATGAACTTATATCATTGGTCTGACTTTTTACACAAGCACAAATGAGATTTAAAGGGACAGTTCACCTAAATGGAAATAATGCCATCATTTTTATTTTAACTATTCATTCATAACTATTCATCGTTTTAACTATTCCTGTAGTCCTCGCAATTCTCATTACCGCAATGCTAGGGGAAAAACATTATTTAATTACATTTTATTTAATTTGTACATTATATATACATCATGGTCGTATTTGTCGAGCTTCTTTTATGCGTATTTAAATATTTTTTTTTTATTATTTAATGGAAAACAAATTGTATAATTAAAACAATGTTACAATGAAAAAAGTATTACATTTCTTTATCCAAAATATATGTACATAATATATGTTAAAAAAAATCTTCCTTTTGAATTTAAGTCTGGCAGATGGGACATTTATGAGTGAATATCACACAAATGTGTCATTTGACTTCAAAAGACTTGGAAAAGTTATATTTACTATTTTTATTTTTGACATTCTACCATAAAGTTGTTGTTTTTTCTACAATTTTTGGAGCTTGTCAGAGAAAACTATCTTCTTTGGTTGTAAGGAAAAGAGCAGGTTTTCTACCAAATGTTTTGTGCAATGTTTTGAAATGACATAAGAAACTGTACATTTTGGAATAGATTATTTTTGAAAGCATCTACATTTGTACAACAGCTATATTCAGATGATTTGTACTGTACATGCAGTCATGGTTCTGCAGAACACTGTACGGACGACACCTGATCTCGAAATAAACTTGATCTGTTTTGAATGATCTTTATTTTGATTGGCCGACCGTTCTCACTCTCTCTGCCAGACACGCATGCATCTGACCCAGCCAAGCACACGCCACCATTTCATAACAGATGCAAGGGTAACCAAAGAGGTGGCGGCCCTTTAATAATGCATGCTGGCCTTTCAGGAGCAACCATCCTGCACCTGCTGCTACACCGTCCCTTCAGAGCCTTCAGCTGTGCACGCAGGGAAGAAAGAGGAGGATAAAGCCCCGGGCCGGCCCTTCACGGAGAGGACAGAGCGAGTGAAACCCAGCACCCTCGCTCACCACATGGCTCCGATCCTGGGGCGTTTCTGTGCAGAGGTGGAGCGGCCAATGTCTCATTCTCTCTTTATCTCTGGCACGCTCCATCAGTGTCAACTTTTGTCCTTTAAAGAACGCGTTACGTTTACGGGGCGCTCGTACTGACAGATGCCACAAACACATGCTTTGACATGTTCACGGTGGAGCAAACTCGTGCTAAAGACGCAATAACTGACGGTGAAATGCAACCTCTCCGACATGTGCACAACACAAGTGTTTGTTTGGAGGAAGAAGCGTTTGGAGACTTGCCATGCCCAGAGGAAAGTCTTATAGCTCAGACAATTTGGTAACCCTTTACACAAAAACATGACCTAACAATGACCAATACTTCTATGGCATTTATTAATATTAGTCAATGGTAATTTCAACATTTACCAACACATTTTTAAAACTCAAAGTTGCATTTTTTAACATGCATTGCAATGAACAATTTGATTTTTGGTAACGCTAAACAAGATTAATCAATGCTTTAAAATATAGTGCTCATGTTAGCTAATGCATTAACAAATGAGACCTTATTGTAAAGCGTTACAAGTATTTTATATAAAGCATGCATTTTGAGATGTTTCTCCTAAACTTCCTCACTTAATTAATGAGCACATGTAGCTCAGATTATGTGGTCTTGAAAGAATTTGATGAGATATTTGAGTTCTTATGGAGATTTTGATCATACACTTTGCAAATATAAGAAAAGTGTGAGATATTACAGAGAAACTCCAAAGATTACCGGAGCATTTATCTAAAAAGAAAAATCTGAAAGCAAAAGTCTCCGATTAATCTCATTGATGTCTATGAGGGAGAACTGAGATCATAATTTCTAATCTATCTATCTATCTATCTATCTATCTATCTATCTATCTATCTATCTATCTATCTATCTATCTATCTATCTATCTATCTATCTATCTATCTATCTATATAAGCACACACACGCAGTATATACAGTATCTTATCAATCACGTACACACAAACTTTAGAGATTACTGGAACATTTTTCTAAAGAGAAACGTTTGCGAAGCAGAAGACAAAAGCAAAAGTCTCCATTTGCTCTCCAATTAATCTTGTTGATATATAGACGAAACAAGTTATTACAGAGAATTGAGTTATTAAAAGTCTTTTGTATTGCTATGTATGTGAATGTCAGTGGTTGAAGGTTTAGTTTTTATATACAGTACACGCAGGGTCCTTAATTAACACTCAAGTGACACATGCAAGTAAAATGTGTTTGGCAATTAAAATAAAACATTTAGGAACTGCAACTTTAGGTGGTTATGTCAAAGAATGTTAGCCAGCAACATGCATGATTCAAATCAAACACACGAACCATCCTAAATAAATCATCGGTCGCAATCATGCCAAAACTTGGTCTAGCACATCTAGGTTAATGTCCTCCAGAACTGCACGTGTAATATTCCTCACATTACGCAAGCACAGAAATACGAGGAACTAAATGGCGATGTGTCTTCACATTTTTCTGACAGGTGCAGTTTTTCAGAGAGACGAGGACCGGCTCATCTCGTGTTTTCCGCTGTGAGTGACACGATGACCTGCGCTGTCTGTCACAAAAATGCAAGCGATGACATTGTCATAGGGACTTAAAATACTTTTTTTTTTTACATAAAAAATAATGCAGAATGTCAGAGATGGGCCAGTGGTTAGTAAATGTGCTCTGACGGGTTGCGCAATAGTGCTTGTGTCCATTTTTCCCATTCTTTTACTCTCCAAAATTTTCATCCCTGATACAATACATTTATGGCTGGTAAATGATCTCAATTCACTCACTCATCTTTAAGAAAGGAAGGTTTGATTTTCAGTGTTGAGTGTTTATTTTTTGGAAGTTTTGAAGTGAAAATATAGCAAGAAACTATTTCTCCTTCTGAAACGCACATGGTCTCGGACAGAGAGCAGAGATTACGGAGAAAAGAGGACTTCTCTTCTTCATCTGGACTTATTGCACTTCACGAAATAATGATGCAGAAACACGTGACATTTATTAAATGCTAGTAGTGAATTTTGTGGTGTTTGATATAAATGTAAACTATAAAAGCTGTTCAATGTTTGATCATGTTCTACAGTTGTTGTAAACAAAAGGAAAACAAAAATTTATAATGTTCAAGTCCATTTAATGATAATAGTGACTATTTAATGTTAAATGGGAAAAGGTTTTCCATTTATCCTTTTAAGTCACACAAACGATTCATTTATTAAAAGTATTGTAATTGGCAGAGATCATGCTGTTTTATTGTATCTAATTTATATATATATATATATATATATATATATATATATATATATATACACAGACCCTTTCCAAAAAATTAGAATATCATGGAAAAGTTTATTTATTTCCATAATTCCATTCAAAACGTTAAACTTCCATAGATTATAGATTCAGGGCCCACAACTTAAACGATTTCAAGTATTTAGTTGTTTATTTGTACATAATGTGGGCTTCCAGCTCATAAAACCCACGAAAACAGGATTTACATGAAATCACACAGTAATTACACAGTGATACCATGGTCATTGAACCAGGTTTTGGTTATTTTGGCAGTGTGGGCAGGTGCAAATCCTGCTGGAAAATGAAGGAAGCATGAAGTGCTCTGGAAATGTCCTGGTAGACGGCTGCGTTGACTCTGGATGTAATAAAGCACAGTGGACCAAAGTCCTCTTTTCTGATGAGAGCAAATTTTGCATCTCATTTGGAAACCAAGGTCCCAGAGTCTGGAGGAAGAATGGAGAGGCACACAATCCAAGATGCTTGAAGTCCAGTGTGAAGTTTCCACAGTCTGTGTTGGTCATCGGCTGGTGTTGGTCCACTGTGCTGTCCACTCAACGCAGCCGTCTACCAGGACATGTTCAGAGCACTTCATGCTTCCTTCAGCAGACAAGCTTTATGGAGATGCTGACTTCATTTTCCAGCAGGATTTGCACCTGCCCACACTGCCAAAAGAACCACAACCTGGTTCAATGACCATGGCATCACTGTGTAATTACTGTGTGATTTCATTCAAATTTTTTGAAATCCTGTTTTCGTGGGTTTTATGAGCTGGAAGCCCAAATTATGTACAAATAAACAACTAAATACTTGAAATCGTTTAAGTTGTGGGCCCTGAATCTATAATCTATGGAAGTTTAACGTTTTGAATGGAATTATGGAAATAAATAAACTTTTCCATGATATTCTAATTTTTTGGAAAGGGTCTGTATATATATATATATATATATATATATATATATATATATATATATATATATATATATATATATATATATGAGTCAAAAAGTCGAGACCGGACCCATCGTCAACATTTCTGTGTCCACCACTCTAGTTCATCCAAAACAAACCAGAAAAGAGACTCAAAGTGCTAAATACCGGAATTATCCTTTAAGGTTAAGTGAAGCCCAGAGACTCATCTGTCATGCATAAAAACATGCAGTTTGAGCTCAGTCTAACTAGTATGGATCCTGAATGCTCTCAAACACAGGTTTCAGACACACTGATCTCATTTCCATGGCAGAATATGACGGTGAGGCCTTCATGCCCAAGATTATCATACATTCAATCTCTTTCTCTCTCTGGTATCTCCAGATGTGTTCTAAAACCTAGTGAGCTGCCTTGCTGTACACCGCCTACATAGCCAGCATCCGCTATAGGGCAGCATGGTCACTTAAAAGTAATTAATTTTACATTTCTACATAGGCAGAAATAGTATATAAATGGTGATCCTCACATGAAGCGTCAGTAGATGTTGGCATTATCTAAGCATACAAATATTTAGGGCACACAAATTTTTGGTAAAATAGAAGTTTTTATTGTGTTTTGGTATTAAAACATTAATCTTCCGTTTCATCCACTTTCTTGGATGTTTTCATGCAGCTTATAGCAATGCATTATGAGATTGCATTGTCTGTGAGAGATGCATGTAATGTTGTCAAAAATAACTTAGAAGGAGAAAATACTGCTTATATTATAATGACAAAAAAATGCATTAAGTTTGTAATAATATGTCAGTTCAGGATAAACTTGATGGTACAGACGGCAAAATATAATAGGAGGATGTGCAATGTTAGAAGCTTTAAGTAAATATTGTGTGCGGCGATATTAATATGCAAATATGCACATAAGGACGTTTAGGAATGTACAGTGTGAAACGACAGTTAATGAATACCCAAGATTAATTGTTAACCCCAGGTAAATTATAAGCAATGTAAAATGTGACGCAAGATAACCCAGGATTCCGTTTATCCTGGGTTTAGAACGATCCAGGGTTAAATATTTCAATGTGAAATTAATGTAATAATATATATATATATATATATATTTTTTTTTTTTTACTATTTTCCATTGTGAAATTGATTCTCAATTTGATCGTTTTATTCCCCCCAATTAAAATAATCTTTCTATTTTTATGTTATTGGATCTATTTTAGGCCAGAATATCTAATGGAAATAAAAATTTCCATAATTTGAACATAATTGGGTGTTCTGGTTGGTTGACAATTTTTTTTTAAATAATAATAATAAAATAAAAATAAACTAAAACAAAGAAAAACATAATTATTCTAGTTTCTGGATTTTTTGCTTGTTTTATTGTCCTGTCAAGCATATAAATTGCAAGAAATATTATTCTAGTTTGTGGAAACAATTATAATTTTTTATAAAAAAATATTTTGCTATTTTGCATTGTGCATCACATTTGCATCACAAAATATATGCATTCCCCTAATAAATAAAAAAACATTCTATATTTATGCTATTGGAGCTATTTATGTCAGAATATCTACTGGAAATGAAATATTCCATAATTTGAACATGATTTATAACACACACACTATGCTCATCAGTATCCCCTCATTAAAAACAACTAGTTCAAACACCAGATTCTGTTCAGGAACGACACTACGAACAAGCGTATGGAAATAAATAAACATCTAGCATGCTCATCAGCTTTGCATGAGCGCTGTAATCCATCATGAGCCGGGAGTGAGGTGTCAGAACACACAGGTGTAACGACTCCATTAAGACCTCACACGAGATGACATCTCCTTATGCTCCACAACACTGATGTGACATCAGAGCCCATTACCCACAAACCTCTTCATCCACACCGTGCCCTGGAACTACTAAACAAACTCTGTTTACCAGGGGTCATGACAGCGGTGTGGCATGATCGTGATGATTGTGTGTCATACACACACACACACACACTCTTTCAAGGTGACTTAGGGATTGCAAATGAAATAATTTGTGTAATCATGTTAAAACTGTTATAGCGTCTTACAAGAAACCGTTTCTGACCAACTTTCACAAGCAATTTTCATCAGGTCCTACTACAGTAGATCAAGGATGGATGTTATGATATTAAGGGGTGTTTTTTAAGGCAGAACTTTGCCTTTTTATTGTATTACTTTTTGTTTTGAACTGAAGTGTTACATAATGTAAAGCTGTTTTTGCTTCACATTATGTAACAAATAAGAAGAGAAGAGAGAAAAAAAAGAGATAAAGTATTTACCCAATTATCTAAAAAAAAAGTCATCGCCATATGGTTATTTATGTAGAAACCATATTTTCATTGAATTTTCATCACTGTACTTCTGTTCAAAAGTTTGTGTTTGGTAGTCTCTTATGCTCACTACTGATCAAAAATACAGTAGAAACTATGATTTTGTGAAACATTATTACAATTTAAGGGTTTTCTATTGTAATATATTTAAAAATGTGATAAAAGCTGGATTTTCAGCATCATTATTCCAGTCTTCAGTGTCACATGATCCATCAGAAATCATTCTAATATGATGATTTGCTGCTCAAGGTATATTTATTATTATTATCAATGTTGTGAAAACTTGATATTGTCTTATGAATTATTTGACAAATACAAAGTTCAAAAGAACAGCATATAAATATTTTGTAACATTTTAAATTTACTGTCAGTTTTGATCAATTTAATGCAATAAAAAAATTTACTAACCCTTAACATCAATGCACAGCACCTAAAACTAACTTTCTGCCACAACTGCCAATCGCCGGTGACTTAAGAAAATTTACCGACCATAAATATATTTACCAGCCATGAAACATAGATTAATCCTTATTAAAGTTACAAAAGTTGTTTAGTCAAGAACAATGAGTCGTGTTTTTTGATTAACATTAAAAACACACAGCAGCAGGAATATTAGGCTACTGTCACTTTAAGAGCTAATGCACAGATCCAATATACTGTTACACACGCATTTTATTTCTCAGCTGTTTATGTTCACTTAATAAGACATAACTGACTATCTTATGTTTACAAGACGGGCATTTTGACATAATTTTGTTTGAACATGTCTGTTCAAGCGCAAGAAGACGTGAAAGAGTGACTGATTCAGTATACACGCCGTCTGAGACGCGGATTTTTGGGCGCGCGCGCTTCGGATGTTAGCGCACAGAAAACTTCCTACAGCGGGAGAGTAATGAATTGAGATCCCTTTCACGTCTTCTTGAGCTTGAATATTTAAGGCGAGACACGGCAGGCAAAAACATATTTTTTTTTTTACTGGTCAATTTTGAGATTTTTGGATATTTGTCTTCAATAACATGTCTTCTTTCAGACTTGTGGTGAAAAAAAGTCCGAAATTCACATTTAGGTCTTTATTTTACTACACTTTGTCTGTTTGCGTCTGTAGATTTCTCATAAATTCAACAAAAGTTGGCGTTCTTAATCATCCCGCTTCTCCGCGATCTCTGCCGGCACCCTGTCATCACACACACCGTTAGAAAGCTCTCTCTCTCCTGTACAATGCTGTCGGATCCAAATATGGTCATTTCCTTTTTATCAGCAACCAATCGTGAAAGTAAAAGGGCTGAATGCGCTATCTCATTGGCTGATGGTAAATCTTTAAAGCCAGTTTTCTCAAAATGACTTTTCTCTCATTCTCCAAGTCCGAAATCTCCACTTCAGTAGCACCTATATACACCAAACTTTCCAGTCTTGTACCTAGTTATATTATGAAGACATTTACAGAGGGATTTGTAAATATATTATTCCTAGCCTGATTTATATAACATTTTATTCCAAAAAACATGGTGAAAATCATTTTTTTAAGGCTATTGACAGTATATTCTGATTTACAGGATAACCAAAGTAGATATCCATAAATCCCTCTGTAATTTTTTCCCCATCTAATATGTGAACACAATGAAAAAATATTTTTTAACCTGGCTTTATCCAATACTCAGATTTCATTTGTTTTATATATATATATGCAAATTAGCGCATATTTAATTAGATATAGCCTAATTTGCATATTTAAACATTAAATTACAGAACACTTGTAATACATTTTTTTTCTCATCTTAATGTAGGTAATCAACTGGGAAAGTTTCATGGTGATATCTGCTAGCTAAAAATTTTACCCTTGTCTCGCCTTAATAAGAAAAACAAAAACATATTATCTTATGTTTACAAGACGGGCATTTTGACATAATTTTGTTTGAACATGCCTGTTCAAGCGCAAGAAGACGTGAAAGAGAGCTGGATTCAGTATTCACGCCATCTGAGACGCGGATTTCTGGGCGCGCGCTTCGGATGTTTGCGCACAGAAAACTTCCTACAGCGGGAGAGTAATGAATTGAGTTCCCTTGTCCCGTCTTCTTGAGCTTGAATATTTAAATGAACAATTTTGCATTTTTAGAATTTATAAAAAAATGTTACCAGCCAACCGCTGATTGACACCGTTTCATATACTTGCCAACACTGTTTTTAACACGCATTTGGCGCTTGGCGAGTGTTAATTTTAGGCCCTCTGCATGTTTGATTACCAAAAGTCTTATCAGATCCTACTTAATATTAGAGGTGCTTCTTCTCCTTAACAGGTCATCATCGAGGTGCTTTATCTATCTCAAATTTAATCACACCTTCTTTATAATTCATATCTTTCGATGAATAGCCAGCTCAAGGTTCCTGGCACAAGCTTGGGATTCAGGTGAGCTACGCAGCTGATGTGATGTATTGTTAGCCCGTGTGTACAGGGTGTTGAATTTCACTCTCAGCTTGATAGCACTCTTTAACCGAACCTCTAATGATTCCTTAATGAGGCTCAGTCTGCTTTTCAGTCCCACTTTTATGCTAGCTAAAACGCTGCTTATTAATATCTACGTACGGGGGAAATGTCTGTTTAAATCGCCCTACAGCAGGTGCTATTAAAGTGCAGTGTTCAGCTGAAACTGCAAAGGAGAGTCATTAAACAATGGTGTTAATATATATTCCCCAGCTTAAGTTCATTGTTAAAGGTTTTCTTTCTATCTGAGCAGGTACAACCATTGACTTTCTCCCAGTACATGCATATTTCTAGATGCCATGAGTTATCTATCAGTGGTATGCCAATGCACTATTACTGAGATGTGCTGCGATCTGTTTAAAACGTTGAAACTTACATTAGAAAGACAGTTTACCATGTATATTTACAGCCAGTATCCCTCTATGGTGCATTGCCAGTATATGTCAACCTGTTAATTTCCTTGCATTGTTGCAATTAAAAGGGTCTTTAACTAAAAATATGCTGTTTTTAAGCCACATGGCTTGATTTTTTTTGTCTTGATGTATAAAAACACAATGCTAGGGAGTTGTCATGGCATTTCTAAGGTTGCTAGGGTGTTCTGGATGGTTGCTAAGAGGCCAAAAAATGCCAGCCCACTCTATAATATTCTGGTCTCTATTGTCCTCCCAAGTGTATAAATGTTAAATAGTTAATGAATGTAATGTAATGTTGTATGGAGCAAGTTCATGTCAGAATATCTAGTAAAATTGAAATGTCACCATTGGAACATAATGCAGATGAATACGGAGAGCTCGTGTAAGGCACACTGGGCTCAGGCTCATCAGTACAGCATCTTCCTGTGTAACTGTTCAAACACTGTTAGCATAAGAGCTGATCTGGGCTCTAGCAGCAGGCGCTGGCGTGTGTTTTGCTTTAATCCTGTGTGTTTGAAGGGATTGGACAGGCTGAGGGCTGAAGTTGACTGAGTAGCTCAAGGCGGGTGTAAGGATGCCCACATTAGTGAGTTTGCTTCACTGCACACTTCAGCTGAAATCAGCTTTCCTCCCCGCCAAATGAGGCGCTTACGATATTGCAGCAGAGACGGGCGAAAGAAGGGAAAAAAAAGATGAAACAAAAGGATAAAAGATAGAGAGGAAGTGTGAAAAAAGAAACACACTACTTGCATTTCGTGCTCTGTTCCAAAACCTAGTGAACTGCCTACCAAGACAGTATTTTAAGGTGTCATCCATTGCAGGTGGCAGATTAAACTGCTTATACAAATATATTGACTTCTCTCAATACCGTAAAGTATTCAAACTTGAGCATTTTACTAACAAAACACTGCCCGGCCAAAAAAATTCACAGTTTGGATTCAAATAGGCAATTGCTTAAGAGTCAATGATTGGATCATTTTTGCAGCGATTATTATGTTTCTAGCATGTTATATGTTTGGCAACAGTTCTTCTAACCCTTATTTATGGAGTGTGTAGCTTTTCATTTCTTAAACAACCGTGTAGGAAGACACATCATGGCCATATTCCAGGATGACAATGTCAAGATTCATCAGGCTCAAATTGTGAAAGAATAGTTGGGAGGGAGAATGAAGAATCATTTTCACACATGAATCGGCTCCTCTGAGTTCAGATCTTACATTCATTGAAAGTCTTTGGGATGTGCTGGAGGAGACTTTACAGAGTGCTGGACTCTTGCATTGTCAATACCAGATCTTAACCAAAAACATGGTTGTATAAGAAATGTAAACCTACACACTCCATCAATTAGGGTTAGAAGAACTGTTGTCATATAACATGCTAGAAACATAATAGTCACTGCAATAATGATCCAATCATAGACTCTTAAAGGGATATTTCACCGCTGGAAAGATGAATGTGTATTTAAATTGGGTCATTTATGTAGTAGAAATGTGAAATTATTTTAGAAGTTGGTGCCTTCTAGACTGAGAAAAGCCAGAAAATTTATTTTTGGCTCATCTGGATGAAAGACAACAACTCCCAGAATGCACTTGCTTCGCTGCCCTACGAGGACACTCCCAAGCCACGCCTCCCGGTTACAGAGGGCAGTATCGGAAGAAATGATACAGCTAGGCTACTAGTCGACTGGAAACTGAAAAGACGGCGTTTTATCGTGAGATCCCCCTATGGGCGGGTTGAACACATGCGGAACGAGCTCCTCCTACTGGCTGTAGTCTCTCGTCTCTGGACAAAAAAGCCTCAGATGACGCTAAATGACGATTTTTGCATCATCTGAGTTTTTTTTTCCAGACACACAATACAGAAATCTCTCGTCTCAGGGGGACATGAGGGAGGGAAGCACGGTCATTCGAAAATATTTCTACTGATACAAAGCTTAATGCTAATCGGTGAAGTATCCCTTTAAGCATTAGCCTAGTTAAATCCAAACGGCCGGGCAGTGTATAAACAGTTATATTGTGTCACAATATCGCAATACAAAAATGCACCAATATGTGTCATGGATAGCGACACTACTGTATGTATTGTGTACAGTATAGTTCACTCAAAATGAAAGTTTAAATTAAGCATTAAATATGCTAAACCCAGAAAAGCATTTATGTATGCTTGTTATCAGTTTAGTTCAACACCAAGCTCTACTGGAAACAATTTTTTCATTGAGTTTCAAATGCACTTCATGTGAGTAGCACTATTTTGTAGGATGCAGTCCATTAATGCAATATCCCATTCTGTGTGAACGGCCTCTTATGCCAATATCAGTCTGATTTTGGCATGATAAGCTTGGCGTAGGGTGTCGTGGTGATTCGTAAACGCCAATGGGCGTCAGGACACAAGAATCGGTCATTTCATCTTGTATAGAGAGTCATACGCAACCGACGCCACATCTGCAATGCTTCACAATGTCACGACAGAAAGACTAGCATGTTTAATGTTTCCGTCACATCTGTGAAGTTGACCAATAGGAGCACAGAAGCTCTTCCTTACACAGCTTTCAAACATGCCGAAACGAAAGAGACAATGATATTGGTGCTGCTACTGTAGGTGGAATTATGCAATGGAGGGAAGATTCGTGGAGCTCCTGTCTTTATGATGGTTTGTGTGTCTGTCAGGATGATGTTTCCTCGAGAGACAACCTGACAAACTGAAAAAAGATAAATGCTGGTGAATGACAGCAGAGGTGCTTCAGCAACCCGGTGAGTACTGGAAAATAGCATTAGGCAAGTACAACCATTGTTTGTTTACGCTCGTTTCCCAAAGTCAGTCTCTTCTCAGCAAAGACGGCAAGCGCTGATTGGTCGCATTGTAGTCGGACATGTTTTTTGTCCACAACATAATATGACACGGTGACTATCGTAACAGAGAAAAATATTGTGTAGTCTGAACCGGGCATTAGTGTGCAAGCAGTAGATACTTGGTTTCGGAACAGAGCCATTCTTTCTGTTTATGTCTCTCTCTCTCTCTCTCTCTCTCTTTTTTTTACACAGAGCAAAACCGCCAACAGAAAAGCATGAGGTTGGACTCACCGTCCTTGCGATGGTACGTAATCTCCACTTTCCGTTCCTCTGACCCCAGGAGAGCCTGAGCCACCTGAGCAATCGCGTGTCTCTTGGTTTGCTCTCCATGTAGGAAGTCACATGTACAGGGTTTCTGCATGACGTCCGGCCGCGAGAATCCCGTCATCTCACAGAATCCGTCATTACAGTAGATAATAGCACAGTTCTGGACCCGAGCATTGGCTATGATGAACTTCTTATCTGTAAACAACCAAACATCACATGAAATCAGGCTTGGATAAACGTTTGAGTTACGTTGGGTATCACAGTTTGAGACATTGTTCAGATCTCTTCTGACAGTAGAGGAAACTTATGTGAGATTTTTGTCCTGAGCAAAAGAGATCCAGTTGATCTTTCACTGCAGTTTAAGCAAAAAGATCTTGTGCAAATATGACCAAATTCACATTTAAGCATGAAATTCTGACTTTCATCAAACTGACCAGATAACAGTCTAAACCAGTGATTCCCAACAAAAGGTATGTGTACTCCAGGGAGCACTTGGAAAGATTTTAAAATTACTATTTTTATTGGATTGGATTTGGAGTTGATATACAAATAAATACGTCCGTCGGGCTTTCTCTGGTAATGTTTCTCCATTATTGCCCCCAGAACTCTCAAAACTAATTAAAGACAAACAAGCTCAAGCGAATACGTTTATTATCCACAACATTGATTGTTTTCAATACATCAGTGAATAATAATAGAATTATAGTTTATAATATTTACAATAATGCTAAATAGAATCCAGTATAATATGAGCTAACGTTAAGTCAAGTGTAAGTCAAGCAAGGTGGAGAAACACTGATCTAAACAGTGACTGAGACACGATAAAAACATTTTAAGAGCATTATTTTTGCCGCAACTGACAAACAATTGAAGTTGTATAGTTTCAGATTTTATTTAATATTAATGACTTTTTAAATATGTACTTCTATTATATTTTAATATTTTAATGTATTGTATTGTTTATTTTTATTATCAATGTAATAAAAACTAATAAAATTGTACATAATTTCAATTTTATTGTATTTTAATGTTTTATTGTTTAATTGCATCAAACAATTTAACCTGAGATATTTGTGATATCAATTTAGCAACTGTACAGCTTTTATATAATGAGTGCTTAAAATCCTCTATGCCATAAAAATCCTCTAAATATGCTCTGAGCAGTCCAGATATCCCTGCGTATGTGTGTAATCTTCAGAATGAGAGCATAATTCATCTAAACATACAGGCAGAGTATGTTGTCATTCATGCATTACAATGGTATAGCTGCTTTAAGTACATTTAGAGTCTGACAGATGTATCTGAAGTGAAAACACTAAAAAGCCACAATGCTGTTCTGTCGTGACTCTTTATCAAATGCTACATCACATATAGGCTAATTGTGTATATTAAGTAAACCCGTTTATTATTTTTATTTGCAATAGTGTTTTAAACCTTATATAAAGGGACAATCGAGCATGCACAAAACTGGATAGTGAATGCATTCAACAAAGCAACTGTTTACTTTCCTTAAATGTATAGGCTATAAAGGGTTTATGTGTATGTAGCCTACAGTAAATATAGAACAGGTTAGCTATATTTGTCTATGTATGTTAATATTAACACTTCCCTTATCATCTAAACGATATGGAGACAAAGAATCAAGAATGTTTGATTTGTAATACTTACTCTGTCCCTCGAATTTCCGTATTATTATTCCAAGAAAGGTATTCTGAGGAGCGACATGACCTCTCCGTACAGGCATGATTAAAACAATCTTCAGCTGCTCGTCCAAAAAAAACAAAACGCGAACCTCCTCAAAGTTATCGCTGCATCTGAACGGCCGCTCTTTGTCCGATCTCTCTCCACTTCCAGGGAGCTTTCGCGGGCGTGAACTCACTTACGGTGACTGTAGTCACATGCGTGTCGGAAACCTTGGCTGAACTCCTCGAAACCGACAGGCATCGGTGATGAGGAAGAGTCTGCTGAGATTGGGATGGAGAAGCATCGCTGTGTGTTACTGAACGCGTCTGGAAGACTGTGTGTATGTGTGTGTGTGGTGGTGAAGCGCCTCTAGGGGCTTTAACTGAGCTCCACCGCCCCGGGCTGAAACTAAACTCACCCCAGCGCGCTGTCAGCCTCAGCGGCGCTCATCTCCTCGATCATAGGCTACGTAAAGAGGGTTGAGTTTGCGCGCTCGTGACTCCTGCATTCGTGGCCGTTTTTCTGAGCATCCAAAGTGTTCGAAAAAAGTAACCAGCTAACACAAATATGTTCTAAGAACGTTCAAGAAGGTTCTCTGTAGAACCTTCTTCTCTGAACGTTCTTCAAGAACCTTCTCTGAACCTTCAAAACGTCCATTTAAAAAAAAAAAATGTTTTAAACATTCTCTTGATTATTCGAACGTTGAAAGAACATAAACATTCCATTTTGCAAATATTATGGAAATGTTACTTTTGAATGTTCTATAAACATTCTAAAACACGAGGTGCGTTCCAATTCGCGTAGTCTACTTGTGCACTATTCTATACCGTTTTGTAGTAGCCTGTAAATAGTGTGAGTAGTGTGTTCACATTGAAAATTCCATTAAGAAAAAGTGCACTTTAAATGGCTGTAAATGGCTATAATTAAACCAATTCAGATTGCACTGAAATCTTATATAGCCTATTGCCTAGTTGGCGAAAAACAGTATGTGACAAAAGAAGAATGTCTGAATTACAGTAGCTACTCATAAAAATACCTGGATGACCTACTTCTTCCAGTGAGATTCGGAAGTGTGCATACGATGGACACTTTTCTATCCCATGAGGCCACAGGAGAGGATTTATGAATGGCAGTGAAGCGACGCAACTGACGCTGGTAGGTCACATGATAATGACAACATGGCGAATGTAGTATGTCTAAATAACATTCATACTACACACATTCATACTGTATAGACAACGCTATCTCACGACCAATTCGTACGAATTCGTAGGAGTGATTAAAAATTCATACAAATTCGTATGACCTCACTCTAACTCATAATTCTAAGGAAAAAAGACTGACTTTATATCTCGCAATTCTGACTTTATAACACACAACTGCGAGTTTATATCACGCAATTCTGAATAAAAGGTCAAAGAGAAACATTTTCAGAATTCAAAGTCTCAGTTATCTTTTTTATTTTTTATTCAGTGGTGTAAACAAACTTCCATAATATTTGTATCCAAAACCAAAGTTCTAAAGTTTGTGCAAGACAAAACTCTACAGAAAATTACTGACAGAATTTTGACTGTGGATTTCAATGGTTTGCACCCAGAGTTACATTAATGCCACTTTCTTTATTTGTTTTTAACGGCAAAACATAGCTATTTAATTTTAACAAAAGTTTACAAAAAGATTTTTACTGTGACTTTTTGGGTTAAAATTCTTATTTTTATTATTAATATCATTATTATTAATAATGTCATTGTTTCTTGGCTAAAATCTGGCTAACTGTGGCACCAAATGACAATTTGGGTTGAACAAGATGAAGCAATTGTGCTTAAAAATGACCAATAGAAAATCCGTCAGATTGAACGTCACTTTTTTTAAGTCATTTTATCATTTAAAATGTATCCATAATTATGGATACATATTATACCAGTAATGTATCAGCTCAAATCTTCTTAGCAGCCTGCAATGCAGTGAACTGTCCATGGTCCTGAAAAGCCCTCCACAATATATCCCACTCTATATGACCATACCAGACCTATTTTATGTCAACCCGGGATACGGCGATTATAAACATGATGCACATTTACTGAATGGGCTTCTCTGCTGCTTTATGGGTGTCTGCATTAATCCATATAGCCTACTGACAATTTCAAGCTAATCTCCAGCTTGGGCTCTGTGTGGCTTCAACAGCACTTAAAAAAAGAAAGAGAGAGTCAGAAAGAAAGACAAAGCAGAATGGAGAGCTTGTCTTAGTGGAACATCTGTCCCAGTATTTCAGTGAGGGCTGAAAACCCATCTGCTCCATTGAGAAAAAAAAAACCAAGAGGATGGACAGCATTGAAATGCAAATAACAACTACAACAACAACAACAGAACCTCTTTTAGTGTCTGACCTGCTGCTCTTTTCCCAAAATGTCTTGTCAGATTGAAGTTTTTCTGTGTCTTTGACTGATTTTTTAAAGGTTTGTTAATGTAATCTCCATAATATCTCCTTTGTTTCTCATAGATAGCATTGAGAATGGAGAGCAAATGGAGACTTCTGCTTCTCTGCTTGTATCAAGTCAAGTCACCTTTATTTCTATATCGCTTTATACAATACAGATTGTTTCAAAGCGGCTTCACAGTAATAAACAGAATCAATGATGTAAACATGCACAATTCTACTGTTAAGCAACTTTAAAAAGACAAGTGTCTTTATTTTGCTCAATTCAGTTCAGTGTTGATTCAGTAACAGTGTCGATGTTGCAAAATCTATCAGTTATGTAACAAATTTGATTCAGCTATAAAGCAGCTCTACAGAAGACAATAGTGTTATCATTCAGCACAATTCAGTTCAAGTTTTGTTCTCATTCAACATCGCAAACTGCAATTATTTCTCACCAAATAGACTGGAATTACTATCCACATTAATTTACAAAGTATACGTAAAATAGCACAGGGTTAATGATCCTAAAAGCAAGACATTTGAAAAGTCCTTAAAAATTCATTAGCCGAACCATTGGAGTTTAAAGTGTTTTGATAGTCTTCATGTTCAGAGTTTAATTGCGTGAGGAATTCGCAGCGAAGATGATGATGATGATAGAGGTGATCTGGGCTCTGGATACTGATAACAGAAAACAGAAAGTGTAGTGTTGCTATAGTAACCGCCTCAGACAAACCCCATTTCTGTGTGCCAATTTAGCGGCAGCTGGGAAATGTCATTTTTTGAAGGCTGGACTCCCTCTACCCAAACCTTTTGTTTTGACTTCCTGTGGGGGAGTTCAGGTTTTAATTGGGGGGGGGGGGGGGTCAAACCCGTGTGTAATTCGTACCCTGATGCGAACGACTCAACAGCAGGTGTCAGTGTGAGACTCACACAGCTGTTGGAATGTGTCATCAAACATGGCAGCAGCTCAGAGTTACTTCTCACACCTCTGCTATTAGAGTCTGCATGATTCTCGGTGTCTTTTTGATTTGTTTCCGTTCGTATGAGGCAGGACACAATCTTTGCATTTGCTTTTAATGGCCATAATCTTAGGAACATAATAATGTGCATGGATGCATTTGTTGAAAATCTATTGCATATGCTGTATATATTATATATTAGTGCTGTCAAATCAATTAATCGTGATTAATCACATTTAACATAAAAGTGGTGTGTGTGTGTATGTATGTATATATATATATAATATATATACAGTATATACATACTCTCTCTCTCTCTCTCTCTCTCTCTCTCTCTCTATATATATATATATATACATATATGTATAGAGAGAGAGAGAGAAAGAGAGAGAGAGAGAGTTTTAGAACCATAAATTAAATGAAAGAACACTATAATATGAAATATTTATTTATTTATTTATTTATTTAATAATACATCATTGTAGTATTTGTTGAGATACTTTTAAATTGTGCTTATTTAAAGGGGCGGTTAATTATGATTTCACTTTTCTAACTTTAGTTAGTGTGTAATGTTGCTGTTTGAGCATAAACAACATCTGCAAAGTTACAACGCTCAAAGTTCAAAGCAAAGGGAGATATTTCCTTTTAAAGAAATCACTTTTTAAGGACTACAACAAACGACTGGTAGAGACTACACAACATTCCTCCCGGGTTAGTGACATCAAAAACCCTAGAATTTACATAAACCCTACCCCCCATGAACACGATTTATAGATTATCAAGACAGAATATGCTAATCAATGACTAGAAGATAACTACACATAAGCTACATAAACTCATCAACTAACCATTCAGAAATGTTGTCAACATGTTGTCACTTCTTCTTGAATCTCTCCATCATTGTCTGACTCCATCAACACTACCTGTTGTAGCTCCGCCCTCTGTGCCGGGAGCAGCAGCTCATTTGTATTTAAAGGAACAGACACAAAACGGTGCGTTTTTGCTCACCCTCAAAAAGTGACAATTTTAACGTGCTATATAAAAATATCTGTGGGGTATTTCGAGCTAAAACTTCACATACACACTCTGGGGACATCAGAGACTTATTTTACATCTTATGAAAAGGGCATTATACCACCCCTTTAAATAAAAATAAATAAAAATAATCAATGTATAATGATAACAATGTCACAATAAAAAACAACCTTTTCATTAATTTGTAAAATATATAATATGTACTCGTCTTAATTTGGGGTGAAATATGACCTGGTTTTAACAAGGAGATGATTCTAGTGAAACATGGATCTGGATTGTCGTCATCCTTGGACGCTTCATGAAAGCCAGCGCAGTGCAGCCACTCTAGAAGTGGTCGTTTCTGAAAGTTTCAGACAGTTTCAGAGCCATGATCGCTTACAGCTTTTCTTCCGCTGACTGATATTAGCTCTAAATCTGCTGAGCTGTCAGTCATGTGGAGACACGGCAGGTCTCCAAAGATCTGAGAGGCTGCAGTTTACCTAATAAAAGATTATTACTCTGAGGCATTGAATGAGAGAGCATGTGTTCATTTCAAATTAAACAGTGCATGCTGTGCAATCAGACTGAAATGATCAGGGGTCACTGGAATCTCACTTACGCCTTTTCTTCATACTCTCTGTTTGTCTTTGAGGGTTTTGATCTTCTTATGTGTGATCAGCTATTACCTGAGCTGAACATGAACTGATGAGGTTCATACGAGCTAAATTGCATGATGCACACTCACCAGCATCCAGGACTGTTAAGGTTATACCAGGTGAAGAGGACGTTACTAATCCTGCGTGTGTGTGCTTAAATGATGCATGGTGTGAGAGATGACCTGTTATGATTTACTCCCCATCTGGACGAGCAGCACTAACCTCAAAAAGAAATTGACCATTTCAGACACTCCAGGTGTTTGATGTGGCCATATTTCTGATAAACTGTGTTTTATCTTTGCCTTGTGCATTTTTAGGCTCTGAAAATGAATACTGGCACATGACAGCTTGACTGAGATTTCATCCCTGAAAGAAGAAAAATTGTGATATTGACTAAAATGTGTGTCAGAAAGGATGCATGTTGCTGGGAAATGTAGTCTGCAGCCTTCATGGCCTGAAAAGTGAAGATAAGCACAGTTTGTGTCCATCATATTTAGTTGAAAATGCTTGAAAACACAAAATTCAATAGAAATTGTTAGCTAAAATGATACCTAGGGGTGCCTCAGGGCTCAGTGCTTGGACCACTTTTCTTCTCCATCTACATGTCATCACTAGGATCTGTCATTCAGAAATATTATTTTTCCTATCACTGCTAATGCTATGCTGATGACACACAACTCTACCTCTCATTCCAGCCAGATGATCTGACAACAGCTGCTTGCATCTTCTTGCTGGATGAAGGACCACCTTCAACTCAGCCTTGCAAAAACAAAACTGCTTGTGGTCTCAACCAACCCAACACTCCATCACAACTTCTCCATTCAGCTAGGTTTGTCAACATTCAAAATATTAATGTTAAAAACGAATTCCCTTAGCAATGCCCTGGAAACCACCTAAAATACCCTAGCAACGTCCTGGCACCCACCTAGCAACATATCAGCATTGTGAGCTGGCAAACACTGCTCATGTTTCGTTCAGAAAACGTCAGACTCGAGCTGACTTTGCTGTTATCTCTGCCGTGATAGAGTCAGTGTTTTCCCTGCGTGAGAGAGCTTGACTAGTCTGTATTGCTCTTGATTGTTTCAAAAAGCTTCAGTTTTTTCCCAGCGACAGGCTGCCATGGATCGTTCATTTCCCTTAATCTGTGGGAACGAGGAGCAATTGCCGACCAGCAGGAGAGAGGAGCGGTTAATCCAACTCTCACTCCAGGGAGCGCATCTATGCTGCACCCTTCTCATCTGATGCGTCTCCCTCTCCTTCACCTCAATCTCTCATTCTCTCTCTCTCTCCTTCGCTCCTGTCCATCACGATTAGGGTCAATGCCATCAGCCTTTTCAATAGCGATGTTTATCGCTCTCTTTGACTTCTATCCCTTCATTCTCGACCCAGTCATGTTTTCACACAGCAGTCTGGAGTTAAATGAAAGGAAAGATGATTGAGAAAAACAGCAGATTGTGTTGTCAAGTTTTTGCTTTCCGTTTTGATAAATCTGAGCACATGCAACAAGCATGTGACGTTGCTTTCTGTTGCCGTCTTTTATAAAAGCAACACTCTTGAGGCTCTTTTTCTGCTTGCATAAGAACACAATTTACTGTTGCATGACATCACGTTGCTTGTTGCTTTAATACACTACTGTTCAAAAGTATGATTTTATTAATGTTTTTGAAAGAAGTCTCATGCTCATCAAGACTGCATTAATTTGTTCAAAAAAATACATTAACATTTAAAAAAAATATTATAACAATTTGACTTTTTTTTTTTTTTTTTTATGTAATTTATACCTGTGATGTAAAGCTCGTCTTCCGAAACAACTTTGCTTTTCACCAAGGCCTCATATTTTCCACTCCACTCCATTCCTTTTTTTCTTTTTAACTACATTCTAATATGTACAGTAATTCCCACTTTTCACGAGCCAATCAATTTCAAATGTATGAATATCCCATATGTCAAAATTGTGAAAATGGATAGCCTTTCATGCTGACTAAATGTCAAAAACACAAGAACGGAGATACATTACCATTCAAACATTTTAAGTCAGTATGATTTGTTTTTTTAATAAGTTTTATGGAGCAAGGATGCATTAAATTGATCAAAAGTGTCAGTATAAAGGCTTTTATGGTGTTACAAAAGATTTATATTTCAAATAAATGCTGTAATTTTGAACTTTATATTCAACAAAGTGTTCTGAAGACTGTAGTATGCACTGAATACTATTACATTTCTAAATCACCTCAGAGGACTACTTACACATTCAATGTCCAGTGACTAGGAGAGGAGTAAAGAAGCCAGAGCCATGGATCAAATTCACTCAATGTATTGATTGGTCAAATGAAAGAATTAGTTATTTGCTCACAATGTCAACAAAATGTAAATACGTCTCAAATCCTGAAAAAAAAAAGAAAAAAAAGAAGCAAATCAGTGAATTAGAATTATTTCTGAAGGATCTGAATGATGAGTTTTGAAGAATTGTTACAATAAGACCAGGAACGTGTTAAGAAAGTAAACCAATTTTGAATTTTAAAGGGATAGTTCACCCAACTTAGTTTGTGGTAAACGGAAGCTCAAGCATGTTCGCTTGATGAGTGAGAACCAATGAGGTTTGTTGAGAAATCTGGACTAAAGCGCTCAATTAATATCACGATCTCTTTATGAACTTTTTGAAGAGTCAAAGTGTCAGTGGCGTAGCTGTCCATGGAGGGACAGAAATCTCTCAGATTTCATTAAAAAGATCTTCATTTGAGTTCTGAAGATGAACGACATGAGGGTGAGTAAATAATGACAGAATGTTTTTTGGGTGAACTATCCCTATAAGTTGAGTTTAAAACACAACAAATAAACAGTATAACTTACTTAAGTGTTTTTTTTTTATGTGTGTGTGTGTGTGTGCATAGTTGAAATGGAAACATTTAACATCTACTGTACAAACATGTATACAAACAACTAATGCAATTGTGTTTAATGGTTTTAGAATAGCTACTGTATTTGGGCATTTTTCCAAGTAACACAAGGGCCGTATATTGTCATGGGTGCAGGGCTTGTTTTGAGTACAATGCAACACAAAGCTTCTTTTTTTCTCTCTCTCCGTTCATTTAGAGAGGTGATAAGTGTCTCACCATGCGAGCGCTTCTATCTTTAGCGAGGAGAGCGCATGTCCCGTGGGAATTAAGAGGCCACAATGTACATTCGCTAAAGAACAGACACATCCCGTCTGTCACGCGCTGATAGTGCCGCCACCCCGTCATAAAACACACTCCTATTTTCACTCTTGTCGGCTGTCAGCCTCAGATGGTGTCACAGTCACAGCCTGTCGTAAACTTTTTCTTGCTCTTTATCTCCCCCGTCTCCCTCCAGTTTATACCTCCTTCAGCGTGTGTCGTGTCACCCGCTGCTCTGGTTCCCAGAAAGAGCCCCAGGCGAGGGCCCTGAGCCCCGGCTCTCTGTGATGAGGTTATCGGGCTGGTGAAAGGGCATGACAGGATCTCTCCAGCGCCGCCCTCCTGGAGAAACAGACCCCTGGAGTGAGAACATGTGTCAGCACTTCATACCACCACTGATAACACAGATTATGATTGTCTCACATATGCTTAACACATCTCTACTACAAGCCTCTCGTAGTTTGAAATAATACAGCTACATCTTGATAAGGTAGTAAGCTGAAGTATTTAATCTATTTAATTAAACAAAATGCTATTACCGTTCAAAAGTCTGGGGCAGTGTTATTTTAGTAGGCCTAATAGTGAGATACGAATTTTTTTTAGTTATTTATTTTAGTTAAAGGCCCACCGAAGTGCCTTTATTAGTGCCCTTAAACGCGCAGCATTATTCAATGTGTCGACGTAATTTCCTCTGAAACAGGAAAACGGGGCGGGGCATATCAAACAGCTCCTCCCCTTTTTCTAAAATAGCCAATAGCGTTTCATTTATATCACAGCTCAGCAAGAGCCGTTGAGCTCGGTCAAGCCGCGGTTTCCTTTTAATCTCTAACCGTTTCTCCTACTAATCTCCTCCATAACGCTTAAAAAAATAGCTTTCTGTGCAGAATTCAAACGGATCCGATACGATTTCTGGTCTGCGGCGACTCGATCACATGATCCTCTCTGTGCTGTCGTGTCTCTGGACCGGAGCTGATGCGATTCACGTGACACTACCCAACCACACTTCATTCGTCCCAATGGAAAGCATATTTACACTGTCTGAATCGTTCCCTAGCCCCTATATAGCCTAGTGCACTATGTGGCATTTACCAGAAAATAGTAAATGTGTGAACAAATCAACGATTTCAGCCGCAGCTTAAGCGGCTATTTATAATGTAGGGGGCGGAGCTTCAGATTCTAGAGAACATTTGATTGGACAGAAAATCTGATGAGAATCTGAAGTGCAGAGTGATGTCATCAAAATCATTTATCCATATTGGTGGAAGTGAGAGACTGTAAGTTTAAAACATTTATACAGTATCTTCTAAATGTGAATTTTGTCATTGTTTTGGAGCACACAGCGTATAGATAACAGTTAGACTAACATATTCATACTAAAAGCCAAACAATTTAAATTTTGATTTCATGGGGACTTTAAGGTCTTAATAATTTTGTTATGGGTCTTTTTTTTTAAAATATGTCTTTAAATTCATGTTTATTCAAATTTAATTGTTGGTTATTTTAATAAATGGAAATTAAAAATATTATAATTCTCTCTCATTTTAATAAATGTAATCAAATGTCCTTTTTTATTTTACTTAAGTAAACATTTATATTATTTCAGGTAGCCTAACTGAAGGAGCATAATGAGCTGCTCCTTCTTAACAATTTTTAATTTTAGATTTATGTTTATTTTACTTGAGGTTGGTAAGATTTTTAAATGTTTCTGAAAGGATTCTCTTATTATGCTCAGATTATGATCCTTCAGAAATCATTCTATAATATGAAACATTTCTTATTTGAAAAGTTCAGGCAAAGACTTCAAGACAAACTTTGATGTTTTTGATGAAGTAACTTTTCTAGTTGACAATATTGTACTATTTTGTATAGTATATAGAATAATATATATATATATATATATATATATATATATATATATATATATATATATATATATATATATATACACATAACTAAATAGTACAATACTGTCAACTAGAAAAGTTACTTCATCAAAAACAAACACGCATATACTATATATGTTGTCTTTATTAGTTTGTATTAATTAACATCACCTTTTTTAGATGATTGCTGTAAATGAATGAAATTTACATTTGGATGAACACCTGCCACGTGAATGGAATCATCTCTTTGGATTATGAGGACATAGGATTAGCTGTGATGATTGTGTACAACACAATTAGGTCAAATACACACATTATCACTCTGTGAATGAAGAAACTTTTGCATATGTGACCCTGGATCACAAAACCAGTCACATGTCGCACGGGTATATTTGTGGCAATAGCAATACATTGCAGGTCAAAAGTATCCATTTTTCTTTTATGCCAAAAATCATTAGGATATAAAGATCATGTTCCATGAAGATATTGTGTAAGTTTCCTACCGTAAATATATAAAACATGTATTTTTGTGAGTGAATGCAGCACAATCGTGAACATAAATGAACAACTTTAAAGGAGATTTTCTCAATGTTTCGATTTTTTTGCAGCCTCAGATTCCAGATTTCCAATAGTTGTATCTCGGCCAAATATTGTCCTATCCTAACAAACCATACATCAATGGAAATCTTATTAATTCAGCTTACAGGTGAAGTATAAATCTCAATTTTAAAAAATTGACCCATGTGACTGGTTTTGTGGTCCAGGGTCACATATTTGGACCTGGGCTGAAGAGGCCTGAATCTTTTTTGGGTAGCTCTGGATGTTTTAGAGACTCGACGGTAAAGCAAAGTCGCTGAACTTTGACTTTGTTATTTATGGGTCATTCAAAGGCAACCTTAGAGTGAACAGATCGAGACCGATTGGGTAATGCTTATGCTTTAATGGGCCGGGTGATTTGAGTCTATCCTGTGAGTCTATTCCATTCGCAACCCGTTTTAATTAACATGCCATATTTTAAAGTGAAATTGGATATTTAAAAAAGAGCAAAGAGGCAAAAAGGACGGGAAACGATTGGATTGGGAAAAGTGGTCGTTTGCTAGAATGGAGCCAGACTGAACATGAGTTTGCAAAAACATTGACTAAATAGCCTAATAGCTATTTTAATATTGATTAACATTATCCAGTATCTCATAGCCTAAATAACATCAGTGAATGGAAAGTAGTTTCAGAAGACCAAGTCATTTTTATCTCAAAACTTAGTGCCCTCTTAGGAGGTTTCAAACCACAAACCAATCTTAATGAGCCGTGTGTGTGTGTGTGTGTACTCAATGGGCTTATTACCTCACCCTCATCTGTGTCTGACCTGGCCCTCGCTATCACTCACGTAACCATAGTAACCACCTCTCCACCATCACTGGCTGCTTTTTTCTCAATGCAAATTGACTTTGTGCTTCAAAAGCCCCCCAGATCCTCAGCCCTCCACCGCGTGACCAGCAAACCGCTCTCACAAATTAAACAGCCCAGACAGACACAGTGTCACATTTCAACAATGAAATGATTCTGACATCCAGCTGAGATGTGAGATTGTGTGTATGAAAGCATGAGTGTGTTAGTGGGGTTTAGATCAGTGTTTCTCAACCTTTTCTGTCTTATATAAGAGGGTTTAAATAATATTGTGGCAACATCCATATATATTTATACATTCAGTAATTGAATATGCTGTTAATTAAGAAAAACTTTCAAGAATAATATATTTTTTTAATATAATTTTTATTAAACATTTTGTTCTTATTTTTATTTATTTAATACTGTATTTAAATGTTAAAGTGCAAATTAAAATGCAGCAATAATAAATGCAATATATATATATATATATATATATATATATGTATATATATATATATATGTATATATATATATATGTATATATATATATATATATGTGTATATATATATATATATATATATATATATATATATATATATATATATATATATATATATATATATAAAAGCTTTAACAAAGCAAATTCTTTCTAGTTTGGACAGGTTGTGTGACATTTAATTTAAATAATAAATACAAATTATCATTTAAATAATAACAAAAATGATTTAAAATACAATATTAAAATGAAAAGCTTTTTAAAGCAAAATCATTCCAAAAATGAACAAAACTACACAAGATCAAAGAAAATATGACCCAGACTAAAGTGTATAATAAAGTTATATTAAACTTAAAGTTAATTCATTTATT
Source organism: Rutilus rutilus (assembly GCF_951802725.1). Classification (NCBI taxonomy): domain Eukaryota; kingdom Metazoa; phylum Chordata; class Actinopteri; order Cypriniformes; family Leuciscidae; genus Rutilus; species Rutilus rutilus. The sequence continues at coordinate 3,824,966 of NC_140215.1, forward strand.
CACTTAATTATTGGCTGCTGAGAGCAGGAAAGCATTCAAATGTAAGAAATATTTACAAACAAAAATGGTCCATTTTCCTGTTCAGTCTGTGTCATGTGAATATATTTTTGCTTATTGTTGGGCCTGTGCAGTTCATGGTGATATTTAATTCAGTATTTGATTTTAGGGACGTTTTTGTTTAACTTTGTTTTACCGTGTTCGGCTGCTCCTTGATAGAGCAAATCCAGCTGAGAAGAAGAGCTTTAGATCAAGATGAAATGAAATCATTCAAATGCTGTTGTACTTGTATAGTAGCTAAAGATGTTTAAGCAGCAGATCCAGACACACACACACACACACACACACACACACACACACACACACACACACACACACACACACACACACACACACACACACACACACACACACACACACACACACACACACACACACACACACACACACACACACACACACACACAGTCTGCATCTCTGGCTGGTCCTCAGAGGGTTTGGGGCTTGTGGTTCGTCTGTCTGTCTCCATAACAGCGCGTCTGGCGGGCAGCCAGTATCTCATCTCTAAGGGTGTTTTCACTCGAGTCCTCTTTAAAAGAACTCAAAAAGTGAAGCAATTAAAAATTACCCAGTTCTCCTTGCATTCACATTGTCTTAGGCATTACAAGTGGACTCAGATCTCATTTTAACACAGATTTTCACATATTTCTAAATAGTTTGCGTTGATAAGTCACTAGTCATGATGTAGAAACATTCATATAGAAAATTTTTGAGTGAAAGAAGAATGATGTTCGGCCCTCCTTCCAGAAGATTAATCAGTATTGTGCATTTATTGGAATATAGTTTTGGTTGCAATATTGTTAAATGGTTGCAATGGGTGTGAGAACATATGCTTATGAATCTTAACACAAGGCTACGACTTATGAGAACAATCTTACAAAATGAATGAGAGTCGTACATTAGGTAGTTTACATCACAAAAGCAAAAAAGTTTTATTCAGTTAATGAGATAAGTAATGTTTTTTAAAATCACTAACTCTGGTAAGCAATACAATAAATTGTTTGTGATAGTTGTCATTTAAGTTGCTTTGGATTAATAACTTAACTAACGGCACTATTTATGATTGTAGTCCTATTCTTATACACAGTAAAAGGCCTGAAGGTCCCCAGTATAAAGATATTTGTAGAGAGCTGCTGTTTTAGCAGCATGTGAATGTTCCAGTGCAGTGTTTTCAGTCAGCCAGTGTTTGACTTGTTGGGTTTTTGCTTCCATCTGCTGGATTTTGGGGTGCAGCACATTTCATTATAATAGCATTAAAGCTGATTTTTTTTTTCCAATGTTAAAATACTTTATTTAGTTCCACTAAAATAAAAATGAATAATCGCATCTAGGGCACCAAAGTATGCATGATGACCACCTCATAATACCAGTGATTTGATATTTTGTCAAAGCTTTAGATCAGTGGTTCTCAACTCCAGTCCTCGTGATCCACTGCCCTGCACATTTTGTCTCCCTTATTTAACACACCTGAACCAGATCATCAGCTCATTAGGAGAGACTCCATGAACTGAACCGAGTGTGTCAGATAAGAGAGACATACAAAATGTGCAGAGCAGTGGGTCACGAGGACTGAAGTTGAGAACCACTGCTTTAGATGCATTGGAGAATATATTAGGACATAAAGTTGTATGCCTTTCACTGATCAAAGTTGTAATTAACCATTTATTGGAGCACGTTTTACATGAAAATCCATTTCAGAGTTTCTGCTTAACAATTTAAGGTTGAATTAAATGTAACTTGCCATCTCTTTGTAGGCTGATTGTAATTTTTTTTTACATTTCTGATTAAAATGGTTTCAGTGTAAATCCTACACAATTCTTTCCCCTTTTGCTGTTGCAACTGCATGTTAAAATGCCCAAAACTGTGGTTTGGTTTTGCTTTGTGAAGCATACTGTAGTTAAAGGTAGGCAATGTTTTTCATAAAAACTTTTTATTATACTGGTTGACTCTCTTCACATCCTTCTAGCAATCAATAGGCTAAAAGAAGTGGCCTACAGTACATATTAAAAAAATGAATCTTCTGTGGAAGTCTCAGGAGTCAGAACCAAAACAATAAGTCCGAATGCAATGATATGAAGTCCTACCCATAGAAATATATACACAGAGTCCTCGTAGAGGCCATTTCAATGTATCATAGACTGTAAAAAAAGCAATGTATACACATATCTATGGTCCTACCAGCCAGTCAACATGTGCATACCTGCGCGCGCACGCTTAATTACACGTCATCAGCGCGTTCCATGAGGCTTTTTGCATCAGTCAGCAGCAAACAAACAGCAGCTGTCTTTTACAGCTCCTCCTGAACCAAAACATGAAGGTTATGCTGCAGTCATGTGGTACAAGTAAGAGTTCTCTAAGTTGTTGGACGTTCATTATTATTGTAATGTTCTGTGCTTTGAGACATGAGATAATTTAACGCCATGACGCTCAGCAGACTCTGCTCTGGCTTTGCGCGTTCATGTGTTTTGGAGGAGGCGTGGCTTTGGAGAAGTTTTGGGGAGGATGAGATCTTTCTTTCAAAGCGAGCTTGATATCGCTAGGCTATCGAATCTGCACACCCTAGCTTTAAATATATAGTTATTATTTAGTTGTAATACCTTGTTTTTATGCCTAACTTTCCTGTCATTTTGCGTGAATCAAACTGATAACAAGTTCTCAGCCAGTGGGGGGCAGCACTGAGATCTTTCACATTCAGGTATCATCAACTGCACTGTGGATTTCACTTGTGTTTACTGATTTAAGAGGTTGAACTGCATATATGAGTCAAATTTCAATGATGTTTCTAAATTAGTTATTTTTTTTACTATAACTACAGACGTGAGCTTTAGTTGTGTAGCATGTGCAACTCTTGTGTTCAAGCTTCCGTTAACCACAGATACGTGTTCAATGATAAATGCACTGCTATGCATGCCATTATATTCTGGCTGCTGTTTAATTTTTATTTCCAGCATGGAAAATAATGCACAATGGTTTTTGAAGATGGCCCTGATGTTTCTTTAATCCCCATGTTTCTTGTCACAGTGGTATTATCTAAGGCAAAAGTAAACATTCATTATTATTCATGCTCTCTATCCTTTAACTATAATTAGTTATATGAAAATGGTTACTTCTGCATGCAAGTCTGCAGAGTTTGTGCTACAGACATTAATTATGTGACTGACTTGTGCTTATAATTTACTAATTGATCTGATTGATCTGACAAAACAGGTGAGAAGATCCACCAGAACATCACAGAGACATGAGGATGAACTCTTCTGACTTTAACCATTGTGACCCCAACTCCTGAACAGGTAAATACAACATTTTCTTCAGAAAATTTAGTTTTAATTTTGATTGTCAAATCTTTACCTGTAATGTTTTATATCATCCGCAGCAGTAGTAGCCAAAAGCATCATATTTTCCTTATCAGCCCACAATAATACGCAAATCTCATTGCACGGTCAAACTAGGCTGTGTTCAGGGGGCTATGTGATAATATCATTATTATCCTGACATATTACAAGTAAAAATTAGCTCGTATCTAACTGAGAGGCTAATCACCCACCTCTAGTATGATTGCACCCATTGGAGTCATGAAACAGGCCTCTGATGAATGGATAAAGGCCCAATATCAACACGAAACACACTGTTTTACAGCGAGCCTGTGACTGTATTACCTTTAATAAAAAAGAAAAATACCAGTCATAAAGAAAATAGCCTCCCCCACAGAATAGTTCATTTTCCTGCTGCAGAAGCTATTAGTTTCTCCCTCTGCAAAGCAATTTACATCTTCATAAACAATTACAGTCCTGCTTGGGCAATTTACGCCGTTGTTTTAAGGACATTGTGTAACCGAAATTAATATTCCGAGCCGATGGAGCAGAAGTGGAGCGGTCATTAGCTGAGCTGCCTGGGAAACACAGGCGAATCTTCGCCCATAAACCACCATAATCCTCATTCAAGATCTTTATCAACAAACAGATCTTCTGATAAACAAGACATTACGAGTTTCTTCTCTGTAGTAAACAAGAAATGAATTTAGCATGTGAATGAGTTTGGAGGCCTAAATTAGCTTGAACAGATAGACGTATTAAATATTTATGCCGGCTCCATGTGAGATTGTCCGTAGTGTTTTTTTAAAGCGCCAGAACAATGATAATCTCCATCCTTCATGGTGTGCTGTTGGATAGAAGAACGAGAAAAGAAATAAATATGAGATCAGACAAAAAAAAAAGAGGTCATGAAGAAATCTAAAAGAGAGAGAAGACCAGATGCCACATGGAGAGACATTACACAATTAGCAAGGAAATATTTTATGCAAAATTTGGCATTAGTTAGTTAACATTAGTTAATGTATTTGGGATGATGTAGCATTAAACAATTCTTCTACAGCATTTATTAATTCAGGTGAACTAATTTCAGTGTACACTACCGTTCTAAAGTGTGAGGTTGGTAAGAGTTGTTAATGGTTTTGAAAGAAGTCTAATTTTTGCAGTACTAAAACAAATATAAATATGAACATTAGTGCTTTGTTATCAAGAAAACATTCTAATTTATTATGAAGTGATATCTTTGTATTTATGCTCACCTTGAAAATGTCTCACTGTGCTGTACTTGAACTGCCTGTACAATTAAGACTCTAATTATCTCAAATAAAACACATCCCTTACTATCACAACCGTCCATAAACACACAACCTCCTTGTGGAAACACTTTTATTTCCTGTCCTCTGGTTGACCTCTGTCAATCACAGCACCTCTATGACAGGTGAGAGCAGCTCTCCTATTGGCTGGAAAACCAGCGGCGAGTTAATGATGATGTTGTGGTGTAGAGCAGTGCAAACCAGGTTTATCCTACAAAAGTAAATACAATGTCTTACCTTGAGTAGGTTTGGTCATGATTTCGGAAGATGAGGGCATCCTTTAGGCAAACCTTTAGTGTTTTGGAAGATGTTTTCTTTTCTATTTTTAAAGTTGATAAGCCTGTTTATTTACCTATCTGAGCTATGGAAGGGCAATATATCAGTAGACATGATTAACCAAAAAAAATGTTGGACTCTATTGCGGTTATGCTCACTTGACGTTGCTGAAAGCATGCGTTAGTCACAAAAGCATGCGTTTAAGCATTGCGGTTTAAAAACAGGTGATTTTAAACCATTGAAGTGCAATAAGCAGTGAAAGAGAACTCATTTCGCTATATGCACGTGCTGTCAGAGAGACTTAATGAGCCGCTGCTCATAAAGCGCCTGAGTACTGTTAAAGGGATGGTTCGGAGTAAAATCAACCTAGGGTCCTTTGCACCATGACCTCGAGCCAAACACCCCCCCAGAAGCCTTTTTTCCCTTAGTTGAACATTATTAAAGTTAGAGCTTATTTAGAGAAATCAGCCGGATGGCTTAGCGCTAATGGATCCAAGGCTGTATCTCGTAAATTACCCCACTAATAATGCCCAGAATGGTACCGAACTCGTTACACTACATCCTTATGCATCGCTTTCTGCCAGGACTTTTACGTGCTTTTCTCAAACCACTGAAGTGACGTCGGCGTCCTGGTTAGCAGAAGCATAAGCCATCAGGCAAGTGTTATTTCATTAAACTCCTGATGTACTTACAAACTTTCCAATGCCTCGTTTTATGAGTACAGAACCTATTTGTACTACTGTAGAAGTTACCATTCTGGGCATTATTAGTGGGGTAATTTACGAGATACAGCCTTGGATCCATTAGCGCCTGCACTAAGCCATACGGCTGATTACTTTAATAATGTTCAACCAAGGGAAAAAAGGCTTCTGGGGGGGTGTTTGGCTCGAGGTCATGGTGCAAAGGACCCTAGGTTGATTTTACTCTGAACCATCCCTTTAACAGTTCTTTTTGCTGCCTTATTGGGTTAAATACGTCATTGAACGGTCAAATACACATATGTATGTGTCAACATGCCTGCCAGTATCCTCGTAAACAGTAATGTATGTCTTAAGTGAAGGTAAACAGTTGAGAAACGCATGTGTAACAGTATATTGGATCCGTGCATTAGCTCTTAGTGACAGCAGTCTAATAAACCTGCAGCTGTGTGTCATTCATTAATCCAGGTGATGCTGCACATTGGTGGTGGTTGAGGAGATTCCCCTCTTCTATGTAAAGCGCTTTGAGTGCCAAGAAAAGCACTATATAAATGCAATTAATTATTTATTATTTATCAAACAGCAAAAGAGAGAAAATCTATCACTGCTCTTGACTTTTGTAACTTTTATAAGAATAAATGTATATTTAATTTACATAGACATTTAATAGACTATGCAGTGTTTTTGTATTTGATTACTTTATACAATTTATGTAGTATTTCTATTGCTTGAAGTTTTTCAGGTAGGCCTATTTCTTTGTTCTATTGTAGTTTGTTGTCCAATTGCTTGTAATTATAATTATTTTTTGTTCTTATTTTATCACTGACTGTTTACTTGTCTTTTTTTATTTTTATTAGATAAGATTTTGCCAAAACATTCTCTCTTAGAAAATAAAAGTTTCAATTGGTTTCTTGCCTCAATTTTAAAGAGCAATGTCTTAAATAATTGCATAATACTTTCATATTTAACGGGTTATTTCAAAATTCTCTAGTGATTAAGTATGTTTACGAGCTATTTAATTCATAAAATGTAATCAAAATAAAAAATGAACTGAAGCAAAATTAATTCATTAAAACTAAATCCATGAAACGATAGATGACAGAACCCTTTAAGGTTTTATATAGAACCTTTTCTTCTGAGAGTGAGGTTTCGCTTCAGTTGGTTAACATTAGGTGATGCATTAGGGATCATGAACTAGTAATAAACAAATATTTTTGAGCATTTAATCTATTTCTATGTACACTACCATTTTTTTTTTTTTAAGTCTATTATGCTCACCAAAAATACATTGTTTTCTCCTCTCTTTTAAAAGTTGATTTGTTTTCCTGAACTATGCATGATCATATAGTTAGTTACATGTTCACAGAGGCCTGGCTGTGTGTTCTTTTGTTTTAGTGCCACAAGGTGGCAGTGATTGGTAAACAGAAACACAGTTACGGAGCCGTTATATTTATTGTGTCCCTTTAGTGTCTTCTCCTTCACAGTCCCATATACTAAATAAAGTGTTGAATTTCTTTCCTCTACAGTTGGAACAAGCCCAGATGAAGCCACAAGGAAATCTGCAGGGTTATGGTAATATTTTATAAAAATTTTAAATCCAGATTTTTTTCTTAGCCATGATGGAGAAAGAGGAAAATGCCAAGGTATGTAACATTCATATCATTTAAATAATAAATCAGTCTAAGGTAAAGTCTATGGTGCGAGTTAATGAATATTTAAAATGTGGAGTTTACAGATCAGAAACATTGACAGTGGACGAATACTAATTTCCGGCGGCCGGTATCTGATGAGGGGTTAAACTGGACGCTGGATACATTATTCATTTCCTTTCTTCCTGTTATTTTCGTACCTTTGATAGGCTTCCTTTGGTCAGGCCATTCCTGTATATTTTACTGTTTTATCTGAAAAACAGCAGGGAGAAAAAAAAAAGAGAAAATTTCCACTGAAATATTAATATATCTGAATCTTGGCATGTCAATGAGAGATCAGACAGGTAGAGTGTGTTTTACATAACAATTCAGGTGAAGATAAAGTTCACCTCCCTGCAAAACACAGGCGGAAGCATCAAATGTCTCCAGCCCGTGTGTGTGTCTGCTCTTAATCTAGCCAGGGATGCATAATTTGTGTTGTAAATGGGTAAACACAGTAGCCGTCAGGAAGAGCCGGATGGGTGTGTGCGGGAAGGGTCGGGGAATAGTCCTTTTCAGGCATGGAAAAGTCATGGAAAGGTATTTAGTTCATATGCATTTATTGGTCACATGTATACAGTATTTGTAATGTAATTTGCTGATCATTTGAACTTCCTATTCTTCAAAGAATCCTGAAAAATGCATCAGGGTTTCCACAAATATATGAAGCAGCACCGTTTTTACCACTGATTATAATAATCAGAAATGTCTCTTGAGCATCATATTAGAATGATTTCTGATGGATCATGTGACACTGAAGACTGGCGTAATGATGCTGAAAATGTAGGTTTGATCACAGGAATAAATTACATTTTACAATATATTTGCATTGTGGGAATTTCCGTAGAATCAGGGCAGTTGAGGTACGTCGACTGCAACTAGTCTTGATGTGAGCGTGAAGGTCCGACAAATCTCTTTTCAATCCCTATTTTTCCAAGTTGAATGTGCATTATTCCATTTGGAATGAAAGTAAGAGTGAGGGAAGTGCCGGAGGAAATCGATTCCATGTAAATTATTAAGAGTGGAGGAATGTGGCCGACCCCTCCCGTCATCCTCTTGTCCTGTCTCTCTCTCTCTCTCTCTCTCTCCGTCTCTGTCTCTCTCTCATTAGCGGCTGGAGTCGGGGTTCCCTGAGAGTGAGGAGGCAGAGAGATCTCGGTGGGGGAGAGACGGCCAGACCTTCACATCCTCAGGCTCGTGCTCTTTCTCTTTCTCTCTCCCTGGAAGCTCATTAGTACGAGCACTGATGCATAAGAGCTGGTCATTAGCTCTCTCTCTCTCTCTCTCTCTCTCTCTCTCCTCTTTTACCTCTCGACACCCTCCGTCCGTCCGTCTGCGTCTCAGAACTGAGACCGACACGAGACGAGGAGCGTCAGGCGATTAACAACAGAGAAACTACACTGTCCTCCTTGTCTCATCTCTTTATATCTCTTCTCAGTTCAGTTTTAAGTACTTTATTGGCATGATTGGGTTTACATACAAAGCAGTGTACACAAAACCAGTAATGACATACAATATACAAATATACAATATTGCAATAACAACTGACAATAATATAGTTGAATCATGTTTAATTAAATTGCTATGTAATGAATAAAATAAGATAGAAAAAAATATATATATATGCAATTTAAAATAAATATACAATATTATAATAACAAATAACAATATAATATTACAATAAGGTGCTAAGTAATGGATAAAAAAAATTTTTTTTTTTATATATATATATATATCCTATCATTTATCCTCAGTTTTTCTTCCTCTCTATGCTGTTCTCATTTTCTTCTCTCCTCTTTTTTCTCATCTCACGTCATCTTATCTCCTTTCCACTTTTCTACTCTCATTTTCTCTTCTCATAATCCCTCTTTGCTCCTCTACTCGCATTTCTCTTCTAATTTTTTCTCATATCTGCTCTCCTCTCAATTTTCCCTCTCATTCTCTCCTTCGCTCTCTTCTCTTCTCTCTTCGATCTCATCTCATCTCATCTCATCTCATCTCATCTCATAGCTGCTCCTTTCCTTATTTTCCCTTCTCCGAGCATTTCTCATCTCCTCTAATGTCTTGTCTAGTCTCATCAGATGAGTTTACAGTGAGAGAAGCTTTGAGCCAATTTGGACGTGAAGCTTTTCTGATGGAGTCCATCATCCAAAGCTGTGAGTAAACATGAGCGCATGACCACCATCTCTCTCTCTCTCTCTCTCTCTCTCTCTCTCTCTCTCTCTCTCTCTCTCTCTCTCTCTCTCTCTTTCTCTCCTCATTGGTTGTCTGCTGTAGGGGCCGCTGGTAAATAATGTCTGGTGAGAACAGCGTGCCCGCGAGCAGGGTGAGAGTCGGACCACAGCGCACTCCTGGGGCTCCATCAGTCTATCTATTCTTCCCCCGTTCTCTCTCCTTTCCTCTTTATTTCATTCCTGTCTTTTTCCTCGGCCTGACACATACACAATTCACGTGACACCTGCCTTTCCATCTGCTTCACAGGCACACACTATAGGCTCTTCCCACACACACACACACACACACACACACACACACACACACACACACACACACACACACACACACACACACACACACACACACACACACATGTCTGGTTCACTATCTTTGTGGGGACTCTCCATAGACGTAATGGTTTTTATACTGTACAAACTGTATATTCTGTCCCCTTACACTAACCCTACCCCTAAACCTACCCATCACAGAAAACTTTCTGCATTGTTACATTTTCGAAAAAATATAATTTAGTATGTTTATTTACCCATTCCCCTCATGGGGACCGCTGGCCCCACAATGGAGGTGATCTCAGGTTTTACTATCCTTGTGGGGACATTTGGTTCCCACAATGTAATATAAATCAAACGCACGCGCACACACACACACACACACACACACACACACACACACACACACACACACACACACACACACACACACACACACACACACACACACACACACACACACACACACACACACTCATACATACAAACCAACACATACATAAGAGGCCAGATTCAGAAAGGAAGAGTCAGCTCAGTGTGAAATTGAATTGAATGTCAAGAAGAGAAATTCACAAAATTGTAATTCAAAGATATTCAAGTTGCACAACAGGACTGTTTTGCAACAGTTTGTAAATTATCACATGAATAATTTTGAGTAATAATTATGCCTGTTTATTCTCTGATATATTAGAATACATTTTTTCTCATCTGATTAGACATACAGTAGTATATCGTTATATAGACTGCCGGATTAAGTTCAATAGTCAGAATTTTCCCATACAAGAAATTAAGCAAGAATGCATTATATTAATCAAACTTGATGATAAAGACATTTAAAATGTTACAATCTAAAAAAAAAAAATTCAAATAAATGCTGTTCTTTTGAATTTTATATTCTAGAAAGAATCCTAAAAAATGTATTACCGTTTCCAAAAAAAAATTTAACAACTGTTTTCAACATTGATAATTATAAGAAATGTGACACTGAAGACTTATATCAGATTGCTTTTTTCAGGTAACTAGTAAAAGTTACTGACACTACTTTTAAAATTTACAACAAAATATCTGAGTTGCTTTTTCAAATAAGTAATGCAAGTCACTTTTTCCATGTATCGACTGACAGCTCTCCTGTCCTCCTGTTGAGAGAAATCAGGAGTAAGTGCAGAGGCGTTGTGTACACTGTGTGAACACCATAGTTATTGTAGTTCAAGGCTAAATTTGAGCAGTTACTCTGTTTACTCATTTACAAATACTCTGTATTTTTCTAAGTAAAAACAGTAAAATGCAAACTAAATCAAAATATTACACAAACCTGCCATAAGTAAATGTTAAATTACACAAATATACTTTGCATTTATATTAATTACATATGCATTTAATCTCACTTTCGATGATCCAATACGACCATATTAATAAGCAAAAATGACTTTAGATATAACATCCCATTTGTGTTTCATATTTAGTTTTTATTACTGAAGTAAGAGTGTTGAACTTTCTTCTCCTGCATCCTATTCTTCTGAAATCCAGAATGGCAGCGCAGCTGAAAGGTTTGTTTGAGCTGTGCCCTCTACTTTACAGGCGTGAATTTGCATTTCCTTCAGCCTGAGGCTTATTCATTTCACTTTTAGTGTGAAAGGGCCTGTGATAGCCTTTAATTTGCCAAAAATATAACTCTTTTTGTTAATAAAAGCAAACAAGCAAGCCTGGCCCAGGTTAGAAAAAGTAACGCAAAAGTAGTGCAACATTACGTTCCATAGAAAGTAACTTTTTTTTAGGCAGTAACACAATATTGTAATGCATTATTTCTAAAAGTAACTTCCTTCAGTTCAAATTTGAATTGCATGTCTGCAACCTGTTTCAGGAATTCAGGAATTTAAAAGGCATTTTTGATTTATTTCTGATGCACTTCCATCTGCTTTCAGAAACACACACACACACACACACACACACACACACACACACACACACACACACACACACTGATCTCCTCAGTCTCTCCCTCAGTCTCTGCAGTGGGTTGATTAATGTTAGCTGGCTTTGCTCATGAACTTTCAGCGCCTCCAAAGTGCTAATAACAGTGTGTGTGTGTGTGCACTGCTCCAGTTCAGAGCCAGTCACTGAATTGATTTGCTCATTTATTTAAGGCAATATGAGCAAATTTGTCCAATAAGGCAGAGGGAACAGACCTTTTTCTGTTTGTGCTGGATCCACATCCCGTAATTACTGTTTCACTGTGCGAGATGGACTCCAGGAATCTGGGAAGCAGACAGTATTATGCCAATCAAATCGCTATAAAAGAACATTGAGGTTGATTTATAGCAGAGCCGGCTGACCATGACTGTACATGCGCCGTATATATTCACACGGGATCAGATCCCATTAAAGAAGCTCAAGTATATGACATTCATTAGATGAAATGCTCAGAAACATCATCTGTCGGTAATATGTGACGACGTCTGGGCTGCTTATGAACTTTGTTGTTTGTGACGCTGTTATTTTCTTACATCCAAACATTATTGCAGGGTGTGCAATGCTGTATTGTCCTCTAATAGTGGTCTGTGAGGAGACCTGCAAAGAATTCTGGGAGATGTTTAGGACAAATGAAGATGTTGCAAAGGTGACCTGCCGTGTGGTCAATGGTAACTTTACACTGAAAGCCACAAATAAATGGATTTCATATAAAGCCAGGCTATGAAAGACTTTAATTTCAGCCGTCAGGTGTTTGATTTCCACGCTGGAGAATCCGTGCTTGTGCCGGGAAGGATTTTCTTTGCTGCCTTTCAGAGCAGCTTTGCTTTAGACCAGCTAACACGGTAACACTTTACAATAAGGCTCATTCGGTAACATTAATGTATTAACTAATGTTAACAAGATTTTAATAAAGTATTAGGAAATGTTGCAATGAACATTAACAAAGATTAATAAATGCTGTATACTTGCAGTTCATTATTAGTTCATTAACTAACAAACCTAATTGTAAAGTGTTACTGTTTTTTCTTCACGATTTTACAGGAAAATCTCATGAAACTGGTCTAGAACATGTTCTTATATTTTGAACCAAAATCATATTTTTTTTTTGCTTTGTAACATTATTTTCATGACAGATATGCGTTTCTAGAATGAAAATATCTTCTAGAACGATCATTTTTATCAAGCTCGTGTATTTAAGTTCAGTAATTTCACTTAAATGGCAATGAAAATGACCTATTAATTGTCATTTAAGTGAAATTACTGAACTTTAAATATACGTGCTTGATAATAATGACCATTCTAGAAGAAATTTTCAGATGGCACTTAGAGGCTTTTGCATCTGAACTCTTCATTAATGTACAAAAGTAAAGGAAAAAAATTGGAGTAATGATGCTGAAAATTCAGCTTTGATCACAGGACTAAATGACATTTTAAAATATATGCAAATAGAAAGTAGTTATTATAAATTGTTTACTGTTTACAGTATGTTTGATCAAATTAAATGCAGCTTTTTCAAAACCATTAAGAAATCGTTTGAATGGCAGTACTGTAATGTGAATTTAGGGGAAGATGTGTTAATTGTCATGAAAATAAAATAGTGCCATTCAAAAATGCTCCTAAACAAAACCAAGTAAAACCCTCGTCATATATACCTATATTTATCTGTTCTCACAGAAAGAAAAAACAAGAGAAAATGGCAGCGAGAGGGAGAGAGATTGACAAGAGACGAAACCTGCCTTCCATCAGCCTCTAATTGGAGTGAAGGTAAGCTTGATTCTGGATGGCAGAACAAGTGATCTAATAAGAGAATGTGTCCCGGCTAATAAACGACGCCTTTAGAGGTATTATGAAACACAGAAGAATCCCAGTGATCTTAATGCTGCAAGAGAAGCTGGAAACACTCGTGCCAATTAATGCTGTTTCTCCATGCCGCTCTGTCCACATCCCCCATTACTGCTGTTTTCGGACACAGAGGCCCAAACCCCTCGTTAAGGGCCAGAAGTGTTCAGCCCACCAGCAGAGGCACAGCTCAGCACACGACGTGTGTGTCGACCGCCAGCAATTAGCAAAGGTGTGGAGACGGGACTTTGGGCCATTACAATGCAAGGGCCGGAGCGGACCTGATCATGGCTGCACAGCGCAGACAGTCTTTGTTAACCCTGGAGGTCAAACTTGCTTCACTTTAGCTAGTATAAGACAGTGTTTGTGGAACTCAAATCAGCACCATGGACAGAGCTCTCACTCACATGAGTAGGAAATGCAGGGGTGTTGTTAACCTGAGTCATTTTGTAGACTGAATGAATTGCATAATACAAAATGCAACATTTCATGACAAAATGTAGTTAAACTTTAAAGGCATAGTTCACCCAAAAATGTAAATTGTCAAGATTATATGTTGTATAATGTATAATGTAAACTTATACATATATCTATTTGTTAAATTCTGTTTATAGTAATAGCCATCTGTATATTATGCTCACATTCTGTTTATAGTAACAGCCATCTGTATATATATTCATAGTACATATCTATCTGTAAAATTCTGTTTATAGTAACAGCCATCTGTATATTATATTCAGTACATATCTATCGGTAAACATTCTGTTTATAGTAATAGCCATCTGTATATTATTATATTCAGTACATATCTAGCTGTAAACTCTGTTCACAGTAATAGTTATCTGTATATTATATTCATAGGACAATCTATCTGTAAATTTTTGTTTATAATAGTATTCAACTCTATATTTATTCAGTACATATCCATGTTCTGCACTTATGGAACCACTGTATATCCTGCACTTGCTGCTATTGCACTTCTGGTTAGACCTAAACTGCATTTCGTTGCCTTGTACCTGTACTTGTGTAATGACAATAAAGTTGAATCTAATCTAATCTAATCTAAGTTGACTGGAGCCATTGACTTCCATAGTATTCTTTTTTTTTTTTTTACTATGTAGCCTAAGTCAAGGGGTGCTGTCAACTGTCTGGTTACAAACATTCTTCAAAATATCTTCTTGTGTTCAAGAGAAGAAAGAAACTCATGCAGGTTTAGAACAACTTGAGGGTGAGTAAGTAATGACAAAATGTTCATTTTTGTGGCGAACTATCCCTTTAATGAAGAGACAGAAAGACAAAGGTCAGTTGCATAGTATCGGTGGAGTTGTAAAGTCAGCAGTTTCGCGCACAAGTTTCTTGCATTTCATACATCTAACGATGAATGTATTTATGGTCCACAAAATTCACATTTTTATAGATGGTATATGCATTTTTATGGACTTTTCTTAGTGTCAGTGTAAAAGATGATTTGATCAATAAGTCATGGCAATGTTTTTCCATTACTTTAGGCCATCAAAATAATTTAACCAATTTCAACACTTCAAGTTATTCAAGATTCAAACAGGCAACATTTTAAAATATGAGTTAAAATAACTTGCTAATTTGATTATAGTTAAAAATGTAAGGAAGCAAGTCAAGCAACTGAACGTAAAGGGTTAGTTCACCCAAAAATGAAAATTCTGTCATTAATTACCTTCGTTCATCTTCAGAAGATCTTTCTGATGAAATCAGAGAGATTTCTGTCTCTCCATTGACAGCTACGCAACTACCACTTCGATGCTTCAGAAAATGAATCGTAAAATTAATTCATATGCATTGAGCGGTTTAGTCCAAATTTTCTGAAGAGACTCGATCGCTTTATGATGAACAGATTGAATTTAGGCTTTTATTTACATATGATCAACTTACACATCTGTTGTGGTGAACAGAAGCTCAAGCATGTTTGCTTGACGCGTGAGAACCGATGAGGTGAGATTTTGGGGTGAACTAACAGGGAGATTTTTTTACAGCGTGGGGGGCCAAAAATCGGAAACTTTGGGGCCCCCAAACATTATTAACCCTCCTCAGAGTATGCGTGAATAAGTGTGCGCTTTCCCTCTTTAATGCAGGCAGTGATGAATCTCTTGACATGCTTGAGACGATGACGCGCAGCACCGATGCGGCCTTAATTTGTCTGCGAGGACGTGTGAACATCCCGGGGCCGCTGTTGTTGTGTCTGTGATGGCCTATCAGTCCTCCTGCTTATCTACAGTTCTACCGCGGAGAAAAGAATCAGTCATTTACATCCTCCGGGCCGATATCAGAGGGGTAATGAATGGCTTTAGTCCCATAAACTGCGTCTCTCTCCCTCTCGTCTCTGTGTGGAGTAAATTAGTATCAGCGTCGGCACACTGTGTCTCGGTGTAAAAGCGTCTCTCTGGCGCTTTTCCTGTTATTTGCCGGACAGGCGTCTGTGATTTCATTAACACCACTTGTCAGCCAAACACAATGGGGTTCCCACCTGGCAGCATTTTAGCACGGACACAAATAAACGTGCTCATTCACGCGCTCTACTGTATGACAAACACAAAGAGCATGCTGCCCTTCGCGCGGCGCCGCACAATAATGTACAATTTGTTTAATGTCCCTCCTGTTTCAAGACAGCGAGTGACGCGTGTATTTGTGTTCGCCGCAGACGACACAATGGGGGAATGTATCCGCGTGCCAGGCTCCGTTCTAAAGGGCTGCCTTCCAATTGATTAGGCGGCTTGTGAAACAAACCCGCTAGAGAACGGCAACATGCCACTGGTGAGTGTTGGGAACGTTGCCAGAGTCGGCGGGCGAATCAACGTTCTGCCAGCGCTACGGTGGCAGCTGTGAATGGAAAATATATGTCAACTTCTTGGTTAAAGCCGCAAATCCCAGAGTCTGAGAAACTGCCAGACGTGCTGCTTTAGTGTCTTTGAATTTGGTCGTCATGAATTTGCCCAGTAAGAAAAACATATCCCATTCCCTACCCCCAACCCTAACCATAACTTATCCATAAAATAGGAGGAAATGTGAATAACACTGATGTAGATGCACCTAACCCTGGCTGTAAGCATAAACTTGACAAGTACTGTAAACTTAAAGGGATGGTTCGGAGTAAAATCAACCTAGGGTCCTTTGCACCATGACCTCGAGCCAAACACCCCCCCAGAAGCCTTTTTCCCCTTGGTTGAACATTATTAAAGTTAGAGCTTATTTACAGAAATCAGCCGTATGGCTTAGTGCAGGCGCTAATGGATCCAAGGTTGTATCTCGTAAATTACCCCACTAATAATGCCCAGAATGGTACCAAACTTCTATAGTAGTACAAATAGGTTATGTACTCATAAAACAAGGCATTGGAAAGTTTGTAAGTACATCAGGAGTTTATTTAAATAACACTTGCCTGATGGCTTATGCTTCTGCTAACCTGGACGTCGACATCACTTCACTGAGTTGGGAAAAGCACGTAAAAGTCCTGGCAGAAAGCGATGCATAAGGATGTAGTGTAGTGTTAACTAATAATTGTTGCGAACTGGTACTACCAACAAAATATTAGTGCATTCCTGGAACTGGGCGTCATTACACTACATCCTCGATGTCATGGTGCAAAGGACCCTAGGTTGATTTTACTCCGAACCATGCCTTTAAATCTAATCGATTGGAATGTTGTTCCATCAGAAAGATGTTGTACTTGGTGAAACTCCAGGAACATGTTGTAGTTCTGCGGGTCGGTTTATGGTTTAGGATGGGAGTGAGCACTTTGGGTAATTTTGTAGTCAGGTAGTCTATTAAAGAATTAGTTGAAAAGTAAGCTGTTATCAGGAAATTACATGCATGTCAAATTTTATGTGTACAATAAATGTTTAGCTTTTTTCAAAAACATCAGAGCACCAATAATCAACATGTCCTTTGGGAATAGATTGCACTGATAAAAGCATCACATTTTAATGCTTATCCAAAGCTTACATACAAACCAATATAAGTAGATGGCCTCTATTAAGGTAATGCATTACCATTGCATTTTTATCATTTTACATGTTCTGGCCAGACAACCAAGGCCTTATCCATGTGTTGAATTGGCCTTTTTATTTAAAGGAATTTAATAATTAAAGGATCAAAAGGGATTTAAGGGAATAAAGAAAAATAAATAAGAATGGTAAAAAGTTCTACGTAGGTCTAATTGTAGTTATACAAATAAGTGTGAATATTTGCATATTTTGCATGTCTAATATGTCAAAAGTTTGAAACGTGTCTTGTCTCGTTAAATTCGGTTATGAATTACACGAATCATGTAAATAATAGCGTATTTTCAATTCAAAATGGGAAAAAACGTACTGGATATTGCTGTCGGTCGTTTAACATTTCTATCATAAAACAGTTGTCAAATATTAAACATTTAACTAACATCTTACCACGCACTCTTTCACTGTTAAAACTAAAGTGTCACACCTGTTCTTGTTCCTCCTTGCAGTTTTAAAGAAGAACTAATCACTGGATTTGCCAAAGTTTCTCAGGTTAGTGGCATCAAATCTTTGAAAAGTTTTCAGAGTTTTATTTAAGACTTTTAGTAGAAATTAAACTCATTATCCATGAGTAGGACTGTATATTGTGCATTTTTTTGTGTTATGTTTGTGGAATAATCAGTACTTCTTTGAATATACGTTTTTCATTATCACTGTATTTGTTTTCATCCAGTAGTGGCCGACCACTGATGTACAGTTGCATGAACGATTGGTATTTCCCTAAACGGCATGCACAAATCTTCTCTCATCTAAGAGGACGATGCTTGGCCAGAATAAGCTACGATACGGACCAGACGTTTTGCCGTAAGTGTGCATAAGGCTAGTATTTAGCAGACACCTTTTCTCCGCAAAGAAATTCTATGGGATTTTTCGAGGAAATACCCCCAAGGGCAACCTGGGGTTAAGTGCCTTGCTCGAAGGGGATGATGGTGGGAGAACTGGACTTTGCTCCCAGGAAACCCCTTTACATTGTAGGTCACTTCTACATGGAATTGAACTTGCAGCCTTTGCATTTGCAGACTAGATCCTTAATGGTTACAACTGGGCCCACACAGAATCTGCACCACAGAAAAGCTCTACATCACTGAAAATTTTTTTTTATTGGTTTAATTTAAAGGGATAGTTCACCCATAAATGAAAATTCTGTCATTAATTACTCACCATCATGTCGTTCCAAACCCGTAAGTCTTTCGTTCATCTTCGGAACACAGTGATGATCTTTTTGATGAAATCTGAGAGCCTCCATTGACAGCTACGCAACTACCACTTTCAAGCCCCGAAAAGGTAGTAAAGACATCATTAAAGTAATCCATGTGTTACTCCAGTGGTTTAACCTCAATTTTATAAAGACTTTGTTTGTGCAAAAAGTGTGCTTTATTTACAAAATATTAATCTCCAATGCTCCTTCACGGTAGCACCACGACGCGTGTGTGTTGTGTTGATGCGAGAGCAGGCATTGGAGATTGAAAGTGTCAGTTGTGTAGCAAGTCAATGGAGGGACAGAAATCACACAGATTTCATCAAAAAGATCTTCATTTGAGTTCCGAAGATGAACGAAAGTCTTAATTAGTTAATTAAACTTAGAGTAATTAATGACAGATTTTTCATTTTTGGGTGAACTATCCCTTTAAAAAGTAAGTAACCTGGGTGCCTTAATTTTGAGTTCATTGGAAAAAAAAAGTTTGAGTTAATGCAAAAAAAACAAACAAAAATCATCAAAATCTCTCTCTCTCTCTCTCTCTCTCTCTCTCTCTCTCTCTCTCTCTCTCTCTCTCTCTGTCTTTCTTTCTGAACGCAAAATTTTAAGGCAAGGTTACTTACTAGTTAAACCAATAAATCATGCAGTGAGATTGACATGTTTATTTATTAAATATTGGACTAATTAGAGTGTGCTTTCTGCGATCAATAAGATGGTAGCACTCATTCTGCAGAATTTTGTAGATTTTTGTAGAAATCTGTGCATAATTGCAAAAAAGTCTGTTTTTTCAACCATCTACATCAACTGCAGCATTTTCTCATAGAATAAAGGCAACTATTAGCCCTTTATTGAAGTGATTTTCCTTATGTTAACTAAAAAGGTTTCCAAGCCGAGTGAGAACATCTCAGAGCTTTGGTCCGAGCAAAGCAGCATTTGATTATAACCTTTTAAACACAAATCAGTGAGGGCACCCGGCGCCTAGTTATTATTGTTGTTTTCCCCCCTTTTTTTATCATAGCAAATGATATTCATAACGGTGAAGTATTCTGGAATACACTTTCCACATTTCGCTTGAGATTAAGACACTTAGCAATTAACAATCAGTAATCAGTCTGTTTTTACAAATTTTACTTTCTGCAATGATTCTCAGACTACTAATTTAATCACATTTCAAAATCTGTGCCACAGGATGTGATAGAAGTGAATCAGGAAGCACTTAAAATATTGATTGCCAGAATTAGCCCACAGGTCAGCCCAAGGCCAGAAACACAACTCAGGGCTCGGAGAGGGCAGCGGCGCGCCATAATGGGGGCCAGGCACTTCCAGACTACACTCGAGTTTGCAATCTGTGATTAGTGGCCACTTCAAAATGCGTGCATGCTTCGAAGCACAATCTCTCTTTCTCTCGCTCTCCAGCGCTGGCTAGTAAAATAAAAGTTGGTGATTGGATAAACAGCACCAGATTACTGTGCTGGAAAATGAAAACATATGCGCTATTTGCATGTTAATGAGCTGGTGAGGTCTGAGAAATAAATGGCTCTCGAAATGCACAGGCGATAAACAACAACAGCTCGGGTCTGAATAATACACTAAATGACCATGTTGGTTAGAAGGGCTGGGCGATATAGCTGAGAAAAATTATATCTCAATCATTTTAAATACGTATATCTTGAAATTGGCTGTGAAATGGCTTAAAAGGGTGTTTTTTTTTATTATAAAACTTTCTCAGAAACTATAAATATAAAAACAATGTATATGTGAATTTATATTATTAATAATAATGTTAAAAATAATTATAATAATATATGGAAAATAAAATACTTTTTTTCTTTCCTGAATGAATTTGAAAGTATAAAGATATTTGCACCCAATATATAAAGATCTGTTTTTTTTATGCCACACAAGGACTTCTGTGAACATTTTTTTATGTATTTTATTTTATTTTATTTTATTTTGTTTTATTTTAGCATTTTTAAGCTAACCATTGAATCAGTTTTGAATTGATTAATTAACATGGACATTTTAAATCGATTCTCAAATACGTATGAAACTTGGCAAAAACAATGGCATTTTTAAAGTTTAAAGACAATATTTTCATTGCTGCATAAATCATTTTGCGTAAACTCATATATTGGGAATATTAAGTGACAGACAGACAGATAGATAGATAGTATATGCAATATGGTTATGCACATACTGTTGGCCTGTGTTTCTTTAAGTATATATATAGGGTAGAGTGGGGGAAAACGCCCCCCGTAAGGAAAGTGTGACGTTACAGTGAAACAAAACATAAATGTGACTAGAATTGCCATCCCGGTTTTGAGTGACTATGGCAGGAGTTATTCACCAAATATTAAAATTGCTCAGCCTTCATAATTAATTAGTATTTTCACTGAAAATATTTTTGTACAAAACGCCCCCCAAGGTGGGGTAAAATGCCCCCTTTCTTACCAACCAGTTTGCTTCATAGATCAACAGCAAAATTAACAGACAATAGTTTTTAATCTCTAAAAGTAAAAGGCAAGTAATGTATCAACATGTATATATATTAATATTTATTTCAGCAATGTCCAAAATAGCCAAATTTAACTAACGTTACCTTCCATCAGTGAGCTAACTTTGCTATTAAGCTAGCTAGTTAATGCTCACTTGAGGTAATTTTTTCATGTTTTGTTCAAATATTTAGATTTTACCACCTAGTTATACTGCATTAAGTGTAAAACAAAGGATTTGATAGACATAAATATTTTATCATAGTAATTATGATAGAGAGAAACTATGCCCCCAGGGGGGCGTTTTACCCCTCAGCGTAGGGGGCGTTTTACCCCACAAGCTATGACTTTTTAAAAAAATGTTTAATTTTTTTAATATAATTATATTCCTTATAAATTCCATATGATCTCAAACTACAGACTTCACTATTCATCTATCATACATCACTGCGATATCCTGCAGAACAATATTCTCTTAAACACTTGTTTACTAATATCTGAAAATTATAGCATTTACCCTGTAATCCTCTTCTCTTAAAATATGTCGCTGGTGTCAGCTTCTCCATAGAGATTTGTATATCCCCGTTATCAACGTAGTGCATAGCAACAGTAAAAATGTATCTCGACTACTTTTAGTGATCATTTTGGGAAAAACAGGTGGGGGGCGTTTTACCCCAGGGGGGCGTTTTCCCCCACTCTACCCTATGTATATCAGCAAAAATAAATAATGTATGCATATCACTATTCTGTCCATATAGTACACTGTTTATAATGGGAGTAATATGCACATGCATGTGACATATGTATTGTTATTGCAGTATGCAGACAAACTTACTGAATGTTAAAGCTTCATGTTTCCAATCATTCTGAGAATATCACGCATCAATAAGCCACGCGTGAAATTAATGCACGGCTAAACAAGAGGCGGGTGCGCTTCGGGAATCGCTGTTCAATTAAACGCAAACGAACGGCGTCCAGTGCAAAAGAGAGTATGGACGCGTACACAGAGTGACAACGTCTCTAATTCAGCAGCGCTTCATGCTATACAATTTAGTTAATGCGTTTTCTCTTGCTCTTTAAAACAGTCCTGCATTCAAATGTGCCAGCGTAATCTCTATGACAGAAGTCATTAATTATGGTCGTCAGACGATCCTTGTTTCTTCACAACATCTCTGATTAAAATTTCACACTTTGCAATGATGTGCGATGGAGCCACTAGCTGTGAAATTTCCCAACGCAGTCAATGAGCTTCACTTCGTATCCTTCAGAAATTCATCAAGCAGAAAAAAATGATGACTTACGGCCTGCCACAGTCAAATCAAAGCCCTTAAGTGCTTGAGGAAAAGCTTTATTTACATGCAAATGGTAATATATCTGGAGTTTGTGTTCATTAAAATATTGTGCAAATGAGGGAACAACAAAGCAATAACTTCTCTTCTTATTCATGGGTTCAAATTTCATATTTGGGAAGTTTAATTAAGCAATAGATTACGTTCTGAAGGGAACGTTGGACCTAATGAATCCCGCGAGACTGCCGATAAACACGGCAATAGTATCAAAGCATCCGTCTCTTTAATGGATGGGTAAATTAGGGATGTAAATGCTCTTGGGTGCTTCTTTGCATTGCTCGTGGGAATGTTTACCAGATAAAGATGACACTTACATAACCTGCATTATACAAGGCTTCTTTCTTTATTTAACTGTTTGTTTTGAGCTTGTGAATACTATTTTTGGTATGCTAATGAAGGACAAGGACAAATGACACAGAGTTTTGCCATCCTCCTATATGTCACTTAATGAGAATGTATGTTGGGACGTGGCACAATGTGTTAAAGAAACTATCTAAAGCTGGCTAGTATCTGTCATCACTCGGGTTAGGGCTTTGTTCAGTGCTGTGTTGTGTATGTGTGCGTTGTGCAAACTTTTTACAGCATTAAAACGAATGCATATACCCTTTAGCGTACTTTCAAAAATAATTCTTATCATGGAAATAATATACTTAAGTGCGAACTGAATGTAATGTTTTCAGACACTTAACTGCGTGTTATTTACTATTAAATGAACATTTATTATTGTTTAAATTCATATTAAATTCAATTTGTTCAGTTAGTGCTTTTGCAATTTCATATGTAATTTCATAATTACTTTGAAATATGGTTAAAGTGTACTGACTGAAGCACTGAACGTACTGACAAGCATTTTTGGCTAATTAAAATATACTTTAATGTCACTTGTATTGATGTCCTGTATTTAAATATATTTGTAATTACTCGTGTGTAATTTTTAGGCTGCCGTTTATTATATATCAGCTTTAAATGTGATCAAATAACACACTAAAGTTAAAAATTATACATCAAGATAAGTGTACTTCTTTAAAGCACGACTATTTATTTATTTTTTGATTATTAAAACATGATTTAAAATATTAAGAAACAGTCATGAAAGTGTACTCTATTTAAGTACATTTAAGTGGCCTTTTATTTGATTAATATTATATTATCTGCAAGACAAGATTTGAAGTACACTATGGCCTGGTTTCACAGACAGGTCTTAGATTAAGCCAGGATTAGGCCTTAGTTCAATTAGGGCATTTCAGTAGCTTTTATAAACATGTCATTAAAAAAAAACATTACTGGTGTGCATATTGAGACAAAACAATAACCACAGACATATTTTAAGATGTCAGTGCAAGCTACTTTCAGTTAAAACAGCTCAATCATGCAATTTAGTCTGGACTAGGCTTTATCTCCTTCCTTTATCTCTGAAACCGTTGGTATAAATTCACATTCAATTCAATTAAGCACGCCCCCCCACACACAAGGTTATGCACAGAAAATATCTATGTATATTTACTTAAAGGTGTTACAAACTGAATTTTTTTATTATTTTACAATGTTGCCTAGAGTGGACTTACAATGTTAGTATGGTTTTTACATTAAAAATTTTCATAATTTAGAAATAAAAGGCTATTTTGTACCCTGATTTTAGCCCTCTGATTTGAACGCTCTGTTTAAAGGGGTGTGTCTGCTGTGAGAAACGCCCACTGCTGTGATTGGCTAATATCTTTGCACATGAAATAAGTGTTACATGTGGAACTCTCTCAAAAACGTTTACTATGTTTTTGATATATCAGCTGTGGAGATTAACTAATCATGAAAAGTGTTGATTATAGCATTTCATCATAACGAACAGTGTAAACACAATGTAAATAAGAGATTGACTGTGCAGTGTAGACAGCATCATTGATTATAACGGCGAGAGTCCAGAACTCAGTCCCTGATAAACTCGCGCTGTGTGATTGACAGCTCCAGCGAATATAAAGGGAGCGTTCTTTGATCGCTTTCTATATATAATTTAAATAACAGATTATTTTTACATTCCACTAAGAGAAACAATGTGAAGTTGATCGTTTAGTCACTGATGCGTAAACCGCAATAAACGATTTTAAGACGAGGAATGTCTGACTGTACATGAATCATATCCGATTAGGCATTAGAATTAACACGGTTTCTTGCTGTCAGTCCATATCTGTCTATACCAAACCTGTGCTGAAATTGAATTACGACTGATTTACCAAAGAATCCAGTGAAATGCACCGAACAAACAAATAATGCTCTACTTATTCACATAGTTGAAAATAAATAAGCACTTTACTAGCATTCGGATCCTTTGGAAGGTAATGTTATTGTTAGTCCAGTGATCCTGTATCTCTCTTCTCATCTCACTATCGCTCCAGTGGGCGGGGCTAAAGACATGATGATGTAGAAGTAGGCGTTGATCTGATTCTGCAGAGGCGGTCTTTCCTCGCACTATTACGTCATAATGTGACAAAATCTGAGACAAGTCATTTTCAGAGTCTGGTTTCAAAGCTGTTTTTGAGTTCTGAAACTTACAGGATGTTTTTATAGTACAGTGACCTCTTACGTGTCAAAACATCAAGGAAAAGTAGTTTTCTCAATTCTAAAAAGTACATAAAAGTAGTTTATATACTGTGTGTGATTTGAAAACTTTTCTATCCATCACGGTCACCATCTAAATTCATGAATAAAAACATTTTAAGTCGATTCTCACTGTAAATAATGCAACTTTTTCCTCTTTTAAAATCCCAGGCCTGAGGATTGCGGGAATCTGGCTTTCCATCTTCACTTTTACCAGCCGGCAGAACAATGAAGTCCACTCCTCTGTTTGAATCCATCCTGCAATTTCTGAAACAGTGGAGTCAGTGAACCCTGCTAGACCGCGTGATGGAACTGTGCGATACGTGCCTTTGGTGTGGAGCTCTCATTCGTGAGCATTGTTTATCTCTGTAAGGCCCAGTTGATTGCACGGCTCCCCGAGACTCGGCGGCCCCCGCTGCGCTCAGCGGTGTGAAGACGTCGAGGCCAGTTGAGTGGTGGTCAGTAGCTGTCAATCACAATGCCAGGGATCAGGTACTTTCCATCATTCTGAAGCCCTGCGTTAGATTCTAGGCTCTTCTCTCTCTCATCTTGTGTTTGAGACGATATGGTTGAACTGCTCCTAATGGATTTGGCTGAGGGCTTGATTTTTCACTAGACTTCCTCGTATGTTTGGACTACAGTGTGTTTTGACATTCCACTCTCATTCAAATTTCACATTTCAACACATTCGTCAACGCACACGGAAATTTTTTTCAACTTAACGCATTGAAAATATTTAATCCATTGCATCCATTTAATCCAGCATCCATTTTTTCCCATCATTCTTTGGCTAGCATCACATTATCTTTGATCACACTTGTATTCATGCAAATGCTTTAAACGTACAGTATGGAATTTTTCGCCGCTAGGGGTCGCTAACCTCTTACAATAACAAAGGCGTAGTTTGATGACGCAACATTTGCTAAGAATTATGGATCTTGTCGTCAACGTCAAGCCGACCGATCTAATAATGTTTATGGATGAGTGAATACATCGATGTTTTTATCATGACTGTGATATGAAGCAGGTCGGGATTGCTAAGAGACAGCTATCAGCTCCACACGCGACGCGAGTCCCATTCTACCGAACTACACGCAAGTGCAGAATTACTACTCACAGGTCAGTTTATTAGACAAATTAAACTTGTGAGGTAACGCAGCGCTGTTTCACT
Organism: Rutilus rutilus; assembly: GCF_951802725.1. Lineage (NCBI taxonomy): Eukaryota > Metazoa > Chordata > Actinopteri > Cypriniformes > Leuciscidae > Rutilus > Rutilus rutilus. The sequence goes on from NC_140215.1 coordinate 3,851,450, forward strand.
TGGTCTAACATTACACTATCACACTAAACTGCATTTGAATGTGTTGAAATGTATGTGTTAGTTTGTCTGTATGAGACTAGCAGTAAGCTAGATCAACATTAGAATAACATTGAGTGTTGATAACATGTTGAGTATCCTCGCAAACACAGTCTTATAAGTTAAATTAAGTCTTAAACGAATGTAAAGAAAATCTGATGTGTGTCAGATCCATGTCATGTGCGGCAGCTCTTAAAGTGACAGCAGCCTAATAAACCTGCGACTGTCTGTCATTAATGTTAATCAAACAACAAACGAAAAAGAGAAAATCACTCACACTCTTGACTGAATAACTTTTGTAGCTTTAATTAATAAGGATTATTTTATATTTAATTATAATTTATGCAGTGAAGACTGTAAAGTGTTTGATAACTTTATTCAATTTCTGTATATATCCTACCTGTTAGACCTACCTGAAAATCTTAAGCACTGTTTACAAGGTTACATGGGTAAAAAAAACCCGAAAACAATCTTTTTTGTGCATTTTAACAGGGCACATAAAAATCTGAACTGGTCTGACTGGGCCACTGGAAAAAAATTGAGTCCTGATATTTTGAAAGGAATATGTAAATATGGCATTTATTACAATGGGTTTATGTGAAGATTGTTTTAAGTGCACTTAAATTAGAATTTGTTATATTTTTAAAGCCTAATAAATGTAAAAATCTATAGCTTTCAATTATACTGTAATGCTGAATGGCTATAATCAATGGCTAACATTAAGAGAAACAAATCTATTTCATAAGAGGCATCAGTCGCAGTATTGATATCGGTGATGCCTTCTTTCATAAAAAGATGCCATAAAACAAATATTTAAAATATAGGCACCTGTCTTTGTTGTTTTGACGTTAATTTGGAGAATAAATAATCTCTGTGCTATGTATTTTATGACATTAACTTATCAGCATACTAATGGCTAGCTTTATTATTGATTCAAGTTTGTGTATCATGCAGAAATGTTCCACATCAGTCAGTTATTAGGATTCACGACTGCAGTCGACTCACTAGGTCCAGCAATGCAGTGCAACTTTTGAGAGTCAAGCCGCTAAAAGGGGGCATATGTTTGTTTGATTGAGGATGACAGGTTGTTTTTCTCTATGCGAGCGTTTGAGGTGTCCGTGCGGCTGTATGCAGTGTGTGAAGTAAGAAGTGAGGCAATCTATTCTTTGCCTGCTGTGGCCTCGCAACTGGACCCTTCGAGCCGGTGAAAACTCCCAAACACACACACATCCTCACAAAACACGTTCCCAAACCAGCTACAAACTCATTGATTATTTTATCTATACGGCGATGGGAGCCACTGTTTTTGTTCTTGAAAATGAAGTAAACAGAACGTCTGACAGTAACGTCGTCCTTTGTGTTTCATTTGCGCTGTGGCCTTTCCGACGCCGTCACTGACCTCTTCCCTCATCTAATTTCCCCCATCACATTCAGATCAGACGGCCAGCGGTCAGCCTCATTAGGGCCAATGTTTTAAATCACCTCTCGCATGGCTCTTCGCCGGCCCGCACCCTGTCTCTCCTGAATCATCAGCATTTAAATTTGGCTCTGGTGATTGCGGTTGCAGGTGGTAATACATTAAGGGACTGAGACGGTTGGCGGCGCTGGGCTGAAAGCACCTTTTCCTATTTGCGCTAAGTTCGCCTGTGCATTCTCAGGCATGTAGCCTCCTAATTAGGCTGCTAGTTTCGCCTGTTGTCATATTCAGCCGGGGCAATTTGGTCTGTGTTGTACAACTCGCTGATTCTATGTCACAACAACAAATCTATAGGTATAAGACGGTGAACTGGTAAATTATGTCACGGGCTGGGGGAATTTCAAGGAGAGACACTGCCTTAATGCCAGGCGGGAGGACGCCACGGTTCATTTTAAGCTTTACGCGCTTCAGAGCCAACGGGGACTACTTTAAACCTGCTCTTCAGACTAGAAAACAGACCTTCAGTATAATGCAATGCACTCAAAATGGGACTAAATACAGAACTGTTAAAGTCACAGAATCAGAAGAAAACAAACACGAAATGACTTTTTAAGGATTCAAGTCACTAAATTCCCATATTGATCAACGTGTCATCCAGTGGTTTACAGAATATATTATTTTGATATTATATAAAATCATGAAATAAATACATTTATGTCTTTTATCTGTCTAATTTAAAGTGACAGATACATTTTTGCCAGAATTTAGTTATTTTTAAGCAAAATAATAGTTTGTTTGGATGCAAAGCCATTCACATCATCAGCAAAAGATATGGGAAGTGTCTTCTCTCAAAATTGGATAATTTTACTGTATTAATCTTCATTTAGTTATTTATATCAAAAAAATATAACGCCTCGCACACCTGAATCATTTGTGTGTGTGTGGGATGAAGAAACCCTTTCGAGCACCGAAATGACAAAATATATTAAATAAAAGTAGTCCATACAACTCGGTTTCTCACATAAAATATTTTATGGCTTAAAAAAACTGACCATAATTTAGTAATTCTGTAATTTTATTCACTGAAAAAGACTTAAAAAACCACTAAACATCTATGATGGTGAACGCCATGAATGGATGTGTACAAAGCTTCATTTTTCCACAGTTACTTTAGAAAACATGTCACACGTTTCCCCAAATTGACTCCGAGTGCGGATAAAAAGTCGCCTGACATCCAGCCGAGGGAAAATCCGCTTGAAATGACACCAATCAGTGTGTGTGAGTGTCAGAATCTGCAGTCTTAGAGGAAAGAGAGAGTCTTTGTCCAATAGAGCTCTATCTCGTCCGCCCTCCCGAGGCTCTCTGAGGTGGGGGAAACGGATTACGGGTTTCCCCCAGCACTCGGCCTAAGGCCCATCCAGGCGCCAATCCCTCGGCTCACAGCCCATGGAGCAACCCACCAGGCAGCCAGAGAGCAAAGAGACACTGGGGACTCATCTAATTGTCCATGCTCTCAGCAGCGCTCGAGCAGCTCAGCGCCAAACGCACACTCCCCCCTCGTCTTCCTTCACCGTTCCCAAGGCAGCACCGGTCCTTCTTTCTTTTTCCCCCTCTCCTTCTCTCATTGGATGGAGAGATTTAAAACGAAGAGCTTTTGAGGTTCTTAGGGACCGAGGCCCCCAAGTCCACCTGGAGATTCAGGAGAGAAGTCCAGAAATACTTCAATCAATATGGCTGCCTGCCAGTGCCATAGCAGAATAAGAAGGTCAGAGCTCTCCACACTAGTGCTGCTGTGGCTCTGTGCGCTGCCCAAAGGACAAGCGCTCTCAAGCAGTTTGTATTCATATCTGAGTCTCAGCTTTAATAGAAAAGACACCTCCCCTGATAAATACACAGTCTAAGTTACAAACCAAGCTAACAAATAAACAAAGTAAGTCTTAAAGCAGTAGTCCACCCAAAAATATTTTATACTCTGCCTCATTTTCAGTCTACTTGCATTTCCCCCCATACTTCTTAGACCAAAAAGGAGAAGCCATATCATAAAGTATGATTCTGATTGGCTGGCAATGTTTTTTTTTTTTTTAAATCACGAAAGGGATTCCAATGATGTTGTTTCTCTGTGTCGTTATCGTTATAGTTGTGGTATGGATTCTCCTATTCTTTTTCATTTAGATCGATATTTCAAACTATCTCCGGACCTCCATATTACTCATGCGCTATATGTCAAGTCTTCCAAAGCTGTAGAATAGCTTTGGGCAAGGTATATTCTGAATATTTGCCACATTTGGTTATGCCAATTTGTGTAATGATGTCAAAACCTGGCGTGTAGCATCTTGACATGATATTTTTGATTTTGAATCTGAACTAAATGCAAATGAAATTTCATTGCTTTGGCAGAGGGCAAGATTATCTGTGAATTTGTAGGACTTCTATACAAAGAAACCGGACACTTTCGAGAACCAAAATGACAAAAAGATGTTAAATAAAAGTAGTCCATAAAACTTCCACTATATTACTTTTGAAGTCTTTTGAAGCCATAAAATGTTTTACATGAGGAACAGACCCTAATTTAATTTTAATTTATTATTTACTGAAAATATTTCTCTCTGCTGCAGTTCTCAATTCTCACTTGCATTCATTAAAACATGCAAACTTTTGCAACAGATTTGAGCCCGCTCAGATTTTTAAGATAAAACCAATTCTAAAAGACAGGTGCAGTTTATCCTCGAAGTGTCCATTACTAATTCATTGGTTTCTGTAAGCCACAAAACACATGGAAGACTGAATTGATGCAAGACTTTATATTTACACTTACATTTAATCATTTAGCGGATGCTTTTATCCAAAGTGACTTACAAATGAGGAGAGCAATCAAACCAACAATAGGGCAACAATATGCAAGTGCTGTGACTAGTCCCATTTAGTCTAGCACAGTTTACATGTAGCAAGTTTTTCTTTTTTTTAAATAGATATATAGAATAGAAAGAGTTTGTATTAATGGGTCAAGTGTTTATGAAAAAGATGCGTCTTCAGCCGTTTCTTGAAAATTGCTAAAGCTCGGGTTGAGTTAGGCAGGTCATTCCACCAGCTTGGAACAGTCCAGGTAAATGTCCGTGAAAGTGATTTTGTGCCTCTTTGGGATGGCATCACAAGGTGCTGTTCACTTGCAGAACGCAAGCTTCAGGAGGGCATATCGGTCTTAATGAATGAATTTTGGTATAGGGGGTGCAGAGCCAGTGGTTGTTCTATAGACAAACATTAGTGCGGCAATTGGCAGGCAGTGCCATTTTATGAGGAGAGTTATGACCTTTGGTTTCTCTTTGGTTCATTAAAGACTACTCTTGCTGCAGCATTCTGGATCAGTTGCAGAGGTTTGACAGTGCATGCTGGAAGGCCTGCCAAGAGAGCATTACAATAGTCCAGCCTGGATAGAACAAGAGCTTGGACAAGGAGTTCTGTAGCATGCTCCGATAGGAAAGGTCTGATCTTCCTAATGTTGTATAAGGCAAATCTGCAGGACCAGGCAGTTCTAGAAATGTGGTCTCTGAAGTATAACTGATCATCAGTCACAACTCCAAGGTTCCTGGCTGTCCTGGATGGAGTTATGGTTAACGAACCTTGCTGAATGGAGAAGTTGTTATTGGCTGAGACCACAAGCAGTTCTGGCTTTGCAAGGTTGAGTTGAAGGTGGTGGTCCTTTAATCGCCAAGAAATGTCTGTCAGGCAGGCCGAGATGCGAGCAGCTACCGTCAGATAATCTGGCTGGAATGAGAGGTAGAGTTGTGTCATCAGCATAGCTGTGAAAAATCAGCATAGGAAAAACCATGTTTCTGAATGACAGATACTAGTGATGTCTTATAGATGGAGAAGAGAAGTGGTCCAAGCACTGAGCCCTGAGGCACCCCAGTTAGTAGATGTTGTGAATTAGACACCTCACCTTTGCGTCAAAAGCAGCAGATAGAATTTGGAAGCTGCTCTTGCCTGTCTCAGAGCTTCAATTACCATAATATACTTTATATTATTTACAGGAAGTCAATTCCACTGTTTTCCTTGCATGAAAATGCAGGGCGATAAAGTACACCACTAGACTATCATGACTCACTGGCAAAAAAATGCCACTGATATCAATGCTGTAAAATGTCATTGGTTTGCGTGTCTTGTGTCCAAATGTGATAAAAGTGCGTTTGTGTGCATTCTTCAATGCATTGAATTAAATGCATACCATTTTTTCACACAAACCTTTTTCATGGCTTCACAAGAGTTTGCTGGACTACTGTAATGGTGCTTCATTTTTTGGATTAAACAACTGTGAATGTACATTTACCTGCATATTTTGTTTTATATACGTCATAGTGTGGCTTTTGAACAATAGGCAATGGCATTATGAAAAGTTCTGAACTTGTGTGTTTGCGTCATTCAGACGTGATCATCTTAAGAAGCTTGATGGGATCCTTAGAATGAGGAGCAAACGTCACCGGTGTGACATCTAGGTGATGCATGGATAAAGGTCTCAACAGCGATGTTTTCCCATATGAGACCGCCCTGATTAGGGTCTCTGATTGATCTCTATTGAAGCATCACATGACAGACTACCTGCCACCAGGATCCTCTCAGCGAGGGATAAAATGAAGAGACATTTGTCCTGGACATATTACAAATATCACCATGTTTCCTGCTGACTGTCACACGCACACTACCTGGACCGCACGCTGACACGACTGCACACAGCGGATTGTGTGCAATGATCTGAGGCTCGAGTGTGTTGAATAGTCAGAACAGAGGAGCAGCACATATTGTTTCCCGGGCGATGCTGCTGGTCTCCTTCCTGTTTTATTTATTGTATCAGAAATAATGCCTGCCAATGAAGAGCTGGGAGGGTCAGGCCAGTGTGGCGTTTTCTCTGTGTGTTTGTTCACTGACGCAGGTTAATGTGGAGAACTGGAGAAACGCTTTTGTGCTTTTTTTTGCATGAATATGAATATCCGTGCGGTGCAATCGGCCAGAAGTATATTAAACCCAGTGAGTGGAAAGAAAGCCACGAGCGCCGTTGTTTTGCACTTTACGCTCCAACATCTTTAAGAACAAGCAGCAGTGCTTCAGGTGTGATGTGTGTGAGTTGCTAATAATGAAATAAAACAATAAAAGGCACTTGAGTCTGTGCGTTAACGTGCTTTTACCATGGGTACGAGCTGCTTATGGAAGCCCTTTTCACCTCAGAGTACAAACAAATGCTCATTCGTGCAAAATAAATATTCTTACAATTGCAAGTTTATATCATCCCTGAACTTAATTCTTTTTCATAATTCTGACATTATATCTTACAATGTAACTTTTCTAGAAGTGCAACTTCATCAATCGCATGATCAACTCACAATTGCAACTTTAATTTTTACTTTATATCGAACAAAGTGATTTAATTTTTTTGAATTGTGACTATCTCACACTTGCAATTTTATATCTCGCACAGTTTTTGTATTTTGTGTTTGTATTTATTAAGCACAGATAAACACAACAGCAGTTGAACCATAGTGCTGTACAAATAAGATAAAACAATGAAAGGAAACAAACAAAAAATAAAAGGAAACAATAGAAAATAAAATCCGCAAATTTAACATACAAAGTTTAGAAAAAATACAAAGTAAAAAAATACGATTTCAATTAAACATAATTTGATAAGGGGAGACTAATGTGTTTTTCACAATGTGACTTTATATCTCTCAATTGTGATTATTGTTCATAAATGCAACTTTAATTAATGATAAGATGACTTTATCTTACTGTCACGTCTTTGCATCTCACAGTCATGACTTTTTTTTCCTCCTGATTATCTTACAATTGCATTTTTTTTTAATTTACATAACTTTATCTCAGCATTAATTCCTTACTTTCCACACTTATTGTCTCATAATTGCATTTTTTTTAATTCAAATTTCACAAAGTGATTTTACTCTCACAAATGCAATTCTATTTATGCAAATTGCAACTTTGTTTCCCACGCTTTTTTTTTCTCTTAATATTATCTTTATTTCACAGCAAGATGTTTTATTCTCTTCCAATGGTGTGTGCTGATGCAATCAGAATTTAGCAAAGATACAATTTTTTGATAACTGTTCCTCAACTTTCTTGTAAAAAAAAAAAGAAAATTATCCAAATGACAAAACTTCATAATAGATATTTTCCCAACAATACAAGATGAGCGGCCACTTTCGCAAAGTTCATGAGAGGCCGAGGCTCAACCGGAGGTCGCCTTAAATCCGCTCGCTCGCGCCTTCCCCTCGTTGATCCAGAGAGATCCCACCGCGCCGGAGCCTCTGAATGGCTGACACCACCCAAATTAGACAACCCTCATCTTCTGGTACAGCTCTTATTGTCAGACTATTGTAAAAAAGAATGAGAGCTAAACTACGCGAGCCTCGCGTGGCCATCACGCCGGAGGCAGTGCAGCGAGAGGACATCTTCACAATACTCGCTAACTGAGCTATGACAGGCTAATTATTGGCCCACTGTTGTAAAATTCTCTCTACATAGGTCACTTGGACAGTGTAATTAAAAATGCATTACAGATTCTTTTTATTGAAGCAATTAAATCAAAAAAGCAAAAAGTAATTAAGCGCCGAGGTAATGATAGTGTTAGTCAACAACGTTTATTTGAGAGATGAGCTGTGTTTGCTCAGCCTCTTAACGCATTTCGCTGTTGTATTTATAGCCGGCGATTTGATGAATGTGTCACGCAAGCCTTCAGTAAGAGCCAATTATGTTGATAATGTCAAATTTTGAGCAAAATTACTTTTATGGCTGTATTGTCATCTAGGAGGTAATTGGAGGAGCGGGCTCTGAGCACGATTCAAATCGTGAAGTGTACTTTAGCGTATTACGCCATTTGAAAATACTGCCGTTCCATTTGTGCCACCAGGTTTATAATTACATTAAATTGCTTGTCTTATCAGCACTTAAAGAGCCGGGATTATCAGAGTCGGGGCTGTTCCGGCCTTGCCAAATACCTCGCGGGCGTTTGCCCACAGCCCGCGGGAAGAGAGGAAGAAGAAGAAAGAAGATAATATTCTAAGGTTAAAAACCACAATTTCCTCTTTAAAGAGGGTTCTGTGTGGAGGAGTCATCATATTAAAGCGCACAAAGCTTTGGGAGGTAAATCAGTCTGACTTTGAGTGTGGGAGGCATTAACATCCACTTGACTTTGAGTGTGGCTGGATCTTGCTGCCAACGTATACATGAAGCTGACACATCAGAGCCCCACATCTCTGTTATTATGTCAGGTAACTGAATTCTGATGATATGGAAATGGCGAGAGGCGGCCGGATCGTCGAAGCCGGACTAGTTAGCATATGGAACCGGTCCTCGCGGTCCTGGGCCGCCATTAGAATTCATCATGCGCGCTGTGGCGCAACGGAAATACTAATGTAATTGTGTGTGGTGTGGGGTGGGGTGGGGTGGGGGGGTGGGGGGGGGGGGACCTGTACTGCAGCTATTAAGACAAAAAATCATCCAACATTCACTGTTCTCAAAGGTTCAGACAAGTCTATTCCAAAAGTCACACAGTAAAAAAAATTTTTTGACTGTTTTTTGACTGTTCTTTTTACAGTTTTTGTGAAAAATGTAAAAGATTTGATTAAGTAATAAAAAATGTTTTTGCAGCAATGCAGTAAAAAAACCCATTTGCAGTAGAAAACCATTATAGGTACCCCCCCCCCCCCCCCCCCCCCAAAGTATTTCAGTGAACAGTTCTTAAAAGAATTGTCAGTTAGTGCAATACATTTTATTACTGTAAATACAAGTTCAATCAGTAAAATCTAAAATGTTGCAACACACAGAGGCAAGAAGCCTTTATTCATTTGTTCACAATCCGTTTTATCATTTTATCCTCATTGCACATATCTAGTGCATCGATCATGCTGGTTCCTTCTTAGGTAAAACTGTGGGCATCATGTACAATACTGTGCCTGCAGCAACTCTATTCAGTAGAGGTCCTTACATTGAATCTTAAACTCAAGAAATATATAAAATAACATGTCATAGAAGAGACTAGGGCTGATTGTCATGCTTTTTTACTATAGTGAAAATTTCTCAGAGTAGATTTAAGTACATTTTTGTATGTGCAAAACCTTGACTATCAAAAAAAAAAGTCTTGACATTTTATATACACTTTATACATTGTATAAAATCACACATTTGACAACTGATTCATGAGTGACTTACATTGCATTCAGCAACAGTTTAAAAATAGTTGTGCTATTCATGAAATGGCAAAAATGGCAAATGTATAACACAAAAACTAGATACTAATATACGGTATAAAATCATCTAAAACACATTCGACAATTTGCACAACAACATGCAAACGCACTTCTAGATTTAAAAAAAAAGAAAGAAAAAATAATTTGTATAACTGGATTTTTTTAATCAACCCTGAAATAGATCTTGTGACAACTTGCCCCGGTCTCCCCTATAGAGTTATGTTTGCTAAAAAAGATGAATGTTGCTCACAGTGGAATGGCACCAGATGAGCAGACGCAGGTGTCAGTAATGATGTGTCTCTCTGCGAGTGTTTGTCTCCACACACACACACACACACACACACACACACACACACACACACACACACACACACACACACACACACACACACACACACACACACACACACACACACACACACACACACACACACAGCTCCATGAGAGACAACAGGTCTGCTCAGCTCTATTGTTATCAACCTTTGTCTTGTCATTGAGACAATCAACAGTAGAGGGCAGCTTGAATACACAAATACATACTTCTATCACTTTCACACATGCACACACACACACACACACACACACACACACACACACACACTTAAAGCTTTGTTCATGTCTGCTGTTCTCCAGAAACTTCAACGTTTACATGAAGGCACTGTGATTGACGTACACATTCCTGCTATACAGTAGCCTACATAAATGATGAGACAATAATAAATTGTATAAAGTTCCTTGGCTAAAGCAATTTTCTAACTTTTTATCGCGTCCAATCCACTTAAATGTGTTAAATAGACAACACTTTCCATCCTGTTAGTCTTTTAAAATCCCTTTAACAAAACAAAAGCCCAATTCCCCATTGACATCATCCTACAGGAAGTGACATTATTTCGGAGGGAAACCATCAGCACAAACATGAGTGAGTATAAGCAAAGGATTTGATTAATTCTGTGGTGCTTGTTGGTTTGTGTCTCTCTAATACCTCAAAAATGTTTGTTTTGCTGCCTGATCAATTTACTTAATTAAGATGAGCTCATTTTAAGTAAATTGAGCAAGCAGCAAAACAAGCACTTTTTTTTTTTGTAAGAAGGGATAGTTGGATGGATCATTTTTGTTTGCATTAAATTAAACTGGCCAGGGGATTTCTAGTTCCCAGCATGCTTTATATGGGACTGGGAGAGTAAATATTGAAATTAAATGTTGTTTTGAAGATGAAAATGTGTTGTTAGTGTTTAAGCTTGAGTTATGTATGGGATTTAGAAGACATTTCTGTTGTGCTTCGTGGGTTTGGATCTTGTGCTTAGAAGTACAGTAGATTTAGTGAGATGTCTTTTCTTTTTATGAGCTTTTATGACCATAAGCTACACTACTGTTCAAAAGTTTGTGGTCATTAAAAAAAATAACAACCTTTTGTTCAGCAAGGATGCATTAAACACATTTATAATGTTACACAATATTTTTATTTCAAATAAATGCTGTTCTTTTGAACTTTTGATTAATCAAAGAATCCTGAAAAAATGTTTCACATGCAGTTTCCACAAAAATATGAATCAGCGCATAACTGTTGTCAATATTTATAATAGCTTAATAATAAGCATGTTTTTGAGCAACAAATCAGCATATTAGGATCATGTGACACTGAAGACTGGAGTAATCACAAAAATAAATTACATTACTATGCAAATAGGAAAGTTATTTTAAATTGTAATATTCACAATATTACTGTGTTTTTGATCAAATAAATGCAGCGTTGGTGAGCGTTTCCTACCAACCCCAAACTTTTGAACGGCATTGTACATCCTTGATTACAACACAGTCATATTAATTTACAAGTTACTGTAACTAATATGTCTTGAACGCAGTGTTTTTATGCGCGGTCACAAACCGTTCTCCGCGCGCGTGCACGTCTCCACTTTGCAGCGCGCGGCTCAAGACGAATCTGCGCGTGTGTGTTTGCGCGCTCCATCACTGTCAGGCGCCTGGCGGTGGTCTTCCTTTCTCTCCGAAACGGGTACCAACTGATGACCAGAATTACCCTTCACGAACAATCCCACGGCTTTAAATAAACAGCGCGCTCAGTGGCTTCGAAGTACAGCCCATTCATCTTTAAGAATGGGAGTCACTTTTTCAATCTCTGAAGGCCGCCATTTTTAACAGCTGTCCTCATATTTCGCGCTCAGTGTAAATGAGCGGGAAGATACTGTAATATTTTGAACAGAGGAGCTCCGTAACGGACACTATTTACTGTTTTATAAGTTTCTGGCCTGACAAAAGAACATTTATTTTAATAAAATTGGAGAAAATCTTCCCTCTTCTCGTAATAGTCTATAAATAATGATTTTTTTGTATTTACTTTTTGTGAGGAGACAAAACAGGAGCACAGCACAGGTATGAATGACAGGAAAGACTTTGTGGTTGTTTCAAAGGGAAGAATAAAGATAACACTTTACAATAAGGTCTCATTTGTTATCAGTAAGTTAGTTAATGTATGGACTAACTTTAACAATGAGCAAATAGCCTAGATTTATAAGTATTTATTCATCTTTGTTAACTTAGCTAATACAAATATAACTGTTCATTGTTTGGTAATGTTAGTTCACAGTGCATTAACTAATGTTAAAATACAACTTTTGATTTTAATAATGAATAATTTAAATTAACATTAAGATTAATAAAGAAGTAGCCTATTGTGAGGTAGTAAGTGCTGTAGAAGTATTGCTCATTCTTAGCTCATGTTAACTAATGTAGTTAACTAATTTTAATAAATAAATATTGTAAAGTGTTACCGGAATAGCAAATGGATAGTTTGGATGATATGTTAGAACAGAATATAATATAATAGAAAAAAGGCTGTTGCGTACCAACAAAGGAGAAACAGATCTATAATGACAAGTCACATTTCCCTCTAATGATGGGAAAACTCTTTGCAATTTTACATGTTTCATAAGTATGTTTATTTAGCCAGTGATAAGTATACCAATCAAAATCATGTAGGCTATTTTAGAGGGGTGTGTTGTATAATATCAGCTTTTTATATCACAAACTCAACCAATTTAGTATAACATATAATTGTATTTGTTTAGATATTGTTTTAAGAAACTTTATTCAAGTTAAACATTGCATATTTATGAAGTAACTGATGCATAAATCATCCATAAAATGACACTTTACACAAGTTTAGACATTGTTTAGGTCACATTAGCTTTTAAAATAGACTGTCTGTGATTTTTAATCACTAACAGTGCTTGACGCATGTGTAAATGAAGTAAAAACACTTCAACTGAATTTTGACTCATTAACAGGCCTGCGAAAAGGTAAAAGATTGTGTCTGTGTAATTTGACTGGTGTAATAATAATACTAGCTGATTTTAAAGTCTTACTGTAATAGAGACACGATTGATTGGATAGCCCCAGCAGCCATTAGTGAGGAGGTGCTGAGGTAAAATGATGGAGCTCCCCCCATGCCGAGGCCCTCGCTGTGGGGTGGGATGATCCCTGCGAGGGGGTAGCAGGGCCAGCGATTCTACATCTGATGGCAGTTTGAGAAACTACAGGAGGGATCTGTGTTAATTAGGCATTTTTCAGCACACTTGGCTCAGCCTGGCTGTGATATTATTATCCGAATTTACTGGAGCATTTAATCAGAAAATTTCTTTACAGCTCAGCATGAAATCAAAACTGACCCTATTTACTTTTTTAAATGCATGTTCCTGGTTTTATTGTGCATTATTCATCGTACATGTTATTCTGTGTAAAAAAAAGTTATTTCGTTGATTAATTTTCAGTGACTTTCTCCATTTCTGAAACAGCTTGCTTCCCATCTGACGTCACAAATTTCTCCTGCTTTTCAACTTCTTCAGTCATCAGGCTCTATTCTGGTACGTAATGCCCTTTTTTTTTTTACAATCCAGTAAATTGCTGATGGATAAATTTAAGTCTCATTTTTTTTCTCAGTTTTTTATAATATCCTGTTTTAACTCTTGAAGTACATTAAAGTCAATCAAGCAATTACAAATATTTAAAATAATATATAAAACTTAATGAAACTCAGTGTACTTCCTGTACATGCCAGACATTGCCTATTATGCAAAATTCACTTTTACATGGTGTTTGAACATAAATGTGTGTTAGCAGTGTGTGTACACAACATAACCACTCTATAATGCAAAAAATCCACCCCCTCCTTTTTTATATTATCCATGAGCATAAATAGTGTCTCAAAATGAGGCGTTGTGTGTGAATGGCCCTGAATGGGTGAAAAAACGCATGGTCGTCTGTCTAGCGCGTTTACAGCAGAGCAGTGGAATGCAAAAATGCGTTCTGTGGAAACGGCCCCATATTGTTTCGTTGCCAGAGTATCCGAGGCATGAGCTGTAAAGGCACAGCCCTCTTCTGGAAAGGGGGCGGGGAGCAGCAGCTCATTTGCATTTAAAAATACACACACTTGTGCTTTTGCTTCCACCCAAAAGGGCATTTTGGGCTTGCTATAATAAATTATCTGTGAGGTATTTTGAGCTGAAACTTCACAGACACATTCTGGGGTCACTTAAGACTTAGACAACATTTTGTAAAAAGGGGCATAATTGGCCCCCTTTCATTTTCAAATGTGACCCTGGATCACAAAACCAGTCATATGTCGCACGGGTATATTTAGACAACAATACATTGTATGGGTCAAAATTATCGATTTTTTTTTTTATGCCAAAAATCATTAGGGTATCATGTTCCATGAAGATATTTTGTAAGTTTCCTACCGTAAATATATAAAACATTTATTTTTGTGAGTGAATGCAGCACAATCGCGAACATAAATGAACAACTTTAAAGGCGGTTTTCTCAATGTTTCGATTTTTTTGCACCCTCAGATTCCAGATTTTCAATAGTTGTATCTCGGCCAAATAGTGTCATATCCTAACAAACCTTACATCAATGGAAAGCTTATTTATTCAGCTTTCAGATGATGTGTAAATCTCAATTTAAAAAAATTGACCCATGTGACTGGTTTTGTGGTCCAGGGTCAAGGAAAAATCTTGCATTCTCAAAGACCGCCATTTAGAGTCGAGTCTGTTCGGAGCGGTTTAGATGACTTTCATCTTATTGCTGGAGGTGGGACGTCACAGTCACCTGTGGATGAGGAGGGACAGTGATTTAATTGCCTGTTAGTGGGATATTATGCAAAGCAGCGAGCGTCTCCTCCATGCCAAATGCCTCATGCTCGTTGGCCTTCGACAGCTACAAAAACGTGATTTCTTTTTCCTTCCCCGACTCTGTCAATTTACCAGACCGACTTCCGTGCACGTTTTGTTTAATGGTTAGAGATAATGCAGCACGGGCTCCGTTATATTAAGCTAAATGAAAAGAGCATGGATTCATACCACACAGAAATTAAACTGCAATATGACAGCCATAAATCACCTTAAAAAGGAACCCACCTGGAATACCTCTTGATTAGGAGTTAAATAAAATGACCCAGAATTCTAGACCTTTAGTCAATCTCATATGAAAGTAGGCGCTCAGATCTTTTCCATCCCCCCTCCTCCATTTTCCTGCTCGAAACAGTCCTCGATCCAAATACGCACTTATTAAGTTCCCTAAGTTCAATTTGAAATGAGTTTCTAATTAACAAGTAAAGCCAAAGCTTTAAAATGTCAAATTTATTGTATTGCTATATCTCTGAAATTCAGAACTGAGGCAGAGTTCTACGGCGCCGTTGATAAGAGGCTTACACGGGCCGAATCTCAATGCTGATCACTCCGCTAACGACTTTGGTGGCCACTAGTTAAATTGGTTTCACCCTCATATTTGGGCCCTTTCGGAGAGATATCGTTTTTCAATGGTGGTAAGCAGTTTAGCTCGTCTTACAGGCGGAGGCCGATGCAAATTAACTCAGTTTCGGCCTGTTTTGTTTAATGTCGAACATTACGCGTTTTATGAAAATCTACATTCAGCCCACCCGCCACGTTATATAAGCTTAGCTTAGACACACCTATCTTCCTGCACGTTTGGTCTTTAAACCCTCATTGCATATCAAGGACACCGGAACACAGTATCTGATAATGCCATGCATTCATTACATTAATGAATCTAATATGAATAAGTGTCCCCCCATCAAGCCGTGCTCATTAGCATAGTCATTAATATTAATATCAATGCAGGTTTGTGTTAAGGCAAAGGCTGCACTCACGAATACAAAGAACTTCCTCCCAAATGCTAAACGCGGTAATCTTTGCGGTTGCAAAGTGTGATTTACGTAATATGAATCAACAGAGGAGGGCGATCGTGTTGGCTGCGTCGCACACATGAATATTACTCATATGCAGATCAGATAGGGCGTGCTACGCCTCGACGGCTCGTTTCAAGCCAGCCAGAAGGAGGTGTGGGAACCCTTTGACTCCGTCCACAGGAGATTGAGCATCCGAGAGCATTCGCTCTCTCTGACACACGGGTTATTATACATACAATAATGAAAGATATGGGGGGAATGCACTTTCTTTCAGCTTTGAGTGTGTTTATTTAAATATGTGTGAACATTTTATTGCAGGAGCTCAATTGAGTTCTTAATTATGTTTCATTTCAGTATATAATTTGTCTCAAACGTGTGCATTCCTGTAGTTAAAACAGTTGAACATGACTATCATGTTCTACTGTTTTAACTAGAGGATGCAATGATAAAATGCATTGATGCAATTAGTTGAATGCAATGATAAAATTGTAAAATGTGTTTTGAAATATACGCGTTTCCCCTTAAATTCCATAGAAGAAATAAAAACAGAATTGAGACAATTGTTGTCAGACAGTAAGTGTATGAATAGCTCATGTGTCACTTAAAAGTGTCAAGCATAAATGAAAGTGTTACTCAAGGAGAAATAGACATTAAATGAGACAGTGTTTGTTAATCAGTGAGACTGTGAATGGCATCTCTAGTCTTTATCTCCAGAGAAACATCTGAAAAATTGAGTCTCTATTTTCTCTCTCATTATATGCTGTGTAAGAGAAACAATTGTGACCCTGGATCACAAAACCAGTCATAAGTCGCACGGGTATATTTGTGGCAATAGCCTTGTATGGGTCAAAATGATAGATTTTTCTTTTATGCCAAAAATCATTAGGATATTAAGTAAAGATCATGTTCCATGAAGATATTTTGTAAAATTCCTACCGTAAATATATAAAACATTTATTTTTGTGAGTGAATGCAGCACAATCGTGAACATAAATGAACAACTTTAAAGGAGATTTTCTCAATATTTCGATTTTTTTTGCACCCTCAGATTCCAGATTTTCAATAGTTGTATCTCGACCAAATATTGTCATTTCCTAACAAACCATACATCAATGGAAAGCTTATTCATTCGGCTTTCAGATGATTTATAAATCTCAATTTCATAAAATTTACCCATGTGACTGGTTTTGTGGTCCAGGGTCACAATTGAGACATTGTGATGTCTTTACTGTGGTTGTGTGAGAGTGCATGAGTGTTTGCATGTGTATGGTAAGCAAAAGTGTGTGTGTTTGTGATCCTGGTATTCCCTACAAAGATGGCAATATCCGAAATCCGTGTTTTTGTGGGGACATTTTTTGGTCCCCATAAGCAAAACAGTGACGTTTTTTGAAAACGTAAAAATGCAGAAAGCTTTCTGTGATGGGTAGGTTTAGGGTTATGGGATAGAATATACAGTTTGTACAGTATAAAAATCATTGCCTATGGAATGTCCTCATAAAACATGAAAATCCAATGTTTTTCATGTTCTGCTCTGGTTCTGCAGCTGTCGGGTGACATTTAAAAGGCCTTTCATAGCCTCCATTATATAGCCGAGCTTCCCCATCATAACATCTTAAAATCATTTAACAGAGATACTGTTTAGTTAAAGCATTAAACACACACACACTGTCAGAGCAGCTGTAGTGAATACATTGGAGCAATCAATATGAGTTAACCCTCATGTTCTGTAGGGGGTCCGACAGACACAGAGGCCCTTTTAATTTCTCAGAAACACATTTTACATTAAAGGATCTAGTTGATACTTCATGACTTTTCTTAATCTTATGAGAACTGATTATGAACAAACTTTCAATGTGACGGCATGCTGTTTGAATTATTTCTTCTTCTGCCAGGTTGCATGTATTGTATTTTTCTACAAGAGCAATGTTACTATATCATAAACAAGTTCATCTGAAAAGTGCACAATTGTTAACAACAGAGGGTTAAAGCTTCAATAATATCTATTAAATCGTTATTGATTAGGTCGGAGGAACATATTAAAGAATTTGAAGAGGTTAATTTAGACATTGAAGGGGTAGAGGGGAAAAAAGGCATTACTTTTTGCCATTATAACGTTAACAATATTGCTTTTCAAAGTTTTCTTGAAATGAGTTATTCATTTTTTTTATGCAAGACCTTTAAAAAAATGAGTCTTAAAGTCAGCATGAAATGGAAGTTCTTTTAGAAAATATGTAGGGTGGGACTTGATTCTCTCCATCGGGAATTGATTGGATGCTTGTGGTCTGCTATTGGTAGATCTCATGTGATTGACAGGTTGGTTGTCCCGCCCTTGCACCAGTAAACACGTCATCAGAGAAGAGAAGAGATGTCGCTGCAAGAGGAAGGGGAAGTTATTTTGATTAAAGATTATGATGCACATGAATTAAAAAATGATGCACAATGCAATATTCCATAATACATAAGAATTGTAAATTTTGACTTTAATCATGCATGACTGCAAACAGGAGATTTCTACAATTGCATCAGCAACATAAAGCTTTTCAAGACCACTGTATCAGTCAATAAAACATAAACAAAATGATTATGTCTTTTTTAAACAATGTTACTTTTTTAGGCATCAAGAGACTTGGCTATTCGGGTGGTGGAAATCAGTCCTTCAGGTATCTGAAGCCGGACGTCTTTGAAGTGCATCGGACAGAGTCTGATCCCTGTAGTGTATCACAGGAGGGCTGTTGGTACCATCCAGCGCCATGGCCCAAGGGTTCCTCTTTGCATGCTTCGGGTTTGGCAGCTGAAGAGATGCGCTTTCACATGCCAGCGGAGGTCACCCAGATTTTCCAAAGTGGGCGGCCTCCCTCTTTTTCCCCAGCTGTTTCCAATCAGCTGGCCTCTTCTTGGCCCATATTTTCTCACTCTCTTTATCTCTCTCTCTCTCTAAACACAGTTGTAACTTGGCTACATCAACAACACCAAATACCAATATCCACACCAGGACGTCGGTATTATTATATCAAATGTATTTTAAAATATTGAGACTTTATTTAGGTATTTTTGATTAGTATATTTGATTATTTCATTGATTGTTTCTGAAAACACTGATCTGTTTGTATGTTGTCATTCTAACCAGCCCAACACAGGAACAGTGACTCAACCAATGGCGTCCGTTTGGGGGCGGGACTAACGGTTTTTCAGACGAGTAGCAGAAAGGGTAAGTGTTCTGAAAACCTGTTTTATTTTTGCACTTTGGTGCTTCACTTTCAAATGAACAAATGAAATGTCCATTTCGTTCAGTTTTCTACAGTAATTTTTTTAAACTATATTTCATGGTGTAGGATATACTTCGATATACGCAGAAATTGCCTGTAAATTTCACAAAGAAATGGCAAGTAACACTGAATTAAGCGTGAAATAGTATTTTCTTGTAAAACATACTCCAATAATCTTGTATGTACTGTATATATGTGAATGGTACATTTATGGCCTTTTCTGTGACTGGCCAGTTTGTTGTGATTTTTTTTATTTACTGAATTGAATAAATTACTTCAATATTTAGATTTTAAAGGTGTTAACTGTAATCTTACACTGCAAGATGATAACTCACAAAGGATTAAATCCATAACAATTATTTAATGAACGAAGCACACAACATTTTTTTGACGAAACCCTAAAAATTACCCTTAATCAACGTCACAATTATTTTTCAGACAATTATTCGTCAGCCAAGTTTTATAATCGCGACAGCCGTATTTGCAACTGGATTACAACTAGAAGACAATTATCGAAAAAAAGAGTGATCTGCTTCAACAATAGTGACATTTCAATCTTGTAATTTAGGACCGTATTCCAGTCCAAATATGAAATTATATCGTTTTAACATAATAGTCTGGTGTCCACGGGGTAATTTTCCAGTCCCCCCCCCCCCCCCCCCCCCCCCGGAGGCGCATTCATAAAGACGTATATTAAATGTGACGGTTGGCAATATTCACTAAAGAACAGTTGTACCTCAAGGATCAGAGATGATTCATCACAACGGCGAAAAAAGCGAGAGACGAGGTGTACTAGAACCGTCCAATGCAAATTAGTCCGATTTACAATCGTGTATTCTTCTGCAGACCATTGCTAAATGGTCAGGCTAGCTAGTCACAGATATTAAAATAAATTATGTCTAATTTGAATTTTAGTCACGGTACATTAACTAATAGAAAGTTATTAACATTTCAAGAGAGGAGGAAAAAAAAGCTTTTGCCTGCAAAATTAACAGTGGCTGGGCCTGACCTGTGCCGTGCACAGTTTGATCACTGTAATGACAGCCTAATGGCATATTTACATTTAAATCTCTGTAGCTAATATGGGATTCAGAATGGGACGCTAAGTCAAGGATTATTTGGTGTGGCCTGCTGGCCCCTCCGAGAGAATTTCTTCACTTCAATCCTTGGCAGAAACTTCTTATTTCATGACTATTTATACCAGAAGCCTCTGCGGTCTTGCCAGCCCCTCCCATGTCCTAATGTGCTCTTTGGTGCGTATCTTTTATCTGCGCTCCTCTCTTCTCTCTTCCTCAGTCTTTAAAGGCAATTATCATCGGCCCGCATGCTTCCAGAGCCTTGTTAGATGAATGAAATTGCACACGGAGAGTGACGGCTGTTCGTTCGTAGCCCCCCGTCCTCCAAATCCTCGAGCCCTGAGAACGGCACTGGAGAGTTTTCTTGCATTTTAAACGCTCCTGTTTCTGTTTCTATCTCTGCCCCCTCCGTTCGCGTTTCTCCGTGTTTCTGCACGGATGATTTGAATTCTCAACTGAGGATTTTGAGGTGCTGCGATTAAAAAAAAAGAAGAAAAACCTGTGATCTATATGATCGGCAAAATACTTAAACAACTGAGGCTTGTCAAAACAGCCTGATTTGTGGCAGGTTTCGCAAAACGTGCGCTGTGAACACGACCTGTACGTTTAAATGCAAAGACAACCAGATAGATGTGAGACATTCAAAGAGTCGACAGAATTTCCTTGAAATTTTTTAAGATACATGATAAAATGAGAGAGGCCAATTGGTAAAAAGAAGGTTATCGTACAAACTGGAGAGGGAAATGATGTGATGTGAAAAACTGACTGGCGTAAAAAATTAAAAATAATAAAAAAATCCTGTCAAAACTTTAAGTGTTTGAAATCTTCCTCAGCATGGTTAAAGATTAGATCCATCAACATCCTCTCATGCCACAAAACCTGATCAAAAAAGCACTCCTTAAGCTTAACGGTTTGACCTAAAAAGGCGAATTGATATTTGAATGTTGAAATCGAGACAAGACGATGACTAGCTTAAACACTTAAAAGCCTGGTTTATCTACAGAATATCTGGCTGATTCATCTTGTTTTCCCAACATGCTCTTTGCGGGAGGCATTTTAAAATACATCTATTACAGGGAGCTGTGCCTCCGGCTGATGCTATCAAACTCTGACATTCTGCAGGTGGGGGGGATGTGACGTGTATTTAAAAATGCAAAATGACATCTAGTGTTTGCGTGCTAGCGTGTTCCTCAGACCCCGAGTGTAGCCGGCCATCTGTTGATCTGGTCACATGAGCCGAGAGCTGGCAGAGCCTCTGTACACATGCTCACGGTCTGAGTGGATCGGAGAAAAGAGGAGACAAGATGAAGAGGAGAGGAGAGGAGAAGAGAAATGAGGACAGAATAGGAGAATTAAGGAGCATCAAAGAGGTGAAGAATGAGGGAAAAAAGAACATTGGGAAAAAAGAGGAAAGGGGAAGAAAAAGGAAATGAAGAAATCAGAGGATAACAGAAGTAAGGAGAAAAGAGCATCAAAGAGGTGAAAGAAAGTGGAGAAATAAGGAGAAAAAAAGTGACATTGGGAAAGAGAAGATAAATGTGGAGAAAAGAGCAGAGAGGAAGATAAATGAGGAGAGAATAGGAGAAATAAGGGGAAAATTGCATCAAAGAGGTGAAAGAAAGAAGAGACACGAGGAGAACAAATGAGAAATTAGGAAAAAAAGGAGAGAATAGGAGAAATAGGAAGAAAGGAGCATCAACAAGGTGAAAGAGAGCAGAGAAATTCTGAGAAGAAAATAAATTAGGAAAAAAAAGAGGAGAAAAGACAAAAGGAAAAATTGGGAGAGGGAAAGAGAAGAAACATGTGGAGAAAAGAGCCTAGAAGAAGAGACGTGAGGAGAGAATAGGAGAAATTAGGGAAAAAGGTGAAAAGACAAGAAGAGAAGTTAGGAAAGGGCTATAGAGGAGAAATGAGGACAAAACAGCAGAGAAGAGGATAAATGAGGAGAGAATTGGAGAAATCTGGAGAAAATTGCATCATGGAGGTAGAAATGAGAAGTTAGGGCACAAAAGAAGAAGAGAAAAGTACAGGAATAAATAAGGAGAGGGAAAGAGAAGTGAAATGAGGAGCGAATTGGAGAAATAGGGAGAAATTAAATGGGAGTAACGAGGCTATTTTTAAAATGTAAGGAGTAGAAAGTACAGATAATTGAGTGAAAATGTAAGGAGTAGAAGTAAAAAGTCGGCTGAAAAATCATGACTCCAGTAAAGTATAGATACCCAAACTTTCTACTTAAGTAAGGTAATGAATTATTTGTACTTCGTTACTTGACACCTTTGAGCATGGTGAAAGGGAGTAGAGAAAAAATGTGAAATTATGAAACGAGAAAAGAAAAGAGGAGAAATAAGGAGAGGGAAAAAGAGGAGAAATGAGTGAAGAATAGAAGAACAAGCAGAGATGAGACGGAGGTGACATAGGGACTCTATGCGGAAAAACAATATGGCCGAGGAGTCTCCACAGCGGTGAGACAATGTCACATTACTGATTAAAGCTCTTCAGAAAACACTAAAAATTAATATCATAAGCACACACGGAGTGGCCATTAGGGTGCTGTAATGTGACTCAGGAGGGACATGATGGATGTCCAGTGGCTCGAGGGCCTTATTTGCACACAGGCTGTTATTAGGCCAGCGCTGGAGGCAGAGGAATGGAAAGATGGCTTTTTATTAGTGTAACATCCACAGAGGTGGACTCAACCCATCACTAACAGCAGCAGAGCTTCTCCACACAGAAATGGTCACAGGTCTGTCAAAGAGAAACAAAAGCAATACTAGTGCAAATGACAAAATAATTATGCATAGTTTTTACAAGTGTGTACAATCAAACTACAGTATTTTGATGCAAATTCATCTTACATCACTGGGTGGAATTTAGTCAAATTAGACAGAAAACTATCTATCTATCTATCTATCTATCTATCTATCTATCTATCTATCTATCTATCTACAGTATCTATCTATCTATCTATCTACAGTATCTATCTATCTATCTACAGTATCTATCTATCTGTCTACAGTATCTATCTATCTATCTACAGTATCTATCTATCTACAGTATCTATCTATCTATCTACAGTATCTATCTGTCTACAGTATCTATCTATCTATCTACAGTATATATCTATCTATCTATCTACAGTATCTATCTATCTATCTATCTATCTACAGTATCTATCTATCTATCTATCTATCTACAGTATCTATCTATCTATCTACAGTATCTATCTGTCTATCTATCTACAGTATATATCTATCTACAGTATCTATCTATCTATCTATCTATCTACAGTATCTATCTGTCTACAGTATCTATCTATCTATCTACAGTATCTATCTATCTATCTATCTACAGTATCTATCTATCTATCTATCTATCTACAGTATCTATCTATCTATCTATCTATCTACAGTATCTATCTATCTATCTACAGTATCTATCTGTCTACAGTATCTATCTATCTATCTACAGTATCTATCTATCTACAGTATCTATCTATCTATCTGTCTACAGTATCTATCTGTCTACAGTATCTATCTATCTATCTACAGTATCTATCTATCTATCTATCTATCTACAGTATCTATCTATCTATCTATCTATCTACAGTATCTATCTATCTATCTATCTATCTATCTATCTATCTATCTATCTATCTATCTATCTATCTACAGTATCTATCTATCTATCTACAGTATCTATCTATCTATCTACAGTATCTATCTATCTGTCTACAGTATCTATCTATCTATCTACAGTATCTATCTATCTACAGTATCTATCTATCTATCTACAGTATCTATCTATCTATCTATCTATCTATCTATCTATCTATCTATCTATCTACAGTATCTATCTATCTGTCTACAGTATCTATCTATCTATCTATCTACAGTATCTATCTATCTGTCTACAGTATCTATCTATCTATCTATCTATCTATCTATCTATCTATCTATCTATCTATCTATCTATCTATCTATCTATCTATCTATCTATCTACAGTATCTATCTATCTATCTATCTATCTATATCCATCCATCCATCCATCCATCCACAGTATCTATCCATCCATCCATCCATCCATCCATCCATCCATCCATCCATCCATCCATCCATGTCAGTCTATCTATACTGATACTGTATAGAGGTATATATGTACTGTATGTATTTATATATGAAAAATGGACTAGATGTGTTTTAACAGTAATAGAATGAAAAGAAATGGCCAAATATGTTGTGAAACAAAAATTCTAAGGCCAAGATCTAATTCCTTAGCATTTTTACATTATGTTCAAGACTTTTTCAAATGTATGTTGTATAGCTTTAGAACAATATTTAAAGCGATATTTATAGTTATTATTAATTATTATTAATTAATGAATACGTATCTATCCATCCATCCATACGTACGTACACACATCCATCCATACAACCCAGGCAATAATAATTGAGCATATTATTCCGCCTATGCAACCGTGGTTTTATTAATATGGTAAAACATTTTAACTTTTGTCTTTTTTAAAACTTTTGTACCCATCTGGGTCCTGAAGTAAAACCAGTTGAGAAACACTGTTTTAGAGTGCAGCATTTTTCCATAAGCCTGTCTTATTGGCTACGCTTCTCCTTCTTGATCAAAGCGTGAGTCATATTGCAGTCTCCTAAACTAAAGCCATTTCCCTGTAAAACACTTTTTATGTATGGTTTTCACATTCTCAAACATAGATTTACTCCCTGGCTTTGCTCTCTCCCCCTTTGACAGCGCTATTGCATTCTCCTCCTTTTTATCTTCTCACATTTTAGGAGAATGAATTGCCCATCGCTGTCATTGGGCTCTGGCCGAGAATTCATTTTTGTGGGTCAAGTGTTTCAGAATGTCATCTCTGACAGGAACCATCCAACACGATGAATACAGGGACAGACCTTGGCTCGCCTCATCCTCCCATCACAGAATACACAAAAACAAGGCCTCTGCCACGAAGATGTCCACTCGATGGTGGGCAGCATGCAGAAAATAACCACAATAAAATACCACAAAGAAGGGAGAATTTATATGTAGAGAACGACTGACATATTTCAACCTTGCCTTTGTGTAACTGCCAACCAGGCTGTACATTGTGAAGAACCTTTTTATTGAAAACACATTCAAGACTTCAAGTACCTTTTTTGATTTTATTTTTTTAATAGTAGTTGCAAGATTGCACTGTATTGATTAAAAATGGGTCATCACGGTCTTGACTAAGTCAATAAGCCAACACACACACACATATATATATATATATATATATATACTGTATATATATATGACTTAAAGCAACACTATGCAACATTTTTTACCTTAAAATAATGTTTCCAAAATCGTTTCAGTGGTTCATCAAGTCGTAACAGGGTGAAAGCACTTATGCCTTCGCTTTGCGGTCCTTTATCTGCTATTACCACACTATGTAAGTTTGCCAGATCGGGTAGCGGATCTGTAGTTCTAATGAGACATAAGAAAACTACAAATTTGACTTGCTTTACGTCAAGCGTCACAATAGTCATTATTTTGTATTTCTTCGTTTCTGATGTCACAATACTTTCATAAAATCATGCATCATACTCTACCTTGTCTGTGGACATCGTTCATCCCAAAGCCGGTGCTGGAGAAACAGCGGGCGTGTGTGCGACAGTAGGCTGCGGTAGGCTAAATGATTTACGACAGCGGTAATGGACAATTCCGCTTCCAACCTGTAGGGCGACCGCAGAGGAAAAGTTCCATAGTGTTGCTTTAAGTGTAGACCGGTGTCTTAAGAACATTTACCGGCCATAAATATATTTACCAGCCACGAAACATAGATTAATCCTTATTAAAGTTACAAAAGTTGTTCAGTCAAGAACAATGAGTCGTGTTTTTTGATTAAAATTAAAAACACACAGCAGCAGGAATATTAGGCTACTGTCACTTTAAGAGCTAATGCACAGATCCAATATACTGTTACACATGCGTTTTATTTCTTAGCTGTTTACATTCACTTAATAAGACATAACTGACTGTCTTGTGTTTACAAGGATACTTGCCAAGACGGGCATTTTGACATATTTTGTTCAATCTGTTCAAGCGCAAAAAGATGTGAAAAAGAGCTGGATTCAGTATTCACGCTGTCTGAGACGCGGATTTCTGGGCGCGCGCTTCGGATGTTTGCGCATAGAAAACTTCTAATGCAGTGCGAGTAACAAATTGATTTCCCTTTCACGTCGTCTTGAGCTTACATTTTTAAATTGGCAAGGCTGTTTTTGTGACGATGCCCGTTTTGCATTGTTAGAATTTATAAAAATGTTACCGGCAATTTGGAGTTTGACACCATTTCATATTCTCATATTTTTTACTTGCATTTCCTGCTTGGCAAATGTTCATTTTAGGTCCTGTATATTAGTATGTAGCTGTGGAATTAATGCAATTATTTCAATAATACTTAGCAAACCACATTTTGAGGTTATAGTTCAGATTAGCATGTTATGCTTTATTCAGTACATTTTATTCATAAAATAATTATTTGTTAAAATGAATTGATTACTATTTGCTGAACTGTAAATTAACACATTAATAATGCTGAAATGTTAATAACAGAAATCATTCAAACTTTGTTTTGCAGATAATTTTGGCCTTATGTTTTTTGTTGTTGTTTTTTTTTGCAAACATTCCAAAATTTCCACCTGAATTACAATGATAGAATGTTCAGCTTTCAAAATGCAACCAACATTTAATCATTTGTAGCCACATTTACAATATGTGTTGATTCTTGTGTGCCGCAGACAGCTTAGAAAAGCATGTGGCAAAGTGGCTCTGATGCTGGTTTTTATTATCCGCAGAACCAAACCTAAACTTACCTAAAACGTCTTAAAACTTCTTTAGGAAGTGCATATGTAGTTGTGTTTTTGATGTCTCTGCTCCTCTGCTTTATCCCCTCGGCGCTGGTAATGAAGCTGAGGCTATGTGACAGAATTCAGCAATTACATCGGGCATAGTGTCGCTTTAGACATAGCACGGCGTCGCTAATGGAGAACGCTCTGCTGGAACACGGTTCGTTCTGTGAGGAAACAGACGCACCGCCAACAGGAGGCTGGGGGGGCTTCCGAGGGGCTACGCGCTCTCTAATGCGATCGGACTGTAACGGACAATCTATTTACAGGGGGCTCTGGGGAACTAATAAACAAATGTTGAGTAATTTCAGCCAGCAGTAATTACCCTTGCAGCTGACAAGGAGAGTGTGATAGTTTCTCCTTCACCCTGCACCCTGAGCAGGAGGCTGAGGTCCCAGGCAGTGAAACATACACATGGATCTGAGCCAAAAGCCAGTCCTGCAAGATCACTTGACTTACCACAGCCGGGAACAGAGACCAACCAGAGCCCGAGATATGGGCGGTAGCTTTGTGCTGAGAACGTGCATTTGTGAGGGAACAGCACAGCAGCATTAGCTTGAATTCTTATTTTCCTGTGATTATATAAATATTAATGAATCAAGTGTGCTGTTCCAGCTGTCCCTAAATGACCGTTAGGGCTGGGCGACATGACGTTATTTAAATATTTATATGTCCCATTTATACTGTGTGAAAGAAAAACCAAAGCATGATATAATTAAGACGGCATGCTTCCAAAAATAAATAATTGGCTTTTATATTGTCACCAAAGCCGCGACAAATTAAAATATTATCTATAAAATTTTGCCTAATGTTTCAGTTAACATCTTTTTTAATTATTTATTTAAAATACAGCACCGTGACACCTAATTTTCAGCTTTTTTCACATTTTTCCACTATTTTTATAAATGTTTGTACTTGTACACAAATGAGTTAGATTTTGGTGTCAGATTTTTTTTTTTTTTTTGCACAAAACATATTTGGCAAATGTAGTTTTTTTTATTATTCTATTACTGTTGAAATACATTTAGTCCAATTTTCAAATGTAAATACATACTGTATATATAGTACTTCTAAACAGGCAGACTAACCTACTTTTTACAAACAAATTTTTTACAACACAGCGAGATGAATTCGGACACACTGCTCAGCTCACACACTGTTTTTTGCCTACTATATAGTATAGAAATAGGCATTTTCCATAGGACACAGCGAGATACTTCCGTCTCCAAACTCATGCCATTGGTTGAGCCGGTGTTGCTGTGTTGTAGTGATCCAAATGATTGAAACTGACTGTTTGAACTGACTCACAGAAATGAACTGAATGAATTTGCCACTCGTTTAAACACTCCCATCAGCATTTGCGCATGGCAGGACGAGAAATAATCGGGAAATTAGTTAAATGATGCGGCCTTTAGGAAACTTAATGGTTAAACAAAAGCGCATTAAAATCACGAACAGGGCCGATATGAGTCAACATGGTCCAGCCCTAATCAGCATTAACAGAAATGATGTATAGTGCAGGATTAATTCTTTGTAAAGACATTGCTGTTCACCTCTGTCTGTTGTGGAGGTGTTCGTCTTCATCCCCACAGCTCACATCTTGATCCTGGCCGCCATTCGCACAAGCTGCCAAATAGATTTTTATGCAAATTCCTCTATCGATTGCAGCGCCTCTCATTGACGGACTGGGGGTTTGTGGAAAGCAGCAGTAATTAGATTATGTGATAATGATTACAGCGTAAACATTGGTGGATAAAACCGGTTACATGTATCTGTGGGGCAATCTGGCACAAACAATAAAGCATCTGAAATCCATGAAAATGTTTTCCGCACTTCTCTCTCTCTCGTTTTCCCCCGACTCTCCCTGTACTGAATAATAAGTGCTGGATGGCGTGACAGGCCAATATGATCCGCTGACAGACGGGCAGAGGGGTCCGCGAACGCCTCCCTCTCTCAGACAGGCAGATGTCGTGCGTCCCCGTGCGGAGCGAGTCGAGGGAGAGAAATGAGGAGGTGGGAACTTGAGCGCTCCTGGGGGGGTTGAGTGGTCATTTGATGTCCGGCACAAGGGCAGCGTGTGATGGAGAAAGAGCCGGGCGTAGAGAAAGGCAGATCTGGCGTTCTGCTGTAAAACTGGGCTGGCAGGAGGGCGAGATGGACGGGGGGCATAGAGCAAAACACAGACAGACTTCATTGCATGTTTGGGCTTGTTTTATTTATTTATTTATTTACTTTTGGTCTTTTTTATTCTGACAGCAACGCACACCAGTGAATTCACTCTTTCAGACTGTTTAATGCCTTTATAGAATATAGGTATTATATGCATATCCTGTTAATATTCTGTAATATCTGTAATATTTTGCATAATTATTAGATTAACAGTGCTTTTTTTCAACCAATATAAGACATTTTCAACCTAATTCAAATGTGTGTGTATAGGTTTTTTTTCCCCCCACTATATATATTGTTCAAAAGAAGTTTTACTACACTAAAACAAAAGCAAAGGAGCTCTTTCATTGCCCCCTATGGTCAGTAGTATTGATGTAGAAACAATTTTCACTCCAAAATTTCATGTTTAATTTAAAAAATATATATTTCTTTTTAATTAATGGTGAAATTCACTAGCAATTCCTGAAATAGTATTTTCTCGTAAATAATCTGTTTTATTTACAACTTTCGATTTCAGTGCAGAAACCTATAATGGATCATACCCAAGCACATTTACAGAACGCCATTTTAAAAGGAGAATTTGGGGTGTCTTGATTTGCATACATGTAGTTTCTTTAGTACAAGCTTCACATTTATACTTTTAAACCCTCTAGAAGGTCCATTTATGTCCATTCTAAGTATATTACTACTAAAGCAATTATTTTTTCTGTAGTAATCAATAGGTATTATGCTTAGCTTATAAAAGTGTAAAGTTGACCTGTTTCACCATCAGCTTTTTTGGAAGTTTGTTGAGGCCCCCTGATTGAGGACCACTGGTATATCATATCATAGCACTCCTTAAAGCGTTAGTTCACCCAAAAATGAAAATTCTGTCAGTAATTACTCTCCCTCATGTTGTTCCAACTTTCGTTCATCTTCGGAACACAAATTAAGATATTTTTGATGAAATCTGAGAGCTGTCTCACTCCTCCATAGGCTTCTAGGTAATCGATATCTGCCGGCCCAGAAAAGTTAGTAAAGACATCGTTAAAATAGTCCAAGTGACTACAGTGGCTCAACCTGAAGTTTATCAAGCGACGAGAATACTTTTTGTGCGCAAAAAAACACTTTATTCAACTATTCATTTTCTTCTGTGTGGGTCTCTGAGTGAGTTCACGTAGTGTAACAGCGCAGCGCTTCTGGGTTGTACGTCAGAACGAAGGCTCACTATTGGCCAGCATCACACACATGACCAGCGTCGGCCAATAGTGAGCCTTCGTTCTGATGTACAACCCAGAAGCGCTGCGAGAATGACATGGAAGAGAAGAGATTGTTGAATAAAGTCGTTATTTTAGTTTGTTTTTGCGCACAAAAAGTATTCTCGTCGCTTGATAAACTCAAGGTTGAGCCACTGTAGTCACTTGGACTATTTTAAACATTGTCTTTACTAACTTTCTGGGCCGGCAGATGAAATTACCTAGAAGCCTATGAAGGAGTGAGACAGCTCTCAGATTTCATCAAACGTATCTTAATTTGTGTTCCGAAGATGAACGAAAGTCTTGCGGGGTTGGAACAACATGAGGGTGAGTAATTACTGACAGAATTTTCATTTTTTGGGTTAACTGACGCTTTAATTCTTTTGCGAGGGGCTCAGATGAGCGGAAGGCCAGCGTGTGGAAAGAAGATCGTCACCGCTCGGCTCTCAGTCTGTAATTAATGGCCAGTGATGGGAGGTGTGGTCCTCCGATACCCGCTCGTCTCCCACGCGGCCCAGCTCACGGTCAGCAGACGTTAGGCTACATTAACTGCCTGCGCTGTTGCTATTTCAGAGAAAGAGGGCGAGAGAAGAGTAGGAGACTCATGAAGGTGCTTGATCCCTCGGAGCTTAGGTGCATGAGACGGGAGCTGTGTACCTTTCATCTTAGCAGAGATTTGGAGAGGGTTCACACCACAGAGGCTCCTTAATTCTCACTAATTCATTTGCGCTCCAGATTCGCTTGGCGGTGGATAACCTGAGAATGATAATGAAGAGGAGAGAGTTTGGGCAGAGTCCCCTGCCTTTGAATGTGCCTGGAATGGATCGAGGGAATCTTTCTCTTTGAATCTTCGCAAGGAGAAACGAATCTTATTAGTATCTGTCATCAGATGTCCTGGAGACAGAGTTCGAGAGGTTTTAAAGTGCATAGTCCACCTAAAAATGAAAAAAGGAAAAGAAAAAAATGACATTATATTTATTTTTTATCCTAATACAAAATAATATCAAGCTCCAAAATAGAAGTAGTCCATAGGAATCTTGCACGATATTATGAAGCTTCTTTGCATTTCTCTCTTATGTCAGTAATTTCAGTTTCAAATAATAAATGCAATATAGCTAAATCTCAAATGGTAGCTCGTTTATATCATCAGGCATTGGTCAATTTTTTGATTTTGGGCTATTTGCTCCATAACATGTCTTTTTTAGACTAGTGGAAAGAAAACATCCAAAATTCACATTTAAGTGATTACTTTATTGCACTTTTTTCCCTCCTTCATAGGCCAAGGGGTCAGTAGTATTGATTTAGATTGAAAGTTTTTTTTTAAAGGCATAGTCCACCTATAAAAAAAAAGAAAAAAAATATGACATTATATTTACTTACCTTTATGTTCTTCCAAAATCTTTTTTTTTTTCTTTTTTTTTTTGTAGGGCATTGATCAATTTTCTGATTTTGGGCTATTTGCGCCATAACTTGTCTTTTTTTAGACTAGTGGAAAGAAAACATCCAAAATACTTGATACATCCAAAAGCGTTTATTTTATTACACTTTTTTTCCCTCCTTCATAGCCCAATGGGTCAGTAGTATTGATTTAGAATTTATTTTAAAAGCATAGTCCACCTAAAAATGAAAGAAATTTAAATAAAAAATATGACATTATATTTATTGTCTTTATGTTTTTTGTGTTTATGTTCTTCCAAAAATGATTATTATTATTATTACTTTTTTTTAGGGCATTCATTGATAAATTTTCAGATTTTGGGCTATTTGCTCCATAACTTGTCTTTTTTTTTTTTTTTTTTTTATTAGTGGAAAGAAAATATCCAAAATACACATTTAAGTGTGATATTTCAATCACAAAAAATATCTTTAAAGGCCATTTTCTCAAAATGAGTTTTGTCATCTGCACTGAGCCAGAAATCTCCACTTACATACGCCAAACTTTGCCATTTTATTCCCATCTATAATTTGATGTTTTTTTTACAGAGGGGTTTGTTAATATATCATTCACCCGATTCATTTTATTCCTAAAAAAAAATTAGTTTTCTGGTTGTTGACCGTATTTTCTAATTTATGGAGTGATAAAATTAGATAAAACCTTTGTATAACAAAATAAAAACCATTTAAAATCTGGCTTTATCCAATGTTCAGATTTCTGTTCTGTAAATTGGTATAAATTAGTGCATATTCAATTAGACAATGACTGATTTGCGTATATTACATTTCAGAAAACTTGTAATACAAAACAATTGTCTTAATGTACTATGATTAATCGATAGAAGAAAGTATAGTTATATCTGTTAACTTTTTTTTTTTTTTACCCTATTCACCTGTAATGTCTTGCTTTAAGGCATTATAGACATTCAGTAACAGTAGTTTTCTGTAAAGCTGCTTTGAAAGTGCAATACAAATAATGGACTATATTCCAAGTCTTCTGAACTCAAATGATAAATTGGTGTGAAGAACAGACTGAAATTTTAGTCAATAACCTGATAGCCTTATAACCTTCCCCTTTGCCGAAGCTCAGAAATCGTGCATCAGTCCAGGTTTAGTCCACTTAGAAGACTTATGGTGTTGCATAAACTATTTTTTACAGTATTTCTCTGTCATTTTAGGAGCTTGACCGACGTAAACTGTCGCTGTATATGGAAAACAAATGTGAAGATTCTTCAAAAATTGTATTCTACAGAAAAAAAGTCAGTATACGGATGAGAGAGGGTGAGTAAATAACGAATTTCCATTTTTGGTTGAATTGTTCCTTTAAGCATTCAAGCTTTTGCATGTCGAGTTTTTTTTTTTTCAGGCTTCCCGTGTGAATATAAAGCTGTGGGTGAGCTCACGCGGTAGCAGCTGTGGTCAAGCAATTACGTCCGCTGATGTTGAGGCATGGAAAGCGATCCGTTCAAATGCTGATCACCATTTCACAATCAGATTCTGCAATGAATATTTATCACTCCAGAGCTGTAGGAATTCTCAATCAATAGATTTTACCCACTAGCAGAAAGATCTTCTTTTTTCCGTCTCTCTCTGCTAACACCAACCTACACAAAAGTGGTACATTATCATCAGAGATGAGCAGCACCGTATTTACATTTATGGATTGAAATGCCGCATTTTTTTTTCCCAGCAACACTGGAGTGAGTTGGTTTATTCCTAACGCGCTCAGTTGTGAACGAGGATATACAGTGTTTTTATCATCAACAATATGTCTTAGTTCACAACAGGCCATGAAAGTGTTCTCAAAACCCCTGAACTCATGGGCCTGTATATCACTGAAATCTGACCTAAGATTTAAACAGAAACTTTGTAAAAATGTCAAGGAAGCAACTGCCATAAATCGACAACAGCAGCACATTTAACATGCAATTGAAATGTCTAGCACTAACATTTTTTGTCAGTGACCTTTGTTCTTAGCAGATGTGGCTAGAAGTTGCTGTTACCTCCCTCCTTTTGTGGAAGCTAGACTTTTTACGTTTGTCAATGCTTTTATTGCAGAAAATGTGTATTTTCTGTTGCAAAATGTCTCTAAATAGCAAAGATAATGACCTGCAATTGGTCAAATATACTTACTCTTAAGAGGAATTCCTGGTGCCATTATAAGGCATGACTGAGGCTACAGTATGTTAGAAATAGGATACTATATCTGCAGTATTTATGCTTTGGACAGGATGCAAAATGTCCTTATTCAAAATGCTTTAGGCATTTATTATGCAATTTTCATTCATTATTAAGCTAGTATTCCATTCCAAACAGACTGATTAACAAAAAGCATGTGCATTTTTAGGTTGATATATGGTCAGCATTATTATTATACTTGAATTTTTTTTTTCATGCAACATACGTAGAGGTCAAAGCATGAATTTATATCCGAGGCATATCCAATAAAATAAGTGGCGGATCCAATTCCAGAGCTGTACAGATTAAGCCCTGCATCCTCCTAAATAAGCTCAAGGAGGCAGAAGCTGGTTCATTTAGCTCTCTAGGCACTCACGCTGAGATGCTGGTTATGATATGATGTTGAGTTATATACTTTAAACTAATTCCCTGAAGCTCTCGCTGTTCGTCCGCCAGTTTGGCAACGCGCTGCCGCAGAACTAAGGCAGATCAATGAGGTGTAATGACTCTCCAATCTCCGTCAATACTCAATTAATGAAAAGGATGGAGAAAATATCAACACGCAGCCAGCCAGCCAGCGCCGCTCCAAAACTGTGAGTAATGATTACTCAGGAAACACTTTACAGCCGGAGAGAATCCCAGCAGAGCTCTGGACACCGGGGCTCCTGGGAGGTTTGACCATAAACAGGGAGATTCGGAACAGATTTACAGCTTTGAGAGTTCTGAGCGCAGAGCCGCTGAAACGCTTTGCTCGCTCAAATTGAAGTGAGTCTAATTTGTAGCTCTGCTGGGAGACTTTTAAAAGAGAAAGTTTTCTCCCTTTACAGAAAAAATGTAACTGGGCTTTCTTTTTTTTTTCCATATGGAGTAAAACATGACAATTAGGTCATGTTAGAGGCAGTACAAAATATGAACATTCTTTCATTGCAATAAATAAATACATTTAAACTAATTATTTTTAACAATAGGCTACTTATTAAAACAGTCAATAGTGATACTGACACAAAACCTGCTTTACTGAAAACACTGATAACCTGCCGTTCAGTAAGCGAATCAGACATTGATTCAGTAATTGCTCTATTCAGTTCAGTGATTACAAACTTGTAATTCGTTTTAACTATTCATTGAAAGAATTGGCTCATTATGTTGAGAATCGATCTACACTGATCGTGCTAAAATTGTTTGATTTAGTAAAAGAACTGGCTCATAAGAGTCATTCGTTTAAGAATCAGTCTACACTGATCGCGGCAATGTTTTTAAATCGCTGGAAAGTATCGGCTCATACAAGTAATTCGTTTAAGAATCAGTCTACACTGATTGCACTAATGTTTTTGATTCAGTGTAAAGAACCGGCTCATATGAGTAATTTATTTAGGAATCAGACTACATGGTCACAGCCACATTTCCCAAAAGCAAAAGCCTGAGTATATCGGAGACCATTGGTTTCAGTGGTTTCTACGATCTAGCTTCTGATGCTTTTTGAACAATGCAGCCCACGCTATAGGTTTTTATTCATTATAACTGGCTCGTAAGTGTCCTCCGTTCGGGAATCAGACAGTATGGTCGCGATGGATGTTTTGATTTCATTGACTACTCGGTGGTTGCATTGAGTTTGTTTTTGCGTTCAGCCCGTGAGAACAACTTATACTATAGAAGGACGTTTCGTGTCATTATTTTGCAGTGCACTGTGATTTTATTGCATTATATTAAAGGGTTAGTTCACCCAAAAATGAAAATTACCCCATGATTTACTCAAGTCATCCTAGGCGTACATATGTATACTGTATATGACATTCTTTTTTCAGACGAATACAATCAGAGTTATATTAAAAAATGTCCTGGCTTTTCCAAGCTTTATAATGGCAGTGAATGGCCGTTTATGTTTTGAAGTCCATCAGAGTGCATCTATCCATGATAAAAGTGCATCTAGTGTATCTATCCATGATAAAAGTGCATCTAGTGCATCTATCCATGATAAAAGTGCATCTAGTGCAGCTATCCATGATAAAAGTGCATCTATCCATGATAAAAGTGCATCTAGTGCATCTATCCATGATAAAAGTGCATCTATCCATGATAAAAGTGCATCTAGTGCAGCTATCCATGATAAAAGTGCATCTATCCATGATAAAAGTGCATCTATCCATGATAAAAGTGCATCTATCCATGATAAAAGTGCATCGCATCTAGTGCATCTATCCATGATAAAAGTGCATCTAGTGCATCTATCCATGATAAAAGTGCATCTATCCATGATAAAAGTGCATCTAGTGCATCTATCCATGATAAAAGTGCATCTATCCATGATAAAAGTGCATCTAGTGCATCTATCCATGATAAAAGTGCATCTATCCATGATAAAAGTGCATCTATCCATGATAAAAGTGCATCTAGTGCATCTATCCATGATAAAAGTGCATCTATCCATGATAAAAGTGCATCTAGTGCAGCTATCCATGATAAAAGTGCATCTATCCATGATAAAAGTGCATCTATCCATGATAAAAGTGCATCTAGTGCATCTATCCATGATAAAAGTGCATCTATCCATGATAAAAGTGCATCTATCCATGATAAAAGTGCATCTAGTGCATCTATCCATGATAAAAGTCCTCCACGCGGCTCATGGGGGGGTAATAAAGGCCTTCTGAAGCAAAGCAATGCGTTTGTGTAAGAAAAATATCCATATTTAAAACTTTATCGCCTAATATAACCAGCTTCCGGCAGACGGCCTACGCAAGTCGACTTACGCCAAAAGAGTTTTTTAATATAACTCCAAATATATTGCATTCGTCTGTAAGAAGAATGTCATACACACGTAGGATGGCTTGAGGGCGAGTAAATCATGAATCATAAATTGTTGGTTGGAACAACTGAAAAATTGTTCTTTGTTTCCACGTGAATTTTTCTGCTTTTTAATCTTGCTTTCAACAAGAGAGGCCGTGTTAAACGGCGGCCATAAAATTTGTGACCCGAAGTGGCTCGCTCAGCGAAACGGCAGTATGAAAGTGAAAGCGTAGCCGGCCTGCTGTATGACTGTATAAACATAACAGGTTGTGAATGAATCAGAGGTCATCGCCTGTCTGCTGGTTAATACATAATTTATGTCTCAGCATTGCTTCATTACAGAGCATCAAAGAAATCAATGGCCCAGCGGGGTTGCTATCACAGAGTATACAAGAGCGTACGCACGCACTCGTATAGAAATCTCACCCGTAGCCCCGTCGCACCTTGAGCTCTAACTCTCCTGAGCGGCTCTGCCTGCGCCCCGACACTCTGACAGCGAGGAAAATAAATCCCCTCCTTTATTCGGCACAGAATTCAGCGCACAAGTGGCTGTAATCAATAAACACACCGTCGAGCGGAGTGATTTACGCGGCCCCGTGTTTCACGCACAAAGAAAAGCTCAGTTCCCCCCACAGACTGGCACCATAATGGAGGCCTTTCAATCTTAATGGACGGCTACGATTGTCATGCTTGTAGCAGTATTCAAAAGCACCATCCGATCAGCCTGCAGGACAGCGCAGAGCAGACAGATGATTAGGTACTGCAAACGAGCCTTATCGCCAAGGGAAATTGATGACTCAATCCAGGGGAAGATGGACGACTTCATTTGTGTCACATAAAGAGCTGTATCGCTCATAACGGAGTTATGATTGAGCTTTAAGGGAAGCGTTCATAATGACATTACATCCAGATATGCCTCTCCTCTTCATCTGGCATCCATCCATGCGTGTGTGTGAGGGCTGGTAGGAGGCAGAGAGAGAGAGAGAGAAATAAGCGGGTATCTCTTTTTCTTAGCTCAGGAGACTTAATGGAGATCTCAGCTGAAGTATCAACATTGTCTCAGAATCAAATTTCTTGGCATAGAGTCCCAATTTTCTCTCCATTCAATCCAATCTAGTGGTTCTTAATTGGTTTTGCGTCAGGATCCAGGTTTTAAATGGTGACCCATCACAGTACAGTATAGTAAAAAAATATAAAATATTGAAATATATTAATTTGTTTTGCTATCATATTTATACACAAAACATTAGCTATATATATATATCTCCGATCAGCCTGCAGGAAACTGTTCAACATTTTTTTTTAAGTTGTTAATAAAACATTAATTATAAGTATGTTTCTACCTCAAAATGTGTTACTTGCAGTTTCTTTATAATTCGTGTGAAATTTACTACACATTTCTGGGTGAAAGTTGTTCGTACACCATTTTTTCCCCCCAGTGTTTATATTTTTGCATTTTTGCATTATTTAGTTTTTTGCATTTACTGTTCGCTGCTGTCCGCGACCCTCAGAACACCTGCGACCCATCGGTTGATAACCACTGGTTTAGGGGAAACAATTTAGATATTTAAGAGATCTCAATTGACGTTTTTTCTTCTTCATGTCTTATAGGAGGAATAGAGCAAGTACAAACGAGCCAGAGATGGAGGAAAGTGAATCGGCGAGGGAACAAAGAGAAAACACTTGAGGCGATCATTCCTGGCAGAGAGCTGGCAGCTCTCTATGCTTTCTTTCCCGGGTTTCCTTTTTTTTTTTTTTTCTGTAATTTTAAAATGTTTCCCTCCACCTCCAGCAAAGTGCAATAACAGTGTACAGATTGCTTATGTCATCACATTTTGACAAACCTCCCAATCCAATTTGACCTTCATTTTCACCCATCTGCTTCCCCTTTATTTCACTGTTCCAGCAACTCTTTCTCTTTCTCCAGATTTCCCTTCCTGTCATTCAGTCGTTCCATTTTAATTCCTCCTTTTCTTGTCAGTAAACCTATATCATGACCTCTCATGTCTGGTACACGGTTAATGTTCACGTTTTAGAGATCTGTATATGGGAACATAAACACTCATTAGACATGCTCAAATATGGTTCAATTATTTCAAACTGTCCTCTTTGACTAACGGGTTGTACTGTTGGAGTCTCGTTTAGAGCTGTAATGGTTATCGCTTCATCTCAATTTCAGGACTTATGTGACTGGCATCTAGTGGCTGTTTGGACTCAACTAAAAACCTATTTGATTGAACATTATACTTGAGTACTTAAGACTATGTTGCTGTTGAATTAAAGCTGTGTTTTCTGAATTACAGGTGTGATTTCTGATGGCAAACCATGAATTTAGATTCAGTCGACACACAGGATCCATTTGAGCTCTGTTCTAAAACCACTGACAGCATTTTGGGACACCATGAAGGCTACTGCGAAAGGTATTGCATAAGCAGCACATGGCACTATCAAACATAACTTGTATTGGCGTTCCAATACAAGAGTGATCCAACAATGCAATTAGAAAGTGACTATTTTACCCATTATTTATTTGTGCTTTTTATTTTTTTGTGCTTGTAGAGTGCTGTAGGGAAGGTGTATTTGTAGGCCAACCCAGAAGTCACATTGTTAAGATACACATCCTCTCCAACCCCTCTCTCGGCACTGATCATTCAGACCTTTGTACCTGGCACTAAACTATATAATTTTTTTATTTCTTATACAGAAAATTATTGCAGAAAATAAGCTCTGTAACCAACAAAAGTGTACAATTCTTGCACGTTTTGTTCCTCAAGATAATCTTCAAAGTAACTAAATGCAGTGGCGTCATGCCCATTCAAAGTGAGGGGGCACGTGCCCCCTCAGATTTTTCCTCCCTGATAATTTTTTTGTCACAACTTTATTCCTATTATGCTCCATAATATACCAGAGCCTATAACGACTCAAATGTATTCTTCTGGATGTGTAATAAATTGGTCAGCATCAGCTCTTTTTCCTAATATGGTGTCTGGGTATCAAAGATTCTAGAGCGCTACGCGTGTAGCACTCTAGAATCTTTGCTGTGTATGTTCGCAACTCACTCGTCTCGCACGTTGAGCTGGCAATGTTTTACAGATGGTCTTGAAGTGGTAAGTGGGCAAAGCAACAAATCAGCATTGAATTAGTTATCGGATGATATTAAAAGGTAGTGGGATTATTTGTGGTTGACCTGGAAATTTTAACTTGATCAAAAAGTTATGGATTTGATATTAGCTGCGAATTCAGAGCATTAACTTAAGTTGTGTCAGTGTAACGTTATCGATAGCTAGCCTAGTCTAACCGTAAACTAGTTGGCTAACAAGTTACTAGCTTTTCTGTTAGCTCATAAATTACTCTTTACAAGTTCCTTATTTAAAATATAATAATGAGCAGTGTAACTACAGTATTTCAATGATTTTACTAAAGTAATGTTACATATTACATTTGATTTGATTACTTTTTTGTCAAATATTAACCATTTTCAAATAAACGGGGTAGTGTTAACCTTATTCAGCACTGAAATCTGTCAAACTTCTTTTAAAGTCCTTCATCACATATTAATATTAAAATAACTTAATTTCAGAGCACCACAAAGTCAGACCTCAGCACCTTTATGTACCTTTAATGTAAGATCGTTCTTAGGTCACATACCAGTTTAAATTCATAACATAAAAACTGCAATGGTAGCCCTACTGTTTTTAAAATCATGTGTAGTAGGCCTAAGTGTACAGTAAGTGTGTGTGTAAACATGCTTTAATGAAGTAGACTTCAAAAGCTTTTGAATTTGAGCTTACAGTTCTTTCATCAACCTGTCTTTTACATAAACGTACAAAATAGATACTTTAACTTAGTCCTCAGATAGGGGAGGGTTGCTGCTAGCTCCGTTAAGGTATTTCTGTCCCTCCCAAACTGCATTGAAATGGTATGTTTAGCAGCCAGAATTAAAAAATTTCCAGGGGGAGAAACCCCCTGACCCCTCCTAACATGATCCATATCACCCGTCAGAAAACAATTGCAACGTCTCAGATTGTGCCCCCCCAGAATTTGGGCTTGCATGACGCCCCTGACTAAATGCCTGAATGCATTTGCCAGAAACAGTTATTATCTTTAACAGGGTTATTATCGCTAAAATCATAAATAAAAAAAACACAGACATTTTCATTACTTGACATTAACATATAAACATGAACTGAAATAAAATATTAATAAAAAAAAAAGTTAAACTTAATTTATTTCAGCTAGTTGCCAAGACAACATTTCTTTTTTTTGTTTAGTTGAAGTTGAAGTACTAAAATAACTAAAACGTAATAAACTAAACCGTAATAAAAACAATATGGACATTAAAAAAAAACTAATACAAATTAATTAAATTCACAACAAAATTACTAAAACTTTAACTGAAATTAAAATGAAAGCAGAAATACAAAAATAAAATAAAATTCAAAATATTAACAAAACCTATTATAGTAAACAAATGACGCTGGGCAGAAGTAAAAAGCTAAAGTTAGGCAATAAGTTATGTTAGGCTTTTAGCTTTATTTAAAATCTACAAGTTTAAAAAGTTTGAGTTGTAAAAGTTAGCAAGAGCATGATTATAAACACAATGGGACTGATGAGTTTACCGGTTCGGTGTGATGATGTTTAATAATTAGACACTAGTTAAAAACAGCCTTTTTCAAGACACGTAAAAACCTGTACCGCTTTTTATTTATTTATTTTAAACTGTACTGATGTATTTTATGTTGTAGATTAAAACGTTGAGAATATCTTGAGCTTGTGTTCAAGATCATAGACCTTATTTCAGGCATTTAAACTCAAAAACCCATTCAAAAATACCATTGGCTTCAGGACGATGGAACCAGAAATGGTCAAATGCGAACTCCTTTTCGAGTCGTACACAATGTTTTCTTTACTATCACAAATTCGACTAAAGTTAATTGTAAAACTAGTTATACTATATGAGGTTTTATTTGAGTTCGGATACTTTGTAGGCCATTAAACAGCAAGGCAGATCTTATAGCATGGAACAAATGTGATGCTATTTAACATTTCTCTTTATAAATTGTCATTTCAAGTGTATGTGTGCTTCTATATTAACCCAGGTTTGGTATGAGTCAATCACTCATCTGATGCAGCGATATCTGATTTTCATGTGTGATAAACAGAGCAGCGTGAGAAAACGAGAGACGCTTCCCCATATCAAACACACGCCTGTTTGCGCTGCAGTCGATGTGAGAAACACTCACCGCGGGAGATAGAGACTGACATTTACCTGTGATTCTTCCAGTCGGGCCTGAAATGACAGAGCGCGTAATATGCTCAGGCCCTCAAAAAATGCCACTTCAGATCTGGAATCAATTTGCATTTCCCCCGAGCCCGGATAACACAGCCCTGTCAGAGGAGGATTTAGATCCGCCATCAATAATGATGTTACGGGAGAGGTTTGCGGAGGGGAGAGGGATCAAATTGAAAGACTGATGCTATATGTTTCAAATGATTGGCCTGTGAGCCGTGTGTTTGTGTGTGTGTGTGTGGTTATTGGAGGCGCTAGCGTAGCGCACCCTATTAGCTCCTCTTGTTCTTTGCTCCAGGTTAAGACTAGCAGGAAAAGATGCGTTAGAACTAAGAGATGAACATGTCGGCCGTTGCGTTTGAAAGCTGTGATATAAAGCGTGAGAGTAGCCGGACACTTTTTTACGGAGGCTTTCCCGGATAACAAAAATATGTTTTAAGAACATTTTGCGAACATTCCATTAAGTAAAAATAAATAAAAATAAAATACTTTATTTCTGAATGTTCTCTGATTGTTCAAAAAAAAAAAAAATGGTAATGTGAACATTAATTACATTCATTATGGGAATGTTGTTTCTCGGAACATTCTGAAAAAAGTAGTAACGTTTAAAAAAAAATTGGTACCATTTTATAATAAGTATAGTGTAATAAAGTACTTACAAATCATTTGCAAGCTAGTTTATAGTTAGTTAATAGTTTATCAACTGTAGTTATACATTAACCCTTAGGGTTAAGCTAAAATAGGTGTTTTTCACATAATTAGATTTTTTTACTGTAAAATTCTAAAACAATGTGCTATCTTCATGTGCAAGGTGTCATCTTTTTCAGAAAAAGATAAGCTTTCAACAAATTACAGTTATTGACCATTATTGTGTGTGGTGAGTTTGTAAATAGAATTTAAATAGACAAAAATAAAAAAAACGAGAATAAATTTACTGATTTTTATTTAGAAAAAAACGGACAAAATCATGAACGAAAGAAACTAACACTTTAAAGTTGAAAAATGAACTATAATACATATATACAAGTCTTTTTTGTGACATTGGGTTGCACAGTTTTCATTTAGGACACTTTTTTTCATACACGCACACATACAAATCATACACATGCACACACGACATGCTTAGATACGTGAAAGAGTAACGGCCATCCGCCTCCCAAATTTCAGTAAAAATCATCCCAATCCTCTCTTCTGCTGTCTAACTCTTCTTTCGCCATGTATTTGTTCGTTTCTTTTATTATTTTATGCAATCCAAAACACTCTAACCTGCCGCGCGTCGTATCTCTCTGTTCAAATCCTTTCATCCCGCGCTGCTGTCATTTGCAGACGGAAAGCATGACATTACCGTAATGAGCCGTGTATTGGCGAAAAGCGCTTGATATCTACTTTCAGGAACTATTTGAATTATTTTGATAGTGCAAACGGTTGAAGAGTTACAGTGACATGAATACAGCTTGGTTGGCTGTGTCATCGACGACACATCCGGTTTTAAAGGGTTAATAGACTACATACAAATAGTAAGGTCTTCATTCATTGTAATTAACACTTTTTTTTTTTTTTTGCTCATATGTAAAGAGTTAGATAATGCTTTGTTAACAACTTATTAACAGTAAATAGGCTAGTTCTCAGTTTAAATTAGGTCACGGAAAATGGGACAATGACATTAAGTGCTTTAAACCAACCTTTATTAGACATTAATTGCATTCGTATATTCAGTGTTCCTTTAAATGTTTAAAAATGCATTAAGCAAACACACACACACACACACACACACACACACACACACACACACACACACACACACACACACACAC
The DNA here is from genome assembly GCF_951802725.1 of Rutilus rutilus. NCBI lineage: Eukaryota > Metazoa > Chordata > Actinopteri > Cypriniformes > Leuciscidae > Rutilus > Rutilus rutilus. The sequence goes on from NC_140215.1 coordinate 3,895,524, forward strand.
ACTTATTAAAATATGAATAGGCTATATTATTGTTATTATTATTCAAATTATTCAAACATAGAGAGAGTAATTTGAGAGTGTAGGGAGACTTGATTGCTAAATTCACATTTTCAGGATTTCTCTTCAATTTTGCAATTAAACAACTTTTTAAATTTTTTTTTTAATTTTTTTATGTTAACGTGTCTTCTGCAGAAGATATAAAAAAGATAAAAAGATAAAAATATCAGCATTGAACATTCCTGCGCTACAACACCAAGGTTGTGTGTAATGCACTGTATACCTTGAATGCAGTGTTTAGTCCCTTTGGATAAAATGTGTAAATGTAACCTAAAATCATGGTCAGAGGAAAGTAGGTCTGCTTTGAAAGGTTTATACGTTATCTCTAAAAATCAGGTCCACTATGCGGAAAATGAAAGGGATTTTGACATCTGGAACATTACTGTTGTGATTTATAGAAAAAGAGGTGAATAAATGAATAATTAAACAGCGGGAAAACAATAACCAGAGATTCTTGTGCTCTTGTTACATCCAATTTCTATATTTGAAATGACCTACAATCAACAGAAGTGCTATAAGTATTACAGTCAATTAGGGATTTCCAAATAGTAATTAAGATATTAATAAGAATCTACACTTCATCAGAGTTTTGAGCCGGAATGCTGTAACAACTTCATTTATTGTTGTAATTAAAATGTTACTAGGATAGTCGAATCTTAAAAAAAAAAAAAAAGAAGTAAAAAAAAAAAGATAGATAATTGCCACTGAATTAGAACAGAAAATTGTGTCACTCTACAGATCAAGAAAAAGAGGCTTTATTAAGTCATAACTTTTAAATAATGGGCCACTCTTTTGGTTTCTTGACATTAATGAGGATATTTATTGCGCAGTGGCAGAGGAACAGGTATCAGCTGTTATCAGCACATCATTAAGTTCTTCCTGAGCACGCTAAAGGGGAACTACATGACACTTTGGCCACTTTGTGAAAATGTGCAGCCAATGAGGGATGATGGTATGATTATCTGGCATGTTCCACCCTATATGCGATGGGGGTCGTCCTTGTGTATATGAAATGACAGGGAGAGTTAGCTGACCTCAAGCCATTGGTATTTGGATGGATATCATTGCTGGCGTCTTATCAGTGTGAGATTGGGATGATCCATTTTTCGGGGGAAAATGAGGGAGAAACAGTTGTTGTTGTTGTTCGGTCAGTTAGTCCCTGCTGGTAACTACAAAAGCAGATTACGGTAGAGTACTGTGATGTGAATACTGTGATTATGTGATTAGTACCATAACCATGGCAGAATATGACGAGTACACAAGCATGGACATTATGAATGTTGGAAACACTTGTTAAGGAGACATTTTAGCCATGTTTATCCAACAAACAGGCCTGTTATATTTGAATTTAACATTCACCCCCGGTTTCACAGACAAGGCTTAAAGGGGTGGTTGATTAGGATTTCACTTTTCTAACTTTAGTTAGAGTGTAATGTTGCTGTTTGAGCATAAACAACATCTGCAACGTTACAACGCTCAAAGTTCAAAGCAAAGGGAGATATTTGCTTTTAAAGAAATCGTTTTTTAAGGACTACAACAAACGTCTGGTAGAGACTACACGACATTCCTCCCGGGTTAGTGACATCACAAACCGTAGAATTTACATAAACCCCGCCCCCTGAACACGATCAAGACAGAATATGCTAATCAATGACTAGAAGATAACTACACATAAGCTACATAAATTCATCAACTAACCATTCAGAAATGTCCTGTTGCTTCTACATGTTGTCACTTCTTCTTGAGTCTCTCCATCATTGTCTGAATCCGGTTTGAACATAAAAGCCTAAAAGTTGTAGAAATTTTCAGTGCATGTGTGTGTGAGGTAAAAGGACATGAGCTCTTGAAGCTCCGCCCCCTGTGCCGGGAGCAGCAGCTCATTTGCATTTAAAGAGACAGACACAATAACTGTGTGTTTTTGCTCACCCTCAAAAAGTGACAACTTTAACATGCTATATAAAAATATCTGTGGGGAATTTTGAGCTAAAACTTCACATACACACTCTGGGGACATCAGAGACTTATTTTACATCTTGTGAAAAGGGCATTATACCACCCCTTTGAGTCTATCCCAGACTAAAATGCCTGTTTTAACTGAAAGCAACTTGCACTGACTGGCATATCTTAAAATATGTCAGTGCCATTGTTTTGTCTCAAGATGCACACCAGTAATGGCATATTTATAAAAGCTACTTAAATGTCCTAATTGAACTAAGGCCTAATCCTGGCTTAATCTAAACCCTGTCTGTGAAACCAGGTCATTGTGTTGTAGATTGAGGTACTACTGAAATATAACAGAATAACAGTAAAATAACCAAACTGACCTAAAAATTAGGCAATTACAGCCAACTCAACTAACAACTGAAAATGTAAAAACTTTTGTTCATCAAATGACCTTAAATTTGAAATTTGTTTAGAAGTGACAAAATTCACTTTTAGCAGTTTTACACATTATTGTGCAATTTTTCTATTTCTGGAAGAAAGATTGTTGAAAAAAGATTCAGATTGTTCTCCAATCAAATGGTGTGGTGAACGGAGTAAATATAGTTAACAATAACTTTAACTAAAATGTAACTGTAACATAAAAAAAAAAAAAAATTGTTACTTGAAATAAGAAATAAAATAAAATATACATAAAAAAATTACTTTTTATTTTAGCTAGTTGCAAAGGAAACATTTCTATGGAAGCTTGTTTCCACCACAGAATAAAAAAAAAAAGGTAATTGCAACTTTTTAATCTCACAATTCTGATTTTTTTTCTCACAACTTCAAATTATAAAGTCAGAATTGTGAAATATAAAAAGTCCGTATTTTTTTTTCTCAGAATTGGATGCAATTGCGAGTTTATATCTCGCATTTCTTACTTATTTTCTCAGAATTGTGGGATCGAAACTCTCAATTGCAAGAAAAATGAAAAGAGAAATAAATTGCAATTACCTTTTTTATTTTTTATTCTGTGGCGGAAACAATACATGCTTTCATACATTTATAATTTTCATTTAATTAATATCTTAAAGTTATATAGACATAAAACACTTACTAAAACTTTAAAATGCAAAATCTATAATAGTATCTCACCGATGCTAAAATATCAGTGGTGTTGAATGAGAAAGGCCTATAATACAATAGACACTTGACTAGAAAATAGCGTGTTTGAATACGAGTTTGAGTCCTGCACTCATATATTTACACCAAGTCTACTCGTGAACACCACACTGTTCTCGTCCATGTATCAGGTGTTGTTCCTGCAGACACAGGTAGCAGAAAGCATCCGACTTGACTCTGTTTCAAACTCCTCCCCTGAACGCACCCAGCAGGTGTTTTTGCCGATCGGCAAGGCTAAGCGAGGTTGACGTCAAACATATCTATACACAACGCAACCGCTGCGAACTCGGCTCTCTCAAAATTCAGCAGGTTGACCTTTCGACCCGTACCCAGACACCTCTTCTCCTCCGTGATGGAGGAGTGAAGGTTGTGCGTTTTTAACTCTATGCAGCGAAGTCAAGTGCTAATTGGAGGTGGGCAGTTTGTCGGTTTGACTGGAGGCCACAGCTCTCTCTCTCTCTCTCTCTCTGCAAACACACACACATGCAGCTCTCGCGTTCTGCATGCACTTACGCCTCTTTGCTCACACACTCAGTCCTGCCCGCAGCTAGACAGCCTCAGTGGTCTCCGCATCCCGGTTTGGGCCGAGCTATTCCATATCGATTTTTTGGAGGCTCTTTAAATGCATTTATAAATGCATGAGTGTGAGAGCGTAGTCGGCTGCTCTTTGCAGTCTGCAGACACTTTTTTTTGTTTCTCTAATATATACTGAATATACATGTATAACAGCAAATAGACTGTTAAATCTCTCCGCTCTTGAAACAAAATGTATTTGGGTGAATATTACAAAATCTGTTAAGAACATTTCTGGGTTAAATTCTCCTCTGCCTCGAAAAAAGAAGAAAACAATAGAAAGAAAGAATAAATAAAAAAATATTTTGTTAAAAAGGCATTTTGGGGATTTTTCTTGAAAATAATGCACTGAGATTTTTTCTTTAAAATCATTATTTTTATAATTCTCATTCTGAGTAGAGATTTTCTTTGCTGTAATGCAGTATTTATTAATGTAATTACAGTAAGAAACACTAAAACAAAGATTTTTTTACTTAAATCAGTAAAGTAAAGTACTATCATATATATATATATATATATTAATATATAACTATTTAACCATTTATTGTTTTTTTTTCTCTTACCAGTTTCACTGTACTCATTCAGAACAATGTCATGAAGTTTAGATTTCATATTTTAGCACATTGTAATGATACAAAAATATTTTAAAATTGTATAGAATTTGAACTTGAATATATAATGTGTGTGTGTGTTCTTTTTATAACTGGACATGCTCTTGAGAGGTTGATATTCAGCAATATTCACCCAAATGTATTATATATTCAAGTAACACAATTCTATACAAATTTAATTAAAATTGTTATCATCACAATGTGCTAAAATATGAAAAATAAACTAAGACATTGTTCTGAATGAGTACATTAAAACTGTTCCAAAAAAAAAAAAAAAAAACATGCGCATGTTTGCAAACGTGTTGGAGTGCTAGAGAACTATTACAGGCACATTGTCTGATTTTATCAAGTAATTGCATTAGTGCTCAGATGTGGTAAGGCAAAGTACACATAAAAAAAAAAGCATGCTCCTCTTTTTTATATCATGCACTTACACACACACACACACAAACCATTAACAAATCCTTCACTTTTTTCCCCCGGAACACACACAGGCGTCAGGGATTGTGTGTATGGCTTGTTAGAAATGAGGAGATAAAACTTAGCATAGTGCTCCCAATTAGTGCAGCAGTGACCATGCGCTGTCTCAGACTAACACACTCTCCTGACGGCACGCGAGAGAGAGAGAGAGAGAGAGAGAGAGAGATAGTGGAAGAAAAGAGAGAGAGATGAAAACGGCTTAAGCATTCATTCTGAGTAGAGAGACAGGTCCTATTAACATTTAACAGCGTTTGTGCAACTTGGTGCCGAGGTTATGATGCAAATGAAGGAGAATTAAAAGTGGCCAGGGGTTTGGCATTGATGGATTGCAGTCTGGCAGCTCTCACACTTTCCAGTGTCCATCAGAGGCGATTACTATGTAATTAAAGCTTATTTCTGGACTCTCCGGCGCATAATTACTTTGTGAATGTAACCATCATCTAAAAGCTAGAGAAAACGCTTTAGCGTTTAGTTGGCCAGTCATTTCCGCTGGCTTGTGTCAGATATAGCCATCAGACGGTGCAAAAGAACTGTCACTTTTAATAAGAGGCAAAATATTAAATGAAACAGTATGCTTATTACCGAAAAATTAGGCTTTCAAGAGTCCTTTCTGTGATTTGCATAATTTATTCTTTCCCCCCCCTCCTCCTCCTCGCCCGGAGCTTTAGGCAATTTCCCTCACATTTAAATCGATTGCACATTTAAGGCTACTTAAAGAAAATTATCACTTTGCATATTTTAATTGTTATGAAGGAAGTGATTTGAGAGAGGTCCGCGCCTCATCCTCTTGAGCGGTGTGTGTGTGTGTGTGCGAGAGAGAGAGAGAGAGAGAGAGAGAGACGCGCGCTGTGGCGTCAGATAACCTCCGAGTTCACAGACTTTCCACTCCACTTTCATCAGAATGCTAATGAGGAAGCTAACGCTAGGACAAGTGGATCTTTGATATTTACAAAATAGGCCCTAATAACTGGAGTGTAATTTGTTTCACACAACTTTAGTTTTTCCTCTTGTCTTATCACCACTTATATTTCATTTCATTTCATTTTTTTTTTTTTTTTTGTTGGCCAGAAATAAAACAGATTTCACAGACTTTCCACTCCACTTTCATCAGAATGCTAATGAGGACACTAACGCTAGTGACTATTTTTTTCCCTTTCTCACTCCATTTATTAGTATGTTTCTGTTTGTGTGTGCATGTGTGTTTGGTCAGTCGTTTTTGTGCAGAAATAAAGACTATTTATAGGGTGTGTTCACACGTGGCATGTTTGGTTGGATTAAAACGAACCCTGGTGCGATCGCTGTTAGTGCGGTTCATTTGAATAATTGTGAATGTTGCCATCTGAACCAAACAAGTGGACCGAGACGCTGAAAAGATGAGTCTCGATCCGCTTCCAAACAAACTCTGGTGCGGTTCGACTGAAATATGAACGCAACACGGACCAAAGACATGATGTAAACGAGCCAAAGACAGGAAGATGAGACTCTAAACAGGACAGAATGCTCAAGCATAAAGTTTTTTTTTCTCGTCATAGTCGTGATGTTGTCACAGTTCAGTACAGGCATCAGAACCGCGTCTCCTCACAAGCAGATCTTGGTGTGTGTGTGTGTGTGTGTGTGACGGAGGGATTCCTGAAGCTGTTTTGACTCCTTTACACATTTTATAAGTTCTTAACCAGTTCTCAGCTGGTCAAAATACCATCATATGTACACTGTTAACCCGAATAAGTTGGCAAAACTCAAAAAATTTGAGGTAATCAGTTACAAATGTAACATTTAAGTAAGCAGTTTTTAAGATAAGATTTAAGTTTTTTTTTTTTTGGTACTCGTACATTTTAATTGCTCCTAACTTGAAATATTTGAGTAAACTAATTCATACACATTGCTTAAAATTATGTAATCTCAACTTAAATATTTTTAGTAGTGGAATTTGGCTAGCTAATTCAATAAATGCTACCTTGCTAATTGGTAACACAATGCTTTGATAGCATTAGCATAGCATAGCACTTGCTGAATGAGTACAGCAATATCAAACATTAAACAACATACTATCTGTTCTCAAGCTCATGCTCCACTCGTCACGATGGTAACCCCCCCCCCAAAACATTATTATGTATAGTATATTATAATTATAATATAAATATAACAAACTCTTCTAAACTAGCATAGCAAAACATTAAACACTACTAAATATCCCCCTTAACATTAATCTTGCACATTTTTTTTTTTATTAATCAATTCATTTTAGCATTTACTCTATCTTTTGAGTGTCATGGCAAAGTATGCTGGAACATAGAAATCTCAGCCCACATTCTGTTAAAAGTTCATAAAAATCCAGATTACTTAAAATGTGTCAGTTTTGTGAACTCAAAAGGAAATAAAGTTCTAAATGATTTGATTGAACAAATTGTTCAATTTGAGTTAGCTCTACTCAAACCAGTTAATTATTTTGAGCATTAGGGTTTACGCATACAACAAGCGCATTTAGCCCAGCAAACAGCGTTGTTTGGATGTTCGGTAATTTCCGTTGCAAAATATACGTCATAAAAGCCGACCAATCAGGCTGTGAACACATCCCTGTGCCTTTAGGTTTGGTATATTTAGGTTTAGGTGATAAAATGCTAATGTGAACACTAAGTGGGGACCAAGATTAAAACGTTTTTTTGTCCGGATCAAATGAACGAAGTGAACCGAACTGCAAGTGTGAACACACCCTTCACTGTAAAATGTAATTAGTTGACCTTACTTAAAGTACGTAAACTCGTTGTCTCAAAAAAATTAAGCAAAGTAATCTTAAGATTAGTGAGTTAGAAAAGCTTGTTTATTTTAAGTGTGCAGTACTAAATCAAGTAGTACCACTAGCACGTTTTTTTTTTATGTTCATGTAACTTAATAGCCATGCTTAGTGTTAACTTAGTTTTTTCATTTTGTGTGGATTGCTTGATATAAATTTAACCCCACTTAGAATTTATTACTTATTATTTATTACTAAATACCTACAACTTAACACTTTTAGTTCTGCTCACTCATTTTTCAAGTTCACTTAAATTAAAGAAACCAATTTCTGAGTTAGGTTTACTTTATTAATCATAGCAGCACTGTCTTTGTACAGCATAATATTTAGAATTTCTTAAAAGTTTCCATTATACAATTTTTTATTTATTTTTAGACACACAGACATCAAGAATCAGCCTGTGAATCTCAACAGTGGTGACAATTATAAAGCATGTTGCAGTGCATTCTGGGTGCAACCAATCAAAACTCATTCATGGCTCCCATCATGCATTGCTGCATGAATAAATAATGAGCTTATGATCAGGGGTGATCTGTTTGTCACCATTGCTGAGATTCATACGCTAATTCTTGATGTCTGTGTGTCTAAAAAAAAAAAAAAATTGTTATAAAAAAAAGTTTTTTATTTATTATTTATTTGATTATTTGGATTTCATTGAAATGGCTAAAAATATTATGCTGTACCAGGACAGTGCTGCTATAATTAATAAAGTTAACCTAACTCAGAAATTGGGCTCTATATGAGTTCAGTGAATCAGGTCAAATGATTGTGAAATAACGATTATGTTAAAACACAACCAACACCATCAGATCACCTTTTCTATTTGTTCATCTGGCTGTGTACAGCAAGCAAACAAAATCTAAAATTAATGATATAAGGGTCAAGAGCCCAACTAAAACAAACACTGATCACCACAATGGTGGCTTAAAATTACGGTTTTCTCCTTCAGCCAATAGTAGCTATTCAAGGGCGTGTCTTGGCGTGACCCTATATCGCCGTCTAGCGTAGAGAGGACTGATCTGCGCATGCCCACAGGTAGGGTGACCACCCGTCATATCACCCGACTTATTAGCAGGTGGTCACCCTACCCACAGGTCATAAACTTACTTTTTCTAAATGAATCCAGCTCAAGTAGACTGAGCTGGTAAGATTTTTCAACCTCAGAGTACAAGTAACTTACTAAAAGCGAGTGTTAATAGCAGGTTGAAAAAAAATGATTAAGGTCAATTTACTATTTTTAATTAAATACCATGTTTGCATTTACAGTGTTATGGTTCACTCTCATCCAAATGCTAATGAAGAAGTTAATGTTAGTATAAGTGGATCTTTGATATTTACGTGGAGTGCATCTTTATTTTTATTTTTTTTGTTTCCTTTTCTCCTGATTTTTGTTTGTTTTGTTTTTCTGTTTCAACTTTACCAACCATACATTCATCATGATAATCAGGAAGCTGGTACTGATAATTGTGTAATTTTATGCAACTTTTACTTGGCTAAAGCTTTGATGGCCCTATATTTACAAACCCCAATAACTACAGTTTAGTTTTTATACTCAACTCTTTCTGTTTTCTAATAAACTATTTAAAAAATAATAATAATAATAATAATAATATTATATATATATATATATATATATATATATATATATATATATATATATATATATATATATATATATGAAGTGCACTCACAGATACATACAAAGATCTCACACACACATGCATTGTTCTACATGCTCACTGACACAAAAACACACCAGGCGATCAATATTAGGAAGGAGAGTTTTATATCAGTCTCTGTTTGTTTGAAACTGAGAAACAAAGGAAAGTGAATTTCTCATTCATCATACTAAACCTGATGACAGCAAAGCGAGGCCTGCAGTTTTTTTTTACAGTCTGTGTGAAAGGAAACATTCTCAAAATATTCTCTATTGAACGCTAAACCACAAAGAAGAGATCAGTTTCATTGGCACCTTATGAAAGGGAATAAAACACTAGTGCTTCATGGACTCAAAGCACGCCGTATTATATTGTATTGTACAAAAATCAATGTGTTCTAGTGATGTTACATTGACATTCATTTATCATTTATAAAATAAACGGTAGTATTGCATTCTTAATCCGATTTTGTTAATAATATCTTAAATGTTACTGTTTAATGAGTCAAGCAAGAGAAAAGAAATCACAGTTGATGTTTCCATTAATTCATCACATGGACATGAAAGGTCAAGCATTGCGTTATGCTCTGTTGTAGACATTTGAGCAGATAGAGTATGTATTTATAGGAATTTGTGGTAACACTTTACTTTATTTGTTAACATTAGTTAATGCTTTAGCAAACAAAAAATTTGCAATACATTTTTACAACTTTTATTAACCTGTTATTTTGAATAGAAATGTTCATGCTAGTTCACAGTGCATTAACTAATGGTAACAGATACAACTTTTGATCTTAAAAAATAGTAAATGTTGATATTAGATTAATAAATGCGGTAATTTTACAGTAAGGTTTCATAGTTAACATTATTTAAAAACATTAGTTAACATGAACTAATAATGAACTGCACTTCTACAGCATTTATTAATTTTAGTTCATGTCAATTTCCACATTTACTAATACATTATTAAAAATCAAGAGTTGTATTTGTTAACATTAGTTAATGCATGTGAATTAACATGAACAAACAATCAACAGCTGGATTTTTATTAACTGTTGACCCTTGTGTTATGTTGCGGGTCAATTTGACCCGTTTAGATTTTATAGTTGCTGGAAATACTGGTTAACCTATGTTTTTTTCTTGATATTTTGTGACTTTTTCTCATTTATCATCATGAACATGCATGCAAAGTTTCAACATGCTGGTGTTTTTTGACATATACAAACAAAACTACTGTTACGTTCGTGATGTTCGCGGGTCAATTTGACCCGCATATTTTAACGCTTAAGGCAACTGTACGGACCCAAAATAATAACATTTCTTGGCTATACTTTGTTATTTTATTTTTTTACTACCTTATGAAGCTAAAAAATGAGGTTTTCCACACTTATTTCAATACAGAAAAATATTTTGTCAGCCACAGATGGTAAAAATTACCTATCATTTATTTTTTCAAGCTTTTTGTGACTTTTTCGCATTTATCATCATGAACATGCATGCAAAGTTTCAACATGCTGGTGTTTTTTTTTTTTTTGACATATACAAACAAAATTACTATTACGTTTGTGATGTTCGCAGGTCAATTTGACCATCATAGGCAGCTATTCAAAAGCAACTGTACAGACACAAAATAAAAACATTTATTTTATGTATGTCAGGGCATCAATTCCAGTTCTAAAGTGTAAGTGTATCTAAAAGTGCTCTAACCCAAACCAAACACACTTGAAAAAGCTAAATCATGGTGTTCAGAATTAATTGCAAATTACAAATGAAAATCTTTGACAGACACAGATAGTAAAATAAGCTCTCATTTATATATTCAAGATATTTGAAATATCTTGAGACTTCGACATAGACAGCAGGAAAAATGAGCTCAGATTAATTGATTAATTGTTCAGTTATGATGTTCTAAGCAAAAAAAAAAAAAAAATGTATATTAATTTTCATTAAATCATATCTTCAGATATATATTTTTTGGAATATTTGACAAATGTTGATATTAAAAGTTTACAGTTTGAAACCTGAATCTTTGTTGTTTTTCATAGTGTGATTTTTGAGGAATTGTATTGAATCCAATTAGGGTCAATTTGACCCGAACCATAAGGGGAGTACACAGAATTCCAACATAACACAAGGGTTAACAAAGATTAACAAATACAGTAACACATTTATTGTTCATGTTAGTTAATACATTAACTAATGTTAACAAATTAAAACCTTATTGTAGTTACCAAAAATACTTCTAAAACATTTATTAATCGTAGTTATTTCCAACATTTACTAATACATTAGTAAGGCCTATCTGTTAATATTATGTAATGTACCTGAGCTGACATGATCTAACAACGAATAGTTTTTTTTTTTTAAGAATTAGCATTGACTAATAAATATTGTAACAAATCTAGTGTTCATTCTTAGTTAATACATTAACTCTTTCCCCGCCATTGACCGGAATTTTCCGGCTTTCTGTGTTTTCACTGTTAAATGGTAGGGGGCGCTGTTACACATCTCCTGAAAGAATACTGAACCTCCAGATCAGAATACACGGTGCGTCCCAATTCGCATACTATCCGTCCTAAATAGTATTCGAAAATAGAATTAGTACATCCCAAATTGTTGTATGTTGAAATGAGTGTTCCAAAGATTTCTACTATTGAGATCCTACTATTTCCGGTCAGAATCCGAAGTGCAGATCGATGCGCACTCTAACGGCTAATATTACCCACAACCCATCGCGCGTTGGACAAGGTTTCGGTTAGAACTACAAACACGAGTGAAAAGTGTTAAAAAAACTACATACATGGCGGTTATGTAGAGAGGTTTAGATAAAGGGGTTCGAGTGATTAATTATCAGTATCTAACCTGACGAAAATGTATTTATTCAATGTTGTTTACATTATATTGCATCTGCAGCAGCATTGTGAACTTTTGTAAAGATACGCTTAGCCATTAACTTTTAAATGCATCATTATATTCAAATTGCAAACACACGAGGAGAGTCTCCGCATGAAAGACCCACGACTGGCAGATAAACGTGCAAATACTTTTCTCTCCGAAATTAAATTAGATTGAATGGAGGATTTTAACTGTGGCAAGATGATTGACAGGGCAGTTTGCGGTGACAGGATGCACGCGGTAGATCTGTCCGTTAAGTAGTATGTCCCAAAGCTTGCCTACTCTTTTACTACACACTCAAAAGCATGTACTTTTTCTTCACACAAAGAGTACATACTTTTAGGGCGTAGTATAAGTAGGTGAATTGGGCACCTGTTAAAGAAGCAGAAACAAGACCATAGAAGCATTGCTTACGCACATGTAAATTACATGTAAACGTCGACTCAAGACGCGATATAGGACTGTGAAGCTTTAGGGGTGGTGATGGACTCGATCTACTTGATACTCCATCTGTGTTTTGATCATCGTTCTGAATCTGATCTGGATGTAGACTTTGACAAAAACACAATTTTCTCAGCGTTTTGTTCAAAATGTTGCTTTTTTATTTATTTTATTAAACAGCCACATTCAAGTGTTGATATAAAAACGTTTTTTTTGTTGCTCTTCTTTTGACATATTGCATGTTCAGATATTCAACACAAAATATACTAGGGGGCATTACAATTTTTGTGAAAATTATCAAAATTATTATTATTATATATATATATATTTTTAACCGCTGGCGAGGAAATAGTTAAGCGAATTTAATTAATGGAACCTTATTGTAAAGTGTTTATAGTAATAGTTTGATGTATTTAGTATGCTACTTTTAAAATATCCAGACCTTGGACTATGAAAGCATTCATTTTAAAAGACAAAAAAAAAAAAAAATTATATAAATATATATACACACACACATACCAATACATTTAGATGTAGAGCCACATGGACTTTTTCTTTTTCCTCATCTAAATGGATTCTGCCATACATTCTGAGTTTGATTTTAAGTCATTACCTTGAAGTTTATTTAAATAATTCATGAACTTATATTTTACACATTCATTAGCCTAAATCATTCAACACAAAATATACTAGGGGGCATTACAATTTTTGTGAAAATTATCAAAATTATTATTATTATATATATATATATTTTTAACCGCTGGCGAGGAAATAGTTAAGCGAATTTAATTAATGGAACCTTATTGTAAAGTGTTTATAGTAATAGTTTGATGTATTTAGTATGCTACTTTTAAAATATCCAGACCTTGGACTATGAAAGCATTAATTTTAAAAGACAAAAAAAAAAAAAAAAAATTATATAAATATATATACACACACACATACCAATACATTTAGATGTAGAGCCACATGGACTTTTTCTTTTTCCTCATCTAAATGGATTCTGCCATACATTCTGAGTTTGATTTTAAGTCATTACCTTGAAGTTTATTTAAATAATTCATGAACTTATATTTTACACATTCATTAGCCTAAATCATTTGAATAAATAAAACGTAAAGCACTAAATGTAACGAACACAGCGCTGAGCAATACAAATGTGCGGCAGCTCAGCTGTGACAACGATGAGATACGGTCAAATAAAAACTGACCAGAGAGTTTTGATGGAGCTAAAGCCTCGTGATTATCAGCTTTCATCAGTCGATGCATGACTCAGCAACACTAGCCCGTATCGGCTGCCACACGGTGACCTATATCGAAGTAAAGGAGACTCGCACACATCAACAGCAGAGTTGCAGAATTAATTGCATTTTAATGAACACTGAGGCAACCTTCCAGGTATTTGAAACAAAAAGGAAATGTACAATCAAATGAGAAAGAAATTACAACGTGTCTCCCATTAACGTCAAGATTCTGAAGGCGTTCACGTGAATTTATCTTCCCACGTCATAAACACACACCGCGTGTGACTCCAGCACTGTGTGTTTGAGGTCCGCTCGCCTTCTTTCTCCATTTAAGACATAAATTACAAATATGAACACGAGACGCCCCAATAAAAAGTACATCTCATCGTCCCCTCGTTGTGATTTGGCCCGAGCGCGTTCCCTGTGTTTCTGTGGAGGACCCTGTTGAATTGCATCCATTAAGAGAGAGTATTTAAACATGTACAGCCATGGAAATGACACACAGCTCTTTACAGATGAAACGGCAATGGGCACCAAATGCACCAACTTCCCAATGTTAATTGTACTGCAGCTTCCCACGCATAGACCATCCAACTACATAATTACGCCATCAAAAAAAAAAAAAAAAAAAAATCCAGGGCATTAATGGAATGTCTTATTCGAAATGAAGAATAATGAAATATCACAAACAATGGAAACTATTTAAGAAATGCAGCAAATGGTTTTGGAAACACATGCTAATGGTCATCTTTCAGAAGCGTAATTACTGGGTAGACTCTGGAAACGTGCCGCTTAAACTCCAGGTATTGTGCTTTAAAAGCTTTAGTTTTGTTTAATGCAAAAGTACTCGGCCTTTTTTAAACGGGTTGCAGTGTAAAAAAAAACTTCACCAAATAACATCTGCAGTGCTAGGGCTGAATGAGGAGTCGATCAATTCACAATGACATTGTAGGCTTACAGGTAAATGTAGTGGAAACGAGATTTTCCCAAAACTTTTTTATTTATTTTTATAAATCAATTAAAAACCTAATGACTTATTTGTTTACATCACTCAAAGGCCCTGTCCCAAAAAGTGCACTATTTTTTATTTTATTTTATTTTTTATAGTATATCATGTATACTTTTAAGCCAAAAAATCAAAAATGTACATACTGAATATTGCAAACATGCTGAAAAATAAAGATTTAAAGCTAGGGTAGGCAATTTCAGAGAGGCTAGCAATAGCAAGCTAGCTTTGATGATGGTTCACGCAATGTCATATTACCGTAAATAATGTTTGAGATGACAAATCGTGACACTAATTCGAGCCGTTCCTCGGATTCAGACTTATAGCTACGTTTCTCTCGAGTCTGAGGACGTGAACCGCTCAGAGTAGCATGTGATGTGAACGCAGCATAAGATCGATGTTTTGGTTCAGGAGGAGCTGTAAAAGGCAGCTGCTGTTTGTTTGGGGCGTTGTGTGTGTGTGTGTGTGTGTGTACACCTCTGCAGAGCCTGTAGCCAGACTTAATGCAACGATTGGATGAACTTTTTTGGGGGGGGGGGGGGGGGGGGGGGGGACTGAGACTTCAACAGAAGTATTTTTTTAAATATTTACTTAGACAATTTCTGCAATTAATTACTCAGTTTCAACCAGTAGCCTTAGTGGTTTTTGTGAAAACCATTGCCTACCATAGCTTTACTTTGTTATAGAAAGCACATATTATTTGCACAGCACTTTTCACAGTGCATGTGTTTCAAAGTAGTAGCTTTACAGAAAAACATCCTAAAATCTGAAAATGATCCAATAATTCCAGCTGTATTTACAGCTCATTAAGAGTGAAATATTAGAATTTCCTACCACTTAAGGGGGTTAACAGTTTTGAAAAGATATTAGATTAGACAGTCTGGCACCTGAAAAACCCATTAGCATTTATAAATGTGCACATTCACACAATGAAGAGAGAAAGAAAACCATAAATAAATGCAAAAATTAATGTGATCTGATTGGACGTCTAAACTGCCGCCCTGTTAAAAATGTCATTTCATCGTAGAAGCTCTCGTGGAACAAAAGAAAACACTTTAATGTTTGATATATTGTGCAGTGTATAGGTCTCTCTCAAATACATCTTTCAATTAACCATTTCATTTCAAAGCAGATTTACAGTTCACAGAGAGGTCTAAAATCGTGATGCATGAAGGAAATGCAACAGAAAAAGAAAAAGAAAACACGACGTTTCAAAAGCATTTGAATGATCTTTTATTGTCCTTTGCCCCTATGCATACATGAAAATACATTTACGTTGAATGTAATTATGGCAATATTGTACATACACACACATATTAACATGTATGTGGCGCGTTTCAAAATGTTATACTAATAACAAATGTACATTAAGTACACAAATGTGCAAGTGTATCTAATGTACAAATATGGTATATGAAATGTACCTACATTTCATATAGAATTTTCATATATAAAAATGCACACTTACACACTTCATAATAAGTGCACACACATCCACATGCACACTACAATTCACAAGGGGGGGAAAAAAGCGATTTACTTCGATTGAAAAATGAAAAGAAAAACTTGCATGTAGAGACCTTGGAGAAGACCTATACAGTCCACAATATCCCCGATCACGGCGGCGTAACGAATGGTCCGAGTTCATGTGGTCAGTGTGCATCGTCTCTGCCTAATGCGTGTCTTTTCAGTATGTGCAGCTACTCCACTGCTCAGTGTACGGACAAGACAGTCTTTCTGAGGTAGACTGCTCAGGTTAAAGAACAAGCCTTTTTGTATGCATTTATTTTTTTGTTCTTTTAAATTGTTTATACGTTTTTCTTTCTTTTTTTTTATTTTCTTTTATACAAATGTGTGACATTCAAAAAAGACAGAACATAGGTACTACATGTCAATATGTAGCAATGAGGTAGAAATGGTCATAAAGAATAATGGTTGAAAAACAAACACTGATGACAGGTACATACTGGTGAAAGAAACATCTATAACAGCACTGAAGCAAATTAACACAAACACACACAAAAAAAAACAAACTAAAAATCAAGTGATATTTTGATTTATATCTACATAGGAGATGTGCTTTAAAAACGTATTGTACTTTTTGGATGTTCCCACATTTCTATTCTCCCCCCTTTCTATTTTGCATTCAATTAAAGGAATGTTCCGGTTCAATACAAGCTAAGCTCCGTCGACAGCATTTGTGGCATAATATTGATTACCACAGGATATAATTTGGACTCAATTTTCAAAATTACAGTAAAAGTTACAGTAACACTTACAATGGAAGTAAACAGGTCAAGCTTTTTTTGTTACAGCACTTTACAGCTGTAAATTTGTTTTAAATTGACCGTTCTGAAGTGGATGAATGCTTGATTATCATAACTTGAGTTACTAACTTTACTGTACATTTTCATTGAAGTTGAAAAATTGGATACAAATTATTTTAATCTCGCTAGACTTATGGTGAGATGTAAAGTCTTCTGGCTATAATTAAAAAAAAAAGTGCACTTTTAAATGTGATTTGGTGTTTAAAACCAATAATGAAATAGAAAACAAGTGACGAGCCATACCAATGCTGTCGGGAACATTCCTTTAACCAATTATAAAGAGCTTTCACAAATAAATCGGTATTGTTCAAGGGCATATAGGCTTCAAACATTAGCGTAGAGCCCCAACCCTGACAACACCACCAGCAGAAGCACTATAAGATCATTCTTCTTCAGGGTTAATGTGGGTTTTGTTTATCAGTGCTATTTGGCTTTGAAATCCAGAGTGCGATCATTTTCAACACAACTGAGAGCAGTACTTTGTGGATATCACAGGTTTAACCTATGCGAAGTTCCATACAAATTATCTCTAAACGTGTAAATGTGTGGATGAATTCAGATCTTATGGATCTGAATATTTGATCTTGGAGTTATGGATCAGTTTTGGATCTTAAATAGTTTTGTTCGCTTTGGTTTTGAGGGAGGACAATTAAGTATGATCGGCTTTAACACAAAACGTTAAAAGTGCATTTGACAAATTGCACAATAGTAACTTTTCTTCAAAACAACACAAAACAAAAACAAGAAAGCAGAATGAAAATACCACAAAAAAAAAAAAGGCTTCCACTTTAGACGACAAAACAAGGCTAGAAATCGTAGTCCTTTGGGCGCACATATCACTTTACGAACATTGTGAAGTAAGTGGTGTCTCACAGCTACTGAAAAGACTATCTGGATGTCTGTCAAAAAAGCAAACAGATATTTCTTCAAGGATATGTCATATATATACACACGTGTATTGGAGGTTTGATGCCTCCAACCGCTAAATAAGCACCTTTAAATGGTGTCAAATTACACTGCAGTGGACCAAAAAAAAAAAAAAAAAAATTCAAAACAGAGTGTGCATTCTCCCCAACATTTGAGACACATGATATAAAAGGCAGAGAAAATTGACAGAGGGAACACATCGCTTCACCAACTCTCTAGTGCTAGACGAAAGAAAAAAGCTGACTCAAATGATCAGAGAAAGTAAACATCAAAAAACAAACAAAAAATACATTCAAACACAAGGTTTCGTCTTATGGTTACCAACATCCTGTGCTACCTTGAGCCAGAAACATACTGTAAGCAAGTGCACAAATGGCAAAGCTTAGCCAAAGCATTGCAAGAGCATGGTCTTCACCTCCATACTCAAGTTTCTTTCAAATGTCTGTGCCGGTAAACCGGGTGGACAAACATAAAAATGAAGACAGTTTGACTAACTTGCTCAGCAAGATTCTCTAAATAAACTGTTGCTTTGCTATAATAGTAGTTGACCTTAAAAAGAAAACTCAATGTATAAAACAAAATTTATAGCAATGCCTGCTTTAGCCTCCTTGCATTGCGTTATAAATTGCGATCTGACGCCTTTCGGAATGCAACAATGCTTGAAGTCTTCTAACTTGCATCGCTAGAAGTGCTTGCGTACCTGCGTAGAGTACGTTTCTGGCTTTAGGCAATGTGGCCCCAATAAGTGGCCCCACAGAGACCCCATCAATAATGTGCGTGTACACGGAGGTGTTTTTACAGACATCTGGGCACTCAAAGCAGAAAATTGCACAGGTAGTGTGAGACAAACGGTTGTTGTATCTTTTTTGGGAGGGGGGGAAGGCAGCTTGTTCTTTATGGAGGCTTCAGAGTGGAGCAAACCTAAAGAGGTTAAAGACACCAAGCTCTCATCTTTCTGTTCTAGTTGCAGAGAAAATAGTGCTAAACTGAGGTAGAACAGAATGCAGGGTACACATGATCCTTCAGATATCTTTACACCAACACCACACAGCAGCAGGACAGAGTCCAAAACAAAAACGAAACGCGTTACGAAGAACGTGAAAATGTTTCCACTTCAAGAATCTAGTAGCCTCTTTGTAAAGTTTTGGTTCACCCCAACGTTTCTGTCTATTCTGCAGAGAGGAGACAAACACGCAAATGTTGACGTCTACTGCATACTCTGTTGTGGACGTGGTTTCAGACAAACCTTATCTACACAAGACGACACCGCCCATCTCTTGACTCAAGCATTCGTTGTAGAGTCTGAACTGTGCTATGCAGGGAGGAACCAGTGCTGTAGACAATACTGGCACGCAATTCTGCTTTCGAAACTTGAAGAAATATCCACAATGGAATTTAAACGTAATTTAGAAAGAACAATAAGAATATAACGGAAGAAAAAGAAACTCCTCAAATTTTTCTTCCAAACAACCCAGAAATGTTCTGGTTACATTCATAGTCATATCCTTTTCATTTTTTAATTGGTTGAGGTAAACCTAGAGTTAGAAATTAGAAACCAAACCCAATGTTGTCAGCAGTATGTAGGTGCTATCTCATAATCTTTTTTTGAGGTACTGTACAAATCACAAATCACTTTCCTGAGTTTTTGAAGAAAATCGAACACAAATGAATTTCATAAATTAGGATCCAGATTCAAAGTACAACATGGACCTTTCTCCTGCCCTTCCTGGGGTCTACAGGTCAGACTTGATTGAGGAATACTGTTGTTCTTTTGAAGGAAGTGTTGAAAACAAGGAAAAGAACAAAAAGCAGAACATATCTGTTTTAGTTTCATGTTAAAGCTCTCTATATTAGCACATGCCACCAATGAGATGGTGAGGCAAACAAATCCAAATCCAAATCAATTAAGTACCACTTCAGGCACTTCATAGCAACAGAATCTCAAAAACAGCAGAATGATATTTACACACAAAGAAGTTTGTCCTCACTTACAGAGCCCCTCGGTAAGTGGAGCTCTGCGTCTGCAGTACTGAGCCCAGAAAACAGTATTTCTCTGTCTGGATTATGTGCAAAGGGCCAGACCTTGACTTAAGTACAGTCATGCATCATTCAAATCTATCTGACCGTCCTTCAGGTTCTTCTTTAGGGGTCATCTACATTTGTAATAACCACACTGTTTAACTGCATGTGTCACCCAAAGAATTCTGAATTGTATCCCCTTTTAGAGTAGGGGAGGTCACCCCACCAATTTAGTTATGCCCTCGCTCTTTACTGACTACAGCCAAACATCTTATTCCATTCAGTGTATGTATCAAGTTCTTTCTGTGATATGCTGGGCTGGATTTTGCAAAACACATTCTCAAAGTCTTGGTATGATACCGGCCTCATCTGACCCGGCATCATTCCGGAAATGTCTGTACCGGACAAGCCATGGAGAGGACCGACCATGGCCTCTTGGCAAAGTCGGACCACATCCAGCCCGGAAAAGCCGTCTGTCCGCTGAACAAGCAGCGCAACCTCTTTGTCGCTGAGGCAGTAGTTGTGCTGTGAGATCAGCTGGCTGATTATCTGATGTCGTGCAGTGGCATCCGGTAAGGGGACGAGCAACCGCTTTACAAAGTACCTTCGCAGAGACTCATCAATCTCTTCAGGTTTGCTGGTGGAACATACCACTAGAACATGTTCCTCTGGTGAGCTTAGAACTCCATCAAGCTGGAGGAGGAGTTCACTCTTGATTCGGTTCACCGGGCTTTCTTCGCTCAACTGGGCAGACAACAGCAGATCCACATCGCTGATGAAAACCACCGAAGGCTGCCGGCAGCGAGCGACAAGGAATGAGGCCTGGACGATCTTCTCGCCCTCTCCCAGCCACTTTGTGACCAGTGCAGAGCCACTAAGCAGGAGGAAAGCAGCACCAAGCTGACTGGCCATACACCGACCAAGAAGAGTCCGACCCGTGCCCTGAGGTCCAAAGAGAAGGATGCTGCGAGGTAATGTGGCCAGTCCGCTGAACATGTCTGGCCTCAGAATAGGCCACAGGACCTCATCTTTGATGGTGGCTTTCGCCATCTCCAGTCCAGCAATGTCACTCCAGTCCACAGGGGGCGTCTGCTGCAGAATCTCAGTGGTGACCATCTCTACCAGACTGGCATCGCTGTTTTTTAACTGCTCCTCAGCAGGGTGGCTGGATGAAGTTGTCGTGCCCATGGAATGGGGGAGATGCTGTCTGTTGTCGTCACCATGGTCACTCAAAACGGGGGAACCAAACTTTCCAAATGACTCGCCGGACCGCAGGGATCCCAAGGAACCTTTGGAGGATCCGTATGAAGGAGGGGTTAGTGCCCTGCCGGACTGACTGCCAAACTTTCGCTGCTGATCCGGTGGCATTGACTGCTTTGTGGGCTTAAACGCCAAAGATGATGTGTCAGCATTCCTGTCAAATCCATTCCCTCTGGTTGAGTCAACAAGACTGTTGTCTGGCATTCTGTACATGGGGCTTTGAGCAGAACGCTGCTGGCTGTAGTTGAAATTTCCATAACTGGAGTCCATATCTCCCTGGCCCGTCATGTAAAATGCTTTTCTTTTCAGTGTGTTAGCCGAGCTGCCATTCAAAGGGGTTGGTGCAATTGGCCCATGGTTGTGGGACTGGTAGGAGTAACCGGGAAGGGTGGAAGGGGGTAGGGGAGTGGGGGCAGCGATGCCTGAGGGCAAGTAAGCTGAAGGAGGGGGTGCTCCTCCTGGGCTGTAGCCTGGGGGAACAGCAGTCTGTGGGGGATACCCTGCTGGAGGGTAATTGTAACTGGAGAGATTGGGGGAACTTGCGTTGTAGCTGGGCACCAGGGTTGGAGGTGGCGGGGGTGGAGGCTGAAGGAGCCCAGCGCTGTGCAAAGGTGAGGGATGTGGGGACGGGAGAGCTGGTGTGCTTTGCCCACCGCTGTAAGTGGAATGCAAGTACGAGCCATTGTAACTGCTAGCGAATTCCTGAGAGGGGATACCCGAGTGGAGTGCAGTAGACGCATGATTCCCACAGTTACTGCTGGAGTAGCTGGGCTCGCTCAAGCTACTAGCCACTCCCGTGGAGCTGCCAACACTTGCCGTCACATCTGGAGGAGGCAGGGCGGGCGTCATGCCAGTCTTGCTGGCAGAAATCACATCTGCAGCACAGCTCATTGGGTAGATCCCCTCCTGCCATGCTTCGCTCTCCGACTTGCGTCCATTCATGAGTCCATGGGCACTCTCGGAGTACGAGCAGAGGAGCGCCCGCTCGCTGGGACCCTCCAGGATACCAGAATACTTCTCTGCGTACTTTTTCAGTAGGTTGGAGGCCGTCAAAGCTGATATGTCGTCATTGGCCCAGGCATACTGGTAGGTCCGCTGCAGGTGTCCACGGTACGCCTCTGCTTTATGTGCGGGGGAACGTGTGGTGGATGAGATGTCGAAATGTTGCTCGGCCCACTGCGCATGCTCTGGGGTCCACTGCATCTTTAAGCCTAAACAATCAGCAAACAACAAACAAAAACAAACAGGTGTTAGAAACTTGATAAACAGCCCTCATGAATAGAGACCGATAGATATGCCATGCTGGTTAATCTGCCAATATTTGGGTTTTTGAGATTTTTGCTTTGGAAGTGGTCACGTGGCGTGATATCAATGGGTAGTACATGTATACACTTTTTATTTTCTATTTTTCAATAGTTAAATGTAATAGACATTTTTTCATGCATATAATCGTTTTTTTCAAATATTGAATATGGGAATTAAATATTGCATAAACTACAAATGTTGTGTACATTATATTACACAGAAAAAAGTACTGGCCATTAAAAAACACATCCGGACAACCACTATTCATGAATTTCAGGGTTTCAGACTCAATGATCCATTAAGCAACTGCCATTGAAAAGAAATTAAAATGCACACAAACCGCAACGACAACCGTAAAATATTATTTCCATTTTCCCCCATCCAGCTCTCCAAGAGTCCTGGCTTCATATCGCAGGCACTGCTGACAGTTATCTCAGGAACAGTGCAGATTTGGGCCTCCAACACCTGGTTAGCACAGTATAATGCACCCTGCACACAGCCGAGTGACACAGACATCGCAGGTCACTCTATAATCCAACTCTCATCTAAAGCAGTCCCAGACAGTTTCAAATCTGCTTGGAGGAGTGCAGCAAAGCAATCTCCCAGGCAGCGCTCTACTGCTTTCATCACACAAACTCGCAGCACAGCATGAATTACAACAGCTTTCTGTCTGCCGCCCGCCTCCCGGAGCACAGAGAACTGGAAAGGGGAAAAAAACATGCCTGCCTCCCTCTCATTCGCTCTAATGCTCCCTTTTCTCTCTCTTCCTTTTACTCTGACGCTCTTGGTTTTGCCTCTCTCTTTCTCACTGTCTTTTCTCTCCACAGCCTCCGTCTTTTATTGGCTCCGGGGCTCAAAAGCCACCATCAAGTTTAATCCCAAACTCCATCTGCAAACACAAGCAGTTACATACGCTGTCATCTTAGACACAGCATGGGATTATCAAAGAGACATTTACTCAAGAGCCGACGGGATGACGGGGGTGGTCGCGCGCACACTCTCGCGTCTGTAGATAGACTTCTGATGACAACAGCGCTCGGCCGCAGTGTCCAGCGGGCGTGTTATTGTGCACACACCTCCCGCTTATCTGAGCTTACTGGGCCTAAGCACTCACGAACACTATTCACGGCACAAAAAGGAAAGAAGATGTCACAGAAAACGATGCCGTTTACGAGCTTTTAGCCACGAGTCCATGTACCTTGAGCTTTAAAGTCTGTGAAATTACACATAGACTGAACCTTTTTTATTACTCAATTGCAAATAACAGAAAATGAGCATTTAAAAACTTCACACACCTCATAAAGCCAAGACATGATAAACAAAGATACTTACTCCCTAATAATAGCATGTGCATCACAAATAAAAGATAAATCCTTTATCAGTAAGACCACAATATAGTTTGCATTTGGGGACTGCATTCATTTTCCACCTTCTGAAAATATCCTATCTTGATATTTGGTCCAAACTGTTTTTTTGTTTTTGTTTTCTCTCAAAGGAACCACGATTTTGACAATTAAATAAAAAAATGTTTAAATGCATGAAGCAAAATATTATAATACAAGCAATCATATTTATCCACTTAGTAAAAACAAAAGTGCAATATTTTAATAAACCGTTATGAAAGATGGGTAACTCTTTAGGGTCCAATTCTCACTATAAACTAGTTGCTTATTAGCATGCATATGACTAGGATATTATTGGCTGTTTATTAGTACTAGTTTAATAAGCACATATTAATGACTTATTCTGCATGACCATATTCTACATATTTTATTCCTACCCAATACCTAAACTTAACAACTACCTTACTATTAATAAGCAGTAATTAGGAGTTTATTGAGGCAAAAGTCACAGTTAATAGTGAAAACTGGACCCTAAAGTGCGACCGAAAGATGATGCATCCATGAACATTTTGGAGCAATGACACAAATTAATCATTTTGATTCACTGAAATGGACAGTTTTATAAATGCTGTTTTCACTACTGAAGTTAAATTCTTCTGAACGAGTTAATAAAGGATTGTGACACAAAATAAAAGTGCACTAAAATCACTGCAATATTCTCAATATCGATTAATTTTGTGAAATCATCACAAAAAACCCCCCATAATATTCAGTACATCACCCTGCCCTAGTTGTATTTGAGGCATCTACTGTATGATGTCTACTCACTATGTCTCTATAAATAAATCCCCTCTGATACCCCCATCAGTGTATTGTGTGTATATCAGAGTACTTTTTCCACAATAGAAGATGGGCATGTGGTTTTCCCTCGCCTGAATCCCCCAGCAGCCTGGCCAGACAGCACACACACACACACACACACACACACAGAGAGAGAGAGAGAGAGAGAGCTAATTAGCAGGATGATGCTGAGCTAATTGTGTTAATTTACAAGGTTTTAGTCAAAGGGATCGCTGCTTTGGCTGGCGAGGCTGTCAGGCCCGCGAGTTAATGACTAAGAAAGGCTGAAGACAAAGAAAGCTGGCAAGAACATGGCAGACATGCCAGCAAGCCCATTAATAAAGCCCAGGGATAAAACCAGTGCTGCAAACCTAGACAGATGTCAGTTCTAGCACGATTATCAACTGATCAGCAATGTAACACCTATGTTTAAGACTTGCTCGCAATAAATACATTTAATTATCATCACGGTCCACTGTATGACACTGACTTTTTATCTAGACTCCCTTAATAATTTTTTTTTTTTTTAAAGCAGGTCTCTACAGTGTGTAAGCGTAAGTGCAAAATTGCTGCATGCGAATGTAAAAAATAAAACTATTTGGAGCAATTATGCCGTTGCAAGTGACATCTGACACCCAAATCAAAACTAATTTTTTCAACAGATCCTCAACTTTTGCATGCAAATTACGTTTCACACACTGCGATTTGCTGCTTTTCTGTTGCTTTGCATCCAAAGTCAATAAAAAAAAAACCTGTGTTTGCAATTGCTAATGTATAGGACAAATGTCAGGAAAACGGAAAATATTAAGCGTTCATAAGCGAAGGCGTCTACATATTAAATGTATGTCTCTATATATAAAATATACATGTGATAAGAATTTTAATATCAGCCGTACGTTTTATTTTTCAATACAAACATCTTCTGGTACATATTGATTTAAACACTGAATGCATATTTGCAATCATCTGAGGATAAGCTTTTCATTTTTCAGATTTTTTTTTTTTACTGTAGCGCCAGGGAATATAACCTTGGGAATACAGAGGTTCAGCTTTCTCCTTGCCTCTGTACATCCACTTGTTAATACATTTATTACTCTTCTTTCATGTTCCACTTTCGAATATATATATATATATATATATATTTATATATTGCTCCTCTCACAGGCAGGTCTTTGTAAGGAATGTGGGTGTTAACTTGCTCTACAACAAAGTAAGACATTTCAAGAGGTTGAAATCCTCGGCTGCGCACACAGAGATTTCAAACAATGCTCTCGTCTCGCTGTTTGATGGGTTTTATGAAATGCACTACTCTCGAACAAAAGAACAAATTCACTTCCCGTCACTATTACCGAGCCATTACAAAAATAAAACCTTCCTCAACAAGATTAAAGCAGTTGGAAATGAGACATCAGGGATTTATTGTACCGATGAATAGTGAGAGTTGCTCTGGACACTTTGAATCGCAGTCCTCGCCTCATGTATGTGCCAGTGCCAGTATTTGTAAATTGCTTCTTTTCTATTTTTATTCAATAAGCTTACTTTGACCCTTCAAGTCAGTCGCAGCCCTGTCGTCCCTATAGCTTGTTTCAACATAAATTGTGAGCTTTGTGCGATGGCACCACTTGAGAAAGAGTTGAGGAAAATAATTGAGCGTACAAGTGTGAACTACGGAGGAGGAAAACGGCAGAGAGAAGAAAATGAATCCTGTGTAGTCTGAGTTTATACTCCACTAAATCAACGCTCAAATTTCAGTTAGCACTGTGACAGCAACATAAATAACACACAAATCACATCCTTATCGCTACTGGAGTTATAAAAGTGTCATTCAGGCCTCTCTAATCTGTCATCGTAAGCTTGCTAACATGTCGACTAGCACTATGATCAACAATGAGGTTCCTGTGGCCATACCAGAGTTTACTATCTTATGTCATAGTTCCTAAGGTCCTAAATAATATATATATATACACACACACACACACACGTTATAAGTACACACACATTTCCGTTCAAAAGTCTGGGATCAGTATGTTTTTATTAAAAAAAAAAAAAAAAAAAAAAAAAGTAATATTGTTTAATATTATGACAATTTAAAATAACTGTTTCCTATTTGAATATATAGTAAATTATAATTTACTCCTGTGATCAAAGCTGAATTTTCTGCATCATTACTCCAGTCTTCAGTGTCACATGATCCTTCAGAAATCATTCTAATATGATTTGATGCAAACAAAAAAAAATCATTATTATTGTCAATGTTAAATACAGTTGTGTATATGTACAGTTTCAGGATTCATTTATTTGAAATAGAAATATTTTGTCACATTATAAATGTCTTTACTGTAACTTTTGATCAATTGAATGCATTCTTGCTGAATAAAAATATTGATTTATTTTATTTATTGTGTATCACATTTACATATACATTTTATCTAAAATGTGGGTAACACTTTATAATAACTGCACGCTATTAATCATTAGTTAAGCATTAGTAAACAGTTAATTCGTAATTTATAAAGCATTAAAAGACATCAATAAGCAGTTTATAAATACAGTTATAAATGCTTCGTTCTTGATTTTAAAGCATATCTATAATGTGTTTAATAATTGTATTACTTTATTAATGATCCATTTCTAATTTCTAAATGAAGTATTGCATTATTTACAAACCGGTTATTTAGGAGTTGTCAGTGGTTCATAAGATCACTTAGAAAGTGTAAGTAAATGATTAATAAACTGTTTAAATACATATTATTATTCAGACATATAGTAATAGTTACTTAGTGTGTTAATAAATGCTTTATTAACATGTATTTCTACTGTAATTAATGGTTAATTCAGGTAGTTTTAAAGCATTTAGTAGTGGTCAGTTAACTATCTAAAGTGAGGACTAGTTATGCCTTGTAAAGCATTTTAACTGTTTAGTGATGCTTAACTAATGATTAATAGCATGCAGTTATTATAAAGTGTTACCAAAATGGGCAATATATAAGTTAGGGGTAATCAGTCTTCGGTATTACATTATGTAACTGACTTAAAAACCTTTAAAAAAAAAAAAAAAAAAAAAATAGATGACTCCCTTGTAAGACTAGTCTAAGTTTAAGCAGTTTATGCAAGCGGCTCCAGTTAGGATGCTGTCTATGTAGGCTTGGACACCAAGGCTGCTCACTAGGGTTCAGGAACAGAGCAAACGTCAGTTCTAAGAAGCACTAATTCTTCTGTGTAATCTGAATCCTCATATAATTACTTGTATTTTGTATTACAGGGATGTTTGGAGACAGCCTAAGGCCCCAAAGCTCAGTTTCCACTGATTGACTTCTCACAAAACCCCCTTTTGTTTAATTTACCACTGTCTGCTGGTCTACTTTACGCCTGGAAAATCTTGGATTACGCTGACCATTGTCACTCATTTGGGTGAGATGCCAAACAAAAGCAGGAGAGACGGATTGATCGCGAGCTGGACTTCATTAGACGGGATATTCTGAAGGTGCATCGACTCTCTGATAATAATGTGCTACTTTCCAAAAGAACTTTGCACATGACGCGGTGTCGGTGGGTCTTTGGGTCGCAGGTCTTTTCTGAGGGTCACAGACAGCAGGGAAAAGCGCTTTTAAATGCATACGATAAAAACGCTAAATGCACGGTCAGGGAAGTGTAATAAGTCAAACGTTTAAAAGTATGACGCCAAAAGACAACGTCAAACTCGACTTTTGAGGAAATTCATCTGGCATTTGATAGAAACTCATCAAAAATAGATGCCAACATAGACAGGTTGCGAGACATGCTTTGAAATCATGAACAAAACCCCACAAAGTGAAAGAAAATACGACTCAAAATACATTAAATATGGTTTCAAATATGATGACAATATGCTGGGAGTAATGAACTATTGGCCATTTGGAGGCTTAAACGTTTAGAAGACACAGTCAACTTTTAGTCCATTCAGACTGTGTGATTTTGACTTTATGGTAATATCAAAACATATCAGCATTTGATTTGTTTGTTTTGTTTTATACGATACAAACTTCAACATGCTGGGTCCTGAACACATGCTTTGTACAACCTCCACTATCACACAAACACAACGTCAAAAAACAAGCTATACATGTCAAAAAGATAAACGGTCAACTCTGTCTTCCGCACATCCAAGCACAGACTCATCTGAATGATTAAAGACACGGCATACGTCCTCACCTATCACAAGCCGAAACCTGACAGTAATTACTGATCATCTGTGCTCGTCTAATGGCTCTGTTAGTTCTCAGAGTGATCAACACAGCGAGTTGGGATGGAGGGAGGGGAAGCGAACGAGAGCGAGCGAGAGAGCGAGTGTGCGGCGATACACTGCAGTGTGTAATTTCAGACACTGTGATCATGGCCAATGAGACAGAGAAGCTGACCTTTTTCGGATCTATTAATCTGGCTAGCCTCGGCCGATTTTAAGCAAACAGCGGCGAGCTTGCGCTCTGTCTGTCCAATTTCCCAGTGCGTAAATTGGACAGCCGCTCGCACCATTCTCAATTCATTACTGTGCTGCTGAAAGGAAGCTATGAGGTGGCGGAGAGGTGTGTGTCCTGATGTGTGTGTGTGTGTGTGTATCGACTAGGGATGTGCAGTTTGGTCATTTTGACTGCTCAAATACTCAATAGATAAATCAGATGAGTAACCGGATGGAGTTCTGTCTATATTTCAGTTGTTCATTTGTGCACATTTCCACCAGAAAAGAGAACTGTGTGCCTTTTGTCATTTTAATTCAGTTTTCATCTTGCATCTTGCCGGTAAAATGATCTAAACATCCCTTAAACAAGTTGAATTTACTGAATCGCACAGGCTACTATTTTAATAGGCAAGGCAAGTTTATTTATAAAGCACATTTCATACACAATGGTAGTTCAAAAGTGCTTTACATAGAAGAAATTAAAATAATCAAAAGAAATAAGAATAATTAAAACAGTTTAGAATAAAAAAGAAAAGAAAATACAGCAAACATGCTTTTGAATACTTTAATTTTTTCTTACAAAATTAGCAAATAGATTCATTTCTATATTTGAAACAATACAGATTGTTACGGAACAACGACAGAAAAACGAAAAACAAGAAAAAAAAACAATTGCACAACAGACAAAGTTTTAGAAGTAAATATATATATTGTTTTAAGGATTTTAAAGTATATTTTAGTATATTTCGTGTATTTTAGTATACCTTATATTAAAGTTTAAGGTATTTCTAGTAGAAAACAAAAATGCACTGAGAATTAAAAAGACAAAATGATTGAGATGCAATGCATCAGCCAGAGACCACAAAAATACGGATTATACGTTTTATTTTTGCAGTGTGCTTTTTTCTTATAGATATGCATCAGATTTCATGATGTCTTCTCGCTTTTTTCAGCATCTCAAACCATTTGCATTGAGTTAAGATGCTGTCAAGTCAAAAATAAATTAAAAAATGGTTATAATGGGTCTCAAATCTGCGTGATGCTCGATTCCAATAGTATATATATAATATAATATAGTACAAAGAAGTGCTAGTTTAGTATCACTGATATACTAATATAGTTATTCGATTTTATTTTTAGACTTACTTTAAAGTTTAACTTTAATAGGGTATATCATGCAATCATTTGTAGCAGAATTCGGTCGCACTAAAGGCCTGTTTTAGCTGGTTGTCGTCTGGTGTTTTGCGCGGGTGGACGGATAGATGGATGATGCGGTTGCCCTAGGAGGAAGCTGTCATAATTGAAACGTGGCCTAATCAGACTCATTACCATTTTGGGCAATTTGCACCACCAAAGATGCTTATTAGGTAACTGTGTTTAATAAAGCGCTCTTTAGAAAGCTAACAGTAATGAGCTCTTTAAAGTCAGCTCGGAGTGTGATTATGCCAGTGGAAGTGTTTAGCCTGCCGCGCACAGACTGCTACATTTAGTCTTGCGCAATGTCATAATTAAGCCATGCAACCTGCTTTCACAATGGATGCGGCCTGTAAAACCCGGGAAAATATTTATAATTACTGATCATTACAGCCTAGGGATTTTTATCTGCGGATGTAAACACAATTATGAGAGCCTCTTGCTTTCATGTGCCTCAAACAGAGGACTCCATATGACAAGCGTGCAAATAGTGTGGACACACATTAATTACACTTCTAAATAAAAACAAGCTCGTGTTTTCGTTTCAGCGCTCCACAGATCTCTCTCGCACGCTCGCCTTTTCTCTTTCCCCTCTTTTAGTGCGAGCATGGGATGTGCTTCTAATTCAATCGCTACTAGAAATGATTATAGCAATTCATCTTACATCTCAACTTAAAAGGTAATTTGAAAATCCATGTCGTCCTCGTTCAAATGCCGGCAGAGACTAGAGGTCATCGTTTAGCCCCTAATTTACTCAAGAAATGCAGTCGAGGCCCTGTAACTGCGGTGGAGCGTCCCGTCTTCCTGACCGCACGTGTGCCATGACGGAGGACGACGTTTTTTTCTCTCATCTCCGTTTTTATTTTTATTTTCCGTTTCCAATTTGGCTGGACGATATGATGAGTTTTCATTAGTTCATGCAGCCTAAACAAAGTTAGGCAGTGTTGAGAGTAGTAAAAGTTGTGTTAGAGTTACATTTTTATTAATCAAACTACCTAGAGATAGAACGATAAGTTAGAAAGATAGATAGACAGAGCTATAGATGGGACAATGGATAGATAGATAGATAGATAGATGGGTGGATGTATAGACAGGCAGAACGACAGAAAGAGACAGACGGATAGACAGAATGATAGATATAGTCTGAACGATAGATAACTATATATAGATGGGACGATAGATAGATAGATAGATAGATAGATAGATAGATAGATAGATAGATAGATAGATAGATAGATAGATAGATAGATAGAGCAAGAGATAGATGGGACAATCGATGGATAGAACGATAGATAGATAGATAGAACGATAGACAGAACGATAGATAGACAGAGCGATAGACAGAGCGATAGACAGATAGATAGATAGAGCAAGAGATAGATGGGACAATCGATGGATAGAACGATAGACAGACAGATAGAATGATAGATAGAACGATAGATAGATAGATAGATAGATAGATAGAACGATAGATAGAACAATCGATGGATAGAACGATAGATAGATAGAACGATAGACAGACAGATAGAATGATAGATAGATAGATAGATAGATAGATAGATAGATAGATAGATAGAACGATAGATAGAACAATCGATGGATAGAACGATAGATAGAACGATAGATAGATAGAACGATAGATAGACAGATAGAATGATAGATAGATAGAACGATAGATAGAACGATAGATAGACAGAGTAAGAGATAGATAGATAGATAGATAGAGCAAGAGATAGATGGGACAATCGATGGATAGAACGATAGATAGAACGATAGAAAGAACGATAGATAGATAGAACGATAGATAGACAGATAGAACAATAGACAGATAGAACGATAGATATAGATAGATAGAACGATAGACAGATAGAACGATAGATATAGATAGATAGATAGAGCAAGAGATAGACAGATAGATAGATAGATAGATAGAGCAAGAGAGAGATAGATAGATAGATAGATAGATAGATAGATAGATAGAGCAAGAGATAGATAGATAGATAGATAGATAGATAGATAGATAGATAGAGCAAGAGATAGATAGATAGATAGAGCAAGAGAGAGATAGATAGATAGAGCAAGAGAGAGATAGATAGATAGATAGATAGATAGATAGATAGATAGATAGATAGATAGATAGATAGATAGATAGATAGATAGATAGATAGAACTACAGTGTATAGATAGAAAGACACACAGATAGATCAGCCAGTCCTACTTTACACACACACACACACACACACACACACACACACACACACTCTCTCTCTCTTTTCTAATTAGTTAATGACCAACATCATCAAATGAAGTAACACACCTGCAGAGTCACACTGTCTTCTGGGCGCTATAATTTAATCAAGCCGTCTAAACACGATTAATCAATTAATTACTCTTAAATACATGTCAGAGACTGAAGTCCATCATTCAGTGATTCGGTTAATTGTGGGAGTAAGAGCAGAAACATGACAGGGAAATAACGGTCGATGACAAACCCATGCGATGAAGATGAAGACGAGGAAGCTACGAGCACATCTGACAAGTCTTTGTATTCGCGTCGATTCCAAGCATATTTAAAAAGCATTTATACAATTATCACTGAAAATATCTGACTTGATAACTCAAATGTCAGGTGGCATATCAATCAAGTAAAAAGTATTACAAATATTTTCCTTAGACATTCAATACACATCACAATTATTAACAAAAATATGTTTCAAGGTGAAACTTTTTTTTTTTTTTTTTTTACAAATCTTAAGTTTTCATGAGTAATTGAAAAAATGAAAACATGAACTTTGCATAAACTAAATAACTGTTTTCTGGTTGTCTTATCACATGACATACATTTTTGGTTATACCATATATATATATATATATAAAAAAACATCTTTATTACAATATCCACACAGTTGCACCTCCTAAACATTTGAAGATTAAATCCAAAGTAAATTGAATTTATTAAATAACAGAAAACATGTATCCGTGTCTTTGATGCATAAACATTTCTGATGTACACACTGATAGATTCACATCACATGTCCTGTCCTGTCCATGCACGCCTGGCTCTCACAACTAGTGTGAGTTATCGCTGAAAGCGTTTCACCTCAATCAAGCGGTTTTGGAGAGGACACTGTCACGCTGAGCCTATGCTGGGACTGAATAGCTAAAGCACAAAACTCTTCTTTCTTTCGGCAATGCAGCCGAATTTTCATTCCCACTGACACTCAGACCTTCAGGCTTTTTCCAGCATGTCTGTTTAAATTTTCAGACTGACCTCTCTTCTGCAGATCTCCGCAGATCTGTGTATCTGACGCCAAACTCCTATAGCTGAACACGGCAACAGAACGACAGGTTTATGAGAACGACGTCTGTGTGAACGCCTGAGAACCAACAGCTTCTCAGATCATGAAATCAGACCTACTCCATGATCATTCAAGAGACGAGAACATTTTAAGATCGAACATTGACATCCGATACATATTAAAACCTCTGACAGGGGTCATTACTATGCCATAAGTATCGCTAAACAAAACAGGTCGTCCAAACACTCTATCATTGGCTGACCAAAAAGTATGTCCCGCCCCCCAAATCACGCTATTGGTCTGAATGAGTGTTGTGCCAAAACTGAAACACTAAATTTAATTAACGTAATTGTTTATGCAAGAAAAAAAGAACTTAAAAACAAATTGTTTAGGTAAAACAAAAGCGGACATGGCTAATAATATATTAATGTGCGCATGTGATATACAATTTCTTTACTTGTAAATAAATAAAAAGTATAAAATCCTCTGAGAAGGATCATGAATGATGAATGATGAAAATTCAGCTTTGATCACTGGAATAAATTATATTTTAAAGTATATTAAGAAAGAAAACAATTATTTTAAATTGTAATAATATTTAATAATATTACTGTTTTTTTCCCCCGTATTTTTTTAATCAAATAAATGCAGGCTTGATGAGCATTAGAGACCTTTTTCAAAAACATTAAAAATAGTAATGTTATATATATATATATATAAAATCAGACAAGTCACTTGCCTTTGTTTCATTACAATTATTATTATTTATTAAAATATAATATAATATATATATATATATATATATATATATATATATATATACATATATATATATACATACAGTGCAATGCATAAGTTAATACACCCATGCTAAAGTTGACTAAAAAGAGGAATAAAAAATCATATTTTGGAAATTGAACTTAATGCCTTAATTTAAAAAATTAGGAAAAATCCAACCTTTAAGGACACCAATTTTCTTTGTGAATGAATAATGTATCGTAAATAAATAAATGTTCTTCCTTAAAATACATGGTGCATAAGTGAGTACACCCCTATGTTAAATTCCCATAGAGGCAGGCAGATTTTTATTTTTAAAGGCCAGTTACTTCATGGATCCAGGATACTATGCATCCTGATAAAGTTCCCTTGGCCTTTGGAATTAAAATAGCCCCACATCATCACATAGCCTTCACCATACCTAGAGATTGGCTCTCAATGCAAATCAAACTAGCTTTTAGGCTAACTGAAATAAAACCATGCCAATCTCTAGGTATGGTGAAGGCTATGTGATGATGTGGGGCTATTTTAATTGTTTAACACTTAAAGTGGACATGACTATTGGGGAATATATTGATGTGTGTGGTATAAAATTATGAATAATAAAACAATCTATACATAAATAATATATTACATTTACACGTACTCACACACACAAAATACATTTTAAATGACGGCAAATAAGATTTAAAATCATAAATTATGGTAACGCTACAAAAAGTTTCATTAGTTAGCATTAGTTAACTACTTTAGTGAACCAATGATAAACAATACTTTGATAATTTTGTTAATAATCAACATGTTAACTTCAACATTTACTAATACATTATTAAAACAAAAGTTGTATTTGTCAATATTAGTTAATGCACTGAGAACTAACATGAACAATCAATCAACAGCTGTAGTTTATTGTAAGATTAAGATTACAATAAACTGTAAGATTAACAAATACAGTAAAAAATGTATTTCTCATTGTTAGTTTATCTTAATACATTAACTAATGCTAATAAATGAAACCTTATTGTAAAGCGTTTCTGAAACCGTTTAGGCAACACTTGTGTTAATCTGCCAAATGAACAACTACTGACCGATGCGATAACCTAAAAATGGCCACATATCACATTTAACCTCGTCAAAAAGAGTCTTTCGCAAAAGAACAGTTGGTGCGGTTGACCACACTAACACACCAACAACCTGAAGTGGTCAATCCGTCAATATGTTTGCGAGTCTTGCATATGTGCGGCGGCGAAGCGAAGCTGTACTGAAGAAACTGGAGGCGGATAATGTGATAATTTCTGTCTAATGTACCATCTGCTATTGTATCAATGTCACCGTTAGCATGAAGCAGCTTTACTTTCCGTCTGTAGCCCGATGCTCTCGAAGGCTTTCAGTGTGGACTGCCAACAGCCCTTCACACACACACACACACACACCAAACAACACGGCCTGACGCTCGTTTCCCGTACGC
Organism: Rutilus rutilus; assembly: GCF_951802725.1. Taxonomy (NCBI): domain Eukaryota; kingdom Metazoa; phylum Chordata; class Actinopteri; order Cypriniformes; family Leuciscidae; genus Rutilus; species Rutilus rutilus. The sequence continues at coordinate 3,931,578 of NC_140215.1, forward strand.
ACAAGCAAGATGACTGCTGGGAAACAAAAGGCCCAAAATGTGAGCATACCTGCCGAGAAGTGTACACTGTGTACTTATCTTTAATGTGGTCGGGCCTGTCAGTCAAGCAGTCAATTTCTACGCGACAAGGCCACTCTTTGTAAATCAGCGTAATATTCACGATTCAATTCTGAGGGAAGACGAAGTGCAGACGGCGTGGACTGTGACAGAGCTGTAATCATTTCAATCTGGTAAACACCGATTATGCCTCTCAAAGCGTCTGGCTGTTCAACTGATACAGTAGTCTCGCCTCTTCTCTTGCACGCTCTGTGAAACCAGACACGCGGCCTGAGTTTCAGCGCAGGTGTTGCACGCAATTTCAATCAAATCCTGCAAGCTCCACGTTCATGATGCGGGAAATTTCTACTGCAATATATATATATATATATATATATATATATATATATATATATATATATATAGGTGAGAATTAGTATATGAATCCACAAAGACAAAGTCAAATCAATCATTTTATCTTTCAAGGGCTCCAGACTGCGACTAAAAACTATGGTTGAATGCTTAATTTCTATGCAAATCTTCAAACGCTGCAATGTATTCTCAAAAATCATCAAAAAAAAATAGTCTAATTGTACAGGGAAACAGTGCTTCTAAAATAAAACAAAATAATAAAATAAATAAAATTTAATATATTTAAAAAAAATTAAATCAGATAAAATTATACAAAATGTGTATAATTTTTTTTATAAAATATAGCATATATATAAATATAGCACATAATAGAGACTTGCAGAGACAGCAAACTAATGTCTGGCCTTGATAGCTGTTATCTTAAACACTAGATAATCAGATCAATTGAAAAAAAAAAAAGTAAAATAATAATAAAAAAAATTAAATAGATAAATAAAAGATGGTTAAACAGAAAAGGACTAAATCCACAACAACAACAAAAGATTTGCTGAATGGTATACAGGTCAGATCAACAGTCTTGAGAAGAGCGTCATGCCCTTGCTCAACACAAAGATGTCTTTTGTAAGTTAAGAAAAACTATTTAAATGGCTTTAGAAATGTTTTTCTTTTTCAGTGCTAAACATTTGAAAGTGCTGGATGAGTTTAGCACTTCACAACACAAACACAACGGCGTTAAAAAGAAGGGAGAAATGAGAAACGTTAATACTTGGACATTTTGGAGTGGTGGAATAATTGTGATGGAATCAAATTCAATTGAAAATATTTCAATAAAAAAATGGCATAAAAACCTTGTATGACAACATAACTGATTAATCAGGAATTCTTTTATTTAGTTCAGAAATGCAAATGTATATAAAATATAAAATAAATAATAAAATCAAAAATATAGAAAATCAAAAATATCAAAATAAAGTAAAAGCTCCTAAAAGTTCCTCTGTAGCTTTTGTTTTTATTCTAAACTTGCATTAATTCCCAGAGTCTACAGTCTCAAATGACTAGAAGACCAAAACACAAGAGTTGCATTTGAATTATATATATATATATATATATATATATATATATATATATATATATATATATATATAAAAAAATATATAAAAAAAAATAAAAAAAATTGAGAAAAGCAAAACCATATGGAGACACAAACTTTCAAATATGGACATTCTGTGCACTTCTGTAACGTGACGTACTGAAACATGATATTCAATGAGACTAAGGAAAAAACTAAGGTTGGACTTGATTTTATCCATAAGAAATTGATTGAAAACTGGTAACATTTACACTACAAATTCACAAACATGCATGTGATCAGCTAAAGACCAAAAACAGAAGGAAAACCTGACACCCCCCCACAGATTTATAAACAAGTCTAATTATGAATCTGGGAAGATGATTGGCGCATGTTGCGTTCTCAAATGCAAATTATAAGCGGCTCAAAGTGACACACAGCATTTGCAGAGAAGCTGAAAATGAACACAGTGCTGTGCTTTACTCTGAAACATGCAGCGCGGCAGACGAAACATTTATGCAATTACATCAAAACCATAGCGATCTGATGATCCACACTAAGCCATATTACATTGTCACAACCATGCATTGTCAAAATTCATAAAAAAAAAAAAAGAAAAAAAAAAGTTACCAGGTAACAGGCGAGTAACGCCATTTCAATGCCGATTTTTACTCGCATTTGGTGCTTTGAACCTGGGCTAACACGCAGATGCCGTCGCAATCCGTGCATCATGAAATACATTCATTTGAAACCTAGGGCTGCACAATATATTGAAATTATCGAAATATCGCGAATGTATATATCGCGATATGCATATCGCAACAGCTTGCAATAACTGGGGTCATGAACAAAAGACAAAGAGAAAATCACTCACAATTCATACAGTGAAAACTAAGCAGTGTATTATTTTTACATTTGATTATTCAGTTTCTGTTGTTAAATAATCCTAATGTAGGATAACCTGAAACCCTAAATTCCCAGAGTCTGCAGTCTCAAATGACTAGAAAACACCAAAACACAAGAGTTGCATTTGAATAAATAATTTTAAAAAAGTAAAAATTGAGAAAAGCAAAGCCATACGGAGATACAAACTTTCAAATATGGACATTCTGTGCACTTCTGTAACGTGACGTACTGAAACATGATATTCAATGAGACTAAGGAAAAAACTAAGGTTGGACTTGATTTTATCCATAAGGAATTGATTAAAAACGGGAAGCATTTACACTGATGCTAAAATAACACTTCTTATCCTACAGTAAAACACTGCTGCAAAAAGAATGTGAAACATGCATGTAGGTTATATCATTTTAAATATATTTTAAAGATAATTTAAGTTTATTTTACACATTTTAAGCATTATCATATCGCATTATTTAATGAGTTATCGCATACCGCACTTTTCTTCAATATCGTGCAGCCCTGTTGAAAACGTTAGTGACGCACCGAAATGAAAATTCTGGGCCGAAACCGAAAATTTCGGATGCACTTGGCCGAAAACCGAAACTGAAGCCGAAAATGGCTTCTTTTAAAACCTTATACTACATATACACACATATATATAAAAATAGCTTGAATTTAATGGATCAAAAAAAAAAAAAAAAAAAAAACAAAAAAAAATCACAAACCAATAGAATAATCAAACTTTTATTAACAGTTACATAACAAAACCTAAAATATTTTTAAAAATAAATATAAATAATAATAGCAAATAATATTATTCTTCAAGTTTTATGTTCTAATCAAATAAAATAGTTTTTTAACAGTTGTGCAAAAAAAGATGCACAATTATCTGAATAACTGCACACAAAATCACAGAATGGCAGTGGGCCTCTATTCTGCTGCTGCATGTTAACAAGGAGGATGTCGTGATTTCAACATGGTTTACGTGATTTCAGGTGGTGTATCAAACCTGTTGTTGAACAGTTCTTTGGCACCGCACCCCCTCTTGAGATTTTTGCAGAACAAATGTTTTACATATTGCAACTTTGGTGTCCTCATCTGAAACTTTAAAATACTTCCATACCGCTGACACGCTTAATCTTTGATAGGCAGACGTGTGATAACAGCTCAACCGTGAGTGAAACCATTTTCCAGTTTATTTTGTAATTGTACCCAATGCTATTCAGGTCGGAAAATATGTAAATCCCTATAAATACAGAAAAATAAATATATGACATCCCTGACAAAGCTAAAAAGCGTCCACTTCTGGCCAGTCGTCTGCAGCTGTAGAGCATGATATACTCATTTTCAGCTCGGTTGCCTGTTCTTACGGCGACATTAAGGGCAACAGAATCGTCTCATTTGCTTCGGTCTCATCCATCAGTCTAACTACAGTGAGCTAATTATTTAGCCCATAACCCAGACATGATGCACATTACATCGGCTGAAAGATAAATCATTACACATGCTACGCTTTCTGATATTAAGTGGTTTGTAAGTACAGTGGATGCATCATATTTCAAGAGCAGACAATATACACAGACGTGACGGCAGCGAGAGTAATGACCACCCATTATCTTATATTGCTTGCAATAATAATTTTCAAGAGACTCGTTTCGTGAAGGGTGGTCCGTCAGATGTTTAGGACAAAGACTTTCCTACGTAATCCTAAAATCGCTTTTTAAAGGTCGTTAAATGAAGACACGGATAAAACCCTTGGGGGAGGTTATTTTTACATCTAAAACGCCAGTGATCACAGAACGTCATATGCGTTTTATAAATATATCATCTTTTATACACTACCACGATAATGTTATTAAAACACTGCCCTATCTGTAGACAAGAGAAATAAAAATACAAATAAAAAAAGGACGATTCAAAATATGTCACATATTCACAATTATTTTTCTGGCAATAGTGGAAAACACGCATTGATTATTTTAAAACAAACTAAGATATTTACAAAAAAAAAAAAAAAAAAAAAGATGAGTATGCATCTTTTTTTTTTCATTAATCAAATGATCAATTACATAATCAAAAGGCTGAAAATTAATAGCTTTTTTTTTTTTTTTTTTATAGCTTTAATAAATATACATGTGCAGTTCCAAGAGCATGATATCCAATAGCACTGATTTGGCCATGGCTATATTAACTAAACTATGAGCGACATACTTGTAGAGACAGCAAACTAATGTCTGGCCTTGATAGCTGTCATCTTAAACACTAGATAATCAGATCAATTGATTAAAATAATAATAAAAAAAGATGGTTAAACAGAAAAGGCAAATCTAGTTACAATTCATACCGGAGTGGAAACTTGTAATACATAAATAAATAAATCCACAAAAAAAAGATTTGCTGAATGGTACAGGTCAGATCAACAGTCTTGAGAAGAGCGTCATGCCCTTGCTCAACACAAAGATGTCTTTTGTAACTTAAGAAAAACTATTTAAATGGCTTTAGAAATGTTTTTCTTTTTCAGTGCTAAACATTTGAAAGTGCTGGATGAGTTTAGCACTTCACAACACAAACACAACACCGTTAAAAAGAAGGGAGAAATGAGAAATGTTAATACTTGGACATTTTGGAGTGGTGGAATAATTGTGATAGAATCAAATTCAATTGAAAATATTTCAATAAAAATGGCATAAAAACCTTGTATGACAACATAACTGATTAATCAGGAATTCTTTTATTTAGTTCAGAAATGCAAATGTAATCCAGATGTTTTAGATGTTGATTTATCCTTCATAAAATCTCTAAAGCATTAAAACAATCCACTTTAGCTTTGCCTGATTGACAGGTAAATTAAATGTCAAAAATAAAATCAATAACTAAGTCATTTACTGGTCAGGATTGTCTTAAAGGAACAGTTCAACGAATACAATTGTGTTTTATTATTTGTGTCATTATTATTGACCCCAATGTCATTCCAAAGCTGCATTCGTGGAACACAAAAGAAGAAATTAAAGGCAGTGATGGTTAATAATGAACACATCTGAAAAGCTCCAAAAATAAAAAAGGCATCATAAAGGTAGACATAAAGGAGATTTATGTTCCCCAAAGAACCTTTGAGTGAACAGTTCTTAAAATAAAAAGATTTTTGTAGGAATGCACCGATAAGAAAATTGTGGTCGATACCGATAACTCTTTATATTTGAAAGCCGATAACCGATATATTGGCCGATAAATCAAAATCTGAATTTATATTTTATAATTACAAAAACAAGTCTCACCATTTAAAGTAGGGCTGCACGATTTGGGGAAAATGTCATATTGCGATAATAGAGGTCAATATTGCGATTGCGATATGCGATATAATAAACAAATGGTTTCATGAGTCAACTTGCTTGGTTCTCAAGGAAAATAAAATGCACACACAGATTAGTGATAATCTGCCTAAAGAAAAAAGTTCTTTAGTCAAGAGCAGTGAGTGTGTTTCTCTGTTCCCTTTGTTCTTTGATTAACTTTAGCGACAGATATAATTAGTGGCTACTGTGTACTGTCCCTTTAAGAGCAGCCGCTGCTGTCAGAGACACGGATCTCACACGCGCCTCATTCTCTCACGAGTCACAACTCTTCACGTTCATCATAAGACTACTCTTACATTATGAAGATACTCGACAAAGACATTTTGACATAATTGTGTGTGTTATTGTTCGTTCAAGCTCGAAAGAGAACTGTATTCTGGCATGCTGGTTTGTGCGCACGCACGATATTAGCGCGAGTCTTTCTGTGTGTCACAGTCAGGACATTCACAGGCAGCGCGTTCATTTTGGCATACATGTGTGTTGTTCGTTCTACCACGAAAGAGAACTTGGTACTGGCGCGCTGTCTGTACGATACTGGCGCGCGTCTATCTGTGGGTCGTGTGTGTGTGTGTGTGTGTGTCAGGAGGACCTTCACTGACAGCGCGTTCTTTTTTGTCTTATCGCGCATGAATGGTTTAAAAGCATTTGCATGAGTAAGAGTGGGATCATGTAACACTAGCCAAAGGATGGCAAAAATGAACAGATGCTGCGTTAATTGCGTTAACAGCGCTAATTTGTTTATTTAATATAAAATCGCAGCATTTTGCGTCATATAATCGCGTAGGCTTGACATCGCGAGTGCGATACGATTAATTTTGCAGCACTAATTTAAAGCCATGTCCCAAGCACACAATTATAGTGTTATCATAATTGTATAGTATGTAGCCTTTATGACACTTACGGTGCAGCGGTGGACATGTTACACTTAACTGTATTGTCCTTTTTGAAGTGATTTAAATCAAATTTCAAGCAATTTAAACCCATTATGGCGACCAGAGATCATCTGAAGTGTCTCAACTGAAGGAAATAATCCATTATTTATCAGCATTAATATATCGGCCAAACTTTCTTATCGGGCCGATAACGACAACATTAAACATTGCCGATACCGATATGGTGGCTGATATATCGTGCATCCCTAATTTTGTGTGTGTGTGTTAGTGTGAAAAACATTTGAATAATTTAAAGAATCTTTTTGCTCTATAAAAGAACCTTCTGTGGAATGGAAAGATTCAATGGATTTTAAAGGTTCTTCACGGACACGACATTTCAATTTTGGTGCACTATTCCTTTAAATAATGTTTCATTCACTTTTTGATTAACTGAACTAAACGGTGCTCCGATCAGGATTTTTTTGGGCCAATCACAGATCACTAGAAGCGGATCCTGATTCACATGTGACTTATTTCCCAACTGTTTATGTTCACTTAAGTCTATAGGCATAAGACAGTATCAAATTTTCATGTTGCAATAATAGCTAAAGCTTTATACAGCATTATCACGATACTGAAATAAGTCGCAACAAAAAGCGTTGTCATACTATAACAGGTTGAATAACTTTATTCCTTATAACAAAAAGAACTCTGATATAAATACAATAAAGCAATACACAAAAAATGTATAAAGTATTCTTAAAATGCATTCTGAATAAGTCGTAATAAACCATTATTCATGGTATTTTGAAGTGCCCACGATAACAATATCGTTTATGTTCATTATCGTAAAATAGCGATTACCGTATATACCGCCACTTAAGACGTAACCAACAGTATTTAAGCGAATACTCAAGCCAGGCATTTTGACAGATTTGTGTGTGTATTTGACCATTCAGGCGTGAACCTGAAGTTCAAAGTTCACAGTATCTCTTTTGCGACCTAATTCAGTTTAATAACTCTTTTTATTAAATCGAGCACGTCCTGCAGTTTAGCAACAGATCTAGCTGATTTGGACGTGAAGTTTGGGCTTTTTTTTTTATGGAGGAACGAAAGCGTACTGATGTGAAGGAAAGAAAAGCAGTAAAATAGTTTCTTGCTCTCGTTGCTGTAGAGTTGCAATGTTAAGACGCTGCAAATTTATTGTCCTTTTCAGACACCTGGTGGAACCGCTAAAAGCGATTTTAACTGCGCATAGAAAAATTGTCTCTCTCGAGTTTTACGTCACCTGATTGGCTCTTCTGATCTGCTGTCATAGAAACCACCGATCAAACTATATAAAGCTATTATCGGCCGGTAACGATCTGCGCCCGATCAATCAGAGCACTCTTACTATAAAAGATATTTAAAAAGCTTCGTATACACTCTCAGAAAAAAAGGTACAAAAGCTGTCACTGGGACAGTACCCTTCAAAAGGGTTCTAATATGTACCATTTAGGTACTAATATGTACACTTTTGGTACCAATATGTACCTTTGAGGGACTAATATGCACTCTTTATGTACAAAGGTGTTCCTTTTGAAAAGGTACCGCCACAGTGACAGCTTTTGTACCTTTTTTTTCTGAGAGTGTAAGAGCAACCGCTCTTGGTTTTTCAGGCCAAACCCTAAAAAGAGATTTTTAACTACACTACTGTGAAGTGAAATTCTATTCAGCATTTCCAGCAAGTTTGTATAGGTCCAGAGAGTAGGTGTGTGCATTAGTTCTGAGCGCTACGTTAGAGTTTGACAGCCATGAATAACCTCTGTAGAAAACACCTCTGCTGAGCCACTGACGCATTACAGAAATCAGCCACATTATGCAGATTACCATCGCATTACGCCACTCATCCTTCAACACCGCACTACTGAAGAGCTGGACTCATCTAGTCCAAAACTTCCTTCCATCAGACTGTTTAACTTGCTTAACAAAATGTAACTCAAATACTTGGATTCAAATACAAATAATTAGTAAAATAGTTATGCATTTAGCAGAAAAGTAGAAATAGTAGTAAACTATTAAATTGTGCACACTACTCAAGATTGCATCATCACACAAATATTTTTATGAGAAGAAGTCTAGTCTATAAGTAAAAAAAAAGGGTTCGATTTAAAGGTGACACGCAAACAATAGAATATGAACAACCAAAAATTGACACTTAATGGTCATACTTTGAAACTGTTGTAGATGATGAAAGGTTAATAAATGCATGTGTGCATTTCAAGTTCAGCGTTTCTTGTACTTTGTAATCTAATGCAATATAATGGTTTTATTTAACATCTGAAAAGCACCAAGCATTGCTTCTGTAAATCAAATTTTATTTATTTTTTGCTTGTAATTTCATTTTAATAACTGGCAGAATTACTTGGACAAACACAAAGCAATGTTTAAGGGAGAAAGCTACATGACTAATTTTTAAACAGTTTAGCTGGATTTAGCTGGATTAATGAAATTAACGAAATTAAAAGAAATGAAACGAGGCAGTTTGTACTGGATCATGCCTAAAATTCACCATCCATATTTGCTGTAGTTCATTTTCCACTGGAAACTTCTAGGAAAGACTTATTTTCAAAGCTTCTTTAGCCGAACAAATCAACACCAACGTAGACAACTATATATACACTCATTACAAAAATGCCATTCACCCTTACTAAGATCCATTAGTATTGACCGATCGACCGAGGACAGTAATCAGACGGTTTTCTGCATGCTCGGACTGGACTGGCGCATCCTCGCTCTCTTCTCTGCACGGCGAAAGTGACACACACCCCTCACTCATCTCATTCGCTACGGTTAAATAGTGCTTATATTACGCTTAATTTCACTGCCGGTAATTCCCACAGGTTTCACGCGCCAAAAGCGCGCACCACTGATCTATGTAAGTGGCGAGCGCATAAAGCCGCCTCTCAAACAGCGTGTGTAACAGTATATTGGATCCGTGCTTTAACTCTTAAAGTGACAGCAGTCTAATATTCCTGATGCTGTCGTCATGTTAAATCATAGAAAATCACTCTTTGCTCTTGACTGAATAACTTTGTAACTTTAATTGTGAGCATTAATCTGTATTTCATTTTTTTACAATGAAGACTATATCCAGTGTTATTTTGCATTTGATTACTTTAATTTCTATAGTATTTCTTACCTGAAAACTAACCTACCATTAGACCCACCTGAAAAACTTAAAGCCGTGTTTATTTCATATCCCTTTTTATTCAATTGCATTTATTTGTGCTGTTGTTTGCGATTTGTTTATTCGTTTTTATTTTATTACTGACTTTTTACTTCTTTTGAATGAAAATAACATTTTGCATTGAAGAAAAGTAAGGCAAGGCAAGTTTATTTATTATATAGCACATTTCATACACTATGGCAATTCAAAGTGCTTTACAGAAAGGAATTAAGAGTTAATTTTAATAACAAGTAATCTTTTTATTGGTAATTGGTAAGATTCATGGTAATTCTAATAACATTAATCTTTTAATAACAAGAAATTAAAAGAGATATATGATACAGCTATAAACTGAATTAAAAGAGTAAAAAAATGATACATATATAAACTTCTAATCTGGCAAAACACCCGTGTCTCATATTTTTTACAACTCCCAGTTTTACTCTGAGACTTTCCCATGGTGATTACACGGTGGTGTTCTTTTGCCGTGCCTAAGAAATCTATTGGACGTCTCCGATGGATCCGATTTCCCCCTAAAATCGGACAGGAGGAGCTCTAGGACTCACAGGTTCACTGCCCCATCAGTCCAAACCCCAAAAACCCATTTGTTGGGATTAGCTTTAGGAATGTAGTCGATCCAGTCCGCATCCCACAGAACCTCAAGTTTAATTATTACACATCAAACTCACCACTCCATCACAGAACCAGGTCATCAGCATGTGTCATCTCTCAAGTTCCCCAGTTAAAGGAACACGCCACAGTTTTTGGAAATGGGGGTTATTCACCGTCTCCCCTAGTTTTAGATCTCAGTGCACGCATTGTCTTAATCTGGCAGCGCCGCCGTTAGCTTAGCTTAGCATAATGAATGGAATCCTTTGTTGCCAAATAGCATGTCGCGAGAAAAAGTGATAAAAAAAAACCCTGATTACTTCTTGTCTGCGTATTCACAACGAGTACAAATAGCATTGCAGATTAAGACTAGGCGATTTCCTAGGCAGATATTGACTTGGGACTTTATTGGGGTGAAGCACAGGCGAAGCACTGCTACTCGGGCACAGAGATATCACGCAACACCTGAAATCCGCAATCTCTGCGCCAAAGATATCTGATATCTCTGCGCCCGAGTAGCAGTGCTTCACCTGTGCTTCACCCCTATATAGTCCCATGTCAATATCTGATTCAATATCTGACAACCCCTACAAGTCATTTATGTTTGTCTCTTACCCAATTCTCAGTGCCACTTGAGTTCAAAAGGAGGAATACAGTGCAATCAGTCGGACATACAGTGGATACAGTTATAAAAATAATGAAAAGGCTAATATGATTATACATACATAAACTTCTCATCTGGCAGAACACCGGTGTATCGTATTTTGCACAGCTGCTTGTTTTACTGTGAGATTTTCCCAAGTGGATCAGACCGTGTCTTTTTCGACGCGCCCTAAAAAAATCTATTAGATGTCTTCAATAGACCCGATTTTTCCCTAAAATCGGACGGGAGGAGCTCTAGGACTGACTCACGGGGTAACCTCGGGTTCACTGCCCCATAAATCCAAACCACAAAAACACTTAAGTAGATTTTTGTTTGTATATGCTCTCAATCATAGTTCTTAGAAAGAAAGTCGTAATTGCAAAAACAATTGCAATTGCACATCTCTAGTATTGCCTATTTAAATGTTGTAACCTTGGTGTTCACTAGTGAGTACACTGTAAATAAGTGTTTAAGTAATCGTAAAAGATTAGTGGAGTATGTTTTACAAGAAAACACTGTTTCAGTTTTTCAACTTAACTTTCCGTTTCTTTGTAATTTACAAGCAATGTGCCAGAGAAAACAGTTTGACAGAAAAAGCCTACACCATTCTTTTTGTCCAGTGCATTAGCACTGCGTGTTTGTAAGTCTTGCTAGCCGAACCGGTCGTGGTTAGCCAGGCGTTTCGGTAAGCCACCTCAAATTTTGTCCTCCGATCAGAGCAGTCAGATTGTGTTCGGCCGGTGAACCTGGAAGTAAGCTGGCCCTGACTCAAACTCTCCCAGCAGTCCATGCGTTGAATAATGCATCCCCGCGCGTCACAAGAGACCCTCTGCAGCAATTTCTAAGCCAGATTTAAATGTTCACACTCAATTGAGTCCAGCTATGATACATAGACTCGCTTCGACACACACACTCATCATCATCTACGTCCCACCTGAACACGGTTTTATGATACTCTCACTAGGGATGAATATAGATCAGAAACAAACACAGATGTAAGACAAGTTAAACAAAAACCAAAGGCTTGAAACACCCGAGGGCTGTTTTTCACGGGATGTTTGCATTTGGGCTATGATTACTGATGTCTGCAGCCAACAAAAAGGCCATGTGCTGGACTAAAATTACATTTACAATTATGGTCTTCGCAAATGCTTTCTTGCCAAAGATTACAAAGCTTACAAGACTTGAGACAATAAAACTAAACGCACACGCCACACGCAATTTAACACCTCTTTGACTAGTGAAAACCAAACGCTGGCACCTTAACAATGCTTTAGAAGAAACAATGCTTTCTTCTGCCTGACAGAAGAAAAATGACTCGTGTGCAGAATAATAAAATGGTTTGCCTATTTTTTAACTGCACGTATCATTGCATTTCTCTACACTACAGCAAACACTATAGGCTGCACGATTAATCCAAATAAAAATGAAATCGCGATATGGCTTTTTTTCCAAGCTCCAAGATTATGTTGCTTTGACATAATTTGTTGTTCAAATCATCTTTCCGTACTTGTAATGAGATAAAAGATGGATAAAATAACTTATCAATAAAAGTGGGTTTCAGTCAAAATAAAAGTTTGATTGTTTAACGTGTGAAAATGGTATAAAACAGCCATAAATATTAGTATTGTAACTTTAAGCATTTAGGAATAATAAATATAACAATAGTTAGTTACAATTATGTTTATTTTTTAATATAACATTTGTATTATTATATAGCCATATCGATATATAACAATCACAAAATTGTGACCAAATTGTGCAGCCCTACAAACAAGCACAGCAACACTTTATTTCATTTTAAAATTGCAAATCACAATTTTTATCAGAAAAAAATAAAATAAAAAAATAAATCACAATTCTCAAGTGCTAATCAAAATTCATTATATGCATGCTTTCTCTCTTCTCTGGCTTGCTTTCTAATCTAGGTGTCTAATAAACCTGGCGTTGTACATAACGAATATTGTTGGCTCTTTGACGAATTGCCTTGGCTCCTCTTTTGTGAGTCACTTTGGATCAAATCGCCTGCTTAATGCATAAATGTAAATGTAAAATGTATAACATTTCAGGCAGCGTTTAAGACTTGCAAGTCATACAGAAGGCGCTATTTATCTTGCATAAAAACCAACACACATGTACCATTAATCAAAAAATCTGAGCTGAACAATTAGCTCACACTAGGTAAAACATTCAAATGGTTCAGTAAACATGAACAGCAAACAGATCCAAGAGAGAAAAAAACCCTCAGGCGAGGTGTTAAGTGAGCAAGTGAAACAATCCACAACACATCTCTGGCAAAATTCATCACGGCATGCTTAAAACGTACTCGCGCGTCATCATTCAGATGCAAATTTAAATGCTCCAACCTTTCCACATAATCACAGATGATTTTATAGCTGATGAGTTGTGCGCTGTTGACGGCGCATATGCGAGGACTAATAGCCCATGATGGCGTTCTGCCTGACTAGCGCTTCGCTGTGAAAAGAGACAACTGTTTCACATTTGGCATTTTCTTATGCAAAGCAATAATTCACGGGGTCCTGCGCATACGTGGGGCGTCACTATTCTGTCCAAGCGATGCTCATTAAGACACGCCACCCGAGGTCAAAAGGCCTGAGCCCATCACTTTACTCTAAAGAACACTAACCACCGCACGACACGAGCCGCGGGCCGGAGATGTTTCACCGCAATGGAGAGATTTCAGCTGCAAAACAGTGAAAACTTCCAGAACTCACAGAGAGAAATTATCTATAAGCTATGGCTGGGTGGGATGACAATGTATTCTGTAGCGAGGTCAAAATACAGGACAAGATTTTGCTATGCCATTTATAACACAGTAGATATGTGACCTTGGACCACAAAACCAGTCACCAGATTTATATATCATATGAAAGCTGAATAAATAAGCTTTCCATTGATGTGTGGTTTGTGATGTATGGTTTGTTTCCATTGATGTATATAGGACAATATTTGATCGAGATACAACTATTTGAAAATCTGGAATCTGAGGGTACAAAAAAAAAATCGAAACATTGAGAAAATCTCCTTTAAAGTTGTGCATTTATGTTCACGATTGTGCTGCATTCACTCACAAAAATAAATGTTTTATATATTTACGGTAGGAAATTTACAAAATATCTTCATGGAACATGATCTTTATTTAATATCCTAATGATTTTTGGTATAAAAGAAAAATCGATAATTTTGACCCATACAATGTATTGTTGGCTATTGCCACAAATATACCCGTGCGACTCGTGACTGGTTTTGTGATCCAGGGTCATAGTAGCATGGCTATTGCGGCAGGACTGCTTTGCGTTATTTACGCGTGAAAGTGATGGGAAACAACTAGGGATGGGAACGACACGGGATTTGGGAAATCGACTGTCGAGGCCCATGTGTCGACTTTTTGTCGGATTGTCGGCCTTTTTTTTCTTTTTTTTTTTTAAAGAGCAGCAGCAATGCGGAGGGTGGAAAATATTCTACATCGGGGTCCGAAATTAACACCCGCCAAGCGCCAAATGCGGGTAGATTTTCTGTTTGGCGAGTAAATCTCAAAAGGCTATCCGCCACACTGGCGGGTGAATGTTCATAACAAAATATGAAATTTTAAGCGCGCACGCACGAGCAGAGAGAGAGAGAGCGAGTCCCGGCCGCGCGCAGCGCGCACTCACCATTCAGAGCGGTCAAGCTTCCCCGTACTTTTTGACAAGCGTCCTTGACAGGGCGGCCAGAGCTTCTTTGCAGCTCAAGTCGGCGGCGGTGTGTGTACGTACCTACAGTTAACGCTCTTTCTGTTGACGGCGCTGAGGAAAAAGCTCCCGCCACTGTAAGAAGCTGTCGCCGCCCATTTGTGTCCTCCTGCGCACCCATCAAAGCCGTGCAGAACGTCTTCAGCACTCGCGGATCGTGCATATTTCCGCTGCTGCTTCTGTTTACACACCATGGTCGTTCTTTTCTCGAGAAAAGGAGTTTTCTCATAGCGTTTGCAACGCAATACTCGTTCCCTTATCTCTCAGGGAACCGAGGTTAAAGTAACCGAGGAAATGTAATAAATTAAAAGCCAAAAAAAAAAAAAATGCAATTTGGAAATCCCACAAGCCCCGCCCCCTCGACATGTCGACACTCTATTTTTTTTGTCGAGTGGAGCATGTGTCGAATGTCGGTCGTTTTGTCGAGAAAAAGTCCCATCCCTAGAAACAACAGAGCTGCGAGTACCACCACAACAACTCAAGATGAGACAGAACTTATGCTAAAAAAAACAAACAAAAAAAAACATTATTTTTTATATTTTGTAATATTTGTATAGATTTTTTTCGTTCAAATGGCATTTTAACTAAATTAAAAATAAAATCTGATAATTGTATGATTTCCCAAAATATCATTGTCATACAACTTATTCAAATTAATTATTTTAAACTTCTTTTTTTTAAATAATAAACGTTTTAGTTTTATAATTACAACAATTTTTGGCAGCATTCAGCACAAAATAACTGTTTGCAAGGCCAAACAATCTGAAGGCAATGCAAAACGGCAGCAGAGGTTAATACAGTAACACCAACGCTTGTCATTTTCTTCTTAAGAGAAAAAAAAAAAAAAAAAATGATGTTCTTAAATAGGAATGCATTGAAATTTTGGCCACAAATTATTGGCTGAAAATGGCATTTTTGTCTGAAAGAGAAACACAGCCCGTCCTCAGTGTTTAGTGCTAAGGTTTCACTCTCGCTCAAGCCGTTCTCACTGCGCGGTGTGAGAAATGTCTTAAAGGAATAGTTCACCAAAAAAATGAAAATTATCCTATAATTTACTCGCCCTCAAGCCATCCTAGGTGTATGACTTCCTTCTTTCAGCCAAACACAATCAGAGTTATATTAAATAATATCCTGGTTCTTCCCAGATTTGTAATGGCGTTGAAGAGTGTGCGAGTTTCTGAAGATCTAAAAAGCACGTCCATCCATCATAAAAGTAATCCATACGACATATTTATAACTTTATAAACTATAAATCACTGGCTTCTGGCAACAGCCGTACACACGTTCACGAAAGTCGAGTGGCGGAAGAGTGACCTCTGACCTGACGTATGACGTAGCTCCTCTTCTCTTATATTGAAATCCTCTGATATAAAAAAAAAAAAAACATCTTGTTTTAGACTTCTAATTCATGCCCAGTGTTTTGTTTTGCTCTATCCTCTGTGTTTCCTCGATCGTCAGTTCTCACTTAAAGGTGCAATGTGTGATATTTCTGAGGATCTATTGACAGAAATGCAATATAAGATCCATAACTATGTTTTCAGTGGTGTATAAAGACCTTACTTAATGAACCGTTATGTTTTTATTACCTTAGAATGAGTCATTTATATGTACATAACCGCGGCCACCCCTTCTATGAAGGTCGCCATATCGTGACGTCATGTTTCTACCGTAGCCGACAGCGAACAGACAGCGCTACAGAGCGCGTTTCATCACTAACTTGAATGAGAAGCAGCAGAAAAAGACGCGGCTTCCTACGTCGGCCACCGTAGCCTCTCATTCGAGTTTGAAATTTCAAGGAAAGGCCGCGAATTATTGACCGGTTGCAATTCGCATTTCTCACCACTAGATGCCGCTAAAAATCACACACTGCACCTTTAAGCTTACGCTACGCCAACATCATGCGTCAGGTTAGAGGTCACTCGACTCTATCGTCTCGTGAACACGCGTACAGCCGTTGCCAGAAGCCAGTGATTATAGTTTATTAAGTTTTGAATATGGATATTGATTCGCTTCAGAAGCCATTTATTCAAAGCAACACCAAAGATTCTTTGTACCTTAAAATAATGTTTCCAAAAAATCGTTTCAGTGGTTCATCAACTCGGTGAACGGCACTTTTGCATTCGCTTTGCGGCCCTGTATCGGCTATAACCGCACTATGCAAGTTTGCCAGATCGGGTAGCTATTGCTATTGCTATTGCTAGGCCGTTTCAAAATGACCGTTTCACACAATCTAAAAAGAAATAGCAAGCAATGCCATTATTTTGTTTTTCTTCGTTTCTGATGTCGCAATACATCATACTTTCATAAAATCATGCAACATACTCTACCTTGACTGCGGACATCGTTATTTCCAAAGCCGGTGCTGGATAAACAAATAGCGTGCGTGCGACGGTAGGCTAAATTATTTACGACAGCGGTAATGGACAATTCCGCTTCAAACCTGTAGGGGGACCGAAGAGGAGAGGTGCTTTGGTGTTGCTTTAACCCACTGGAGTCATATGGTTTACTTTCATGATGAATGGACGCGCTTTCTGAAGTTTCAAAAACTCAGACACTATTCAAAAAGTCAAAAGCACAGGATGACTTGAGAGTTAAGTGAATTATGGGATAATGAACTATTCCTTTAACTTCTTCATTGCGTTTTGTTTGCAATCTATGGAGAAAACGCAATAGCAACGCAACAGGCCTGTGTTTCCTCCTGAAAGCGGCACGAGAAAACGCTGGCGTGTTCATTTAGTTCTGCAGCATAGTGATGCAGTAGTGAAGATCGAAATCAGATAGACTGACTTAGAGGTTTGGATCAGTTGTCCCACTCCAGAGATTACTTACACACTTCAAAGACGAGGTTGCCAAGACTGCGACCTTGCTACATGAAGCCTCATTGACCAAAATCCACTTCCTCCTCGACACACACTTCCTCAGAACTCGTCGTAATACTCCATGAGGATGTTCGCACTCAAACTTCTAGCGGAAAAAGCAGGAAGTAGGGCAGGAAGGAAGAGCAGATCTCGTGGAGCGTGCGCTAGCTGTTGTGGCAGTCGCTGTTTAGCTGCTTAGCGCTTCTCTTCAGCAAATTTAATAGCAGCAGTGGGCCATTATTTGAATTAGGAGCCAACAGGCCCGGCCCGCCGCAAATGAACAGATTACCTTGTTCAGTGGTCCGACGCAGGATTGTGATTACCTCACACTCTCCCCTCATTACACACACAGGAATAAAAAGCCACTGTGAAAAAAATAAAAAAAATAAAAAAACCTGATCGGAATAATCTGATTGCTGTTAACACGCCGTTGATGGAATTAATAAACAGCTGTGCTGATGATGTTCTGTTTACAGTAGCGATACGCTGCGAGTCAGGCGTTCAGAAACATTTTAGTCGCTGTGTAAAAGACCATCAGAGCCGATCTGAGGATAATATCTGGAGTAATAAAAACTACAGTTTCCCCAAAAACACTATAAAAGTACTTTAAAATGCTTTCAAGATCTGTCTATGTAAGTGTTACTGTAATTATAACTGTAGCGATTTTGATTTTGATGTATATTATTAACTTATGCAAGGGTAAATTAATTAGGATAAAAATATACAAATAATTTACCCTTGCAAGTTAATTTACATAAAAAAAAAAAAAAAATCTATATTGTCATCATTACAGTAAAACTTGTGCATTTTAATAAAAAAAAAAATATATATATATAAAAAAAAATTATATATATATTTGGTCTTGTGTACTTTCTCTCTCATAAATATTTTAAAACATAATATTGTGATAATATCATCATTATATTCAGTATTATTATAACAATATTACTCAATATTGATAATAAATTGTACTTTCTCACTCTTATAAATACAAATAATATATTGTGTTATTATTATTATTAAAAACAATAACATTTAAATAAAATTAAAATATAAAATTTTCAACATTTAACAACACATTTTTATTATTATAAATTAACAACAGCAAAATAATTATTCTAAAATATAATTTTAATATATAAAAAGTAAGTAGACCAAACATAGGGAGAAGATGATGGTTCTCGGACAAAACATCATCCATTAAAGCGGATTGAACATTTTCACACACAGAGAGAGAGAGAGAGAGAGAGAGAGAGAGAGAGAGAGAGAGAGAGAGAGAGAGAGAGAGAGAGAGAGAGAGAGAGAGAGAGAGAGAGAGAGAGAGAGAGAGAGAGAGATAGAGAGAGAGAGAGAGAGAGAGAGAGAGAGAGAGAGAGAGATACACCATCACCAATGCAGTAGTAGTGTGTCTTTCAGAGTTGAGTTCCAGGTGCCACGATCATCTCAAATAAAGGAGTGAAACTCAATCTGTGGTCAGCGGCCTCTCTCTCTCTCTCTCATCCTCATCAGATCCTCAACACCTTCTTCTGAAATGCTACACTTCTCTCTATCACTCTCCTGTGTCCTGGGACGGTGAAGTATATCTTAAGGCCAGTCTAATAAGACAGGTAAACAGACCAGATGACCGGCTCCTTCAACAGTCTCCATCATGTCCAGACATTGATCAGCAGCACAAATGTTATCATTATCAACAAAAACTAGTATGAAGACAAAAAGCAGTGGCGAAGATGATATATGTTAAACATTATATAAAATGTGAAAAATAGTATTTTCTTGCAAAACATACTCCAATAAACTGTTTTATCTACAACTAAATATGAATGAAAATGATAGCAGATTATATTTTTTATATTTGAAATCAATATTTAATTTAAATTTACATTTATTCATTTAGCAGACATAGCAATATTTCAATATTTGACAGTCTGATTTAATTAAAATGTTGTGGTGCTGTGATAAAAACCTAATAACTAGGCTATTATTACACAAAAACAACTACTAAACTAAATCTAGCTCAAATCAAAGATGCAAAAAAAAAACAAAAAAAATTGATATTTTCAAAACTATATTAACCCTGATGATCGGCTCCATAAAGAACCTCCCGTCCTGTCTGTGACGTGCCTCGTCATTTCAGTCTGTCATTCATAAATATGCATTTCTATAAAGCCTCTCCACAGCCCTTCTGTTTGATTGCTTAACATTTGGTTTCTTGCTCTTAGAGACTAATAAAAACTGAAGTATGTGGTGGCTAAAGCGTCTCAGGCTTATGAAATATGTACAGCCAAGTGGCTATTGGATATCTGAATGGAATTCAAATCGCCTCAGCGCCACAGCGGAGCTCCAGAACATCACGCGGCCCTTTAGCTCGCTGAGATCGATAGCCCTTAAAACAGCCTGCGAGAAGGACGAGACTCAGACTATCAGTTTGGATGAAATTCATTTTTAAAACCCTTCCTGCGTTTCAAACTACTACACCTCACATTTTTTTTATGAAACTTGCACTGTATGGCATCAATATGCATCCATATTTTGCTTTATAATTTGACCAGTATCTTTTGTCTGATCTAGAGAGCATGACTGACTGATATAACACTAATGTTAAGGTGGTACATCATGTAGTTGAGGTTTGTACAGGTCTGCTTTTTACTATTACTTTATATATTTAGCTTCTTTTTCTTTTAGTCATTGTACGCAAGATGACTTTGGGTCTTGGTGTTGTGTGTAAAATAAATGATATGCAAAAAGGATCGGCGCAATAAGCATAAGCTTCAGCCGACACCTTTTCGGTCGATCAACTTTTATTTCCTTTTTAATAATTGTTTACATTGTAATTTAACGTTTGTTTCTATGTTTGCTTGTAAATTGTTTTTCTTTCTTTTTTTTCTTTTGAAGTTGACCGAAATAAACTTTAACTAACTAACTAACTAACTAATATATAGGATAATAGCACAGGCATGAAATAAAAAGAATAATTTACTAATTTATTAATAATAATAAATAAATAAAAAGTTTAGTAAAAAAAAAAAAAAAAAAAAAAAATACAATTAGTCTAGAAAACCAGTATCAAGGTTTTAGATTATTTATTTTTTTTAATAATTTTTCTTAGATCATAAGAAACAAATTCAGTCACGCATGTCCAAACTTTTAATAGTAATGTCAAAATATATAATTTAAAAACACCACATGAGATGTACACGAAATTACAGAAACTAAAGGGTCATGATGGTGCCAAATTGATACTTTAAAAACGGTACCGATGTCTAAACGGTGCCTGAATCGATACTTTTTTTAAAAAGAGCCACAAAATGACGGTGGATGGCATTAAAGAACGGATTTATTATTTAATTTTTTTAAATTGAACAATATATTAAAAGGTTAAAGTATACTTAAATATATAAATCTAAGTACATGCAAAACACAACAAATTTCTATAAATTCACAATAAAACCTAAGCCACCGACCCAATAATGTAACACTTAATAACAGTTACAGTACTAATAACAGGCATTAGAAGAGGAATGCAAGCAATCACGCTATTTTCTTTTTTTTCTTCATAAGGGTATATGCCCTTCTCGTTTTACCTGCGTCTGTCCTTCAGGTCAAGTCATAGTTTGCCATGTCCAAGGAGAGCGAAATCTTTTGTCGTATCATCATTTAAGGGTATTTCCCATGAATGGTGTCAGCGCTGTTCAATGCATTAAATCAATGCCATTGATCTCTATGAAGTGAAGCATCAGTTTCAGCGTTGTTCATGCGGCCGAGTCTTGTAAAGTGGTGCTCGAAGTTAAAATCTTTTCAACACCTGTGTTTCATTACATCTATCCTTGAATGAATCTGCATTTTTGAACGTGTTAGTTGAATGAACGAATTAATGACTCACTCAAAGACAGACCCTTGCCGCCACATCGCAGCTCAGGCATTTAAGGCCTCGTTTACACTGCAGGTCTTGATGCCCAATTCTGATTTGTCGCCGTTTACACGTTCTTTCAATTTGTGACCCATATCCGATTCATGCGTTTACACTTGCCATTAGGGCTGCAACAAACGATTATTAGAACGATTAATCGACTAATCGTAGATTATTTCGCCGACTAATCAGTAAGTTTGGAACGCTTATTCAGCTTTTTCAATTAGTTAAAACACTGAGTTATACATATTCTAACTATAATATAAAAAAAAGAAAATCACTTCAGCTTTTGAAATGGTTGTTTTAATGAACTTTGAGCCAACTAAACAGGTCATTCTCTTTAAGTTTTCAGATTTCTGTCCAACTCAAATCACACACAAATGCTCTCTAAGCATTGTGTAAATATTCTGTTCTCTTTCAATAGAAAAAAAATGAACAAAAATGAATCTGCAAACAATTATTATACGAATAAAATAAAATTAAAATTGACATGACAATTGAGCTGACAGAGACATTCTCATTCACCTTTTAATTTACAGTATGAAAAAGTAACTGACATGATATTCTTCATAACATCATCTTTTGTAAGTCTTCATGAATATGGAACAAAATACAGGCAGGTGATAAGACCGTAATACCTAATAGTGTTACAATAATAAAAACAGCCCTAACTCCTAAGCTCGATCAAGCTTTATTATATGCAAAAATAAATCATCACATTACTGTAATTATATTATTATTGTTAATAATATTATTGCTATTATTAGTAGTATTGCATTCTCTAATAAAGAGATTTACTGCTAGTTATTTAGCTCCAGCTGGAGAACATTCACCTCTCACCGGCTCCTCTTTAAGTGCTTTAACATGCATGTTGTGCTCCCGTGAAAAGCCAGTTCCGCCTTGCATGTATTGCACACGACAGCATTCTTGGTTTGAAGTTTTGTGAAACTTTCACACACCTTGCTAGTTCGGATTCGTTTGCACTCCGTCATAATTCGCGCTGTGTTTTCTTCTACCGCAATAGTGTTTATAACGGCTGCATTACACTAGCGCTACAGCGCCGTAGCGGTCAAATTGCGATATTGCAGGCCCTTACATTAGGTCACGTGAGATCAAACGACTACTCGACAACAAGATATTTTCGTTGTCGACTAATCGTTTCAGCCCTACTTGCCATACTATCTGAAACATCGCGCATGCTTAAAGGGTTAAAGTCTCTTGCACAGATGGACGAATGTGAAATATGCTTGATGCTAGCTCTGCGATGCGAAGTTAGCCAAACATCACC
Organism: Rutilus rutilus; assembly: GCF_951802725.1. Taxonomy (NCBI): domain Eukaryota; kingdom Metazoa; phylum Chordata; class Actinopteri; order Cypriniformes; family Leuciscidae; genus Rutilus; species Rutilus rutilus. The sequence goes on from NC_140215.1 coordinate 3,954,445, forward strand.
ATGATTTTGAGGCGGAGGAGGACGAAAAGGGTCATCATTGCAGCCTGTGCTCATGCTTCAGTTATTGAGTGCGAGAGAGATCTCAGGAGCATATTGTGTTTAAAATATTGGCTTTAACGAGGAGCGGTCGGTCTGAAATTTTAGGATGAGCAAGCCAACCTTTAATATGTTGTGTCAACGTTTGTCCAAATTCCTCTCCTACGACGACACGACATTTCGTCCCTTCGCAGATGCGCGCCGTCGGGGTTTCTCTCGTCATTAAACCGCGGAGATGTAGATAATGCCTCAGAAAATCCGATCTGCATGTTTACATGACAGTCGCATTGGCACATATCTGATTTATTTCCACATATGAACGAGGCCTGAAACCGATCTAGAAATATCCGAAAGCATGCGTTTTTTTCCTGTTTACACGGTCAAAGGACACATCCGATCTGTGTCACATATGACACAGAATTCGGTCACATTTCACTGACAGTGTAAACGAGGCCTAAGTGGCACCGAAATCTGCGTTCAGATTCGGTCCGGTACATACCGGTCTTATGGCGCTTTTCCACTGCATGGTACGGTACGGCTCGGTTCAGTACGGCACGCTTTGGTGCTTTTCCACTGCATGGTACGGTACGGCTCGGTTCAGTGCGGCACGCTTTGATGCTTTTCCACTGCATGGTACGGTACGGCTCGGTTCAGTATGGCACGCTTTGGTGCTTTTCCACTACATGGTACGGTACGGTACGGCTCGCTTTAAATGGTACCTGGTCTGATGAGGTTCCAAGCGTACCGTACCGATACTAAAATGTGACGTGAAAACACTGCAGATCACTGATTGGTCAGACAGAATCGTCACTACCAGCGTCATTGTATTTGCGACACAAGACACTAAACCCGCTAGATTTAAATAGCCAGTAGACGACAGCCAACGCTGTAGCACCTGTTTTTAAAGTACTTGCTTGAAAAAAGAAGATAGGCTCCATTGTTCCTGTGTGTTTTTGATGTCATGGCAGTAGAGGCGGCGCAACTATAACGATCAGTCCCACCCACTTTGAAGCGGTACTAACTGCAGTGGAAAAGCAACCGAGCTAAAGCGAACCGAGCCGTACCGAGTCGCGTCGTACCACGCAGTGGAAAAGCGCCATTATATAGGTCCCGTTTCAGTACCCAACCCTACTGTGCATCACAGCAATGTCAAGTGAGCAATCCGCGATTGAGACGATAGTCCAAAATCTCTACTGGTTGACAAATTTCTACTAGTTAATCGTGTCTAATGTTATATCGCCCATCCCTACCCACATAATATCCCAAAATTATAGTTATTTTTGGCAGAAGTATTACTGGCAAATGGCTGAGCAAGATTTATAAAAATAAATTAAAAAAACTCTACTGTAGTTCTGCTTACAGTAGAAAAGCAATCAGAGCATGTTTGGTACAAACGTCCAGAGAGTGACCCACGGGGTCTCCGGCTCTGAGGCGAACGTGATGTTGAAGTAGCAGACATCTTTAGAAAAAAAAGAATTCATCTAGGTCAGACTGAGTGGAGCGAGACTCGAGAAAGAAAAAGAGAGTGGGTTAAAAGAAAAGAAAGACAGAGAGAAGCACAAAATCAAAGGCGTCTCTATCATTTGCAGACCGAATGAACAGCAATTAAGAACCTCAATAATGATTTAATTAAGAGAAAGAGCCGTGAACAGAGAGAAACAAAGCCTGGACAGTTGCGGTCCCCTGCTGTAAATTGCACCGTTGTGTCCAGGGCCCGCAGCACTCGCAGACACTATTGACTGCAGCCACTAAGAAAGGTCAGCCGCAGAATACAGACCGCACAAAAGGTTGAATGAGGCAACCGAAGCAATCTTTGGTCAGTATGAAATAGAAATCTCAGGGCTGTACTCTGTTACAAAGTTACTGAAGTGAGGTAGCCTTGCTGTACAGCAAACTTTTACAAATGAAAAGAGCCTGTTGGGGAAATTGGCTCGCCCACTGGCACTCCGACGTGCCTCAGTCATCCAGACATAAAACAGAGCGCCGTCGGCACTGATTAGCGTTTACACATTAGCCATACGGCCCAGATTCATCCGAGCATTTGTACTGCTATAATAAAAGCATTAATTTTCCATAATTGGAAATCATTGTAAAGATTCATGTTCATATACCACCGTCAGTAACTGATTACATGTAATTTATGGTTTTACAGGTATAAAATGCAACTCTCAATTTTACACAATAAGGCCTTAATATGTTTAAAAGTCCTTGGGCCCTATCTTGCACCCAGCGCAACTGACTTTGTACACCGACGCATGTATCATTCCTATTTTGCACCCGACGCACAGCGGACTTTTCCCTCCACAGACGCACGTCGGTAAACTAGGAAATACACTTGCGCTCCCGGGGGCGGTTCAGCGCAAAGAGGAGGCGTGTTCCGGCGCAAACGTTCCCTGGTGCTATTTTGCAGGTTTAGAAAACAATTCCGCCACTGACCAGGAAAAACCTAGTCTAAAGTAAGTGGCGCGTTGCGCATGTTATTCAGATGCTATTTTAAGCGCGCATGCTTGGCCATAATCAATGTAGCGTGTGCACAACGAGCAGGAGCAGCAGTTTTCATTTTTGCAAATCATACATTATTACGATAGATAGATAGATAGATAGATAGATAGATAGATAGATAGATAGATAGATAGATAGATAGATAGATAGATAGATAGATAGATAGATAGATAGATAGATAGATAGATAGATAGATAGATAGATAGATAGATAGATAGATAGATAGATAGATAGATAGATAGATAGATAGTTTATTATAAAAGCATACATCTAGCTTACACATTTACCCAAATTATCATACGCCTGTTTAACCGAAGTTAATTTGGGTGGGTTTCTCCATTCCCAATGTCACTTCTCTCTCTTTAACGGCCGTGACGAGAACGTCGGTCTCCTCGGCTGTGAACCGCTCCTGGCACGCACCTGGCAAATCCGCCATTACAACAGCAATCCGCCATGGAAAAAGCGCGTCTGCTCTTAAAGGGAATGTGAGATGTCGCTCTGATTGGTTTATTTCACGTTACGCCCAAACCACACCTATGAATAATGAAGCTACTTCAGACCAACCCATTTTAGATTTGCGTCGGGCGCAAGAGTCATTTATCCCGCCGGTATAATAGCAACAGCGCCCAAGACCCGCCCACAAAGTTACTTGCGTTTCGCGCTTGATACTTGCATTTCAGATCATTAAAATAGGGCCCCTTGTGTGTGTGTATATATATATTAGTAGATGTATAGTATTCATTTATATAGTAGAATATATAGTATTCAAAATATGTTACTATTAATCTAAAGTACAACACCACTAGTCTGTTTTACACATTTAAGAAATAATATTAAATTATGTAAACTAATGGAAGTCTGGGAATGATGCAGTGACCAAAACATGTGATTTGTCTTCTTTGTCTAGATGATTCCGGTTCCGTTCACTCTCTGAACATTCATCAACTTAACTTTACGAGGTGCATCTTGGGAGCATGCGTGATGATCATGTTCATCAAAATGGATTTCAAACATTTAAGCAAAAGCCAATAGATCAAACGGTTTTCAGCAGCATGAAAAACAATTCAGTCCAGAGCGTCCCGAGTGGGAGCACATGCTTTTATAGGAACATCAGAGTAACACATTTTGACAAGGAAGTCTACTACGCTTGTGAGCCGTTTGGATTTTTCTGCCCACATATCATGTTGATTCCGAGCGTTGATTCATCCTGCGAGGTCTAGGACTAGACAGCAGTTCTGACAGAGCAAAGTGAGAGGAGATGCACTCGGTACACTTTTTGGCAGGTTAAACAAAACCAAATCTCCTCGTCTCCATCAGTGTAGAGTTTCCCACCGCGCAGTGTGTTCCCAGCAGCCTCGGCGCTCTGCCGGGGCCCTGACACAGATAGATCCGTCTCACTCTGCGAGAGCGATACCTCACGGCCGGGGTTCTCCTGTCATCCACGTATTGATTTGACAAGAGAGACAAAAGGTATAACTCAGAGCTAATGCAATTGTGAAGACAAATGCTCAGCTGAGCAAAAAAAAAAAAAAAAAGGAAAGAGGAAAGAGGATGAAGAGATGGGATGGGCAGGGTTGCCGACCGACAAACACGATAAACATTTATATTTTATATATAAAATGTCATTCCACTGAAAAAGCACAACAAAAGAGGAATATATACAGTATATATATATACACTCTCAGAAAAAAAAAAGGTACAAAAGCTGTCACTAGGCGTGTTTCCATTACAGATTTGCATAAAACTGTTGCGATTTTTTCTAAATGTCGACAAAAAACGATTGCGAAATGACGGCGTTTCCATTAACCGATGTTATGCGACTACAACAACGTCATTTTTTTCCTCTTGCGATAAATCATTCCAAAAATCATAGTAACGGACGTCGGTAGGTTTATGTATCTCAGCCACCGCAGAAGGAGGTGTGTGTGTTATCCAATCATTAATGGCAAGGAAAGACCCTTATCCTTGAGAGCGGCACATATGAGGTGTTTCTGGGTGTTTCTCACTCATTTCTGCTTCGAGGTCTTGATTGTGGCATTTATTTGAGGTTTAGAATTCAGTATTCCTGTAATTCTTTTGTCTTTTATGAATTTAATAAAGAACTCTGTCTCGTATTCTGTCCAAACACACCGCGTCATCTACGTCAGGTGACCTGTAAATGTTTCCATTGCAGTTCTGCGATATATTTCTTTTTCGAATTGACTGAAAAACCACCTCATGCGAGCGTAAAAACTTTTTTGCGATATATGGGAGTTTTTCCGAAATTGACGTGTTTCCATTGGGCGTATTTTCAATGCGCAATTTCAATTTGCGCGATTTGAAGAGTAATGGAAACGCGGCCACTGTGGCGGTACCTTTTCAAAAGGTACACCTTTGTACCTAAAGAGTGCCTATTAGTCCCTCAAAAGGTACATATTGGTACCAAAAGTGTACATATTAGTACCTAAATGGTACATATTAGAACCCTTTTGAAGGGTACTGTCCCAGTGACAGCTTTTGTACCTTTTTTTCCATAGAGTATATGCATGAAAAAGTGCATTTGTACAATCTTTTTCTCTCAATGGAAACTATGCAACACACTCAAAAAAAAAATAAAGCAATAAGCTGATCAATCAGGTCTTCTTCTTCTACCACTTCTATTGGTAGTCATCACAAAAATTAAACCAGTTCTGACTAAAATACTTCCCTATACCAGTTAGATGTGCATTAAACATGTGGAAACAGAATTCTGTGCAAGTTTTCCACGGGCCAACGGGACAGGGACAAGAATCGATGCCTGTAACCTTCAATGTCGCGGATGTGAGGACCATCAACATTGTGATTAATCAAACGGCCAAACGCAACACGACGAGACACTGCTTTTAACCTTACGCATCAGAGTGTTAATAAATATTAATAGCTTTCATTTGCACGCCACTTTTAAGTCTATTTAAGAGCTATAAAGGCAGCGTCAGTGCGCATTTGGCGCCGCACTCAGATCATGGCTGCCAGCTGTAAAAGCCGTTTGACAGGAATACTGAGGATCTAAGTGGCAGAGTATTGAATTGACATTTCCAGCATGCCTCTGATCAACCACAGTTTTCCTTTACAAGTCTGAGAAGGATTGCAAATAAAAGAGCCTCGTTACAGTTGTTCTTTCCATCCAAACAACACATAACCGCGCTCACGCAGATTAACAGGCGAATGACTGGTCGTTTTAAATGGCAGTAAATAAAAAGAAAGAAAATCAGACAGGAGGAGATAACCGACTAAAGTATGTTGGATAAGAAGCACTCAGGGTCCAGTTGTTACACTTTAAATCACTTGATAAACTAACAGTATATCCCAAATGTTGTTCCAACTAGCCTTTTCTGTTGTGCCAACAGTTTTCTGAACAAACATACTGAACCATGTTGCTCATTTGTGACCCTGGATCACAAAACCAGTCACATGTCGCACGGGTTTATTTGTGGCAATAGCCAACAAATACATTGTATGGGTCAAAATTATCGACTTTTCTTTTATGCCAAATATCATTAGGATTTTAAGTAAAGCTCATGTTCCATGAAGATATTTAGTAAATTTCCTACCGTAAATATATAAAACATTTATTTTTGTGACTGAAAACAGCACGATCACGAACATAAATGGACAATTAAAGGCGATTTTCTCAATGTTTCAATTTTTTTGCACCCTCAGATTCCAGATTTTCAATAGTTGTATCTCGGCCAAATATTGTCCTATCCTAACAAAACCACACATCAATGGGAAGCTTATTTATTCGGCTTTTAGATGATGCATAAATCTCAATTCTCAAAAAAATTTACCCATGTGACTGGTTTTGTGGTCCAGGGTCACATTTGGCATGAAACTACATTTGCGATAGTCTTTTCTCCCCTATTGTGATGAATCAAGTGAACGGGGAAAAAAAACAAACAAGAAAAACTGTGGGGCGGGACTTGATTTTGTCCATGGGGAATTGATTGGATGGTTGTGGTTTGCTATTGGTCCATCTCATGTGATTGACAGGTTGGTTGTCCTGCCCTTTTGCCAGTAAACTCATATTATGGGCATATTATGTGGTTCTTGTGTTGATAATGTCAAAACGGCCAACTACTGAGTACTGTCCTGATTGGACTATCACAAGAAATAATGAATGATAAATGCATAATTAAAGGGATTTGGATTGGGGAAAGAAAAGAGAGAGTAGAGAACTGAACTATAGAGACATGCTGCTTGGCATCTTGTCTTTCACACAAAAAGCTTCCCGAGATATCGGTCAGTCATAATTTACAACATACTAGCGATAAAGTGATATACTAGTTAAGTTTTGGTTGCAAGCCATGGCATTACTTTTGCAAACCCTTGCATTTTCCCACTACTCTCTTGTGGTGTGCCATTCTCATTGAAATCAATAGCTAAACGTCTAAACTCTAGTATATAAGTTCCATTAACTCCTAAATAATAACACCCTCAAAAAGCAGTGGACGTGTTTTTGACATAGTAAAGCTGATTACCAGTCACCAGTTAAATGACAACAATCCTCTAAGAGTCGCCACCTTCCATTAAACGCAAATGAACGTACAATTATATATGCAGTTAAGTAACGACTGCATCTGAATGTGCTGTATTTGCATGTTCTGTATTCTTGCAATTAAAAGCTAATTAATTAGATACAATTCTATTAAAGAACAAATCCCACTCTTCAATATACACAACCTGAGGTCAGCCACCGCTCAAATGTGAATAGATTTATTTTTTTTTTTTTCATGAAACTAAATATAGAAAGTGCTTTACATGCTGGAACATATAACAAGTTCCCAGTGCGGGAACATGAAGACATCATGAATGTGATTCACTCTTGAGCAGCGACAGAGTTATTTGTTCACATAAATAATTCTAAGAGTAGAACGTGAGAAATGTCCCAGAGATATTGGTGCAAAATATACATTTAAATTAAATATTTGTATTTACGGTACATTTTTGGGGAGTTTTTCTTAAATACTTTGGCAGGTTTGTTTTTAAAGAACAGTATAATCTGTTAAAAAAAAGAAGTAGGCATCATGTAATAAATTATTACAAACAAAAAAAGTACTGTAAAATTAAATCAATTGTAAAAATGAACAGTAAAAATGTTAATAGTTTATAATGCCAATATAAAGCTAAAAAAAGGAAATAATTTAAACAAATCATTTTTTACTAAAGGAAAAAAAAGGCTTTGTCTAATGTTTGCAATTGTCTAATCTGCGCTTTATAAATAATTCTATATTTTTTTGGTAACACTTTACAATAAAGGTCCCACACAAGTAAATGCATTAACTAATATTATCTAACGATTTGAAATACATTTGTTACAGTATTTATACATTTCTGTTAATGCTAGTTAATAAAAAAAAAAACCTGTTCATTGTTAGATTGACCTTTAAATAATCCATTCAATAATATTAACAGATACAACTTTAGATTTTTATAATGTATTAGAAAATGTTGAAATCAACATTAAGAAGTAGAAGTATTTTTCATTGCTAGTTCATGTGAGCTAATGTAGTTAACTAATGTTAACAAATGAAACATTGTTAGTGTAAAATGTAAATTTTTACAATTTTACAATTTTACTTTGTCAACTTGTAAAAGTTAAAAGACAAATTATACAGAATTATTATTTTTTTTATATATATTTCAAAACCCCTGTGTTCTGTTCAGTTAGAAACCTACTGTATGTATATTATCTTTTTATCAAAAGATTTAGGACTTTTCTTCCCTCATTGTGTTTACTTCAGAGCTTGTCCTTGAGCAGCGTTCAGCATTTCCTTTTCCACAGCACCTCTCCGCAGTAAAGCAGCTCTTCTGCTATTAATCTGTTGTTGCTGTGCCAGCTTCAGACACCCCTGCCTGAGAAAGAGCCGTTTGTTGAGGAAATGTGAAAATGCTTTATAAACAACTCTGCGAAAGACGAACAATTTATCTCAAAACTACTTCCAGCATGTGGGCGCCGATCTAAAATATGGCTACAGTGTTTTTGGCTGCGAGTTGTTAGGAGTAACAAAATGCTTCGGGTCAGTGTGCTACTGCAAAACACTGTTAAACGAGAAGGAAAATTCCCGGTTTATTCGGAGCGTTCGCTTGCGGTGGACATGCTGGAGACGGTTGAGCACAGTCGCATCTCTCCGTTTCGTACCCGTCATGAGCAGATGTGACCGCGAGCTTGCATTATGAATGTTAAAGAGGAAATTGAAGCATACAAAAACGATATAGTGTGATATGACAACACAGCTGGCTCTTTCCAGACACCTCTTTGCACAAGTACAATACTATCGCCTCGAGAGTCTCTTTCACCATCTGTGAAATTACGACAGCTGATTGCATTGCCGGCTTTCCTAAAACACTCAGGTTAAAGACTCGAGCCGAAGATTACACACACGCTGGAATCCACCTCTCTAACGCCGGCGTGACGTTGCAGGTTTTATTTCCATAGAGAGACGGGTTCGCAGTGAGGCTGCAGTGTGTAACACTGACCTGAGTGACCTCTGACCTAGTAAAGCTGCCCAAGGCTCCTGCTCGGCAAATCCTCATTCGTTTGCAATTACCGCCCGTGCCCTTTCCTGACGAGTGCACTATACCTAAACCTACAACGGCGCAAACAGGGATGGGAAGCATTAGGAAGTTAACGATCCCGGTTCTTTTTAATGATTCCATTAACAATAGCTCCGCCCCCAAAAATGCTTTCCGTAGGCACAACCACAATCACCTCCTAAATATATATATTCTTACTTTTCTTCTGCTCTAGCAATGTACCGGTAGTACTACAATGTAAAATATGAAATATGATTTTTTTTTTTTTTTTTTTTTTTTTAAAGTTGATAAAACAAAGATTATTGGAGTGTGTTTTACAAGGTTTTCTACTTCAAAATGTCGCATTTAGTTCAATGCAGGGCTGGGCGAAACGGCCAAAACAATTAGGCCTATCATGATAAAATGTCTCTTTAAAATGCTTGAGTTGGGTCATTTTTATAGGGCAAAATTTGGATTTTGGATCATGTTAACCACAGGTAAAATCCCACATTGCACCTCACTACCATGGTGAAAAGTAACTATATTGTTTCTATGGTATATCTGTTACGAAAAATAGTAGCCTAAAGACATTTAGTATAATATTTTCATTACTCCTTTCATACATTTAACGTCTACATTAATAATATAATCAAATTCGATATGAATATCCCACATTTCTGCCACAATACCATGGTTACAGTTTGCGCTACTAGAGTAAATCCATGGTAAACGCAGGTGATTTGTGGATTGAAAAGCCTTCTAACAGTATCGTTGCGGCTCAACGTTTCTCCTGTTTTCCGCATTAGTGCTGTTGAGAATGTCAGCGCGGTTTCATCTGGCGTTAGATTTAATCACGAGGCATTTGATTTGTGGTTTGTATGGGAGAACTCGAACGCTTCTCACTGGATCTCACAGCGTTGTTCAATGGTCGCGTGATTGAGGCGGTCAGCGAGTAAATGCATTCAATCCAAGTTGTTTTGCGCCAAACTAACACATGGTCTGTGTGGCTGCGCTGTTCAAACATGCAGCTCTTTTGCCCTTTCAACAAGTTTGCAGTTTAATGTTTTTCATACGCAACAGAGATGAAATCAGTGCAACGGTCTGCAACAAGCATGCACAACATTATTTGCATAGTGCATAAACATTATATCAAACTTTTGTTATAATTTTACTGAGGAAATTTATATTGCGATAATTATCGGTTTCGTTTTATCGGCCAGTCCTTCACAACTGCGAGACTGTTCATTTACCATAAACATTTATTTTTATATAAAAATTACGGTCCCACTTTATAATAAGTGTTTTTAACTACTATGTACGAACATTTCAATTCATTTGATGCAATGCACTTATTGTGTACACATGCATGTTTTTACAATGTACTTATATTTGTAAAAATACCTGCATGTAATTACAGCTGTAATTACTCTGTTGACCCTTCCCTTACCCCACCCATGCCACCACACCTGTCCCTAACCGTACCTGTATCACACCTCAATCGCAGCAAAAGTGTTTTGCAATGCAAACATCAACACAATAACTACATTTTACTTATTTTTTTTAATTAGTAATTAGGGAAAGCTAATATAAAGTGAGACTAAAATTATATCCCTGTAAATAATAAATATTCAAAGAAATAATACAAAATACATAATACAATAAATAGCAACTGTTACCACCATACACAGCATACGCACGGCTTACAAATCATTAGACCGATTAGTCATTCTGACCATGTCCTTCATTAGCAAATCGACAACATTGGTTGCACTGTATATTTTTTGCTTGCAAACAGCGAGAATAACGCAATAGAAAGATTTTCTGTATTATTTTGTTCGGTCATTTTCTCGTTCACCACTCACCTAAAACACTGCCCTTTGCTGTGGCTCTGTTGGTGGAAGAACGTCAATGTTCAAGAACTGATAACTAAATCTAACCGTCCTTCGTTTCCAGTATTTAAACAATAGACAGGTTCTCAATTCCCAACTCTAGTGTTAGCAACATTTAGCTCTGAGGGAACCCACAACATAAACAAAAGATCTTTTATTAGGGTGTCACACTATAGACAAACATGAGGGTGTCTCACCAATGCAAAGGCTCTGTTGTTTTGTTTTATTCATCTGAGCTGTGGAGGGGAGATGAAAAGAGAAGCAGTGTTTTTTCCTCAGTGACTGGTCTCTCCAGTCTGCATGTCTCCAGTCATCTGTCACTGGTTTACATACATACAGTGACACCTCCAGTCTCCATGGGAAGGCAGTGTCACCGCGCGCCCCAGCTAAAGGCTGACTGGGTGGGTACGAATCTCCTCCAGGTACCCCTCGGGAGAGACATTAGGCCTTGGTGACAGCATGACAGGCCCACACACACACACAGATTTGTTCTCTGTTTCTCTCCCTTCACAACACACACACACACACAACACACACACACACAATCCCGCGATGCATGCAAGAGCACACTGAGGCCTCCTACACAACCCCACGGTTGCATAAAGCATAGATTTTGCATAAAGCGCTGACTTTGCTCCACATAAATTTAGTCAGACACAAAATTATTTTTCAACCCCCATCCCCCCCCTCCCGGCCTCCAAATGCAGAACTTTTTTTTTGGAATGAATAATGGAAACAAAGAGGCGAAAGGCTTTGGGAGGCATTAAAATGTGGAAGAAATTTCGTCAGGGTATGGAATAAAAAAATAAAAAAATAAAAAAATAAAAAAAAGCCTGTAAAAGCCAGACAGACTGGAATAAAACAGAAAAAAAAAATAAGTCAAACAAATGCTAAACAGAACTTGAGGCAGTCCTCTAGATATTGCCATGAAATATCACATATAAACAGTGATATAAATATTGCATCATTAACAAATGCAAAAGATGTAATGCATCTTCTCAAAAGCTAAAAGCTAGTTGTACTAGGGACAATTCGAGGACTCGATAGAAAAATCAACAGAGTACATTACAGATGAGGGTCAGACGGACATCTTTGGCATCGTGTATCAAGTTATATATAGCTGTAAAATAATAAATGTTAATAACAACACTCTAACGCACGTCTAAGACCCTGTGTTTGAGAACGTCGTACGATGCATGCACCGGTATCCAACAACAATCTGGTTTTTAACTACAAACGGTTCAAAACAGAATAATTTGGCTAACATTTATTTTTCTATTTTTAAATTAAAAAGAATGAATACAACAAAGAAACAGGGCGGCATGAAAGAGAAGTTGCGATAGTCTTTTCATCCCTATTGCGACGTATATCCGAGTGAAATGGCTTTTCGAACAAGTTAGAAAACAGGGCGGGACTTGATTTTGTTCATGGGGAATTGATTGTGAAATGTGTTTGCTATTGGTAGATCTCATGTGATTGACAGGTTGGTTGTCCCGCCCCCTGCACCAGTAAACACGTCATCAGAGAAGAGAAGAGATGTCGCTGCAAGAGTGATAAGATATTATGATTATTAAGATTATGAGTGCACTTTAATAAATAATGGTGTGCATGGATACATCATTTATAATAAATACGGCAATAATCCATAAAAAACTAAGAATTGTCAATTATGATTATATATCGTATGGTGACTTTAAAAGAAAAGGTAACAGTCTTTTTTTTGCAATCAGACTACACATGTGTTATGTTTGTTGTTGCATGCATCCAATGGAGACAAAAAATAATAATTAAAATTATGCATGTTTCCATATAATTTTTGGTTACACTTTATTTTAAGGTGTCATTGTTACAGTGTAATTATACATTTAAGTACTGAGTAATATTAAGCAACTACATATACTTACTATAGGGTTAGGGTAGGATTAGGTTGAGGTTTAGTTGCAAGTAATTATGCATAATTTACTGTTATTACTATGGTAAGTACATGTAACAAGGACAGTAAAATAAAGTGATACCTAATTTTTATTGGACCTCAATTGGTGCAAAATGTCATTAATACATTAATTAATAATAATAAAATACACGCACACACACAAAAAGCAATACAATTAATGATTTCATGATCGATCATCTCTGTCACTTCCAGGTACTCGAGTACTTGTAAACGCCTAGTGACCGGTGCTGGAAACACTGCTATTTCCCCAGTAAAGAGCGGCGCCGCTGTCTCCGGTCGCACATGAGAGTGTTACACAGCACATTAGCAGCTATTCTGGACGAGGAAAAGTCAACATTCCTCCCTGAGGTGATTTCACGATAATGAACACAAAAGAGGTGCCAGCCCTCATAAAGCTCAAGGATGATGCTGAACTCTATATGAGCTCTTTCTCTTTTAAATTAACGCAATTCCATGTGGACATTTAAAGGGATCGTCAAATAGGCCAGATCCTAAACATGCTTTACATAGCAATCCATCTCTTAAAGAGGACAGCGCACCTAGATGTGCCATCTTTGTGCATATTAAAATAGCATCTCAGAATAATTAAATCATAATTTTTCTAATACAGTGATAATTGCTTAAATGGCTTTGTAGAGTCACACGCGCTAATTTCTCTGCAGGGTCATACGTTTGTTTTCAAAATACATTTCAGTGCAAAAGATTCAGGCACATATTGATGCATGATATACATGACTTTATCAGCCAATACTAGCATTTTCAGATTAGCAATATCAATAGATTTGGGAGATATTGTAAGCAAACAAATATAATCTTACAAAAATACTTCACTGTTATCAATCTTACCAATTGTAAATGTTTTGATATACAATTGTGCATGCAAAATGTACAAATTAAAATTCAAGATTTGTTTTAAAATAACAAAACTACAGATTTTCACCATGTCACCAAATTTACGAAAGGCAAAAGCAACATTCCTGTCCTTGTTACATGTTACATGTACTTACCATAGTAATAACAGTAAATAATGCATAATTACATGCAACTAATCCTACCCTAACTCTACAGTAAGTACATGTAGTTGCTTATTATTACTCAGTACTTAAATATATAATTGCACTGCAACAATTACACCTTAAAATACAGTGTAACCCAACATTATTCTCAAGTAGGGATGTTTAACAATATTTTCTGTACTTGTCCAATTTGACTTAAAGCAACTAAACTTTAGATGGGAGACGTCATGTGAATAATAATTTTAAAGTGACAATAGATTCACGGTAATGGGCATCATATTAGACAATGGTCAAAATAAAAATAATTAGTAATCAGTCAAAATGTGTAGATCAATGTATCAATCAAACACAATTCTGATAAGATAGAGAGCATATAACAAGACAAATCGGTGAAATAAGAGAGATATCGAAAACCAAGCTTGAGACGAACACCTCCAATAAAACTCTTCAGAAAGCGGAAGCTGTGAAGAACATCAGCTATTCACAAACAAAACGTCACAGAGAAAGATCTGCAAAACTCTCTGTGGAAATGTGGCGGTTCATATGGGAATCTCATTAAGAGAAACCTTCAGGCTCATTCCAAACCAAATTGGTTCTACTTAGGAGTGAGGAAACAGGGTCATCCTTAACGCCTGCTGAACGGGGTGAAAAGGAAGGGGTGGGGGTGCAGAAGATGGGGGGGGGGGGGGGGGGGTGTTCAGACATCCTAAAAAATAAAACCGAGCCTAAGCCCAAGGGAATGATCATTATAATCCACTCCTGCTAGGCCTCTAAACACTAAACGTTCCACATATTAATCAACTAAATCACAAAAGGGAAGTCTTTGTTTAGCAGCAATTACACCACTGAATATACAATTAAAAACAACTACATTTTGATCTTGTTCTGCTTCTAATACGCTTGAATTAATCTTCACGCTCATGTTGAGAGTGCTAACTTTAAAAGTTGGATGTCTGAGGGGTGGGCAGCTTATCACTTGTGTCTTAACTCAATATTAACATACACATTAGCATACAATACAATTTCTACAATTAAATTCATGAAATTTACATCTATTCCATAATTATCCATGTTGAAGGGCATGAATGAAGGGCACTTCACACAATTTATGCGACCAGCAGATTCGGTGATGTCCTTTTATGCTAATTTGCAGGTTAATAATTTATGGGAGTTTAAGCAGATGCACCTATATGTTTTGTGTTTAATGTCCATGTAATACCACACATTTATTGAAATAATCAATAAGCATCAATACTTTGGGCAAGTGGAGAATAATAGCGTGATCAATTTGATATCTAATTTCCTAAAGCATTGATGCTTTGATTAAGAAATGTGCAGGTTATCCAGTATAAGAGAATATAAAATGATTTAAATAAGAATCAATACTTTGGGGAAGTGGAGAATAAAAGCATAATCAATTCTATTTATGCTCCAATTTCTCAAAGTACTGATGCTTTGATGATATACAAGTTACACAAAGAATATAAATGCATAGATAACGTAGGATACATAGTGCCTTTTCCTTAGAAGTCAACATTAAACACTGTGCTCAATCCAATTTGCTTGTGTAATCTCATGTATTTC
This sequence comes from Rutilus rutilus, assembly GCF_951802725.1. Classification (NCBI taxonomy): domain Eukaryota; kingdom Metazoa; phylum Chordata; class Actinopteri; order Cypriniformes; family Leuciscidae; genus Rutilus; species Rutilus rutilus. The sequence goes on from NC_140215.1 coordinate 3,969,957, forward strand.
CATATTCAAATTTCAGAAGCATCAATTTACAACATTCATATGAAATATAACAAAAGGAAAAATGTGAGCCATTGAATCATGCACAACACGACCAGGGATGTGCATTAAGAAAGTAAATAGGGTCAATTCTGATTTTCCCATTGACTCTAACAAGAAATTGCACATAGGTTTTGGAGCCAAAAATCAACAAATGGCGAGGCTGTCAGCCCTTCAGGGCACTAAATGCAGGGTAATGCCTATGAGAGAGAGGTAGGCCGTGAAAGGCTGGGGTGAGTCAGGGTCAGCGTGAGCTGGTGAGCGCGACAGCTGAAAAGCGCAGCTCTACAGACTGCTGGGATGAGCTAATTACATTAGCACCCATCATTAGCACAGCCAGCCTGCCACCTCAGCAGCCAGCGCTCGTACAGCCTGCCGAGAGATGACCGGCCTCGCATTCTGGTGGCTTTACTACCTGAAACCAACTCCTAATGGACATCACGGTCACGATGGAAGTCTCCGGGCAGCTGTCTGGTTTGTTTAAATGATCCAAGATTATGCCACAGAAATAAACACCTCATTTAAGACAGTTTATAGGGAATTGTTTTGCGAATGGCTGCAAACCTACAAACACACTTTTTTTTTTTTAAATGCAAGATTCCAAGATTCTATCAATTATGATCTGTGGTGTCGTATTATGAATAGGCTTTTTTTGACAGCATATAATGTGCGATGGGAGAAATGTCAACTGTTAAAGATTTTGCTATACCTTACATAAAAGATATTTAAACGTTAAGTTTAGTCATTTAGGGTTCAAGACACACACAACTATAATCAATTTATATATAATTCAATTCATGTGCAATAACATTTGTGCATCAACGCAGTACACTAAACTAGAATTTAAAGAGACCATTTCATGCTGTTATCATAAAAACATTTTTTTAATTTTTAACTTTTAAGTATCAAGTGAGAAGTCGCATCATTTGTTATAAATAATCTGATCTTTTGGTTTGCATCTGTTAATGTTAATGGATTCAATCCCAAAGATCATATATGAAGAGTTCAGAAGCAAAAGCCTCTAAGTGCCATCTGAATTTTTCTTCTGGAATGATAAATTTTTATCAAGCTTGTATATTTAAGTTCAGTAATTTCACTTAAATTACAATTAATAGGTCATTTGCATTGCCATTTAAGTGAAATTATTGAACTTAAATATACAAGCTTGATAAAAATTATCATTCTAGAAGAAAATTTCAGATGGCACTTAGAGGCTTTTGCATCTGAACTCTTCATAGATACAGTGAGGAAAATAAGTATTTGAACACCCGGCTATTTTGCAAGTTCTCCCACTTAGAAATCATGGAGGGATCTGAAATTGTCATCGTAGGTGCATGTCCACTGTGAGACATAATCTAAAAAAAAAAAAAAATCCAGAAATCACAATGTATGATTTTTTAACTATTTATTTGTATGATACAGCTGCAAATAAGTATTTGAACACCTGAGAAAATCAATGTTAATATTTGGTACAGTAGACTTTGTTTGCAATTACAGAGGTCAAACGTTTCCTGTAGTTTTTCACCAGGTTTGCACACACTGCAGGAGGGATTTTGGCCCACTCCTCCACACAGATCTTCTCTAGATCAGTCAGGTTTCTGGGCTGTCGCTGAGAAACACGGAGTTTGAGCTCCCTCCAAAGATTCTCTATTGGGTTTAGGTCTGGAGACTGGCTAGGCCACGCCAGAACCTTGACCAGCTCCTCCCGTGTAGTTCTGGGCTGATTTCTCACCTTTCTTAGGATCATTGAGACCCCACGAGGTGAGATCTTGCATGGAGCCCCAGTCCGAGGGAGATTGACAGTCATGTTTAGCTTCTTCCATTTTCTAATGATTGCTCCAACAGTGGACCTTTTTTCACCAAGCTGCTTGGCAATTTCCCTGTAGCCCTTTCCAGCCTTGTGGAGGTGTACAATTTTGTCTCTAGTGTCTCTGGACAGCTCTTTGGTCTTGGCCATGTTAGTAGTTGGATTCTTACTGATTGTATGGGGTGGACAGGTGTCTTTATGCAGCTAACGACCTCAAACAGGTGCATCTAATTTAGGATAATAAATGGAGTGGAGGTGGACATTTTAAAGGCAGACTAACAGGTCTTTGAGGGTCAGAATTCTAGCTGATAGACAGGTGTTCAAATACTTATTTGCAGCTGTATCATACAAGTAAATAGTTAAAAAATCATATATTGTGATTTCTGGATTATTATTTTTTTGATTATGTCTCTCACAGTGGACATGCACCTACGATGACAATTTCAGACCCCTCCATGATTTCCAAGTGGGAGAACTTGCAAAATAGCAGGGTGTTCAAATACTTATTTTCCTCACTGTATATAGATATATAGATATAGATATATGATCTTTGGGATTGAATCCATCAACATTAACAGAAGCAAATTATTATTATTATATATATATTTTTTTTTTACAAATTCACCATACTGTCCCCAATTGATTAATCAGTTAATTAAGAGAATCGTTTTGTATTACAAGTTTTCTAAAAATGTAATGTTTAGATATGCAAATGAGGCATTATCGTAATAAATATGCACTAATTTGCATTCATTTCCAGAACAGAAACCTGAACATTGGTTAAATATTGGTTGACATATTAGAGATTAAAGTTTTTACGAAGGGGATTTTGGATATCTCTTTATTAGTGGTGTGACGAGATCGCGTGCGTAATCCATGAACGTTTTCTAAGGCTGCACGATATAAAAACAATACAGCTTAGCATAGTGCTATCATTTATAAACCTTCACTAACACATGAGAATACATCAGTGCGTTTCTAAATATGCGAACTGTCGTTCATCGTGATCTCAAAATAAAAGTTTAAGTTTGGATGTTTTGATGCCCACATATTCTTGCTCAAGAAATTACAGTGGTTGTAGCATTTCTAATGTAAAGAAGTGACCAAATATTAAAGATTAAGTGGACACTTAAATTAAATGTTGTTTGGCCAATATTAAACGAGGATTTGATCATGCTGTAAAGTGTAATAACAATCACCAGGCCCTTGGCGCTCTCTGCTGGCATTTGCCATACATAATGCACATAAATTGATTGTTTATAATGTTATGTATTTTACATTATGTATTTTAACAGTGTTATTCAATAAAACCATACGATTTCTTGCTTTTAATACTTTATTTGAAACTATCATTATTTCCTCATTGTTATTATATATGTATGTATTTTAAGCCATTTTAAAGGCTATTGTTCACTTAGGTCTATTTTCATTACTACAAATAACTTGATTAATCGTCAAAAAAATAATCGACCGATTACTTGATTACCAAAATAATCGTTAGTGACATCATATCAGCTAAATGATAAGTAAAATGCACCTGCATTGTTTTGCATTTTGTGACTTTCAGTCGAATAAAAGACTATTTTTCCAGTCATATTTTGTCATTGAAGATTTCTTAAATATAGTGTTTCTTAAAAATATTGTCTCGTTTCATTTTCGTGAACCCAATATTGTGTATCGTCACACCCCTGCTTTTTATCACACCATAAATATAAACCAATAAGACCAGAGTAAGCCTGAAAAAAAAAAAAATGTATATATAATTTTTTATATATCACAATGATTTTAAGCATAAAATGTTATACATCAGGTGAATGCTATTTGAATAAAACACTCTGTAAAAAAATATATATATATCGCTGTAAAATATATCAGAATATAGACAAGAATAAAACAATGTGCTGCTAATGTAAAGTTTTGCCTGTAGTGACTTAAGTGTTCACTTCAAAGTTAAAAAATATAGAAAAATAACACTATGAAATGGGTAAATAAAAAATAAAAAAGCATTTGATTCTCTGAATTATTCTCTGGCATTACTACATGGTTTCATATAGAAATCATTTTTGTTGCATTTCCAGTAAAAACTATAACTATGACATTAAATTACTGATAGATTCTGTTCATACCGCCCACCCTAAACCTGCGAGCTTCGGTACAGCTGCAATGCTCAAACCAGTGTCCTTCCTAAGGCCTGACGCCTCAAGCCTCCACAGCACCCGTCCCATCTGCGTTCGCTCCTGCCGGCAGGCCTCACACACGGCTCCTCGCCGCCACACTCAAGGTTTCTCCTATCAATCCTTGGCACACCGCCAACCTGTCAGCCAGCCGCGCTCCGCCGAGGACGAATAGAGCGCCGGGAAGTTAGCGCGCGGCATCGGCACGATAGCTCACGTCTCCCCATGATCATCAGCCTAATTAAGATCTGACTGCTTTTATGTGATCTTTAGTAGTACATCAAAATATCAATTTGAGACAATTAGCTGCTGAACGTGATAACTCAATTCATCATTCCTGAAGGATTTTTTTCATTCTTTCTTTCACAGGCACAGAATACAGGGGTAGAAAAAAAAAGAAAGAAACAGCCAAAATATTGGCTCTCACATTGAACGTTTTCTGCCATGCATATCAATGGACACGTTTTTTTTTTTTGAAGGGGGGGGGGGGGGGGGTTCTCAGAGGCTAATTTCAAGACATTAATTACAATTTTATGTTCTCATTAGATGATATAATTCCCTCTCCAAGTCGAGCTTCAAATGACTGTGATCTCCACTCGCCATGTTTTCCCCGGCTTAGGGTAATTCACATGAATTTAAATGTCATGAAACATCAAATAATGAATTAAAGAAAGGGATTTCAGCAGCCTACAATAAAAGAAAGTGATGCCTATGAAAATGAACCGGGCGGTTTTCCCGTCAAGGCTGTAATAATAGGGACAAACCTCTTTCAATTAAATCCCTCCAAAATCCTAGTCCAAACTAATTCAAGGATATTATATTTTAACAAAAGACATAGGGATGCACTTAAAAAAAAAGAAAAAAAAGTCATGCATCTCAGATGCATTGTGGGTCAGCTAAAGCCTTGAGCTCCCAGTCAATAGCAAACTTGTTGCATATGCAGCATCTGAGGCTAAAGAGAAAGAAAAGAAAAAAAAACACACACAGCTTCTTTTTGCTTCAATTCACCAGCAGTTTATTTCTTTACTAGATTAATTTCTCTAATGTTTCTTATCTTTATGCACTTCCAGACACTTCAGCAGGCATAGAAACCCCTCTCTCAATACACAACAGAACGTTTTGAAGTGGGACTGAAATTGCTCGTCTCATTTCTCAAGGTTGTTCAATGATAAAGGACGCATTTCTCGGCTGGAAGGAAGGTATTGACAAATCTTGTGACCCTGCTATTCTAAGCCCCGTGAAACTGGGTGACATCAGTTTTTTATGCATTTGTGATTAACAATTATTCAAGTTCACAATTGAGACCAATCGCAGCAACACAAATGCATCCAAGTACACTAAGAGTCTGTGTTAAAAAGGGCCTTTGCAACGGCCAACCTTTAAATTGCTAAAACGATAAAATCCTGTTACCAGTCGTCGATTCATACCAAAATAGGACGTTGCAGGTTACGAACAATGCCTCTGCGATGCATCAAAAGTAGGCTGCACTTCAAAACCAGATAGTTTGGCATCAAAGGTCAGAGCAGAAATAATTATTGTCACGCGTTAAATATTCAGAAAAGTGCAGATTGTCTTTCATGGCGAGGTGCAAGGTTCGCTCTCAGCACGTCTCCTTCATTTCCCTTCAACTAAAGAAGAGAACGTGTCTCGTTCTGCAAAGCCCATTAAAAATCAAAAAGTTTAGTATGTCTAATTAAAATGTAAACAGAGTAATGAAGACATCAGTGATTTAAGGCGATGTCTCTCTCCTTGCCACTGGGGGTATGATAATTACTCAAGCAAATGTGGGAACGCAGGAGAATCTGCGCGCTGCCTAGATTAACAGTTCTGCTGCTAAAACTGGTTTTTCCCACCAGGGGATTGAGTGTTCGCAACCAATCCCCAGCAGGCAGTGCGCTGCCACTTCGCTTTATGTAGCCAGACAGCTTTTAGTGACCAGGGACGGCGAAAACAAAAGCTCAGACTCATTGTTTGAAATGGCAGAAAAAAAGAAAAAGGACCAAAGCGCCGCTTATGTTCCGTTCTAATAATTCAGATTGTTTGTTTGAAACACTGGCGCTGCATTAACTTGATCATCTTTGGTTTTTTTTCCTAAGGGCTGTAGTGGATTAGTGAGTCTATCGGAAATAAACAAAACATGGAGAAGCAGGTTTACATTTCTCTGAGGTATAAATATCACAATATATCTGCAGTGATTTTAATATGGTTTTACTGGTTTGTCTCTGATTTTAACCACAACAGAGCTGGCGAGTTTGATTCATTTCAGTGAATCAGTTCAAACTGTCCATAACTGATTCAAACTTTGATTCAACAATTCATTCACAATAAAGTCGCTGTTCATGGAAGTGTTTCACACATTAAAATGTTTTAGTAAAAATATATGCGAGTATATTGCCGTGGTTATTTTAACTAGATCATCCTCATTTAACATTTTAAATCATTTCAGTGAATCAGTTCAAACTGTCCGTCAATAAATCAATTCAAAACTCTGATTCAACAGTTCATTTGTGACATTACTAAAAATATTCACCATGCATTAAAATGTTTTAGTACAAATACATGCAAGTAAATATCTGTTTACGATCATGCAAAGTTATATTGGTGCATATAAACGAAAAAAAATAACTACCATCCTTCCTATTCAGTGTTATTATTTATAAAAAAAAAAACAGTGTGGATTATTGATATTGACTTCGATTAACGAATCATTATTTACAGTATTTAGGGAACTTCTAACATTAAACATTTTAAATATATGACTACAAAGACTAGCTGAAATTAGGTTTAAAAAAAGATAAACAAATAAATAAATATCACACTTATAAGCAATTTGAGAGCAAATGCATAAATATTAAAATATCAAAATATCATCAAAAGCGCAATAAAATATTTTCAGATTTTTAGCTTTATAACAATCTAACCTGAACAGAGAAATCACTCATACATCCCTCAAACCAAATGCTGTTATCAACAAAATCAACGATGTACTATAATGTTCTGTGTTCACATCCATCCTCAAGAGTTAAAGCTTTTAAAACAGAGCCAGCTGTCAACAGAACATGATTTTGCTTTGTTTTGACTGGTATTATTCTGCCGTGCGTGTGTGTGTGTGTGTGTGTGTGTGTGTGCGACGTATCATAATGAACGGGAGTCCAGTGGCGTCCTCGCCGCTGACTGTCAATCACGGTTACGCTCCTCTGATCAGATCACATCGCCGGCTAACTACAGTTCAAACCGTCCTGACAAACGTTAAAAACAGCACATTTACATGGAGCCAGCCATAGCGTGACCCTAACGAAAGAGAAAAGACACCGAGACAAACACCTTTCAGTGTCTTTTCTTGCACACGATTATCGACTAAAAATAACCCCGCAGCGAGCCAAATGAATCAAATCAAGTATTCTGCAAATCAATACGTGTGGCGCGTTTAAGTCCTCATTTGTTGATTCGCCCCCACGGAGAGGCCGATAAACTGGTGAGAGATGAGGGCACTTCACCTCTGTTCGGGTTTACGATGAACCGCTACATCTTTTACATCATCAGACAGCCTTTTTTGTCCAATATCTCAATGGCAGGAACATTTACTGGAGCAGAACGCCTGGAAAATTTTGTGCTTCACGCCACGGCGCACAATAGCATCCTAACGCCACGGTCGATACCATCATTACGGGTACGACAACCGCTTAATAATGAAATTCCAGTAACATTGACTTAAGCAAACAAAAAGGAAAACGTAATGCGTTTAAGATACATGGAAGGGGAAAGACGACAGCCTCGAGCGCGAACACTTTTTCTTCATCCGCGACTCTAGAGGATGATTTCAGAGCCGAGAAAGCAAAACAGGCCTACAGCACGGATAACAGACATATGTGCATTTTAAAAGACATGCAACCCTGTATGCTGTCAGTCACAGCGAGCGAGCGAGGTAGAGAGAGGCCGACAGACAGAAAGTGTCTAAATGAGCTGGTGGAGAGGAGCGGGGAGGGGGATGTCAAGGATTCGTGGTCCTTCATCTTTGCAGTAGAGCAAACACATCTCTCAGTATAGCAACAGACAGCTGCAACCACTTCCAAATGCACTCTAACTTAGATCAGTGAAAGAATTGTCAGCGCACACCGAATCATACGAAGATAACACAGCCAGCTGCCACGAGAGAGAGAGAGACAGAGAGAGAGAGAGAGAGCGAGAGATCCCTGCGTGGAAATGAAATTTGTTGCGTTTGCACGCGTCCGTCTCCCTTGGGGTTCTTCCTCGGCATTCGGATGAAAAGCACGCGAGACTACGCTTAACATATTTGCTTAAAGATGACAAGCCGCTACTGATTTCATTTGAGCCGGGCTTTTGTCTGAAACGGAGACAGGGGGTACCGAATAAGATTTGTTACACAGACTGACAAATGTATCCGTCTGTACGGATGAGTGTTTCATCAATTTGAAACGGCCCCCGAGATCCCCCAAGGTGCTCATCCGCCAGCGAGCCGAGTTAGTCTGAAGGTTCCCTTTAATTGTCACCATTAGATTGAGATAAAACCTGTCATTCTCATTTATACAAACAATCCCAGGAGGCCCGGGCCACTTACACGTCTAACGCACCAACGGCGTCGTCTTCTGCCAACGCCGGGCTTCTAAACCGTAAATCCCGGTATACCTACAGCATGACGCTTGCTGTACTGTGGCACATCCATGGACCACCGTACGTTATTTACTTGATTCGAGCATTGCAATGGGAAAATACACAACATGCACCATTGAAAAACAGATCTAGAACAGATTTCAATGTGGCTCGTCCAATTAGAATCAATTAGTCCTTAACTCAAGCCGTTTTCTGAACTAATGCCAGATCTATTTCTTTCTCAGTTGACGTCCATAAACTTTCATTTGTAAAATTGTAAGATTTTCAGAAATCATTTCAGATCAGTCAGAAAACATGCATCACCGTATGGTTATTTATATAATCCATTTGTTTTAGAATTCCTCGCTAAAATAACTATATTGTGATACAGTTACTGGGATTTCAAATACTCGTACCATACGCTTTTGGCCATTCGCCCACCACTAACCTGTAACTGACTTGCTGAAATATATTTCTTGTACTATTCTGTTATTCCTAGGATCCTTATAGAAACATTCTGTGGTGAGCTTTGTTTCTAAACAATTAATAAGGTTGCAATCTACTGCAAAAAAAAAAAAGTACAAAACACCCCCCCACAAAACTACATAACCCACATTGTGCCATGATGAGTAACAGCTCACAGCCTGATGCATTTGCTTCAAAAAGCTCCACATGCCAAACACAGATCAATAGAACGACTCTGTCATACACCGTGTGCAATGCAACTTACTCGTATGTTGTTTTTTAAGTGTAACCAAGCTGAGCTTGATTTAGACTCATTCAATAATTTAAGGTAATTGACCTGAATAAATCCAGATTAAATGTTCTAGGTTTTCTGTCTAAACATTTTTACAGTGTGATGAGAGTCTATTTAAAAACTACAGTGCATTTCACACAAACCCTCCAAACGTTAATGGGCCACTATGAATATGTAAAAGAGCGGTTTGTAAACCACCAAGAACAGAGGGAAATTGAAATCTGCATATTGAAAAATATTATATTTACACCAGATATGACCGATCATGTCAGATGTGATCATGTGAGAATTCAATCGTTTCCTTGATGAACAATGCTGCTGCCTCACTGTTGCCAATATTAATACATCAGACCAACAAGCAAGTCAACAAAAAACTTGTTTCAAATGAATGTGAATTAATATATGTTATAAACACATTTATATAGGCCTTTATGTTTTTAAATGCAATGTATACAATGCTGCAAAATATTTGCTTTCACTAGTACAAAAACTCACAAATAATGAGATTATTACAAAAATCCATGTAAAATAATTACAGAGAAATTGGGAAACAATAGAAAAGCTGTCGATTTCTAAATATGTTTATACTGCATGTAACAGATTTGTAAAATAAATTTCCCAAAATAATGTGTTTGAGCCAATTAACTTGCATGATACAGGCAGCTAAACACAAATGTCAGTACATATGCAAACGTCATAAGAATACAAACTAATGAACATTACAGTCACTAGGTTACATGTTGAAGAAAAAAAAAAAAAACCCTCTCAAATAAAGAGGTTTAAAAATGCATGCAGAATAACTGTGACCAAAACATTCAACATGCTTTTAGGTTCTGCATGACACTGTTGAAACTGCACAGTACACTTATTTTTTAATCATAGAAAAGCGGTCTAGTTTTAAATATGTTTAAACTGCCTGACCCTGTAACAGATTTGTGCAAGAATTTGCCGAAAATAATGCGTTAAAGACAATTAACTGCTAAATACAAATGACAGCGCATTCAGACGTCATACACTGCAGCCGACACCATCACTATATGTATGAAACTTGTCAAAATATTGGCCAAACGCAAGCCCCGATCTAACTGTTTGCACGCATCTGCTAATTGCCGCATCATCCGCGCGGGCTGAACGTCTTCTATAGGTCTGTGTGTAGCGGTCTGTGTGTAGCGAGCTGCCTGTAGCCCTGTGCTAGAATGTCAACACAAGATACATCAAGCAAAGAGGGTGCTGAAAAGGGGAGGGGTCAGCATCTGTCATCACGCACACCACAAAACTCAACATGAGGTTTCATGTCAACCCTGCGGACCCACACGCACACACACACAGGCTCACGCAAACTGACGTGCCGCGCAATCAGGAGTGTGTGAAGCTGTCGTGTCGTTTAACATGCTCATAAAGCCCAGCCTGGGGTTAAACCGGGACCCAGTTAACGATAACAGCGCTTTCACACGTCAGCCGCTCGCTGCGCCCCACAAGGAATCCCTCCGAGCACCAACCTAGCACATCGCTTTGTCAAAATAGTATCATATTAAAAGCTTAAAGTATACTTATTAATAACATTTACACCTCAAACTCATATCTGCAAAGCTAAATTAGGTCACTGATGCCTGTTGTGTTAATATACCTCTGCTAACTGTAGTGCATTACACATCTAATGGCTTATTAGACCTCCCTACAGGAAAGAAAAAAAACACATGCTCAATGTCCACTTTGATTAAAACACATCACAAAAAACACTCTACTGTAATGAAATCACTCATCATGTAGTGCATTTTTCTATTGATAGAGCTGAAGAGGCTTGGAAAACACACTTCAGTCTTAGTCAGGCGATTTTTGATTGTGTTTTTAAATAACAAAATGCAAATGCAAGAGGTATTCAGAAAATAACTAACATTATAAATGAAAAATTTCGTGAATTTTTTTTTTTTGTTGGTTGGTTAGTTTGTTGAGAGTGAAAACCAAAGGTTTGAATATGAAAATGTAAAACAAATCGACATTCAATTGCCTTAAAAAAAAAACACACTACAAGTTTGCATTGACAGTGGCATAACCTTCAACAAATCAATTTCTGACCTCAAGTTTCTAATCTGACAACATCCACAGAACTAAGAGCCAGAGCTAAAGAATTGGGAAAGAAATATCCACAAGTACAAAGAAGAAAGGACATGCATAGAAAAATAGCTAAATGTGCATAATGCATCAAAAATTCATGCAAATATGTGTTCAAGAACTACATAAAATGTAGTAATATACAACCTCACTGATGGATGAAGTCCCATATTAAGGCTGAAAAATGTATGCGGCCACATACAGTAATTCCTTCTGGTAACTTCTCTGTGCCCGCTTAGTACTTGATACTAAAAAAGTGAATATTTACAGGGACAAATTTCTACCTAATCACTAAACATTGTGTTTTGAGATTGATTTAGTATTTCAAATAATATAATTGGTTTGAATAAACCAAGACTTTGTATATATATATAGTACATTTTTAAGCTGTTTTGAAAAAGACTGCAAAAAGAGACAATGAATAATGTGAATGCATATCACACCAGACTGAAGTTTTATGCAAATGTACAATTAAACAAATACCAACTACAACTTCATAAACAGCTAATTAACACAATCTTAAAATGCCTAACTTATTTTAATCTAAATATAGTTGGGTTCAGAACAAATTCAAGCCTAGATATAACAAAATAATCGGCAAATGTAAAACAAAAATAGTAATTTTGCTTGTAAAAAAAGGGCTCGGTTACGACATTAGAGGGTTATTTTCAAAGATTATAGTAAATATCAATGTTACATGTCTTCTTTAAAGATATGAAAGATAATACATATTTAAAGACCTCGTGTTTAATTAAAAAATAAGTCGCTAGTCATCATTTTGACAGTAAGTTGACATTGTGTCAACTTAGTTCTGACAGACTGAGGTAAACACATCGCACGCGACTCTTATAATTATATATGCAATATAAGCAAATTTGCACAACTTTTATACAAACACGCTTAAGTTAGATCGAGATATATACATTAGGAATGCTTTATACGTGTGAAATAGAATCATGCATGCATTATTAACATACAATCTAACAGGTTACGTGAATATAGCTGCTGTTTATGGTCTAGCACGCATTTCATGACTAAAACAAACCACACCATGCAAGCACAAATGTAATAGTGTATGCCAAAATATAAACAATAAATCAACGTACCATGTACACTGGAGCTAGTGATCATCTTCTCAAAGGCGCAAACAGGAGAAAGGAAAATGTGAATTCCAAAGGTTGCTTACAGCCACTTTTTCCTCTCAGCTATCGAATTACACTGTGAAAACCAGGGGCCTTTTCGTCAGGTATTCATTTAACCTACATGCATATAATTAAGAAGGCAAAACCAACAAAAGCTCTTGGACAACATGTGAGAGGAGGAGAGAGAGGAGGAGAGAGAGAGAGAGGGAAGGAAAAAAAAACATGAGCACGACAGCGAGCTCATGTCAGTTTCCCTCCCCAGGTTTAAAGAAACGATATTATCCCAATGGAAACACGCATTGTATGTCTTTTTACTTTAAAAACACATTTGCGGTCCCAAAAAAAGTCCAGAATTAAAAAATGCACATTTTCTATGATACGCAAAAAAGGAAGGATGCAAAAACTTTTTCAGATTATTATTGTGTAGGCTATAATGCGGCTCTAGTGCACCAGAAAGTTACTTTTACGAATTTCAACCCCACCCACTCTCACTTTCCAATGCAAAATGTAATTAATCATATTCAACTATCACTGATCAACTTCATCCGCCTGCGCGTTAACATCCCGTTGCACGCGCGATCACATCTCGTATCAAAACACAATCCATGTATTTAGATATGGACAGCGCGAGCGCTTCATTTCAGCCCGGTGATGCATGGACTGGACATGCGTTGCGATAAAGGCAGGCGCTCGCGCTCCTCTCCTCTAGTCCAGTTTAATTCCTAATTTCGGTGGAAATAGCCGGGTTAACTCTTACCTGTTAGTATGACAGGATAACCTCTCGGGTTAGAGCGGCATCGATCCGACGGGCACGCTGATGAATGCTTCTGCGGGTTAAGCGACTTGAAACCATTCCAAGTTAGTGTGGGGAAGACTGACCACTGCCTCTGCCATGTTGGAATTTCAAACCCCAAACAGCTGCTCTAGAGAAGCACAGCGTGCCGCAGATTGCGCATGCGCGCTGCGCGAGAGCCAAATTCAAAGCAACGGTCAGATTTGCCTAAACACTCTCAGTGGAGTAGCGCTCGCTGTCCTGTCACAGTACACTGACAGGAATTATTCATCAACGGGCTGTAAATGGACTTTTTGTCTCTATACGCGATGTATATATATAACACAAGAAGTAAAATAAGTGAGTATAATATTTAATAGTATTGATATATTGTAAAATCCACGTCGTAAGAGCGAAAAACGTTCACCAAATCACTGCGCAGCGATCGTTATTTTTTTTAATCTATTTTCAATGAACTGGCCATAGACTGTAAAAAATAGGAACTGACAGAACAAAGTCAAATAACATTCAGAACTAACGTTACATTAATATAAAAACACACAGTCAGGGGGTAGACTGATAATTATAGAAATAAATGTAAATATTCGCATGTAGCCATCGTCATTTCTATTATGTCAATTCATGAACATTACATATTGTAAATGGATATAGCACAGCTTCTTGTACCTCAATGTCTAAATATTAGTGCTGTCAAATCGATTTATCACTTCTAACATGTATGTAGCCTACTGTATTGTATATACACACGTAACTTATAGAATATATACACACACACACACACATATATATATATATATACACACACACACATATTATATAAACAAAAACATTTATGTTGGATGCAATTAATCACGATTAGCCTAATCAGTTTGACAGCACTAGCCTACCATTATATACTAAAATGAAGAAATTAGTGATTTAATAGGCCTAGGCGTTTTACTATTCCTCATCCTTTTAAGGCTATACATTTTTCAATATCACAACTAACTTTACACCCACAACAACCTAGCATTTTACACGAGCAAGCACCAGTCACATTTTCTTTAAAAAAAAATAAAATGTATTGAATGATACTTATAATGATTTCAATGAATATTCTACATTAGTGTATAGTAAAAGCAATTCTGCATGTTATCATGCTTGAGTGCTATTATTTATTGCGGGATTTAATTACAAATAAACCATTAAAACAATTACATTATTTATTATTTTATCTTTATTTGTGGACAAAACTGTAGATATCATACCTTTATGGTGTATATCTATCTGGGTTTTTTGATAAAAAAAAAGAAAAGAAATGAAGGCCAAATCTTGATGTGTCTTCTTGTATCTGAGTTTGACATCCTGTCGTATATCACACCATGACAAAACCACTCCACACCTCTTCTCTGTCGTCTCCCAGTGCTCTTTTGACAACCCAGAGGGACCTGGCTGAGGACCTGGAGTTTAGACACATGATGTGTACTGTGGAACCCACAGTCCCAGCATGGCCTCTCGCATTCGTGCGCTGGGGCCTTGGGTTGATGCATCGATCTGGCCCTGAGCGTTCCCCGATGAGTTTGCAGGCCATTTCCAGTACGGCCCCAAAGCCTTTGGAGAATGTCTGCCCGTCGGCAGTCAGCATCACTCCATTCAGCCCTTCCTAACAAACGACTGCTTGCCGCAATCTAAGGTAATAATTACTGTACTTCTTCAGACTCTGATCGGTGGATACCGATTGAGTCCCTCTTTTCTATTGTTGCATCTCAAATTTTGATTTGATTGAGTCCCACCACACCTTGCAGCCCTCATTATGTCTGAACAATATGTATGTGATGAGGGTAGAGGAAGCGTGCAGTTGGGGGGGGGGGGGGCATCCGATTAAATGCTGCAGACACAAATGGTAAACTGGACCAGACAAGAAAGAACAAAGAAAGCGAGAGAGATAAAATGGCTCTGTTTCAAAACCCAGTGAGCTGCCTATTGCCTACATATCCCTGACGACCTTACTGCGTTTTGAATTATGAGTGGCACTTCCGGTTTGGGGAACTTCCATTCAAAAAGGCTGAAACAAATCATTTCAAATCATAAGGTTGCCCAACAAATAAAGCTGATCTGTCAGTTTGACTGGATGAGCTGTCAATTTTCCTTCATGATTTATTTTCAGACACTTGTAACACTTGGTATTTTAACGTGACATGTTATAACAAGAATATCTATGGCAAGAGCTCTTTTCAGTCTTTTCCTCGTGATTATTTTCTTTTTTCCCTTTGCAATCCGCTGTAAAAGTATGAAAAAGGACAACATGTACTGCACATTTGTGGTCTGTTCTCCCGAATTTAATTTACGATATATTCCATTAATAATTCACTGGAATGCATCTCTCGTTATTCTCCTCAAATCCTCACGTCTCTTTCCAGGTTTGTTTTCACAGGTAAATGCAATTTATTATCAGTCAAAATGACGGAAATCACTTTGAAATAGTATCACGTAATGCTGAAGTTAATGAACATTTTTGATTAAGGCAACATAAGTCACATAATACAGATATATATTACTACAGTGATATTTAACCAAAGACCTTTGGGGTTGTTTGGTCTGTTGAAAGTACCTTGTTGATGCTTTTACACCTTTAAATGTCCTTTTAATGTTCGATGGTTGAAGGGTTGTCATCTCATTGTGACACTTTTTTTAACGTATTGCGTTCATAGAGCGAGCGTTTCACTGACTGTTTACAGCTTAACGGAAGTTACACCCATAATTTGCGCAAAGCGTCATGGGGCGTAGGAATAATGAGGATACGCAGCTGCTTTCTAACTAAGTTAGAACCTCATAAGTGACTGATTTGCAAGCATGTAAACTCATATTTATAATGTTGGTTGACCATCGATTACGATAATGCTGTTTTTTGTGTCTTCCTCTGGTGCGTGACTGATAAGGCCCAATCTGTATGCGCTCACTTTGGGACAGTACAAGCACGAAAAGGTTGCTGTTGAGTTGTATCACATAGCAAAATCAAGTCCCGTCCTACATTTTTTTTCACTCAGATATACGTCACAATAGGGAAGAAAAAATATGATCACAATTTCCGTTTCATGCCAACTTTAAATCACACACAAATATTGGGTACATATTTAATTAGATAATGTTTTTTTTTTTATCTATACTTTTCGGTGTTGAATAAAATATTTGAATATAATAAAATTTCGTCCACAACTTAAGATTTATTTGGTGCATGGATTGCATTCGCTGAAAAAGACTACATGCAATGCTGCCTTGGAATTTGGCATCTTTACTTACTATAATGCTACTACTACGGCTACACAATATATCGAAATGATCGAAATATCGCAAATGTATATATCGCGATATGCATATCGCAACGGCTTGCAATAACTGGGGTCATGAACAAAAGACAAAGAGAAAATCACTCACTGCTCTTGGCTGAATAACTTTTGTAGCTTTAATAAGAATCAGTATATATTTCATTCATGCAGTGAAAACTAAGTGTTTTATTTTTACATTTGATTATTTCAGTTTCTGTTGTTTAATAAACCTAATGTAGGATAACCTGAAATCCCTAAACCCCGTGGTTTACCCTGATATTATATTTGTAAGATATTTTAAGTTATTTTACACACTTTAGGCATTATCGTATCGAATATCGAATATCGCATTATTTAATGAGTTATCGCATATCGAATTTTTCTTCAATATCGTGCAGCCCTAGCTACTACCGTTTGGAAAAGTCTTGGAAGTGCTGCTCGAAATTGTATCAGAACAGAGCGTTCGAGAGAGAGAGAGAGAGAGAGACAGTAAGCTCTATCAGAACTGTAGATGCAATCAGGACGGTTATTAATCTCCAGGTTGTCAGTGTAAGAAACAGCTGAAGAAAAGCTGTCCATTAGTATTGGTGTTCCTCTACCTGCGCGCTGCACGGGCACGATGCAGGAGTAATGCAGGAGAGCCTTGCTGTCTGCTGCCTTCGACCATCACTCTAAGGACGAGAGGTCAGAGAGAAAACAACCGCTGTGTAGACTCCAGCCAGAGCGGCCGCCATTGTCTCCCAGCCGCATATGAGAAAGTTCTCTCTGCGCCTTTTGTCCTTGTGTCAGCAGGCAGGACATTCTAAATTATTTTGCTCAGCTGCCTCCCTGAACTCTTGCTACGGCACGTCAACACACACATCATCCAGACACACACACACATACGCACATCGGAGACGTGAGTGTGTGTGCCTGCACTGCCCTAACATCCACCACAAATCCTCAAAAACACTAATACACACACACACATAACACACTAGCATAACATTAGCTACGGATGGAGCACGGCTCCGGTTTCTTGTTAGTGTATTGATTAGTCGTTTAATTGGTAATTACTGTTCAAGTGCACACCGTTCCCTCGTTGCGAGGAAATTTTGATAACATATTTAGTCATTTGAGCTTGTTGAATCAAAATATTCTGATGAGATACAACAATGCATATTGACATAATTGGCTGTACATTGTTAAACCAATAAGCCACTTACAGTGATTTTACAATGGGATGTTTATCAAACCCCCATAAAGGCCTGTTTATACTGACAGCGCTTAAATACCCGGAGGTTGGCGAGTCTCTGGTTGCTCGTAGGCGTTCCTACTCGAATGCAGTATCCAGTTTTAATCCCATGGTGGATCGCTCTCTGCGCTCTCATTGGTAGATGTCACGTCGCATCATTGCTGATTTGAAAATAGTTGAGCTTTCCAACTTCAAAAATTGAAAATGAATGACATTTGGTATGTTTCTGCAAATTGTATGTCGTCGTGAACAACCCTTTAACTGTGGTAATCAATCGCTGTATTGCTTTTACAAAATAGTAGCAATACGCAAAAAAATTCAATAAAATAAAAAACACCAAGAGTATAGCGGCACAATTTATTTGTTAAAAGATTGCGTTCTCGAATCAAAGACTCACACGACCTTATTACTAAATAACAATTCAGCCATGTCTATGAAAATGATTAAAAATGCAAATTTTATGTAAATTTACATTCATATTTCATATATTCAGGTTTGGTAAATCCCTAAAAAATAAACATTTTACTTCAGAATAGTCAGAGTTAACATGATCTCTATTCTAAGCACAAGTGAATACATGAAAATACGTGTTTCTTAATTTATCCATAAAGTTTCATTGTGCAATTTCTGAGCCACTAGCGCTGCGCCACCTAATGGAATTGCAAAAAATATTGTTTATTGATCTATCTATCTATCTATCTATCTATCTATCTATCTATCTATCTATCTATCTATCTATCTATCCATCCATCTATGCAAATCTGTCGTTCCCATTCTCATTGTCCATGAAAAATGATTATGCTCTATTATCATATGCGTAAACCATCACTGTAGTGGTTAATACCTCACCCGGTGAAGTTTAGCACCAATGTGAGCTATATAAGTACTCATTAAAGAGGGTGATGAAATAGTCCTTAAATGCATGACATTGCACCTTAAATGTGTTTTTCCTCACTTCAGCCGCTCATCTCTGCTGTGGTTAACAACAGCCATTTATCTAAATGGATTTCAACTGATTAACCATTTAAGTAATAATGATCGGGGCAGTGTAGACTCTGCATTAGTTGCTAATTTGATAGGAATGTGTTTCTAAGGTTGTTTACTTAGACAGACGCACACACACACACACACACACACACGCACGCACACACACAGTGAAATTGTCTGGTTCCTCAGGACTGGGGTTAGGGGTTTGTCCAGTCACGTGATGTGCTGTTTTTTAACCTTCTGCCTGCAGACTTTGCTGTCAGCTTCCATCATTTCAACTGAGCTTGGCAGAGATTTCATGAGATTTTTTTCTTTCTTTCTCGATGGAGACAAATCCTTTGGAGAAAAAGCCAAACAATGCCAGCTCTGAAAGCACAGCTCATGAAGTGAGGTGTTTAATTTAATACTTGTTAACGTGGTCTGTAATGCTTTAAATCATGGCAGCATCATTAAAAATGTCTTCATTTGGTATTACGACTGTCTCCTTGAACCGAGTAACAAGTTTGGTTCTGCTTGCGCTCAGATGAACCATGTGTTTTGCACATTTACCAAATAGCCAGGATCAAGGAATAGTTCACACAAAATTGAAGATGTTGTCATTATTTTCCCACCCTAGTGTCACCACCAATCCTGATTGCTATTTTCGATAACTTTGCGTGAGGAACAGATTCAAATTCAAGACGCCTTCCCATTCCACCTTTCAAATCTCCTTCCCCAGCTCTTTTGAAACTAGTATAGATTAACAAATATAGACTTAAATTTCAGTGTGTTTCACATACAATGTTATTGCATGACTGCAATTAATTTTCAGTGTTCTTGACAGACATTTCTGGTGCTTCTTGACAGTTGTGGTCAATACAAACAATGTACATTTCTAAAATAAATTATTTTTTATTTTATTTTTTATTGGCATAGAACCTTTAACATACATGATGGTACCTTTCTAGTGCACAAAAGGTTATAAGGTTCTTTATAATGTTCTTCACACTAAGAAAAAAAAATGATTTTAAGAACTGTTCACTGAAACGTTCTTTGGGGAACCATCAAATAGTATATATGGTAAATCTTTACAATAAGGTTCCATTTGCTAACTGCAGTAGTTAACATGAACTAACAATGAAAAATACTTACAAAGCATTTATTAATCATATTAATCATTAATCATTTACAAATACATTATTAAAATCAAAAGTTGTATCGATTACTATTATTTAATGGACCCAAGCTAACATGACCTAATAATGAACAGTTGTATTTTTTATTAACTAATTTTAACAAAAATGAATAAATGTGTTGCTCATTGTTAGTTAATATTAGTTCATGCATCAACTCATGTAAACTAGTTGGACCTTATCGCAAAGTGTTAGCAATGGTTCTGCTATGACCTTAAAAGAAAAAGATGTTGGAGCCATTTTTTAAAGAATATATGGAAAAGAAAAAAAAATCAGAGGAACAAAATTAAGGTGAGCAAATGATGACGTCATGAATTTTTATTTCCGAAAGCACTTTTCCATTAATAGACATGACAACGAGAATCCAGCCAGTCTGAGGTCGCGATTGTCGGCGAATGGGCTTAAAGAGGGAATAACGGGCAGGCGACAAAGACGAGAGTGAGAGCGGGTGAACGAAAGGGAGAGAAATGAAAGGTTTGGTTTCACATTATATGATGATGTGTAGCCAAGTCCCTTTATGGTCTCGGGCTAACGTCCTAATGGGGACAAGCTCGCAGTGGATGAAGCCCACAGAGGATAAGATACTAAATCTCGCAATAAAAGCAATGTGATTTACAGTAAATTCCAGCAGGCTGACAGCGCCACAGCTGAGGGCATAAACACGCTCCTTTCAGCACAGCTCCTACTCTCGCTGAGAAGTACAATTGCGTGGCCAGGCATGCTGGCTCACCAGCAATGACTTTGATAAATAACCAGGAAGTCCCACTGTTGGCTTAAAACTAGAAGTTGTTCAGTTGCAATTCTGCATTTGTCCTCCTTTAATGGGTATGGAAGTGGCTTTAGCCGTAATCTGGCATTGATTGATTAGGTCTCACTACGGCTCCCACCGCCCCCCTCCTCGCCGTGGAATAGACGCCCGGCCGCAGCTGGGCTCTTGCCGAGCGATGGCTGTATTAGGGCCCTACACGCCTTATTTACCTGCAACACAAACACAGTTAATTCCACTTGGGTGGACGGACAGAGGGGTGGACTCCAGGAAAACAACAAACGAGAAGTGACATGTTTTCGTTGGTGCTCGAGATATCTAGTGAAGAGGAAAACAACCATGTATTCATAGAGCTGTAGCTGGCAGCCGTTAAAGAGACAGAATGGCCACAGTTTACTGCGAATCCAATGAAGTTTCTGAAGTCTGTTAAAGCAATAGCCACGGGTAGGGGTTAGGTGAACAAAGCATAAAAGACACCACTGTTCAATAAATCACTAAATTAATTCATTATAATTATATATAAAAAAAAAAATATTAAAAAACCATCCACCAAACAATAGGTTGACATGCAACATAGCTACTGGACACATTAATATAAAATGCATGTAACATATATGTGACCACAAAACCAGTCACATGGGTCAATTTTTTTTTAAAATTGAGATTTATACATAATCTGTAAGATGAATAAATAAGCTTTCCATTGATGTATGGTTTGTTATGATAGGACAATATTTGGCCGAGATACAACTATTGGAAATCTGGAATCTGAGGGTGCAAAAAAATCGAAACATTGAGAAAATCTCCTTTAAAATTGTCCATTTATGTTCGCGATTGTGCTGCATTCACTCACAAAAATAAATGTTTTATATATTTACAGTAGGAAATGTACAAAATATCTTCATGGACCATGATCTTTAATATCCTAATGATTTTTGGCATAAAAGAAAAATCGATATTGCCTTAAATATACCCGTGCGACTTGTGACTGGTTTTGTGATCCAGGGTCATATATGTGTTTAGTTGCTCTATATCCAGCTTATTCTCAGTACACTCACGTAAAGCGACACATAGCAAATCTCAACTGCCTGATTGTTTATTTTGTCACAAAATATAACTAAATTATTACTCAGCTCATTATATAAAGTTGGATATATAGGTATATCCAACTTTACCTGCATACTGTATACTCGCGTAGTATACAGATAACAATCCATTTGAATCCACTTCTGCAGAATATGAATATGCTAATCAATGACTAGAAGATAACTACACATAAGCTACATAAATTCACCAACTAACCATTCAGAAATGTTGTCTACATGTTGTCACTTCTTCTTGAGTCTCTCCATCGTTCTGACTTCGGTTTTAAAATAAAAGGCTAAAAGTGTTTGAAATGTTCAGTGCATGTGTGTGTGAGGTAAAACGACACGACTCTTGAAGCTCCGCCCCCTGTGCCGGGAGCAGCGGCTCATTTGCATTTAAAGGAACAGACACAAAAACGGTGCGTTTTTGCTCACCCTCAAAAAGTGACAACTTTAACATGCTATATAAAAATATCTGTGGGGTATTTTGAGCTAAAACTTCACACACACACTCTGGGGACATCAGAGACTTATTTTACATCTTGTGAAAAGGGCATTATACCACCCCTTTAATATTTAAATATGTCACGTGTGTTTCAGCGGCTTTGAATGTGGCAGAATTTAGTTTAGTATTCCATTCAGAATGTAGAATTATAGAAACAATCCTTCAGTTGTAAATTGTATAGTCCGCTACAGTTTATGAAAGCAGCAACAAGACCAACAAAAAATGAATCTGTCTACTTATACTGTACATTAATGGTCTCAAGGCTGTCCTTTGTCGCATTTATCGAGTATTCATTCAAATCCGATATAAAAATCAACTCGTGCATATATTGAACCGAAACAGCACCAAGAATTGACCACAAACAAACAGGGTTTGAGGACGATGTTCGACGTAATGAAAAACAATGTTTGTTTTGAATGAGGCGCGGGAGGTTGAAAATGTAATTTCGACAGAGAGCCGGATATTGATTGTGTTTTACCAGCAGCAGATCCATTTTAATTAAATATTAAATACGAATGCAGGACACAAGAGCTACAAGTTGTTTTCAGCTGATCATCGAGCATCTTCTAATAAATCACAATCTGCGCCGACAACCCTATTCTTTAATCAAGTATTTAAATCAGGGTTGGGCTGAAATGCAATTCATTTCACATTCAAAGAATACTTTAGTTATTTTTAACAGGAGGCCTTCGTGTATGAATTTTAATGGAGACACTTAAATGGTAATTATTCTACTCAGACTCAAACGCAGGTAACAAATGGAATTCAATCAGTGGCTATGCATAATGACCATCATTAGGAGACAGAAAATAATAATGACATCCTCTCCGCATTAGAGACACGCGCTCGGCGAACTAAACCCGTAGCCATTATTGATCGCCATGGAGATAAGCAATTGTCACTTTCCCGCAGCATTGTGTGTGAATGTTAAATACAGCGGAACAATCCTCACCCCCCACACACCTTTTGTCTGCTGCTTTTTTTTTTACTTCCATTTTACAGAGTGACAGAATGCGTTCAGTGTAAAATCTTAACGTGAGTCCGGTGTAAATGGATGGATGTCACCGCACATGTTTTTTCTGTCAATTGTGGTTATTGTGCAAAGGTCACGTGACCCTCTTCATGCTGGCTTCGTGCTAATGTGAAAGGTGCACTGACATCACTTTAAACGGTACATATAATATGCAAATGACACCATGGAAGTAGTGCCGCACCTACAGTAACACAGGTGTCCAATAGTTTACGGCACTCATTCAGTACCTGTGGCTGGCTGGTAAAGTCAACGTCGCACAAGCGTGTACAAGTTTGCAGACATGAAGTTAAACATTAAACATGACTGTTTTCAGAAATATGCCTTATATAAGATAGATAATGTGGTAACCTAGAGACAGCAACTTTACATAAAAATCTATTTTATCAGATTAAACTGTTATCGTATGAAATTACTGATCACACATATGTTCTAAAGGATTAATATAATGAAAAGCCAATCAGGAAGTATACAGTATAGTCCCCTGCCAGTGTGTGTGTGTGTGTGTGTGTGTGTGTGTGTGTGTGTATAATCAGTATGTAAACTATCTTTAAATACAAACAAGTGATAGATCAATAGATAGACAGATAGTGTCTCTCTCTGTTTCTCTCTCTCTCTGTGTATGTGTGTGTGTGTGTGTGTGTGTGCGTGCGCGTGTGTGTAAACAGTAAATACTCTGAAGTTTAGGCCAAATATCCACTGGTTAACAACAGCTCTATCAGCCTATATCAGTCTATTACCTAGAATATGAAATACCCCAAATGTTAGAATTAAATGTTGATGCTGAATGCAAGCATAACGCGAAGAGTGTAAAGTTAGTTATGGGTAAATATATGAGAGCTAAAGACACTGGTTATGAGTGAAGATTGAAGAGTGTAAAGTTATTGTAATTGCGTGTCAGGCGGATGCTGTGGAAGGTGAAGGACAATGGTGTTTCGTCTGGCTCTGAGCCAGTGGGCAGCACGCGCTCACTCGCTCCCTCCGTCCTACGGCTTTTTTTTTCCTCTCGGCATCTCTCTTTCTTTTACACATGCACATATTCACAGGTCATTTTCCCTTACACACCTAAACGCTGTCTCTCTCTCCCGATCCGCTAGCTGCAGACCGTTGGCGGCACGCGGTGCGCTGCGTTGCGGTGCCAGGGTCTGAGCCCACCCCAGGTGAGACAAGCTCCGCTGCTTTGATGGATCTGCCATTTCAGCCCTGCTCTGTCCGACAGCAGGAGCCCAGGCCTTCACCCTCTCCCTCTTTCCCCCGCCCGCTCATCTCTTAATCTCAGAGAGAAAATATATATCCTATATCTCACAGATACATCCCTCTGAGCCGGCTGGAACAGCACTCATCTGGAATACAGACCAACAGGCTATTATTTATTTAATGCACTGACAGAGAGAAGGAGGAAGAAACAAATGGCAGAGATGAGATGTAGGCAGTGAGCGGCACACATAAGAGTTTGAGCCAATTAGTCAAAATAGTCAAGAACCTGCGGACGTTTAACGTGGAATGGATTTAAACATGTAAAATGTATTAAAGTCGACATGAAATGTGGATGTTCGCAAACCATGTTTCGTATTTCAATGAGAAAAACTAAGACGGGACTTGATTTTATCCATTTTGGATCTTGAAAAATGGACGTTGCATAACGGAATGGATTGTGATGGTTGATTGCAAAGGGTTACAAAAAAAGGAGTGGGCGTTCACAAACACGTTTTAATTGCTTTAGGTCGCCAAGTTGTTTTTGGCTTTCATACTGCTGGATGTTATGCTAATGCTAATGTTTTGCACAATTAGACATTGCTGATGTGCAAATCTGATCACAAACGGGATGTGCTGTTGTAAATTAAGGTTTTTCTGGTATTTCTGCAGCTAAATGTGGCCCAAATCCAATATTTTTGCTCATATGTGACTCAGATCTGTTTTTGTCTGTTTTGTGAAGAGCACAAACACATGGAGGGCCCTATCTCACACCCGGTGCAATGCAGCGCCAATTCAGGTCTGATGTTTTTGCAATGTGACCTCAGTCTGAATGGTCATATCGGAATTCATGCGGCTTTTACGTCACTCTAGATCGACATTCGTCACAATTCTGCGCTCATGGGAGTCACTTCAAAGATTTTACATACCCAAAGTTATCAAGGCAGTTGTGAAAGGTAGTCAGTGGAGGACAGTGATGTGTCAGAACGCATAAGTATTACAGTGACAGCTCTATAAACAAGCAAAACATCATAAATGTTTAAAAACTCTGCTCTCTTTTTTCACATCCACGTCTTTGTTTTTAATATTGCCTGCCATAAATTCGCTGAGTTCCGCAGCAGATCACACAATAAACAAATGCGTAATCTCTTACTTAAATGTCATCTGTGTTTACTTCCGTATGACAGTGTTCTGTGTGACGTCTTTTTATGTGTAACAGAGGCCAGCTAGTAGTCGCTGTGCGAGTAAACCTCACTCCCCTGATCTCAATTGGTGCTCTAGTCTAGCGACAGATGCTAGAGGCTGCAGTCTTTAGCCTCCTTGTTAGAGCACCTGACTCTTACTCCGGAGACCCGGGTTCGAGGCCCGCACAGAGTGGAGTGAGTAGGTCCCGGGTGGAGGGGTTACATTGGTGCCGTGACCCGGATGGGAGTGAGGTTTAGGGGGGTGAGTGTAACGGAGGCCAGCTAGTAGTCGCTGTGCGATTAAACCTCACTCCTCTGATCTCAATTGGTGCTCTAGCGACAGATGCTAGAGGCTGCAGTCTTTAGTCTCCTTGTTAGAGCGCCTGACTATCACGTCGGAGACCCGGATTCGAGGCCCACACAGAGCGGGGTGAGTAGGACCCAGGTGGAGGGGTTACATTGGTGCCGTGACCCGGATGGGAGTGAGGTTTAGGGGGGTGAGTGTAACGGAGGCCAGCTAGTAGTCGCTGTGCGAGTAAACCTCACTCCTCTGATCTCAATTGGCGCTCTAGCGACAGATGCTAGAGGCTGCAGTCTTTAGTCTCCTTGTTAGAGCGCCTGACTATCATGTCGGAGACCCGGGTTCGAGGCCCGCACAGAGCGGGGTGAGTAGGACCCGGCTGGAGGGGTTACACATGCGGGTCAGTTCAGGACCACGATCTGTTCACACTGGAATCTGATATTGGTCACATTTAAAACAACAATGTGAACAGCTATTCTAATAAATCGGATTTGAGCAATAAATCGCAATTGAGCATTAAGGCTCGTGGTGTGAATGTAGCCTAACTTTGTAAGTCTAGTCTTAGCAGTTTATGAAACCAGCCCCAGGTCAGAGAAAAGTAGTTTCACAATAAGACCAAAAACATGCATTGGCAGCAAACAAGGTCAATATTCATGTTGACATTAGACAAGCTCTTTGTGTTTTACACTCCTATAGTATTTAAAGAAATCAACCAGAAGTATTAGATATAACACTGAAGAGGTCGATGGTTTGCGATATGCTCTTCAGATCTTGCTAATTTATGGACACATTATATACAGACTAAACAAATGCCTCTTTGAGACTTGTGAAAAGGAAAATGTCTTAGCCTCGTGAATGGATATCAACCGTTTTGTTTAAATGTTTTTTTGAGGGTTTTTTAACGTATTGTGCAGTCATGTTTCTTTGGTACATTCACATATGATTATCACTGGGGCCTATTATATTTAAAAGCTTCCTGAAGAAGGTCACAACTGTTAACCATAAAATGTCATTTTCAGCAACAATGGTCAGTGTTCAGGGAGACATGGTCAAAGCACATGGTTTTAAAATACCCACTAAAACACAATTTTGTCTTCCTCTCTCTGCATTCGATGTTGAAGTGGAACTCCTGAAAAACCCACCCATGCCAAGGTCGTTCAATTAACGCCTCTCCCTTTCATGACCGCCAGGAGTGTGTGTGTGTGTGTGTGAGAGAGAGAGTTAGATTCTCTGTCTATCGCGCTAAAGTGCTGTGTCCATAGCCGTGGCGGTCCAACATCCTTTTCACAGCTGGAATATTTTGGGAAATGTCTGATATGCTGTGAAAGGGTCTGACAATCCATATGAGTGAATAGCACAGGGCCAGAGATGAAATAATAACACTGAATGCAAGTAGAGATTCTAATTCAAATTCCAAGAGATTTATTACTTTATCTGTAGCAAGGTTATTCACATTCTTAAAATTCACTCCAAAAAGCCTGTGAAGACAAGATAACTAAAGGGAGTAATGTTTTTGCTTTGCTGCTCAGGTTGATTATATCCCAATATGATATGAGTAAATTGGACTTGCTTGATTATAAGCAACACAAAATCTAAATACCATAATTAAATACAAATATTTGTAATCTTTCATCAAAATATGATAACTAGCTCCATTCCGGTACGTAACTAGCCATATTTATCTGGCACAACAACGAGGAGGATCTTAAATAGGCTAATATAATTAAATTTGAACTGATAATTGCACACCATATACAGCTAATAAAACAAACAAAAAAAAACAGTAAATTTGATAAAACGAAGTAAAGAACAGCAGCATTCAGTAAAATATTTCCCAAAAGCAAAGAAGATGTGCTGCATCTCGTTATCTGAACCTTTTCATTTCCATTAACCTTAATTAATTAACTAAGGTTAATTAATTACTAACTAATTAAACTAATAAAACTAATTAATTAACCTTAACCTTCCATTAATTCCTTAAAAAAGGAATCATATTTCCGCAATGTTAAATATAAGAGAGTAAACTGGTTGTTTACTACATGAATGGCAACTAATAAAGCTAAAAACACAGTCATTTATACAAAATGAAGTAATGAACAGCAGCTTTAAATACAATTTTTTTCCAAAAACAAAGAGCAACATGTTGTGACTCATTTTTTTGAACCAGTTAATTTACATGAACCATCTAAATGAACTGACTGAATCAGTCTTGTTACATATTTGACATGAGAGAGTAAACTAATTGTTTACTGCATTTGCAACTATTGTAATCAATCTTACTTTTATTTGATTAGTCTATTAACAGACCACTGGTTTGGAAATACAAATGTGCAGCACTCAAAAAAAAAAAAAAAAAAAGATATGTTGGCTTTAATTAACTTTTTTATGTCAACAGTTTCCACATAACTGAGTTACGTTAAACAAACATAATTTGTTCATGTAACTTCAACATCATGGAATGAAGTCATTTTAAGCGACCCATTTAAGTAGTCTCAAAGCGAATTTTTAAAGGATCCCTGACATGATTCAGGTATTCATAATTATATATTCATCCATCAATAAGATTTCATTAATTTTAGTGACACACAATTTAATTGATAGACTATAGCTAGCTATTTGCTAGCAGTAGCACATATTAGCATCTTAAATGCTAAGATTTACATGCTCCGTCAGCCAAAGCAGTTAAAAGTACTTGAATCAGTCCACAGCCTAACAAAATGCTCCACTCTTCTCCACAATGGTAACCCACTGTAATGTAAATGGTTCTAACAATTCCAATGTAATTGAACATTAAACACAATTACACACTAATTCAATTCTTCACAATTCAAGTCTTCCCCCTTTTCTCATTTTCTCAAAAAAATATAAAATAACACTTAATTTTAACATTTATTCTCTCTTAATTCAACCATATGCAAAGCATGCTGGGAACTAACAAGCACCGCCCAGTTTCAGTTAATGCAACACAAATCATTCATGTAATCCAACACAAACGGATTAAGTAAACTTAAATTTTACGTATATTTAAGCAGATTGAACACAATCAATTTAAGTTAGGACAAAATGCACAGCAATTGTGTTGCTTAAGCTCATTTTAATTAAGCAATTTGAACTAGCAGCGAAAATAAAAACTTTTCAGTGAGCTTTTGTTGTCTCCATAAAGCACTAAACTGAAAAAAATTGTGATTATCGCCTTGGCAATGAAGTTGTACACGCAATAAACGTTACCGAAAACAGCTACTTAATGCTAACTGGTAAAGGTAGATTGTTAGACAAGCTGCATTGTATAGAAACCAGCTAAGCTACTGTTAGACAAACATAGATTAGTTAATAGCATCACTAATTTCAGTTAGTTACTCCCTAACACTGAATGTCTGTTAGTGTCACTATGTAAATCTGTGCTAATCTGTCATTTGGTTTCTGTGTCTAATTAAATAACTTTATTCCCAGCATGAAGATCAGTCACTGGTCCTTCAATTAGAGTCATTAGCATATGCCAATAGAGACGTTTCATACTGGCAGAATGATGTCAGAGCTTCACTTCACCTCTGATTTTATCTGAAAGAATTCCAACCTTATAAAGAGAGAAAGAGACAGAGAGATCGGGGTGAGGAGGGTCACTTTACCATTAAAGAGTAGAAAAATTAGCTATGAATATGTAAACAAACAAGAAACACTGTTATCACAAAAAGAGATGCAATCTTAATAGGAAATATTTTAAATTATAAATATTATCTTAATATTAAACGGATACCATACAGTAGTTCAAGCTTTAAATTCTGATGTGATGTTTTATATGACGCATTGATAAAAAGGGTCAGTGAAGACATTATAATGTTACAAAAGATTTCAAATAAATGCCACAAAAACATGAAAAATATGAAGCAGCACAACTGTTTTCAACATTGATAACAATCATTTCTCTTGAGCAGCAAATCATCATATTAGAATGATTTCTGAAGGATCATGTGACACTGAAGACTGGAAGTAATGATGCTGAAAATTCAGCTTTGATCACAGGAATACATTACATTTAAAATGATATTACAATAGAAAACAGTTGTTTTTATATCTCACAATATTACTGTATTTTTGATCAAATAAATGCAGCATTACTGAGCATAAGAGACTACACATAAATAAATATAAATACACACAATTTAATGATACATGGTCAAAATGGTCAAATATTGTTGGCCTGCATGGCTGATATATCATTGCATCACCAATTATTTATTGAACATTGATATCTTTCATGATGTTGACAGTGACTTACAGTTTTAGAAAGTATTAGCCATTGCATTTTGCATATAAACCCCTTTCCACAGTAAAATTACATCAGTGCCTCTCATGGCTTATTGCTTTAAATGTACACTATGTAATTTTTTTCGCCGCTAGGGGTCGCTAACCTCTTACAATAACAAAGGCGTAGTTTGATGACGCAACATTTGCTAAGAATTATGGATCTTGTCGTCAACGCCAAGCCGACCGATCTAATAATGTTTATGGATGAGTGAATACATCGATGTTTTTATCATGACTGTGATATGAAGCAGGTCGGGATTGCTAAGAGACAGCTATCAGCTCCACACGCGACGCGAGTCCCGCGGATATAAAAGGAATATGGACATTTCATTCTACCGAACTACACGCGAGTGCAGAATTACTACTCACAGGTCAGTTTATTAGACAAATTAAACTTGTGAGGTAACGCAGCGCTGTTTCACTTGGTCTAACATTACACTATCACACTAAACTGTGTTGAAATGTATGTGTTAGTTTGTCTGTATGAGACTAGCAGTGAGCTAGATCAACATTAGAATAACATACAGATCATATTCTAACATTTTATCATTGTTGAACTATATAACATTGATTAGTTTTATGTAAATGTGCTCACCTGTTTAATAAAGTACATGTAGGAGCGGTCGAAGTCTCGGACGTGGAGCTCTCGGCATCTCGAAAACACCGCGCTGATATTGATTCTCGTTTTAGTTCTCCTTTTTTATCCAAAGTCTGCTTGCCATGGTCAATAATGTTTGAACGAAACCCACAACAGCGACATAGACATTGCGAACTACACAGTTGTCCACGTCTGTCGCCTTGGTTACTATCAGAGGGCTCTGGTTGCTATGGCAGTACGAGCGGAAACCAGGGACAACGTGGATATGACGCCATTGACGGCGACAAAACGGAAATAAAGAAACGGGTCGTGTCTTCGAATTAAATTACAAATTTCTCCTGGTTTGAAATTTGTTGGAAACAGTCGGGATAATGTAAGTACACAACTAAAAAAAATAAATAACATAGATATAGTGATTTTTGCTATTTTTAAAGCAAAAAAGTTACATATTGTGCCTTTAACTAAACAGTATAACAGCAATATGATTTCAAACACCAATGCCAATTTTATTTGCAATCATGCACTAAATCACCAGTAAATGTGTCGCATTAACCAGTAGCTCATCATTTTTCCAAATGCAGTTACTGAACGATCTACATCAGCTGAGGATCTGGAAGTGTTCGGCTCAGCGTATAGCTCGACTTCTCTTTAGCTAGCACTTACCGTGCCATTGATCAGTGTAAATATTAATTAAAATAAGCAGCTATAAATAGAGGCTACATCTCACCTACAGCAGCCTCCTCTAATACCTCCATTACACATATATACACTTGCTCAATATATTGACTGCAGCAGTGAGGGCGAGCTGATAGAAAACGCATGTTTTCAATGTCAAAACAACAAAGCGGGCCGGACTCCTGCTGCAGATATTTTGCATTATAGATCTGAACAGCCAAGAGAAAGATTTGGAAGTGTGTGCGAGGCTTACAAATCACCTGCTTATTATGAAACATAAAATAAAGGAAAGTAGCAAGGCAACACAAGAAGAGTGTTAAAGTTTCATGCAACTTCAAGTCTTGGTTCCTTAAATGTAAGACTAAATTGCTAAGAAACAACAAGATAACAGCCAGATAACCGGGATGATCTCATTCGTATTCGTAGGTAAGCGTACACATACATTTATGTATGTTGAAGCAGACCCTGAATCATACACATTGAATATGAAAACAAATAGCAATACATTGACAGCATAGAATTTGAATGCAATTGAGGTTAATATTCATACAGAACCCCATAGCCTATAACATTTATCAGTGAATGATGGAGAAACCGTCAGAGAAATACTGTTTAGAGGCTAATTTATTTACAGATGAAATTTGGACTGGTGTTATCATCATTAACTAAAACTAAAACCATAAAAAAAAGGTTTTAAAAAAAAACTGAAATTAAATGACCATGAACTGAAATAAAAGAAGTAAAAAAAAAATCAATATTTTATTTCATTTTTCTTTTTCGTTTACTTTAAGCTTGAAGTACTAAAATAACTCAAATGCAATACAACTTAATACGTATAGACATTTATAAAAGAAATATAATATAAAATATTAGAAAATATAAAAATAAAAGCGGATTGTAAGCGAATAATTGCAGTAGTTTACTTTAATACTTAACCAGAATGTATGAGGAGTATCATTATTGCTCATATATATATATATATATATATATTTATATGTTGTAAATAAAACTGATTATTGGAGTATATTTTAAATTCATGTCAAAACTTAAAAACGTCACCTTTAATTCAGTCTGTTACCTGCTGTTTCTTTGTAATTAATGATGAAATTTACTAGCAATTTCTAAATGTGAAAATTGTTTCTATATACATTGTTATCAGTGCACTGAGAAATATTCTTTCAGTCGAGCATTTTAGACAGACGGGCAGATAGTTAGAGGGTAAAAGATCTATATGTGCCACAAAAAAAACCCCACCTCTGTTTTATGCCACGTTGAGTTTACACACAGCCGAATTACGTCCTGATGTTTTATAGTCTTTGCCTTTCTCTCTCTCTCTCTCACACACACACACACACACACACACACATAAGTCATGGTGAGCGATGGACTCCTCAGTGTTTACTCACTCCAAACCAAATGATCTCTCTGCAGCTCTGCCACTTCAGATGTGAAATGGAATTTGCCGGCCTGTTCTATTCCGAGTCCATTTCTCTCACCGTGCGCTTTACCAATTCCCAAATAGAGTTCACTCGCTCACAGATAATGTTTGTGAGGATTGAGGCCGACTCCTCGGCCGTTCAGCAGGCCCTGGGGAGGGACCTCCGGAGAGCCTTGCGAGTGGATTGGAAAGCGCACGACGCTCAATTTCATTTTGTACTATTTGCCAAATTGTGTTTGTTCATTTGAAGATGGTTGGATATCTACATTTAGTTGTGTGATTGAGCACCGGAGCAGGAATTGCACCGACGGCCCCCGTTAGCTTGTTTTTGTGGGCATCACAGTCCACCAGACCATGTTTGAAATGTCACCTGAAATTAACTCCTCTCTGTGTCTGCTATAGCGAAACTAGAGTGACGATCAATCTCCAATCTGACTTTTCTGACGCACTCCTGCAGTGGCGGCCATTGACATTTGTGGTGTACAATAGAAATATTTGAGTTTGTAGGCCATTTACTTCTGCTTGATTGCATTATATGCATGACGACGTGCTAGATAACCAGGATAATTCATTCGTATTCGTTGGTAAGCGTGCCACATACATTTGTGTATGTCGGGGTAGACGTCGATTCATACACTTTGAATATGAATAGCAACACACTGACAGCATGAATGTAAAACTCAGAAACACATAGCATAACATTCATCAGTAAATGATGGAGAAACCGTCAGAGAAAGCCTTATTTGTTTAAAGTTATTTGGACCAGTTATTATTGTAAAACACACTGAAAAAAATTTGGAGTAGGATTTACTTGAAAAAAGCTAGGCAACTTTTTTCACTCAGAAAATGCTAGTAAATTTACAAAGATTTGCCAAGTAAAAACCTAAACATATTCATCAGTAGCTTTAATTAGAAATCTTTAAGTTAAATTTACTTGGAATATGGAATTAAGTAAACTTTACTTAACCTAGTTAAGTGAAAGTAACACAGAAAATAAGTAATTTTAACTTGGCTAGTAAAAGGTTGATTAATATCGATTTAGTTGAAATTTCCTTTGCATTACATTTCACTCAAACAATAATATTGAATTATACCAGTCATTTATAGTATGTGCTTTACTTAGTTTATCTAAGTAATTTATACTACAGCATGTCAGATGTTAAGCATCATGTGAATGCAAAGACCTCAATACTTGGTAGACAATACACAATGACGGTAACATTTGATGGATCGGTTTTGTGTTTGAATGTGTCATTTTGAGCAGAAAATGTACTCGAAATGTCACAAAATGGCAAGTTACTAATCCTGACAACAAAAGCAATGATAAAACAGTGTAAATACAGCTGGAAACCAGTGAAAAATTAACCTCATTAATTATTCAAGGTCCAGTGCATGATGGGAACCCCAGTATCAGAAAAGCTGAGTAATTTTTACTTCATTTTATTGAGTTGATATTTACGCTTTCATTTCTACTCGCTTGAATTAAGTACTGATATGGAATTTACTTCGTTTTTTTAAATTCTTGCCTGAACTAACTTTTTCATGTAAATTACATTTTTTTTTTTTCAGTAGTATTTACTTCACCAAAAAATATTTTTTTACAGTGCATTTTTAAAAAATCATTACTTGAGATATAAAATAAAATACACTGAATTACACGCCAAATAACACTGATTTGGACCGTTTATGACTGAACTGCATTATTATAAAAGCTCAAGTAAAATATTAGTGTCTATTTTACAGTAAAGTGTGTTTCACTTATTTACCCGTTTGTCTATTTGTGTTCAAACCATCTTTGAAAGTCAGACACAACAGAAAGACACCATGAGAATGTCAAATCAGCTCAATGCAGTCAGTAAAAAATTAAGTAATCTCATTTATTAGACATATAAAAAAAACATCCGTTTATGGATTCCAATAAATTCAACGTTATATATTGAACCTCACAAGATTCACTGACATTTGTGCGTCTTTAAAATTGTACGTACATTGTACAAACAAAGGTTTATGTTACAGTGTGTTTTAATGTCAATATCGACACACATATATAAATAGCAATGAATATTAATGAGATCATGTTTGAAGATTTGTCACAGGGGAACCCACAAGTAATCGTCTTGAATCAAATCTCAATATATCATTATTATTATCATCTTGTTTATGTTATAGTTATTGAACATTTCTGTACCCTAGAATGATTTTTGAGGAGGAAAATTTCTAAAATCATTCTAGTTTTAAGGGATTGATTAGTATAGCTTTAATTGTGTTTATTTGTTTTATGTTAAACATGGAGGAATGTCTCTTTTTGGTCTATTTTAAGTATAAATGAGCAGAATTTATTGAGGTTTATGCTTAAAAAGTAAGTAATTAGCCAAATTAGGGGAAAGAAATCTAAACATAATTCACAATTTTGCTTCTCAAGTTAATGATTCTTATTTTAAGAGTTGTATCCCCCCAATACAACAATATTGATTAAGAGCATGATTTTGTGCAGTGCATATTTCAGCTTTACTAACTGAAATGCCTCAGTCTAATCAAACACAAACAGTCCAAACATGGATCTCCCTGATCCGCCCTGGCAGAACCATGATCATCTATTAGTTTTCCATTGTGTTGCTGCTCCAGCGGTCCTTCCGTGAGGACTAAACCTGGGTTTTGTCTGTTAATTGGAGAGCAGAGGGGACGAAACACCATTGATAGGTTCTTCTCTCAATCAGTGCATCACGCTGTGGAGAGAGAGAGGTCAGAGGCTGGATCGGCCCGTGTCCCTGCGGACACCCTTGCTGCGGCCCGACCAACACAGCAAACAATTAAACACACGGCTCTTCTGGCCCAAGTGGCTGGAGCGGTCGAGCCAGGAGAAGCTGCAACCCAGCGGGTTGTTGTTAGTCACTCCTTAGAACAATAAACTAGTGGCCTGAGCAATCAATACGGCCACAGCCGCGACTGCTTCCATTATCAGCTACTCTGAGGCTCGCGGATCCGCATGCATCCCTGAGCACCTGAGTCTCTGTCTATCACTTTCAGCATTTCTCCATCTCGGGGTAATCTCAGAGACTCCAGTCGTCTCACACAGGGACTAAACGCTCGGTGTCTTACAGACAACACTCACTGCATCGCAACAGGTCACTCAGGCACATGCATGATGGTTTTGTCAGCCTCAAATAGCATGCTGTTAGTCTGTTAACAAACCTTATATGCTTACTGGGAAAAAAATATAATAATACTAGAAGTACTTGTGGAAATCGCAAGCTCCTATTAGATAGAATTAATAATTAAAGTCAAATAAAGTCAAATGAAAGCTATGTTTACAAGATACTAAGTTGATTCAATAAGCATGCCTGAGGAAAGTTATCAGTGGGGTTGCCAGTAAGTGTCATAATATATAAATGGCATAAATATAATATAATGATATATAATATGGTATATGATATGATAATGCTATAAATCCACCCCTAAACAATATGTATAATAATAATAATATCCCAAAAAATAAATATAAAAATAACAAATCAGATTGGTTGCTTCATGTCTATTCATGGTTAGGTTTCCCCAGAAGAAAATCTAAACATCCTATTAAAACTGTATATTAAATGTATGTTTATTTTTCTTACTCCAATCTTTTTTTCTTCTTCATGTTTTAAGGTTGAAGTTTTTTTAAAGTTATTTTTGTTCTTGTTGGTGGTTGAGGAAATTTCCCCCTCCAAATAAAGTGCTCAATGTAATTCATTCATTTATTCATTCATTCAGCTAAAAACTGAAATTTAAGGTGATAAATGTAATACTTTCTTTTAGACAGAGAGAGTGTTTGAGCAACCTGTTTGAAAACAGACATTATTTGTGCAAATCTGTTTGGTTTCACAGAGATACAGAAGGTGCACACTTCCGCTTTAAATGTAAATAAAAACACATTTGCAAAATGCAAAACTATAAAAGGCCCGTTCACACCAAGGACAATAACTATAAAGATAGCGATAAAGATAACGGACCGTATCTTACACCCAGCGCAATGCAGCGCCAGGCGCGACGC
The DNA here is from genome assembly GCF_951802725.1 of Rutilus rutilus. Lineage (NCBI taxonomy): Eukaryota > Metazoa > Chordata > Actinopteri > Cypriniformes > Leuciscidae > Rutilus > Rutilus rutilus. The sequence goes on from NC_140215.1 coordinate 4,007,198, forward strand.
AAGTGTTTTTTGCTAGTTTCAGCCCGACGCAGTTATCATTTTCAATGCATTTGCGCCCATTTGTGCGCCCATGAGCTGCTGGTCTGAAAACGAGGTGTGTTCTGGCGCATTGTTGGCGCGTTGCTATTTTGAGGCAACATAAATAAACTGAGCCATTGACCAACTGAACCCTGGTCTAAAGTCAATGGCGCAATATACTTTTTTTTGTTATTTAAAAAGCGCGTTAGTAATGTGCGCCTGTAGGCGGGTCCACAACGCGTGTACACTCTGCTTATTACACACACAGGGACACCTGTCTGCAAACAGCAGCACACAAACATGCCAAATATTTAAAATGAAAGGATTACAATGTTTATTATTATAAATTATAAGGATTACAATTATTATAATCCGGCTTGTCCCGTAGATGGTCTGCTTGCGCACGAGCAGTTCCGTTTGCGTTCTGGAGATGGCTTCGGCCTTTCCACTATCAAATGCCAGGCGTGAGCACAACTGGCATTTAAAGGGAATGGGAGATGAGACTCTTGATTTGTTTAACGCACGTAAATCCCAAAACACACCCATTACTCATTAAGAGAATAGGGACAACCCTTTTAGACCATGCGCCGGGAGCACCGACCATTTTTCCCCATTGTTAAACTAGCAAAAGTGGATTCGGACACACTCTAAGTGAACTTGCATTAGACCATGCGCTTAGATCGTTAAAATAGGGCCCATAGTTCTAAAAATCATTATCAATATTAAAGAATAGCAGACTCCACATCACAATTATACCAATAATGGCACAGAGAAATTATATCGTTGGAATCACTTTCAGAACGATTTCATCCAGCTGATGAATGATAAAAACATTGACAGCCAATCAGAATCCATCCTCGAGCTCGAGCATTTAAAGTGCCAGACAAGTGCGCGCAAGAATGATCTCATCCGCTAGTGTGGATACTGAAATGGTATCTTTATAGTTATCGTTCTTGGTGTGAACAGGCCTTTAGTCTTGGAATTGTGGAGGGATGCCAAAGAAATAGACAAGACCTGAACTTTCATTTAGAAGAGAATTTCTTAAAACATTGAATCCAGCACACACACTCCACCTTTTCAGTGTCTTGCTGTGGAAACAAACGGAAAGATAACACAAAAAGACACACAACACACACAAATATTCAGGGGATTCAGATCCAGCTGTATTCACAGACAGAGAGCAAGTGTTACTTTTCTTCTCTGGAAATAGGTATCTGCCAACACTGTAAAAGCAGCACTGTCAGAGCCATTGTGAAGCTCAATGATCATATTGTGTGCCGGGTAGAGCCGGGGGCATTTAGCACAGAAAGAACATGACAATGAGTGTGTGTGTGTGTGTGTGTATGTGTGTATACCTGCTCAGAAACACAGGCGTCTTGCCTGAGGGGGAAGCTAACAGATCCGCTATCAAAGCCCACACACACACACACACACACACACACACACACACACATAGGTGTGCATACTCAACTCTGATAAAGAACACAAATAAAGAGAGGAAAAAAGGAACATATTTGTATTCACAGGTACAAAGCAGAGAGAAGGAACGAACAAGAGAGCGCGAGGGATGAATGAAGTCAAACGACATTCCACTCTCGTTGACTTTGTTGTTCCACTCTGCGCTGCCATTGTTTGACTGCTGGATAAAAGAGAGTGTTTGTAAAGTGAGACCAGACTAATGCGATCATTACACGGCCCTCATCAACCTCTGTGCCGGAGAATACACAGAAAAAAACACATCATACTATATGACAAAGTCAGTGTTTTGTGGACATACTGGGCCTGACAAGTGAATAAAGTCTCTCCTATTACCTCACTGAAGCATTCATACTGAAGACAACATGATACAACAGCCATTCTGTAATCTGACATGCGTATCAAAACGGGATATTTAACCCTGTAAAGCCTGACATATTAAATCCTCTTTTTGTTTAATGAACTTTTAGAAACATTATTATTATTATTTATTTTGTTACATCGGGCTTTAATGGCTCATACGGTGTGATATTGTGAGAATATGGAGCTTATACTTGACAAGGAAAAAACACCTCAATTTTATTCTGAGCAAAACTACTATTTGCAGCAGATGCTGATATTTATGTGGCCTAGATTTTCATAACAGTATCACAGACTTACACAAATTGCACATAAATATAAGTTGTTGTGACTATATCTCTCCAATAATATGTCTTAGTAAGATTATTTTTAAATGCTTAGATTTATGATCAAATCTCTGTAGTTTGTACTGTGGGGCAAAACATCTAATGCAATGCAATAAAATAAACGTTCCTCAAAATCCTGATGGATCATATTTGATATTCACATATTAACATGATTTATAAAAATAAATAAAAATTGCATACTTATGTGTTATTGCACATAAGTTGCTTCAGGCCAGTAAATGTTCATCCTGAAATATTATTAACAGTATAAAATGTACTCTTACATTTAAAGAAGTCTATAAACTATCAATTAGATGACAGAAGCATTGTAGTAGATTGTGTGCAACAGGTTTTAATCAAACTTTTGATCATGCTGATAATTTAGAGGCTTTAGAAATGTGTGTTTGCAAATTTGATTCAAGTGTTATTTATGGAGAAAAAAAACAAAGTAGGGTGGGACTTGATTTCATCCATCAGGAATTGATTGGATAGTGAAAAGTGTGTTACATGCAAGAATAAAGTAATAAATAATAGACATGTCAAAGGCAGAGCAAAAAAAAAAAAAGTGATTTTGAAATTTAAAATAAAATGCACATAAACACCAAAAAGTATTATGGTAATATTGTTTTTTTTTTTACATTTATCATAGTGCCATTTTTGGAGGAACCTTGGAGTACCAAGTAATGCCATCGCTGTACCATGGTACCACCACAGTACTTTTTCTGTAAGGTTTTTTTTTAAGCATCACATAATGTCAAGCTGTTTTGAATTATAAAACAAAATTGCAGCACTTTTATTTGGTAGTCTTTACCAAATGATGCATTTTGTAAAATGTCTATATTGTGAAACACACCATTAATGTGATAAAATGAGTTCATATCATCCACCCCTACTTTATGCCTATAGCCAAAGTACTACATTCACACACTGATTCTGTCAATAGCATTGTGCTTTTTCATAGAAACTGTCTTCAGTACACACACACACACCCACACCCACACATCTCATACTTGCTATCTAAACACACTTGGTGCATTAAAAATGCACTTGGCTCTTCTCCAACAAGTCGCCCTCGGGGGAGACACAATGCTACAGTGGTTCCATAATTAAGCCATTGGCAAACAAAGAAATAGTCAGCTAAATGCTTCCTGGATATGAATCATAACAGATCTGCTGGGATTTACTAGACGTGAGTTTTTTTCTCAGCTCAACAGACTAATTGGTTCCCCTGCTCATTGTTTGTCATGCACAGTAATATGAAAGCACCTTAACTCAGATCCTTTCAACCAAAACCAAACTCAATTCACACGCATCGGACTGCAGGCACTCCTTTATCTCTCTCTCTCTCTCGCTCTCTCTCTCTCTCTCTCTCTCGCCAATTAAACAAGACTGATACGTTTGATTTGAACCAAGCACCTGTCTGCTGGCATTGATGGAAAACGGGACAGATACTGGAATTATAATTACTCAGTGACTACTCAGTGTTTACATGCACACCATCTTCCGATTACGGTAATCAACATATTCCGAATACATAAAAACATGCATGTCCTATTTTACCACTATTGAGATAATTACTGGAAAAATGCTCTTTGATGAAATGTTAGTCTGAGAAATCATTACTTATAATCAGCACAATTTATAAACTGAGTACATACACACGCACCAAAGTGGAAAACCTAAGTGTAATATATTTAATATACAATATATGCATCCTGACAGATGTTTTCTGATGTAAATTATATCAGCAACTATCAGACTATCATTCTTACAATGAAACTTGATCTGATGCGGTTCAGGTTTCTAGCCAACTAAATAACTCACAATAGTTCACAATTCTCTGCAATAATCGATTCTGATTGGTTCATCAGGTCACTCTGGTCAAATATTTTTTTGTTAAACAAAATAATTAACCCAGGCAACTCCACTCTGTCTTTCTTCTCACGTAATAAGCAATTCTCTTAGCAATATTTGAAGTCCACTTATTTATTTGTTACGTCGCCGTGTAATAAGTAGGATAATGTACAGTCAGACGTTCATTATCACAAAATAAGCCTCTTCAGGATGATACAGATCACCCAGTCAGGGTTTATTTTGTGATAATGACCGGCTGACTGTACATTATCTCTGACTCGATTACTGGATGAGGTGAGCGATTCCTCAGCGCAGAGGAGCCGGTGGGAACGCGCTTTCTGTGGGCTTCAGTGGAGTGTCTACAGAGAGCTACACTTCAACATTACGTAAGCGATTGTTTCTGTAGTACGCTTCTTCTCCAACAGGCCCTTAGCAAATTGAGCTACTTTGGCGCATGAAGGGAGGTTAAAAGAACAACACTTCACAGCTAGAGACTCTGTGACTGGAAGAGAAGAGTTGGAAAATGGGCTCTATTTTTGCAAATTGATGTCCATTTTCTCTCAAGTAAATACATCCTCAAAATATACTTCTGTAGAGATGTGCTAAACAGCACCTGAATATTCATTTTTGGCAAATCCCAAACTGCCGTTCTGAATGCAAATGTGGCAGAATCTATCATCGGCGGAGAGATCGGGTTTGTCCTCTCTGTGGTTAAGAGATACGGTATGTAAACAAAAAAAAACGAAAAAAATGTCCATCTAATGGAAAATGTGTAATTTACCAACGTGATCTCATAAGTACTCATACTTAAAGTGTGTATCAACAGTTTTTCAACCTATAGCCATCAATCCTTTTAACTTTTGACATGCAAATGTTTGAGGTGCATGATATTGAATTCATAAGATAATTTTTTTTTTCATATTTATAAAATGAGATTAATTAAAACCAATCACATTATGCAATGCATTGAACTAATTTGACATTATAACGGTATTATAATATTATTTAATTCTATAATTAAATTTTAATATTTAATACTGAATTCATTAAATTCATCTACAAAGAGGGCACTTTTTTTTTTTTTTACCTTTATTACCTTTATTAGTCCATTATCATTTAAAGATGTATTTGGCATTAAAAGGTCTTTAATGCACAGTGTTTCTCCATCAGAAGATTTGCACATTCCTAAAACTGTGCATATAAAAAAAGTCTTTCGATTTTAAACTGACAATGCTGTCAATTAATAAGCTAATAATAATATGAATATGTAGATATGACCTATGAATATGAATAAGCTCACCCTGAATCTACTTTTTCTCAGTTAAAGTCCACAAAGCTGTTTCCTCAGCACAGATCTGTGAATGGCTGATTTTCCAGAAACTTCTAGGTCACACTTTATTTCGATGGTCCACTATAGTCAGTATTAGGGCTGGGCGATATGGCAAAAAAAAAAATCACGATAATTTTTTTTTTATACGAGTCGATATCGATAATTATCACGATAAAAGTCAAATCTTTATTTCTTTCAAGTTTAAAGGCAGATTTTTGCTCCTAAGTAAAAGTTGTAGAAACAAGAGCGTTAATTGTGGTTTTAAACTACTCTTTATTGTCAGAACAGACAAACACTTGCCAAACAGGTGAACATTTCACAAATCTGAGGTAGAACATTCAAACATTTGTCATTTTTCCTTAACAAAATAAATATCTTTATTGGACAATTAATTTCTTAGTTTCTGCATGTGCTAATTTTTATTTGGTAAAATGTAATATTCTGACTGTTTGATTATTAAACTTAACCATTGGTCATCCAGTATCATGCATTTAGATCATGATAACCACAGATAAAACCAGGCATAGCCTGTAGCACCTCACTATCATGGCAAAATTTAACTTTATGGTTTCTATGGTATTTGTATGAAAAATAGTAGCCTAAATACATTATTAAATACTGTATTATTATATTCCATTAGTCCTTTAATACATTGTCTACATTAATAATATAATACAATTCAATATGTATATCCCACATTTCATGGTGCAGTTAATATTACTAGGCTAACGTTACAGTAAATCCATGGTAAATGATGGGAATTTGTAGACGGAAAAGCCTTCTGACAGTATCGTTGCGCAGTGTTTCTCCTGTCTGTCAGCGCTGTTTCATCTGCCTTTAAACTGGTTTAAATCACTGAGACATTTGTGTTCTTCGCTGAATTCGAGCGCTTCTCACTGGATCTCGTGACTGAGACCGATCAGAGTAAACGCATCTGCTCTAGTGAGCTCGCGCCCATAGACAGTATATAAACTGGACACAGCGACCCCATTGGATTCAACGGAGACAAGTGAAGTCAATTAGAAGCACTAACTTCCTGATGGTCGAGCGTACTGCGCAGACTCACACTGAGCTTGACGACGTAGATGTGACGTGAGCAACCCGTCTGTCTTCTAGTAGCTGTGCCAAGAGAAATCTGAATCATTCCCTTCCGAAACTTGCAGAGACGGAGAGTGTGAGTAGGAGCTGTCCATGAGCTGGAGCAGGAGACACTTTTGCTAAGTATTCTGATTAATTACTTTGTCATTTTGCCTCCACGTCCCCCCGATTGCCCGCGAGGTTCTCCTCCTGTCCATACGGTAATCTCTCTACTGTGCGACAGAGAGTCACGTGGTTATGACGCAATCGTTAGCCTATTTTTACAAAAACTGCTTCTACGGGGCCATAACGTAAGATACAAGGTAATGGAGCCTTTTATACATTTTCGTGTTTCTTTAGAAATAAATAATGGACAAATGGAGTCTTTAAACGCCTCAGATGTAAAGTTATTCGCTGTCAAAGTGACGCCAAAATGAATGGGAGTCAATGGGATGCTAACAGCAGGTGATGGTCTGATAGCCAATGGCGGCGCCCGGGGAAGCTTCAACATAATATGAAACGCTGCCCCCCTGCTCGCGCCGCGCTGCCGTTTGGACTTTGAGCCGAGCGGATTAATGGTCCGTGTGGCGCGCGGTTCAAATGAGTTTCGTTCCGCTTTTGGCGCATAAACATTATCGAACTCTTGATATCGTTTTAGCGAGAAAAATTATAACGCGATAATTATCGTTATCGTTTTATCGCCCAGAACACAGTGTTAGCAGATATTAAGCAGACAGTCTAGTAATAATCTAATTATAGTTGCTAAATAGTTAGTAGAATGTGTAAAGTGGACCATCAAAATACAGTGTTAGCAACTTGTTTTCTGAGAGAACTCATAAAACGCTGAATGCATGGAAGGGTAAATCTGCAGAAACAGACGAGCAGAATCCTAACCGAGTGAACTGCTCACAGATCAACACACAAACACATATACAAACCCAGTACTGTGCAGATCGAAGCTGTGGTTTTGTTTTATTTTAAAGAGCACATGCAGACCGTCGTGATTTTGATCTTTGGCACTGAGGTTGTCAAATGTCAGTAGTCAACACTAATGAAACTCAAAGTAACGTTGATACCATAGCAAATTGTATATAGTTACATACATATTCTAAATTGTAAATATCGGAACACGTTTTCGTTTGTCCACTTTAGACATTCTACTAACTATATGTAACTTTGCAACTACGTGTCAGCTAACTCTGGGTTGGGGTTAGTAGAATAAGTTGACATGTAGTTGCAAAGTTACTTATTAGTTAGTAGTTAGTATTAAATGTAGTTGCATTCTTAGTTCAAATAAAGTGTTACTGTGAATATGAAATATTATAATTTAGTATTATATTAACAAATTTAATTAAAATGGTGGCATGCAACTGTCAGATGTAACTTTTGTCACTAAAACTTTTTGCCACACATCAACAGATTTCTCTCATTCATACCTCATTTCACCTTGTATATGGGATTTTATTTATAGAAAGGTTTTTAAAGCTACAACCAATTTTGGTTAATTATCGGGTGACCCGGCCTCAGACCTGCACCAATTAGCCGATGGTTGGTGGAGGCTTTGGGTCAGAACTGTAATGCCGTTACCTGTGTGCTTATACTGTACTTATGATACAAGACAGAAAAAAGTGAAGGAAAAAAGCTTTTCCTCAGAGCATCTCACTAAATAATTGAAACCGAACAGCATCTATCATCATAAACAGACCTTATAGGAATATTCAGCATTAAATACAAACTCAACTCAAGGGAGAATCTCACAAATACAAGTTCAAGTCTCATTTCAACCCAAAATCCCCCCCCCCCCCCCCCCCCCCAAAAAAGAGATTTTATTTTGTATGAATTGAACAATAATGTATAAATATTGTAAACTTAAATACTGTAATATTGTAAAAATATGTAAAAACTTAAATAGTTAAATTATCTAAACCATTGACTTACAGTAATGAGAATAAGATATATTTAATATGCTATAGCATATTAAATAATGAGAGTTATTTTTGACTCTCATTTGACACTTGATGAGCAAGAGCATTTCAAAATCTGCATTTTTCATCTCAGGAATATTGCCAGGATTAGGCCTTTTCTTTCATTAGCTGATGCAGAAAGGCTTGTCCATGCACTCGTTACCTCTAGGGTTGATTATTGTAATGCCCTTTATCTTGGCCTACCTGTAAAGTCTATTAAGCGCCTGCAACGCATCCAGAACTCAGCTGCACGTGTTCTTACACATACTCCTTCTTGTCAGCATATCTCTGGGGTGCTTAGGAACCTGCATTGGCTTCCGGTCCATGCCCGTATTGATTTTAAAACTCTTATTTTAGCATACAATGCTGTACAAGGAACTGCACCATCATATATATGTGATTTAATTACCTTTAAAGGCAGGGTAGGTAGGATTTTTCTAAAAAAAAACATTCCAAATTTGTTTAAACTGTCTTTATATACCAATACATAATTAAAATGTAAGTACTCTGAAAAAGAGAATATAAAAATCGAGTGACTGTAGACCTTTTAATCTGCAATAAACACAGCTCATTATTTCCATTCACTCCCACCCCCTCCCTTCTGAGCTCCTTCCAAAGCCACGCCCCCAAAACACATGAACGCGCGACGCCAAACGCTCAGGCTCAGCTGGAAGACGCATTTATTACCTGAGACGAGTGGAGAGGAAGAAGCGCAGTACATACAGTGACATCATGTCATGGTTTAGAAGGAGAGAACCCAATCGCAGACCATTTGCAGACATTACAAGGGTTTATTACTACACAAAAACAGAAAACAAAACCCACGAGGGGGTAAAACAAGACAGGATGAACTATTAAGACAGAAAACACTAGACTGACACTCAGACGATAAACTTAGACAAAAAAGACAGGATCAAATACTTCTAACAAGACAAGGCTTTCTTCAGGTAACTCACGGAGGGTATCAGACAAGGATAGACAATGTACCGACACAGGACAGCAAACACAAGGGGATTAAATAGGGAGCAAACTAATCAGGAACAGGTGACACAGGTAAAGCAATAATCTAATGATGACGAGATGAGATAACAAGAGGGCGGGGTTACATGACGAGACAACGCAAGCACACAGCCAAACAAATGGCCATGTGCTTACACACAAAACATGGTTCTGTCATGATCCTGCCTCAAAACAAGAAAGATCTAGGACATGAAGGCAGAATCATGACAGAACCCTCCCCCCAAGGAGCGGCTTCCAGACGCTCCCTAGAGGGAACAAGAAACACGGGACAAGACCGACTGAGACATAGACACAAACCAACAATACATGACAAAAACTAATAAAGGCAGACATGAATACACAATGACAGGATTGGGGTGACATAATAAAAATAAAAAACAAGGAAAAGGAGGCGGAGACAACACAGAGTTCATGGGGGAATGTCCAGGGTGGGTGGGTGGGACTGTGGTCTTGGGTGGACAGGACGATGGCTGAGGGCGAGGGGACCGGGCAGACTTGGCTGGGGACACACGAGGAACAGTCTTGGGGGAAACAGTCTGGGGTGAAGTGGGTGGGACTGTGGTCTTGGGTGGACAGGACGATGGCTGAGGACGAGGGGTCCGGGCAGACTTTGATGGGGACACACGAGGAACAGTCTTGGGGGAAACAGTCCTGGGTGAAGTGGTGACAGAGGGAACAGCTACAGTCGGCAGCGGAGCGAAGACAATGGGTGAGGCAGGTGGTAAGGGAGTGGAGAAAGATGTAGACTGTGATGCTGGGACAGGGCTGGACACAAAATTAGGGACAGGGCTGAACACATTAGCTGGGACAGGACTGGACACAGACATCCTCCTGTCAGCTGGGACAGGGCTGGACACATTAGCTGGGACAGGACTGGACACATCAGCTGGGACAGGCATCTCCAGAATCTTGGCTAGACTGGACAGATACTCGGACAAGGCTCTTGCAGCGATGACAATTGGCATCTCGTGGCTCGCCGAAACCGACCGCAAAACGGCCGCTGCGGGCTCTGGAACAGCGCTTGCAGGAGCGGGCTCTGGAACAGCGCTTGCAGGAGCGGGCTCTGGAACAGCGCTTGCAGGAGCGGGCTCTGGAACAGCGCTTGCAGGAGCGGGCTCTGGAACAGCGCTTGCAGGAGCGGGCTCTGGAACAGCGCTTGCAGGAGCGGGCTCTGGAACAGCGCTTGCAGGAGCGGGCTCTGGAACAGCGCTTGCAGGAGCGGGCTCTGGAACAGCGCTTGCAGGAGCGGGCTCTGGAACAGCGCTTGCAGGAGCGGGCTCTGGAACAGCGCTTGCAGGAGCGGGCTCTGGAACAGCGCTTGCAGGAGCGGGCTCTGGAACAGCGCTTGCAGGAGCGGGCTCTGGAACAGCGCTTGCAGGAGCGGGCTCTGGAACAGCGCTTGCAGGAGCGGGCTCTGGAACAGCGCTTGCAGGAGCGGGCTCTGGAACAGCGCTTGCAGGAGCGGGCTCTGGAACAGCGCTTGCAGGAGCGGGCTCTGGAACAGCGCTTGCAGGAGCGGGCTCTGGAACAGCGCTTGCAGGAGCGGGCTCTGGAACAGCGCTTGCAGGAGCGGGCTCTGGAACAGCGCTTGCAGGAGCGGGCTCTGGAACAGCGCTTGCAGGAGCGGGCTCTGGAACAGCGCTTGCAGGAGCGGGCTCTGGAACAGCGCTTGCAGGAGCGGGCTCTGGAACAGCGCTTGCAGGAGCGGGCTCTGGAACAGCGCTTGCAGGAGCGGGCTCTGGAACAGCGCTTGCAGGAGCGGGCTCTGGAACAGCGCTTGCAGGAGCGGGCTCTGGAACAGCGCTTGCAGGAGCGGGCTCTGGAACAGCGCTTGCAGGAGCGGGCTCTGGAACAGCGCTTGCAGGAGCGGGCTCTGGAACAGCGCTTGCAGGAGCGGGCTCTGGAACAGCGCTTGCAGGAGCGGGCTCTGGAACAGCGCTTGCAGGAGCGGGCTCTGGAACAGCGCTTGCAGGAGCGGGCTCTGGAACAGCGCTTGCAGGAGCGGGCTCTGGAACAGCGCTTGCAGGAGCGGGCTCTGGAACAGCGCTTGCAGGAGCGGGCTCTGGAACAGCGCTTGCAGGAGCGGGCTCTGGAACAGCGCTTGCAGGAGCGGGCTCTGGAACAGCGCTTGCAGGAGCGGGCTCTGGAACAGCGCTTGCAGGAGCGGGCTCTGGAACAGCGCTTGCAGGAGCGGGCTCTGGAACAGCGCTTGCAGGAGCGGGCTCTGGAACAGCGCTTGCAGGAGCGGGCTCTGGAACAGCGCTTGCAGGAGCGGGCTCTGGAACAGCGCTTGCAGGAGCGGGCTCTGGAACAGCGCTTGCAGGAGCGGGCTCTGGAACAGCGCTTGCAGGAGCGGGCTCTGGAACAGCGCTTGCAGGAGCGGGCTCTGGAACAGCGCTTGCAGGAGCGGGCTCTGGAACAGCGCTTGCAGGAGCGGGCTCTGGAACAGCGCTTGCAGGAGCGGGCTCTGGAACAGCGCTTGCAGGAGCGGGCTCTGGAACAGCGCTTGCAGGAGCGGGCTCTGGAACAGCGCTTGCAGGAGCGGGCTCTGGAACAGCGCTTGCAGGAGCGGGCTCTGGAACAGCGCTTGCAGGAGCGGGCTCTGGAACAGCGCTTGCAGGAGCGGGCTCTGGAACAGCGCTTGCAGGAGCGGGCTCTGGAACAGCGCTTGCAGGAGCGGGCTCTGGAACAGCGCTTGCAGGAGCGGGCTCTGGAACAGCGCTTGCAGGAGCGGGCTCTGGAACAGCGCTTGCAGGAGCGGGCTCTGGAACAGCGCTTGCAGGAGCGGGCTCTGGAACAGCGCTTGCAGGAGCGGGCTCTGGAACAGCGCTTGCAGGAGCGGGCTCTGGAACAGCGCTTGCAGGAGCGGGCTCTGGAACAGCGCTTGCAGGAGCGGGCTCTGGAACAGCGCTTGCAGGAGCGGGCTCTGGAACAGCGCTTGCAGGAGCGGGCTCTGGAACAGCGCTTGCAGGAGCGGGCTCTGGAACAGCGCTTGCAGGAGCGGGCTCTGGAACAGCGCTTGCAGGAGCGGGCTCTGGAACAGCGCTTGCAGGAGCGGGCTCTGGAACAGCGCTTGCAGGAGCGGGCTCTGGAACAGCGCTTGCAGGAGCGGGCTCTGGAACAGCGCTTGCAGGAGCGGGCTCTGGAACAGCGCTTGCAGGAGCGGGCTCTGGAACAGCGCTTGCAGGAGCGGGCTCTGGAACAGCGCTTGCAGGAGCGGGCTCTGGAACAGCGCTTGCAGGAGCGGGCTCTGGAACAGCGCTTGCAGGAGCGGGCTCTGGAACAGCGCTTGCAGGAGCGGGCTCTGGAACAGCGCTTGCAGGAGCGGGCTCTGGAACAGCGCTTGCAGGAGCGGGCTCTGGAACAGCGCTTGCAGGAGCGGGCTCTGGAACAGCGCTTGCAGGAGCGGGCTCTGGAACAGCGCTTGCAGGAGCGGGCTCTGGAACAGCGCTTGCAGGAGCGGGCTCTGGAACAGCGCTTGCAGGAGCGGGCTCTGGAACAGCGCTTGCAGGAGCGGGCTCTGGAACAGCGCTTGCAGGAGCGGGCTCTGGAACAGCGCTTGCAGGAGCGGGCTCTGGAACAGCGCTTGCAGGAGCGGGCTCTGGAACAGCGCTTGCAGGAGCGGGCTCTGGAACAGCGCTTGCAGGAGCGGGCTCTGGAACAGCGCTTGCAGGAGCGGGCTCTGGAACAGCGCTTGCAGGAGCGGGCTCTGGAACAGCGCTTGCAGGAGCGGGCTCTGGAACAGCGCTTGCAGGAGCGGGCTCTGGAACAGCGCTTGCAGGAGCGGGCTCTGGAACAGCGCTTGCAGGAGCGGGCTCTGGAACAGCGCTTGCAGGAGCGGGCTCTGGAACAGCGCTTGCAGGAGCGGGCTCTGGAACAGCGCTTGCAGGAGCGGGCTCTGGAACAGCGCTTGCAGGAGCGGGCTCTGGAACAGCGCTTGCAGGAGCGGGCTCTGGAACAGCGCTTGCAGGAGCGGGCTCTGGAACAGCGCTTGCAGGAGCGGGCTCTGGAACAGCGCTTGCAGGAGCGGGCTCTGGAACAGCGCTTGCAGGAGCGGGCTCTGGAACAGCGCTTGCAGGAGCGGGCTCTGGAACAGCGCTTGCAGGAGCGGGCTCTGGAACAGCGCTTGCAGGAGCGGGCTCTGGAACAGCGCTTGCAGGAGCGGGCTCTGGAACAGCGCTTGCAGGAGCGGGCTCTGGAACAGCGCTTGCAGGAGCGGGCTCTGGAACAGCGCTTGCAGGAGCGGGCTCTGGAACAGCGCTTGCAGGAGCGGGCTCTGGAACAGCGCTTGCAGGAGCGGGCTCTGGAACAGCGCTTGCAGGAGCGGGCTCTGGAACAGCGCTTGCAGGAGCGGGCTCTGGAACAGCGCTTGCAGGAGCGGGCTCTGGAACAGCGCTTGCAGGAGCGGGCTCTGGAACAGCGCTTGCAGGAGCGGGCTCTGGAACAGCGCTTGCAGGAGCGGGCTCTGGAACAGCGCTTGCAGGAGCGGGCTCTGGAACAGCGCTTGCAGGAGCGGGCTCTGGAACAGCGCTTGCAGGAGCGGGCTCTGGAACAGCGCTTGCAGGAGCGGGCTCTGGAACAGCGCTTGCAGGAGCGGGCTCTGGAACAGCGCTTGCAGGAGCGGGCTCTGGAACAGCGCTTGCAGGAGCGGGCTCTGGAACAGCGCTTGCAGGAGCGGGCTCTGGAACAGCGCTTGCAGGAGCGGGCTCTGGAACAGCGCTTGCAGGAGCGGGCTCTGGAACAGCGCTTGCAGGAGCGGGCTCTGGAACAGCGCTTGCAGGAGCGGGCTCTGGAACAGCGCTTGCAGGAGCGGGCTCTGGAACAGCGCTTGCAGGAGCGGGCTCTGGAACAGCGCTTGCAGGAGCGGGCTCTGGAACAGCGCTTGCAGGAGCGGGCTCTGGAACAGCGCTTGCAGGAGCGGGCTCTGGAACAGCGCTTGCAGGAGCGGGCTCTGGAACAGCGCTTGCAGGAGCGGGCTCTGGAACAGCGCTTGCAGGAGCGGGCTCTGGAACAGCGCTTGCAGGAGCGGGCTCTGGAACAGCGCTTGCAGGAGCGGGCTCTGGAACAGCGCTTGCAGGAGCGGGCTCTGGAACAGCGCTTGCAGGAGCGGGCTCTGGAACAGCGCTTGCAGGAGCGGGCTCTGGAACAGCGCTTGCAGGAGCGGGCTCTGGAACAGCGCTTGCAGGAGCGGGCTCTGGAACAGCGCTTGCAGGAGCGGGCTCTGGAACAGCGCTTGCAGGAGCGGGCTCTGGAACAGCGCTTGCAGGAGCGGGCTCTGGAACAGCGCTTGCAGGAGCGGGCTCTGGAACAGCGCTTGCAGGAGCGGGCTCTGGAACAGCGCTTGCAGGAGCGGGCTCTGGAACAGCGCTTGCAGGAGCGGGCTCTGGAACAGCGCTTGCAGGAGCGGGCTCTGGAACAGCGCTTGCAGGAGCGGGCTCTGGAACAGCGCTTGCAGGAGCGGGCTCTGGAACAGCGCTTGCAGGAGCGGGCTCTGGAACAGCGCTTGCAGGAGCGGGCTCTGGAACAGCGCTTGCAGGAGCGGGCTCTGGAACAGCGCTTGCAGGAGCGGGCTCTGGAACAGCGCTTGCAGGAGCGGGCTCTGGAACAGCGCTTGCAGGAGCGGGCTCTGGAACAGCGCTTGCAGGAGCGGGCTCTGGAACAGCGCTTGCAGGAGCGGGCTCTGGAACAGCGCTTGCAGGAGCGGGCTCTGGAACAGCGCCTGGGACAGCTAGAGATGAAGAGCGAGAGGCTCCCTTTCTCCTCTTCTTTCTCCTTGAACGCGAAGCCGAATCTGTAGCTGGGCTAGCGACCAGTTGGAGATGTTCAGCTGGAACCGTAACAGGAGCAGGGATGGCGTTCTCGGGCAGCGCTGACTCGGTCGAGGAAGACTCAGACGGGGAATCCCAGGAAACTCGTCTCCCTCGTTTACCATGGAGAACAATGGGAACAGAAGAGGCCTCAGGAGAAGAAGTGGAACCAGCCTTATCACCAAGGGCAACAACGGCCAGGACGCGACCCTCTGGGATCACAGGAAGCTTGGCAGATGTAGACAAGATGGAGCCCCGCATCTCCCTTCGAGATAAACAGTCCACCAGGTCAGTAAACGGCCGGTCTACCAACTGCTCTCGTTCAGCAAGAGGCGGAGGAGTGTTGAGACTCGCTATGAAGTAGCGGTTGAGAAGGGTGTCAGGGAGGAAGAGTCGCTTCTCATGAGCAACCCGAGCGTACTGCCTTATGGACCTCTCTCCCTGAGGCGGAATCGGCAGCTTACCGATCCTGACATCTGAACACGTCTTGTGCCACCACTCCTTTAAAAGTTCCGCTTGGGACTCAACGGGCGAGGACCTTCTGTCTGCTGGGTTCGATGATGGTCGGTACATTCTGTCATGGTTTAGAAGGAGAGAACCCAATCGCAGACCATTTGCAGACATTACAAGGGTTTATTACTACACAAAAACAGAAAACAAAACCCACGAGGGGGTAAAACAAGACAGGATGAACTATTAAGACAGAAAACACTAGACTGACACTCAGACGATAAACTTAGACAAAAAAGACAGGATCAAATACTTCTAACAAGACAAGGCTTTCTTCAGGTAACTCACGGAGGGTATCAGACAAGGATAGACAATGTACCGACACAGGACAGCAAACACAAGGGGATTAAATAGGGAGCAAACTAATCAGGAACAGGTGACACAGGTAAAGCAATAATCTAATGATGACGAGATGAGATAACAAGGGGGCGGGGTTACATGACGAGACAACGCAAGCACACAGCCAAACAAATGGCCATGTGCTTACACACAAAACATGGTTCTGTCATGATCCTGCCTCAAAACAAGAAAGATCTAGGACATGAAGGCAGAATCATGACACATCATGTCAGAATCACATGTAATAAAATACCTAACTTTATCACTATGAATATAAACAAATAAGATTTCTTTTAGTACTCACTATCAAGCAAGCATATCGATACTGGTAAAGTTTGATTCGGTAACGAGCTATATTTATAGGTAACGAGCTATATTTATAAGGCAAAACTAAAAACAGGTTGCATTGATACACGTTTTTCCATTACCATCAGTTACACTGTGATGAAGGTGAATTTCGTGTAAGATTCATAACATATACAGTGTTTTGCATGTAAGAGTTTCCATGATGAAAACATTGTTGACTCTAATGAAGACTAACGTACACTCCGAGTCCGGAGACAAGTACCGCATCGTCGGTTCGAGGACAGGTCCGGGGTTGAGGGCGAAGCAGAGGAGGTCGTTCAAGAGTGCGGGCAGGGTCCGAGGAAGTAGTTTTTGCCTTGTTTGCCTTCGCTGACTGCATATGCAGGTGCTTTGAGCTGAATATTTCCGGGAACGGTGACATGTGATGAGTGCACGCAGGGCAGCGCACGCAGTGGGGCGCGGGCACGAGACATGAAGACATCTGATTGGTTCTTTACACTCGGACCGAGTGGCAGTGATTGGTCAGAGTTTTTACTGTCCTGCAGCTGCTACAGAGGTCTGATTGTTTTCATTCCTTTTTCTGAACACATAATGAATTGACTACTCTCAGGATGGAAGGACCATTTCACCCAGTATAAAAAAAAGTGTTTCTGAACAGGATTACCTACCCTAGCTTTAACTGTTAGGAATGCCCCAACATTAGGTAGTTTTAAGAAACATTTAAAACCCCATCTTTTTAAGATAGTGTTTGTGTCTTAATTGGAGACACTGGATGCATATTGTATTCTACCCCTTGTTGGAATTATTATTATTATTATATATATATATATATTTTTTTTTTTTATGGATGTACTTTTGTTCTGTACTTTTTGTAGCGCTTCGGGTATAAGAAAAGCGCAATTTAAATAAAATGTATATATATATAAAATATATATATTTATTTTCCTAATATATATATATTTTATATATATAAATAAAATCATATACAAAACTTTAAATATTGTGCATGAGTCATATTGACAATTTATGGTATACTTTTTGTTTGACAATATGACTATGGTATGTACTATTGTTGAATGGAAAAAAGCTGCATGAAAGAAAATCTCCTTTTGTGTTTTAAACAAAAATTCCAGACTACGGGTGTGAAACGATATGAGAGAGAAAATAATGACACAATAATGATTTGGGTGATTTATTCCATAAAATAACCATGATTAAACAATATTTTTTTCCTGGCCAGTTCTGTAAGAAAAAGGAAAACAGCGGTCCGTGAATGGCGTGCAAACACGAACATTTCTTGATCCATCTCTGTCTCTCTGTCTGTTTGCCTGCAGGGACTTTGCTTCACTCATTCTGCTCACAGAGGTCTTGCCTGCAGGCAGCCAGAGAGCCAAAGCAGCAACAAAACAGCTTGCTACAGGCTTCTTCACTCCGCGCCATTCTAACACACAGACGGTAATCGAATCCTCTGATTTCACTAATGCACACAACACACACTTGAAGAAACACAAAGACACTTTAGACACTGTTTGAGGCCTCTTATTCCTCTTATTTATTATTTTGATGCTTAATTCCCAGTGCAGATCAGCTGCTTGTGATATGAGATGAGAGACACTCACTGCTAAAGTGCTAGTACTGGTTTTGCCAAAAATGGTCAGGTTAGAGGCATACAATCTTTCAAAGATAATCAGACCAGACTTCTGTTTTGAGGCACTTAGAAGCAAGTAAAATAGATAGTTATCCATATATATTATACACACAAACATAAATTAATTATTATTATTAAGAATGCAACAAATCTATGCTGTATGCAAAAACATACTGTCCTGATTCAGAATGGAAAAATGTTTATTAATGATTTCAGTGTTAAATCAGATGCAGACTTCTTCCATGCACATGGCTACAGGTGAGTCATCATCTCCTGTAAACAGGTATCAGCAGCATCACACAAGAACATGAGACATCTCGTCAGGAGGTTGCTATGCTGTTGCTAAGGTTTTCTGAGTGTTTTAACTCTTTGCTGTGCGGTTACTAGGTTATTCCAGGTGGTTTCCAGGGTGTTGCTATGCAGTTGCTGAAGCATTCTAAGTGTTTTAACACTGCTATAAGTTTACCTGGGTGTTGCTAAGGTGTTCTGAGTGTTTTAACACTGGTGTGTGCTGATCTGGTTGTTGCCAAGGTGTTGCTATGCAGTTGCAAAGGTTTTCTGAGTTTTTAGCATTTTGCTGTGCAGATACTACTGTAGGTTATTATGGGTGGTCGCCAGGGTGTTGCTATGAAGTTGCTAAAGCACTCTGAGTGTTTTAACACTTTATGTGCCTACCTGGTTGTTGCCAGGGTGTTGCTATGCAGTGCCTGTGGTGTTCTGAGTGTTTTTACACTTGGCTATGCAGTTACTTAGTTGTTGCCAGGGCGCTGCTATGCTGTTACTAAGGTGTTCTGAATGTTTTAACACTTGGCTATGTAGTTACTAGGTTGATAGCAGGGTGCTGTTATGCTGTTGCTAAGGTGTTCTAAGTGTTTTAACACTTGGCTATGCATTTACTTGGTTGTTGCCAGGGCGCTGCCATGCTGTTGCTAAGGTGTTATGAGTCGTTTAGCACATTGCTATGTGCTTACCTGGCTATTGCCAGGGTGTTGCTAAGGTGTTCTGAGTGTTTTAACACTTTGGTATGTGCTTAACTGGTTGTTGCAAATGTGTTGCAAAGGTGTTCTTAGTTTTTTAACAATTGACTGTGTGGTTACTACTGTAGGTTATTCTGGGTGGTTGCCAGGGTGTTGCTATGCAATTGCTAACGCATTTTGAGTGTTTTAACACTTTGCTATATGCTTACCTGGTTGTTGCCAGGGTGTTACTATGCTGTTCCTGAGGTGTTCTGAGTGTCTGAATCACTAATAGCGGCAGTACTAGTGATGCTTGACTTAAACACAACTGAATACACTAAAATAAGATCTGAGTAAAGACTGACATTATAGATGAACAACTTCTGCATGTCCATGAGGCGGACGGCAGCTCTCCTCACCAGTTCAAGCTGGCTCTCTGCCATTCCTGAAGGTGACAGCAATAGTGCCGACGTTTCATTGCAGGATGCACGCACACACTCGCGCCGAGGGTGTCTGTGAATCTCAATGTCAACTGTGTTACAGCGTTTACAACTCGACAGAGTCAAGTTGACTCAGCACATTCCTTTCCCGGTGGTCAGAGAAAGACGGAGATGAAGAAATTAAGTGTGAAGTGGAGCAGCCTAACTGAACCCTGCCAGAGTGCCGCTGTTCCGACACTAATTATTGATTGGATGATTAGGGCAGATGAAGAGATCTCTTTTTGAAAGCGCGGCCTGTGATTGTGCATCCCGCACGCGGCTACAGAGCAAGCGCAAGTGAGCGATGGAGCAATCGATACTTTCAATCACGTTGAAGAGCGTTGCTGTCAGTCACGCTATAGTGAGGTGATTAGGATTGAGTCTTAAGACAGTGAATAAGTTCCCGCGGCTCTCTCCGGAGCCTCCTTCAGTTTCCCGGGCACCTAATGAACTCACACGGAGCGGCACGACATTCTGTCTGCGCTGATCCTGCAGTCAGACCAAACTAGCACAGCGGTGCACGAGGGATAACACACGTTACTCAACATCACCAAAAACGGGTTCGTTCTGACTCTGAATTCTGATTGGATCAGCTGCGTTTAAAGTCGTTGCACACGTATAAACCTCTGACTGCACATTCTATTAATGCAAACATAAACAGCCTACATTTAAAGGGATAGTTCACCCAAAAATTAAAAATCAATTACACACCCTCAAGTTGTTCCAAACCTGTATGAATTTCTTTCTTGGAGAATATGGAAGTCAGTGAGGTCCATCAACTGTCTGGTTACCAACATTCTTCAAAAGATCTTTTGTGTTCAGCAGAACAAAGAAACTCATACAGGTTTGGAACAACTTGAGGATGAATAAATGATAACAGAACTATCCCAGGTGAAAAAGACATACTATTAAATGCATTAAAAATGTACTTGAGGTTGTTTTTAGTACAATACAAATATACTATAATGCATTTTTAATACATTTAACAGTACGTCTTTTTCGCCTGGGATATCCCTTTAAGACTATATTACTTGGTAAAAAAAATTCTAATTATTTATATTATAATTAGGCCTGGTTTCACAGACAGGGCTTAGATTAAGCCAGGATTAGGCCTTAGGTCAATTGGGGCATTTAAGTAGCTTTTTATAAATGTGCCTTAGAAAAAAAAGCATTACTGGTGTGCATCTTGAGACAAAACAATGGCACTGACATATTTGAAGATATGCTAGTTCAAGTTGCTTTCAGTAAAACCAGCTCAAACATGCATTTTAGTCTGGGGCTAGATTTAAGCCTTGTCTGTGAAACCAGGGGTTCAAGTGGTAAATTAAAGTAATTAATTAAAGTATTATTTGTGCTTTTTTTTTTTTTTTTTTAAAGCAATAATCCACAAGATTCTGTATGTTACATTGATTTTACCATGGTAACTGTACTGAAACTGTAAATCACTGTAACACACGGTCTCTTGTGGCTTATTTCTTTAATAAGCAGCAGCTGGGAGAAGCAGATGAGAGGTTCATATGAAGGACTGGAGCTTGTCATGGAGAATCTGTCAAAGGAGGAGCGACGAGCACAGGTAGTGGCATTATTTATCAAACAGAAGTCATTCATCATCATCTAAAGTCAACATGAAATCAGATTTCTATTTCCACATTTAACACAAATTCCTGTATTAATGCATGATTCCAAAATAATAAAAATCATGAAAATATTATAATAAGTAAAATGGTTGATTGGCATTTCACCTTGACTTTAACAAATCCTGGTTAAACGGTGTGTGTTTATATGTGTTTGCATGTGCAGGAAAGGACAGATAAAATCAACAATTCTGCAGTGAAAACAAGCAGATGCAGTACATACAGGTATGAACGGTTTGTTTTAATTTTTCCTCAAGCAAAAGTCTGAATTCTAATGAGCAAAGCTGAAGAGGCATATTGAAATCGTTAAGCAGAAAATCCTTGACCTTCTTCTTCTGTGTAAAAAAAGAAGAAAAAGAGAAAAAAAAAAAACCAGAAAGCAAAACAAACTCTGTCTGGCTCTCTCTTACGCCGACTGTCAACACGTCTCTTGATGTGGCAGCATCAGACTGTGTTTATTGTGTTGCTTCGGTGTGATAATAACTGTAATCGCTGTGTGGGAATTAGTGGAGAGTATCTAGTGGAGAGAGACAGCGAGAGAGAGCGAGAGAGAGAGACAGATTGACAGAGATTAGAGGTGGGCTCTGCTGCTGTCTCTTTGTGTGGTGCCTGTCTGTCAGCCAAGAAAAGAAGAAGAAAACGCTGCTCTGCCTGTCTCTCCGAGTGCTGATCTTGTCCTTGTCAGCCTTAAAAAAAAGGGCTCTGAGCCAGAATGCCTCATTGTGCGCCAGTGATTCCAAAGGCGGATACCACAAAACACATTAAGGGGAGGATGCACATACATATACTGTAAACAAAAACAAAAACAAAATTTCCTGCCAATGTATGCATTGAATATATACATTGAATTGTACAGCAATGATGCATTCATTGATAAAAAGTCACAAAGATCCTAAGCAGCACAACTGTTTTCAGCATTGATAATATTAACAAATGCATCTTGAGCAGCAAATTAGCATATTAGAATGATTTATGAAGGATCATGTGACACTGAAGACTTGGAGAAAATTCAGCTTTGCATCACAGGAATAAATTACATTTTACCATATATTCATATAGGAAACAATTATTTGATCATGTAATATTATTTCACAATTTTACTGTATTTTTGGTCTTCCTTCAAATACATTTGAAAAAAATCGCACCAACCCCAAACTTTTGAACGGCGCGTTATATCAGCCCCCGTACATATGAGCATAATAAAGCTTTGGCAATCCAAAGCTTCTATTCGTTATCATGCCAATAAAGCCACTAGAATCTGACAGAGGAATCAGACAGAGCTGAACACATCGAGCGAGATTAAAAAAAGCGTTGAGAAACCGGGTCCGATTTCTTGCACGCCTCCACCCTCCCCCATCCGCTCCCCTTCCCCTCAGCCTGACATCGGCTGGCTTTTGAGGGAGCCGCTGACTTGTTAGTACTCTAAGCAACACGAGGAACAGATGTGTCCCTGGCAGTGGATGGATGGTCACACTCCATCTGGCCAGTGCAGCTCTGGACAGGGATGATGAATACAGCTTCATCACTGAATGACTGTCATCAATCCGTTCTCTCTGACAGCATCAGGCCCCAGGTGGAGCCGCCCAGAGAGAGGCCATTCCAGAATACAGGTCAATCAGCACCAGCCCAAGCCAATATTAGCTCTCGATATATAGAACGCTGGACGCATTATGCCGTGAGATCAACTCTAACACCGTGTCCTAACTACACGCGACGCGCGATAAATGTATCTTTTCCATGTTAATCAGAGTGTTTGTCCTAACCAGCCGCGACGGCGACACGCGACGATTCTATTTTAGAAAAGGTTTCTATTTTTCTGCGACGTTGCGCTGGAACAACAAACACAAAGTGTGGCAATGTTAACCTCAGGTACTGTTTATGTGCTTTATTTAATGTTAAAAGCGTGCAATGTGACTTTGAATATCATTTAGTGCTCCAGCTTTGTAGCTGTAAAAGCAACAATGGATAATTCACCTCAGATCTTGAAATTAAACAAATGGAAACAAGAACGTTCAAACTGTGAACAAACAAGTGTATTCTTTGACAAAGACTGTTTTAGTAACTCGGTAGCCTATGTGTTTATGTGTTGAGACTCCGCCCACACGCTGTTCTGATTGGCTGTGGGTTTTGATTGATTTTGACGCATCTCGCAGTCGCGTCGCATCTGGTTAGGACACTGTGTAAGCTTCACAGGAGAGCTCGGGTGAGGAAAGATGGGCTAAATCACAAGGCTTTGATGTAGACGCCGTGGATTTATGTGCACGCAGGAGGCTAACACCATGTTTTCCGACGGAATAAGAATGAAAGACAAAGCAATGCTAGAAAAGAGACCTGTGAACAGACAGAGCTAGTTAACCATCTAACGAATATAGTGCCATAGTGAGCGGCCTTGGTTTTTTCCAAAAAATGTTTCAAGCAAGATTTTTAAGCCTTGAAGTAAACCAGCTCCGTTAATCACGTTACAAACATTAATTTATAGCAAATAGGGTGTTTTGCGCATCAGAAACAAAGACAAAGGCGTTGTGAACACACTGAACAAAACTGGCTTTGAAACTATTTCCACTCAGAAGTTTCACAAATCATTACAAAGAAACAGCAAGTGTGACACATTTAATTAAACATGAATTGGTAACACTTTACAATAAGGTTTCATTCATTAGCATTAGTTACCTACATTAGTTAACATGAACTAACAATGAAAGTACTTCTAAAGTGTTTATTAATCTGTTCATTTCAACATTTCATAAGTTCTATCTGTTAATGTTATTTAATCGATCTGATCTAACATGAACAGTTGTACTTTTGTTAACAACGTTAACAAAGATTAATAAATACTGTAACAAATGTATTGCTCATTGTTAGGTTATATAGTCAATGCATTAACTATTGTTAACTAATGGGACTATATTGTAAAGTACCCGTAAAATTCTAAAGTGGAAAGACTGAACTAGTATTTTCTTATAAAACGTATTATTAATGTTTGTTTTATTTACAACTTCACAAAAAATAATTTTTTACGGTGTATAATATACAATCTTTTGTAAAGGAATGAACCAATCATCCCATGAAGCTGCATTCGATTCTCAGGGAATGCATGAACTGATTAAACGTTCACATTAAATGCAAATTCGCTATGGATAAACATCTCCCAAATGCGTAAATATAAACGTAAGCATTGCAAATAACAATCAAATCGGCAATGTACAATATAACTGCCAATATGAGATTTTAATGAATATGGGTTTAAAATATAGTTTATTTGAATACTATTGCACAATGTTTAAATATATATGTTTTTGAGAGTATACATTGATTTCTCGGCGACGTGTGCGACGTGTGCTTGCGCACGCAACCAGGAGGCAAGAAAGACCCGCGGTCTTCGTACCGGAGTAAAGGCTTTAGGCTAGTAGCATAGTGGTGGTGTTGTCGTTAAGTCAAAATGCCAAGGAGTTGTTGCGTGGTCAATTTTTAGCCGTAAGGATGTAACCAAGTCCCTTATGGACATACACCCAGGCATCATAAGGCTTTAATGCCTTGCCTTTGACTAGGGAGCACATCTGACCTCAACACGCAAAAATCCGGTGCAGCATCAAAGTATTTGACGAGCTGCACATGACCACATAGCACGTAGTTGTATGCATCAAGGGATTTGTACGCTCTAATCATTTCTCTTGTATACACACTTGGTGTCTGAATAAGATAATTATATATATCAGGCCATACAATTGCTGGCCACTTCTTGTCATCCACAATCCAAAGATCGTCATGTATTGCGTAGGGATCCGGCAAGATCTCACCATTGCTGAGAGTAAGTTTTTTAATATAATCGCCACGGTCGGAGCGAGGTACTAAGGCTTCCCACATAATCCATCGTCAAATCTTTGATTTACAGTAAAGTAATGTTATATGTGTGCAGTCATGAAATGTTGCAGGTCGTAAAGTAACGTAAACAAGGTTAACTTATATAAAAGCAAATTCGGGCTCTATAGATGCTGCACTTGCTAACATTGGCTATTACATTACTAACTTAGTCTAACATGATAATTCATAAATGCATCACAGTATGTCCGGATTTTGATTTGTAAACAGTTGTACGTTTTACATGTTATATTAATATGAAACACAAACAAACAGATCCAACTCTGAAATTGCAGTTTATTATTGAGTCAATAAGAAATTACAAACAATGCGAAATCTACGTTAATTACAATGTTCTTTTACAGAACTCGGCATAACAGATAGCGGTTTTTTTGCCTCCTGGATGCACGCGCATCCGGTATTGTTTGTATACAAGAAACCCGTGTATATGGAGACCAACTTGATTATGTCATTTGCAATGCATCATGGGAGTGGCCAGTTGCTACTGAGCTCTTTTCGCGTTATTTACGCTTCCGGTATTTTCCTCTGTGACTATGGTTATGGAGATAGCTTTATAGAGTGGATAAACATGAAAAAAATAAACAAAAATTTTAGGCCAACCAATATGGGTTTTTCAGTAAACGATTCTTATGTTATTTTTTTAGTACTTTATTTTATTTTTATTTTTATTTAATAATTATTTATATTAAGTAGGAATGTTGTATTTGTTATGTATTTCGTGTTGTTCCTTTGGATAGTATAACAAAAGTGTATATAAAAAAAAAAACTAAATGAACTTAAATTTAAATGAAATTCCCCTAAAATATTTTAAAACAGAAATTTCTCATTATCCATGCACAACAGATACACAAAGAGCTAATGCTCCTATAGAGAGCAACAATCTCAGGTTCCAGAAGTAAAAAAAACTCATTCATTCTCTCCATAGGGAAATTGATTTTGAACAATAACTTTAAACCTTTAAAGACAGACCTACTGTGAGCTACGAGGGTGTTAATACACGGTATCTGCTTCTGTTGAAGCCGTCGGCCCGCAATATTTCAGCTTATTTTTTGAATAATCGTGTTTGACAGTGGAATTCCTGGTGAAAAACTGCATTACCCATGATGCTCTACAGACAATTACACCAATCAGAGAGTGGAAAAAAGATACCTACTCCCATGAAGCTCTGCGAATGATCGAGTCGATCTCCATACGCTCTCAAAATACTGAAATGTGTTTATGCATATCTTGCAATAATTTTAAAATATATTGTTTTTATACAAATAATCAACATTTGTAAATGAGTTTTTAATTATGCTGTTCACAATGCTTTACGGGATTGTAGTTTTTTCCCTCTTTAAAACCGTTAAGTACCTTGTATCTTTAAGTAGTTAAGTATAGTCTTGTATCTTTGCCTTTTTGTCCGATTTTCTACATTTTTTTTGCTGCAAATCAAAGTGTGTAAGGTCATAAGATTCAATTCGTAGCTGATTGGCTTGGTTCATGGCTTATAACTCTTAATCCCTATGGGAAAAATTAATGAAAATATACTTCCGGAACCAGCGCCGCTGAAAAAGGAGGCGGGCACTGTTGCACTTTATACTTGACCATTACTGATAAGTCTTCTGGTCTGGCAGAAGTATTATTGTAGTTAATACTTACATAATTCCTTAAATCCACCCACAGTTTTGTTGTTAATAATTAGTTTCTGTTTGGCACCACTTGCGCTGCTACTGCCATCCTTGTTGTGTATGTATTTTGTAACCGTCTGTAAGGTTGATGCATTGGCAACACGTCTGTAAAGCTTCACTGAATCTATCTTGGAAAAAACTAGATAAAAAGAAAGCCACAGTGTCATCATAGAATCAAATAAAAAGTGCAGTAGTCCTGTAAGGCTATATTAAACTGACAACATATCGTAGGCCTGACCTTGTCATGGTCCATTTTGAATATGTTAACACTCCAGCGTTCCCTTGAACTGTCACAACTTCAGATCCAACACTTTTAATGCTTTCCCAGGGCTGCCTATAATAAATATCACACTGGACAGCCGCTGGACGTTTCACCTTGTTTCCAGAGCCCTAAACAGCTCCGGAAGAAGATCGAGTCCATTCACCTCCTCCTAGTTTCCACGTCTTTATAACTGTCTGCTATCCTCTTCATCATTGACATGAAGAAAGAGAAGAAAGAAATAGAGAGAGAGAGAGAGAAAGCTTGTGATAATGAGTTGCAGTATTGGCGATGGGAGGAGGTGATTCAGGGCCTTGATGTCAGCGCGACGAGGACACCTTAGCTAGCACGGGGTGGTTCAATAACACGCGTGTTTATAAATGACACTGGTTCCAGCGGCGTGCTGGGAAATTACACGTCTGAAACCCTGAACCCTGAAGCCACCGCACAGCACAGCACGGCACGCACATGAAAATATCCCCAACATACATGCGTGTACGTATGCTCATATTACTCAGTTTAGCTAATGCCACCGCCATAGTGCTTAAAGGGATAGTTCACCCAAAAATGAAAATTAGCCCATGATTTACTCACCCTGCAGTCATCCTAGGTGTATATGACATTCTTCTTTCAGACGAATACAATCGGAGTTATATTAAAAAATGTCCTGGCTCTTCCAAGCTTGATAATGGGAGTGAATGGCTGTTTGACTGTGGAAGTCCATTAAAGCGCATCTATTCATGATTAAAGTGCTCGACACGGCTCATGGGGGGGTAATAAAGGCCTTCTGAAGTGAAGCGATGCGTTCGTGTAAGAAAAAAATCCATATTTAAAACTTTATCGACTAAAATAACCAGCTTCCAGCAGAAGCTAAACTACGTCTGTACGCATCGATTCACGCCAAAAGGGTAACACATGAACTTTTGTGCGTTATTACGTTGTGCGTCAAGTTCAAGTGTTACTCTTTTGGCGTAAATTGATGCGTACGGCCGTAGTTTAGCTAATTTAGCTAAATTATGGGCTAATTTTCATTTTTGGGTGAACTATCCCGTTAATGCAACACCCTAGGAACCACATAGCAACACCCTGGCAACCACCCGAGTACTGTATAGTAACCCTCTAGAAACCATCCAGCATATCAATCTGTTTTTCTGATAGCCTATGCTAAACTTTAAAACTACTTTAAACTTTAAACTATACACTGAAAACCTTCAAACTACTTCAAACGTTCAGGTCAGGCTTTCTCGAGTCAACATCAAAGTTTTGTTAGACTTTTTTTTGTATATTTTCCGTTTTGATTTAGTAACGGTTTTAGTAAATCTATTGGGTTTTTGTCATTTTTATTATTTTTTTATTTATGTATTTTTTTAATATGCCTATACAGTCATTTTTATTTTTAGTTATTTTAGTACATCAAGTTGAGCTAAATGAAAATTTTAAATGTTGTCTTGGAAACTAGCTGAAATATTTTTTTTAAATATTTTATTTTATTTCAGTTATTGCTTATTTTATTTAAAATAACAAAAACTTTTTTTTATGGTTTTAGTTTTAGTTAACCATAATAACCCTGGTTGGAGCTTAAAATGGGCATTTATCTGAAACTTAAACCTCAGATCCGGCTTAAACTAAATCCAGCAAACCAGAAAAGCTGAGAGATGAGAAAACCATATTATGCTGATTTAAGATTTTTTTAGGTGGATCGTCTTTCAAATGCAGCATAAATTGATTTATTTTAATGAAACAGTTGCTTCAGATCTATAACGATTCACTGATTCAACAATCAAAGACACAATTCACTGATTCACCCTGTGCTTTGCATCCAATTAGCTAAATGCTAGTCATTTTTTTAATATATATTTGTGACCAGTTTATTTATATCTCGCAAATTGAGATCATCACAATAAAGTAATGCACTGACTGTAAAAACCAATGATATTATCTGATAGTTATGCACTTAAACAGATACAGTATGTTTGTCCCCTTGTATAACGGAAAAAGTAGTTAGCTAACTATGTTTTCTAAATGTTTTCCTTGACTGTAGATTAATTATGAGCAGCTTCCAACGCTGCACCAAGATTACTCTTAAAACTACGACTGCTCTTATCGAAATATTTGTGATAAATTAGCAATTAATCCTCTTCCTTTACTTGCTGTTTGTGAGTTGGTGGCAGAGAGGAGGCCTATAAATAGCGTTAGCATATGTACTTAGCTGTCAAAGAGAGCAAAGAGGAACAAGGGCCCGAATGACCTCAGTGAGCGCCAGATTCCAAACTCACATACATATTTATTGGCGAGGCTCACCTCTAGTCTCGCTGACAGCAAACCTGAGCTTCCGACTGCAATCCCAGCCAAAGGGAATGTTAAGCTGTTCTTGTGGCAGACTGCAGAGGCTAATATCTCAGATAAGACCCATTTAATCATGCTTTTGTCTTTAAATAGCTAATTATTTTCACCATCACACATGCAGAGGTTTGTTTCACGGCCATTCAGTGACGATTCTGTGTGCGATTCTGCCAAAAGCTAGCCGTTTCTGTGTGGCACCAGTAAAAAAAATAAACACGCATACAAATCTTTTGTCTATTGCTCTGAGTGTGGTTCTTCTCACGCAGGCTCTAATTAGCCGGGAATTAAACATGCTACACAAAAGCGAGATATCTTCTGCTAAAAAATACAGAACAATACCATTTTATTTGGACTGAGAACAGGGCCTGGCCAGCTTCCAGAACCTTCTACACTGCCAGTTAGCAAAAAGATACATGATAATTTACAGACCAAATCATGTTTGTGATAATGCAAAACCTGCCACGCAAGTCAGATTCCATCCAAGTGTCTTAAAACAATCAAATTTGATTGTTTCAGGTCAAGTTTCTTTTAAATCAGCATTTGCAACTTGTGCCAGGTTAATTAAAGGGGTGGTAAAATGGCCTTTTCACAAGATGTAAAATAAGTCTCTGATGTCCCCAGAGTGTGTATGTGAAGTTTTAGCTCAAAATACCCCACAGATATTTTTATATAGCATGTTATGCACTGAAAATTTCTAAAACGTTTAGCCTTTTATGTTTAAACCGGAGTCAGACAATGATGGAGAGACTCAAGAAGAAGTGACAACATGTAGAAGCAACAGGACATTTCTGAATGGTTAGTTGATGAATTTATGTAGCGTATGTGTAGTTATCTTCTAGTCATTGATTAGCATATTCTGTCTTGATAATCTATAAATCGTGTTCCGGGGGCGGGGTTTATGTAAATTCTAGGGTTTGTGATGTCACTAACCCGGGAGGAATGTGGTGTAGTCCCTACCAGCCGTTTGTTGTAGTCCTTAAAAAGCGATTTCTTTAAAAGCAAATATCTCCCTTTGCTTTGAACTTTGAGCGTTGTAACTTTGCAGATGTTGTTTATGCTCAAACAGCAACATTACACACTAACTAAAGTTAGAAAAGTGAGATCATAATCAACCACCCCTTTAAGCAATAATATATATTTATTTGACTTTAAATTTTGTAATAATTTTTTTTAATTATTTAAATGAATGTATTTGTTTTTGAATCGAGTGTCAACAATCACTGCGTCTGAAATCGAATACTACACTACTGTGTAGTTGGCGAAAAACAGTATGTCAAAAGAGTATATGTTCGAATACCTATAGGGAGTGAATAGGGAGCGAAAGGTTGATTGGGACACTTTTTCCCATTCATCTCAATGGCAAAAAGTGTCCTAATCAACATGAATTCACCCCTGAAAAACGTATCCGGATGACCCACTACTTCCAGCAAGATTCTGAAGTGTGCATTCGATGGACACTTTACTATCCCATGAGGCCACAGGACAGGATTTATGAATGCCAGTGAAGTGACGCAACTGCTGGTAGGTCACGTGACAGTAACAACACGTGAACATACGTCCGAATTTCATATTCATACTATATAAAACGTACTTTTTTAACAGTCACAAAGTAAGTTCAAATTCAGTATGCGTTTTCAGACACACCGAGTAAGTATTATTCTAATACTCTAAAGCCCCTTTCACACAGGGATTCCAGAAAATACACGGATAATGTGTCCTGGGATCATTTGATTTTGGTTCATTCACACTGCCAGTGATTTTCCAGAATCTGTGAGTGCGCACACATCCAGTAAAGACACGTGACGTCAGGATATGATAACTCCTGATTTCTCGCCATTTCTACACGAAGACGAGTGCATTGGGCCCTATCTTGCACCCAGCGCTATTGTGTCATGATCGATGAGACAGAAGCAAGGATGCAAGTAAAACTCTTTATTGTAAAGTGGTGAAAGTTCGAGGTTCTCTTGGAAGGCTGGTGGCGCAGGGACTAGAAGATGGTCAGCAACCCGGCAGATGAAGTGATGAGGTGATGACGTCGGTGAATGGTGAAGTAATCCAGACAAAGAACGTAAACCAGGTGAACAAAGAACAGGAACAAGAGCACGAAACTGGAACGCCGACTGGAACAGGACCAACACACACGGAGGACATCAAACAACGATCTGACAGAGAGAGGAGAGTGCAAAGAGTATTTAAAGGTGAGTGAATTGGCTGCAGCTGATGAGGGAAGTGAGATCAGCTGGATCGCTGATCAACTGGAATGAGTGGTAACGCCCACTCGAACACACCCACACACACAACAACAACAACTACACGAGACAAGAAGGAAACAGTGAATTCATGAACCGTGACAATTTGACTTTGTACACCGACGCATGTATCATTCCTATTTTGCACCTGCGCACAGCAGACTTTTCCCTCCACAGACGCACGTCGGTAAACTAGGAAATACACTTGCGCTCCCGGGGGCGGTTCAGCGCAAAGAGGAGGCGTGTTCCGGCGCAAACGTTCCCTGGTGCTATTTTGCAGTTTCAGAAAACAATTCCGCCACTGACCAGGAAAAACCTAGTCTAAAGTAAGTGGCGCGTTATTCAGATGCTATTTTAAGCGCGCATGCTTGGCCATAATCAATGTAGCGTGTGCACAACGCGCATACACTTTGATTCTCTCATCTACACAGAAGCAGCAGTTTTCATTTTTGCAAATCATACATTATTACAATAGATAGATAGATAGATACACAATTTATTATAAAAGCATACATCTAGCTTACACATTTACCCAAAGTATCATACGCCTGTTTAACCGAAGTTAATTTGGGTGGGTTTCTCCATCCCCAATGTCACTTCTCTCTCCTTTACGGCCCTGACGAGAACGTCGGTCTCCTCGGCTGTGAACCACTCCTGGCGTGCGCCTGGCAAATCCGCCATTACAATAGCAATCCGCCATGGAACAAGCACGCCTGCTCTTAAAGGGAATGTGAGATGTCGCTCTGATTGGTTTAGTTCACGTTACGCCCAAACCACACCTATGAATAATGAAGCTACTTCAGACCAACCCATTTTAGATTTGCGTCGGGCGCAAGAGTCATTTATCCCGCCGGTATAATAGCAACAGCGCCCAAGACCCGCCCACAAAGTTACTTGCGTTTCACGCTTGATACTTGCGTTTCAGATCGTTAAAATAGGGCCCTTACTCCCCAGTAGCGCCACTGGGTTTGCCGAGTGGCTCGTTCCCCATAATGCTGTGGCATAGGTTGTAGAAAGGCGCGTGATCACTAGGACACCTCTTACGGCATTGGTCCTGGCTTTTGTTCACACAGGGCGTGTTCCGGGACTGATCCCGGCAATATTACTAGGTCCCCATCCCGGCATCGTGTCTGCGTTCACACAGAAGCAATTTTACGACAATATCCCGGGATCAACGCGCTGTGTGAAAGGGGCTTAATTTAATTAGAGCAATTTCTAATAAAAAAGATAGAATTGCAATGAAATAAAACAACTATGTAGTGAAATATTTTTACAATTTAAAATAACTGTTTTCTATTTTAATATATTTTAAAATGTCATTTATTCCTGTGATCAAAGCTGAATTTTCAGCATCATTACTCCAGTCTTCAGAGTCACATGATCCTTCAGAAATCATTCTAACATGATGATTTGTTGCTCAAGAAACATTTCTTATTTTTGATCGACGTTGAAGACATCTGTGCTGCTGATTATGCATGAATATGCTTAATAATATGCTGCTTAAATTACAAGCATGTCCAACTTTACAACAATGATAAGTTGTTTTAACTTAACAGGCATTCATTCTCGGAGGTTTGAAAGCTGGAGAGGAGAGCAAGATTTTGATTATCTTATAATGTTTGATGTTTAAATTGATACACAAATTCATACCTCAAAGTGAAGGCGTAAATGTTTAAATTAGGCAAGCCCGTCTGACATGTTGGAAAGAACAACCAAATGACTGATTTGGTGTTGTGAATGTTGGGGATTGAAGATTTGTTGCTGTTGGTCGAGTCTGACCTCCTCCATTGAGAGAGAGGGAGGATGATAGGGCTTCTGCCAGAGAGAGAGAGATAGAGCTGTTTTTGCACATTTCTGCTGCCCCGTCGTTTTCTCAGCAGGGCGTCCCTTGGGAAAGTCAGGAGTGAGAGAGAGAGAGAGAGAGAGAGAGAGAGAGAGAGAGAGAGAGAGAGGCATGTCTCGAACCATAGACATGGCACCCTGTATGCCAGACGTGTGTGATTAACACAAGCTCACTTAACACACCATCTGATGGCATTAAATGGCTCTGTGTGAATGTGACAGGATCGCGAGCCATTCAGTACATTTCAATTCCTATTTAATTCTTGAATTTGAATTGAGTTGGTACACTGTAAAAAAAAAAAAAAAAATACAAAAAGAGAGAGAATAAAAAATGAATAATAATAAATATATATGTATATATATATATATATATATATATATATATATATATATATATATATATATATATATATATATATTACATGGCTTGGTTGAATTCTAATGTAGAATGCGGTGTGTTATCCGCTGCTAAGTATAACACACCGTTGCCATGAAAAACAGAGCGTTGCTATGGACGCAGGATTCTAACCGTAGAGACGGAACGGACTCTTTTCTTTAGCGGAATCAATACAATCGTTTTTAAATCAATAAACTCCTTTTTAAATCAATATTTTGTGTCAAATTATTGATTTATTTGGTAGGTAGCCATGTAATAAGCGGGATAATGCCTCCGCTTCACGTCGGGGTCCTGATCAGCCTGTCGGGGGTTGTATTCGCTATAACAACCGCCTCGCTCTACATTAACCCTTACATATATATCTCACAGGAATAAATTACATTTTAAAATATATTTAAATCAAATTATAAATTAAATTCAAATTATAATAATATTTCACAATATCACTGTTTTTACTGTATTTTTGATCATATAAATACAACTCTGAAGAGACTTCTGTCAAAAACATTGTGTATCATGAATAATACTGTATTGAATGCTCAAAATTTTCCCAAAGTCTTCAAAAGAGAGCCAAACATGTCTTTTTGTTTCTGTTCTTAATTGTAATAAATTAAATTCCTCTCTGTCATGCCAATCCTATATATGCAAATCTCATTTTTCCTGTAGCATATGGTCAATCCGATTCAAATTCACACTCATGAATTAAAAAAGAGCAAGTTCTTAAATTCTGAGTCTTGCCCACTCCCAGTGTGTGTGCACTCCCAGTGTGTGTGTGTGCATGTGCGTGTGTGTTCCTCTCAGTATCAGGCTGCACTGGTTGAAGAATGTGTGTGTCTCTGTACTGAGGGCCACTGGCTTTGTGAAGCCTTGCTGAAACTGACAGGTCTCTGCTTTTACTCAGAGAGACTGACACACAGAACTAAGAACATAGATGGTCTGTGAGACCTCAGCTGGGCAGATGTTTAGTAATGCCTACAGAAATATCCCAAACAAGGGCTTGTCTCAGTTGTTTCAATTAGACTGCAATGACATTAAATGGAGATCAAATGGAGACTTTTGCTTCAAGATGATGTTTAAAGCTTTCAATGCTTTAAACTATCCATCCATCCATCTATCTATCTATCTATCTATCTATCTATCTATCTATCTATCTATCTATCTATCTATCTATCTATCTATCTATCTATCTAGGCTCCATCCATCTATCTATCTATCTATCTATCTATCTATCTATCTATCTATCTATCTATCTATCTATCTATCTATCTATCTATCTATCTATCTATCTATCTATCTATCTATCTATCTATCTATCTAGGCTCCATCCATCCATCCATCTAGGCTCCATCTATCTATCTATCTATCTATCTATCTATCTATCTATCTATCTATCTATCTATCTATCTATCTATCTATCTATCTATCTATCTATCTATCTATCTATCTATCTATCTATCTATTAATCTATTAATTTATTGCATTCACAATGGAATTCTAAATGCACACACACACAAAAAAAAAGTTTCTTCAATGTAAAACATGGCATGCTGCTTCTCGTCCCAGAGTGTAAATGACTCCTGCGCAGTGTCTTCACAAGGGTTCACTGGGTTCAGAAAGACCGTAACATGATTGCAGACATGCGAGAGAGACTCATGCAATTCCCTCAGATTTTGCAAACATGCAACAGGTTTCTAATTTACATTCCTATCAAGCTGCTCACCATTTGCATACTTTAACTCAATGAAATGATATAAAAAACAATTTGACAGAATCTGGATCAAAAATACAAAATTAGTAAGAGTAAGAGTAAGCCAATTCGATGTGTCTGGTGCGATAGTGAATCTGAAACTGTAAAGTCGACAAACCTGGAACTATTTCAAAGCCGTACGATTATAGAAAATTTGTGTTATTTTAGCATTAGTGTTTATTAATATTGTGAATAGATTTTATTTTTATATTTAAAATGTTCATTTTACTATAAGATCAGTATTATTTGATTTCATAATTTTCTATTCGGTTTTTATTATATTTCTATTTCACATCAATTTATTTCTATTTAATTTTAGTACTTCAACTTATTTTAGTACTTATTTAATTTAGTTGCCAAGACAACATTTCACATTTTTCTTGTTTGAGTTTTTCATTTTGTTATTTCAACTATATTTCAATGAACAAAACAATTTTTAATAGTTTCACTTTTAGCTAAGAACAATAACAATAATCAACAGCATTGAAGCGTGTGTTTCAACCAATCAGAAACAAGAATTCAAAAAAAATCATGGCACACATTTGTTTTAAATGAATGTTCTGGGTTCAATTATACGCTTATATGCTCTATCAATAGCAATTGTGTGGCTCAGACCACAGAAAACGATTTTATCTTGACCGTCTCCTTTTAAAAAAGAAAACACTTATTTACTGTAACATACTCACAAAGGACGTAAACCATTGGACGTATACCATTTGTTAAACCAGGCAAAACTGATCATTTTTAGGTCTATACTTTTAAAGTACTTCGATTGTAAGTGAATTTCTTTAAGTGTGATTGTTGTTAAGAGTCGAATCAGAACCGTTTTCTGTATAATTGACATTATGCCATAAATGCTGTACTGTGTTTCTCTGTCGACGTGAGGAATGTCTGTGACAGTTTCGTTCATACAGCTTCATTCCCTCAATGGCATGTGTCTGTTGTGTCTGAGTTTACCCAGAGTTCCTTTTATACCCATTAAACACACACACACACACACACACACACACACACACACACACACACACACACACACACACACACACACACACACACACACACACACACACACACACACACACACACACACACACACACACACACACACACACACACAGTCTAAACTCAATTACCTGCAGGAATGTGACCTGGTCAGATCATGAAAGCTTCTAAGATCAACAGCCCGAGTGTTCAAGAACAGCAGACCGATTCTGTCTTTATCAGGAATTTTCCAAATACTTCCACAGTGCAGCATCATTCTGTATATTCCTCCTGATTGAATTCAACGTCACTCAGTGTAACGGACAATGACATGATAATATGAAGTAAAAATAAGAACAGAAATATTTCAGTGAGGCTCAACAATTGTTTCTCTGTGTATACAGAAGTGAGACAGTCCAACCATGGCAAATACATCTTGTATTTCTTTGTCTAGAGCAGGGGTCGGCAACCTTTTTGTCATAAAGTGCCATTTTTAAGTTCCCGAGGTCATCACTGTGCCACAACACACACATAGCCTATATATATATATTACACACTCATATAAATACACAAACATTTTACATTTTCATAATGGCTTACACAGAAATAGTACAGAAATGTAAATATTTCTCTTGAAATTTGTTTTAGATTTAGATAGACAATTTAATAGTATTTATAACTCCTAACTAGAGATGCACCGATTACAATTTTCTAGGCCGATTCCGATTTCCGATTTTTCATTGAGTTTGACCTGCCGATACCGATTTTAGCCGATTCCGATTTCATTTTTTCTAACCACTTTACAGCACACACAAATATTTATTTTCTATAAATTTTTTTTTTTTAAATACCATATCCTTTTACCCAAACTGAATAATAAAAACAAGTTTAAATGGGTAAATTTTATATAAATATTTTTGAGTCTTCATTTTCTTTTCTGACATAACCTAATCCTCTTGTTAAAACACACTAGACATGCACATTTTGGGCACTTTTGTTTGAAATCATATTTATTTTGTCCATCAAGAGTGTGCTTTCACTTTAATTGAGCGTGAGCTCCCGGTGTGAATGCACTCATTGATTAACATGCACGCCGGAAAAAATTGGCCCCGTGATTCACGAGGTTTCCTACATGTGCGTTCCGTGTGCACGTGTGATGCTGATGTTGCGCGATGTTAATCATGGGGAGCCCGAGTGCATTTGACCGGCATAAAATCGGCATATGTCAGACTGACCGGCCGGTCGCCGGTCATGGCCGATCACGTGAAAATCGGCCAATTGCGGTCACCAGCGGATCAATCGATGCATCTCTACTCCTAACTTAATAAAATAAGCTTTTTTTTTACTATGAGGAATTATTACATCAAAATGTAGATCTGTGTGCAGGTAGACTACTTTATCTGAATGAAATACATACACTTCTCTCGCATTTGCTTGTGTGCCAGCGATTAACCCTCCGCGTGCCTTAGGTTGCCGACCCCTGGTCTAGAGCACCTTTATAACATCTGATTGGTATGAGAGCTTGAAATCATTATAGTAACCAGCTGAATCTAAAATAATGTGCTACTTGTATTGATCATAACAAGTTATATAGTATGTTAAGTATTATGTTATTAAGGCTCTATTTAATGTATGCACGTTATGCACAATGCTCATGAGGTGTAATTCAAGCTATATTTATCATATATTAATATATTAATTCATAAGTATTTTTATCATTCTTGTGCCACAGAGGATGCATGTGAAATGCAAGTTGATCTCAAAAGAGTCTAAATAATCATGGCTAAAATAATCATTTCTGCTTTAGCACTTTCTTTTTCATCACAATTCCATATATTGCATGGAAACGTTGCAGTGAACATTCCCAATTACAACTTACTGTGGTCAAGACTCATTTGCTTCCACCAAGATCCGTAAATAACACACCACCAAGTCGGATGTTTTACTTTGAAACTGTAGCTTCCCACAAGAACAATTGTAATATAATTAAAATACAGTCAAACAGCTAAACACTAAAATAGATTTTGCTAGATATAAACTCAGATATGTCAGAATTGTGAGATAAAAAGTTTTTTTTTTTTTTTTTTCATGGCAGTAGCAAAAAATAAATAAAGAAGAATTCCGAAGTAAAAAAGTAAGAATTGCGAAAATAAAAGTCACAATTAGCTTTTTTTTTTTTTTTTTTTTTTTTCATAGTTGGAAAGTTTCATAGTTACATTAAACTAAAATTAAAACACATAACCTGTGTAAGCCTATGCATGCATATTTTAATAACAAAAATATCCATATGCATGGATTCTTTCAATAATTTTTGAACAGGTTCATTGGAATGAGCCATCTGAATGAACCAATTCATTCAGACTTCTCAAAGCAGCACAACAATACGATTTTTGGAAGTTACTGGAGTATGTTTGACAAGAAAATTTCAGTCTTTCTACTTGAAAAGGTCATGTTTAATTCAAAGTGTTACTTGCCGTTTCTTAATTATTTGTAAGAAATTTCTGAGTGAAACTTGTTTCTACACTAACATTTTTCAGTGTAGCAATGTTGTGGTGGTATACAGTGATAAACATAAATATGATCTAACAATAGCAGGCTTACATACTGTAGCACCCATCATTTTGCATAGCACCCATCAGGTGTGAGTGTTTGTGGTCTCATGGCCCTACAACACACTCTCCGCATAGAGAGAGAGAGAGAGAGAGAGAGAGAGAGACGGAGGGATGGAGCTGTGTGGTGCGGGGGAGGTGAAGCTGCCGGCTGGGATTAGATACCTGAATCCAATCTTGAGGAGCAGTAGGTTCCAGCCGCGCTAAAGTGTTTTCAGGAGAATTTCTCATGTTCCCCCGCTAGCTGATTACTTCCAGATTTTAGTTCTGCTCCAGTGAAGATGAGCTGCATGGCGCACTTTTTGTCAGCCGTGGTTAAGATGCAGTTTGACACACGAGCCGTCCGGAGATGTGCTGTATAATCACGGTTAAAGGAGGAGAAGAGAGGGAGAGCCACCAGCCAATCATCATATGAAATTGACGTGACATTAAATCATAAAACGCTAGACTATACATGCAGACTGTGTGCTTTGATGTGAAATTGTGTGTATAAGTAAAAGTGACAAGTTGTTTCAGCCCGAGACAGTAACATTGGTGAGCCTTTGGGGTGGGAAGATCTGTTTGTCCAATGACAGACAGGCAGAGTATTTGGGGAAACCTGTTTGACAACAGCCAGTATATATAGTGGCATTTTCTATTTGGCGACACTAGCGGATCAAAAATCAATGAGTTTGCACTGCAGTGTTTACTAAGATAAATATCACTTTAGTGCTTATACTTAGGGTTTAGGGTTTGATCAAATCACTAACCTTACACTGTAAATGATTTCTGTTGTTTTCACAGCATTATACTGTTTTTCTCAACAGTTTCTTGCTGTATAACCTATGTACAGTATGTTACTGTAGATTTTGTTGCTTTCACAGTATTATTTTGTATTTTCAACAGTTATGTACTGTGCACACAGTTGACAGTATGTTACTGTATATTTTCAATGCATTCTGGGAAATTATTAGTTACTGTAAATCTAAATACAGCAGTGCAAATTGACCGCGAAAAACACCACACACAATTCCACGAGTAAAATTGCTAGCCTACTAACGTTATCCTTACATAAAACATTTTCAGGACTGGGTGACCATTAACAGTCTTAATTTCTGTCAGTGGGGGGTGCATGAGAGCGCATTTGAATGAGTTTTTCTGTTGTGTCAGTTGTGTCAGTCTTTTCTGCCGACCTGGAACTTCAGCCCGGTGTTAGGAACTTCGCCATATGGTAAGTAATAAATCTTAATATTTGTATGCATGGATTCTAGCTAATAATTTTAAAATTATTTAGAGAGTATGACCAGGATTTAGATATTTAATTTAATTTATTCTTAACATTTTACTATCAGCTGTGTACAATATGATAGGCTACTCTAGGTTTCAATGTAGTTTGGGACATTGGTGTTACTGTAAATTTAAATACATTAGTACGAAATGACCGCGAAAAATAACCACAAGCTGCCGTTTTATGAATAACTCGTCTTCAGTTCCCTGAGTAACGTTGAGAGCGCGCAGGCCTTTGCATCGCGTCGCTGTGTCTGTCGGCGAAGTTTTCGCCATAAATATCTGGTTAGTGATGAATCTTTATATATTTTTTATGCAAACTAAATAGTAGCAGGTTATGTTAGTTTAGAAGAACTGCCCGCGGCTTATGTTCTATAACGCCTGTAACGCGGATTTCCTTCATGATGATAGCTAGCCTACTTGATTATTAAATGTAATTTTATAAACATAGATTGCATATGGAGCCTCTTATAAGGTCAGAATGATCTAATAATTGTGTTATTTACCATTTTAAGTCGGTGGAAGCGCCTGCGCGTTCATTATATATATCATACCGTTGGGAATTGAAAATCGATATCCTGAAATCGGATACCCAAGGTTAGGATTCGGATTCTTGTTATAAAATAAAATTTTCGATTCCTCTTATTGATTTATTCGCGCTTATTTTTGTCTAAATCAGAATATTCTTTTACACGTCTGTGAGGACCTGACCTGGCGATCTGCCAGGACCTTGTGCAGTTACCTCAGTCTGTTCATTCATACACTTTTGTTACAAATTGATCTCTATTAGTAACACCAATGGCTTTTTATTTTGCACAAATGATGGTTTAGAGCTTTGACTTAGAGCTTATTGTGATGTGACTTATTACAGATGATGCTACATATTGTGATCACTCTTGATTCAGTTGGAAAATATATAGGCTATATATTTTTTTTGTGTTTACAGGTTTCTTGTCAGGATAAATCCTGAAAATTCGAAATGAACATCACAGTTCCAGGTGAGCAGAAAGAGTGGGAAGGTTGTTCGGAGGAAGACCATGGCCTTGAATCAGGGACTTTGCAGAATATGATTGGCAAAATCATTAAGGTAAGAGTAATATTAGGGATGTGCAGCGGAGCCCATATCTTTAGAAATGATTTGTGTCTGAATCTGTATTTAGAAAAATCCAAAAAGGGTGGAAATGACTTAAACCATACATTTTTCAAATTGATAGTCTGTTTTATAATGTAATTATGTTCCCTTCACAGTTTCCATTTAACAAATATGCCTTGTATAAGTCAAATAATTTGTATTTTTATATTATAATGTTTACACCTCTTTAAATAAGTTTTAATTAAAACATGAAATGGTAAAAAATAGGGTTGAGTGATATGGTCAAAAATCATCTTGATAAAATTTTTCATATCAGTCAGTATTGATAATTATCACAATCAATGTCAAATATTTATTTATTTTAAGTTTTAAATGTTCTCAAACATACATTAAATAATGAAGACAACAGGTAAAGTTAAAATATAATGAAATGTAATAGGGGTGGGAATCTTTTTGATTCAACGATTCGATTCAAATCGATTCTTTGGGTCACGATTTGATTCAAAAGAGGCGGTACTTTTGAAATTGGGAATTCTCTTTTGAATCAAATTTCATTTTGATATATGCATAGAATAGATTTAAAATCTCTGATCAAATCTAAAATCAAATCTATGCATATATCTAAATGAAATTTGATTCAAAATCGAGAATCGAACAGAAATGATCAGCAGCTACTGTTAGCCCCAATCAAGCGCATTTCAAGCGCAGACACATTTCATTTATAAATGGCCGTGCCCACTCTTCCGTGAAAAATAAAGTGGATACCATAGCAAAAATAAATTCTCCTAAAAAGGTGTTGATAATGTGAGTTAGGTTTTTTTTATTATTAGTTTTGCCTCTGATTGATTTGTGCTTATCATTCCTTGCAGGATTATCAGAAGTGTTGTCGCTCTTCTTCCACTTGACACCATCACTACCCTCCTCACCTGGCCTTTATCCTCACCTGTCTTGCTTTCTTTCTAAGTTTCTTTTTTACCTGTTCAGGATCATTTTTGCATGAATTGAAATACATGAATTGTTCACTGATCTTAATTATTAAATATATATTGTTCATTAGTCTTCTTTTAAAACAGATTTTTATTGTTTATTATCATATTACATTATTATTACTAATGTATTGTTTAAAAATACACAATAAACCTTGTTGTGCAGTTAAAGCTTCAATTGTTCTTTTTTCTATTTCCCATTAACAGTTAAAATAATATTCCTACAGATTTTCTACATATTCTACAGGTAACACAGTAGCACTATAAAAGTAATAAAATAACATTTCATAACTGTATAATACTATACAGTATTATTAAAAATCAACGGTGTAATACTGTGTTTTAACGTGGTAAAAAATTACAGTAAAATAATGTATTTAATTTTACAGTATGCTTAACAGTACTGTATTTAGTGTTACAGTAATTTTACTGTTGAATGAAATACAGCAACTACTGGATAATTGTTGCCAGTAAGTTACTGTTAATTTGACAATAAATTTTTTACAGTGTAAGTAATAAGCTTTGGCATGTAACTCATCCTGCACCGTTTGTCCTCTAGACATGAATGATTCCTCTTATCATGTGACCAGACTTGCAATTTTAAAGCAACACTAAAGATTATTTTTTACCTTAAAATAATGTTTCCAAAATCGTATCAGTGGTCCATCAACTCGTAACAGGATGAACGGCACTTCTGCATTTGCTTTGCGGCCCTATATCTGCTATAACCGCACTATGCAAGTTTGCCAGATTGGGTAGCGTTTCTGTAGTTCGAATGAGACTACAAA
Source organism: Rutilus rutilus (assembly GCF_951802725.1). Classification (NCBI taxonomy): domain Eukaryota; kingdom Metazoa; phylum Chordata; class Actinopteri; order Cypriniformes; family Leuciscidae; genus Rutilus; species Rutilus rutilus. The sequence continues at coordinate 4,050,411 of NC_140215.1, forward strand.
TTTGACTTGCTTTACAGCAAGCGTTACAATAGTCATTATTTTGTTTTTCTTAGTTTCTGATGTCGCAATACATCATGCTTTCATAAAATCATGCAACATACTCTACCTTGTCTGTGGACATCATTATTTCCAAAGCCGGTGCTGGATAAACAAATAGCGTGCGTGTGACGGTAGGCTGCGTTAGGCTAAATTATTTACGACAGAGTTAATGGACAATTCCGCTTCCAACCTGTAGGGGGACCGAAGAGGAAAAGTTATTTGGTGCTGCTTTAAACTTGTATAAATTGCAAGTGGAACGTTTGTCAAGAAAAATTTTGTCTGAGGCAATTGCTAATGGTGGTTGCTAATAGGCAAATGATGTGGGCCAGGATCGTACAACATTCAGAGGTGAATTGACGATGCATTTTAAATTCCAATTAAATTCTTGAATTTACATTCAAAGAATTTTTTTTGCAAAAAAGTATTCTGTCGATAGAGCGATCGACAGATAGAATGAACGAACCACAGACAGACAGATAGATAGATAGATAGATAGATAGATAGATAGATAGATGAGTGGATTCTAGGGTGTTGCTAGTGTGTTCAGGGTCGTTACTAGGGTGTTGCTAAGAGGTTGCCGGATAGAGAGACAGCTTGATAGATCAGTCAGAAAAGAAACGGCACATCAAATCAGCTTGAAAGATTCAGAGTGAAATTTAGAGTCTCAGAAGAATACGTTTAATGGGAATAACAGTATGTTGGCTTTGACAGGCTAACATGATAAAAGCCTTTCCATCTTCAGCGCTGCTCATTTGATTTGCATTCCAAACACGATTACATTAAACAGCAATTAAAGATTCATCATACAAACATCAGATGTCAAAAACAGCACCAAAAAAAAAAAGTGCCAGTACCAAAACAGAAGCGTTGCTTAAACTTCTGAGACAGCGGCTAAAACTGTCATGAGGGAGTTGAATCAAAGAGAATGAGCTGTGTCTATTTCTGATGCGACAGGACTAGCGAGCGCTCGTCTTCTCCAAACGTACTCTGTTCTTTTCTACTCTTTGTTTTAAACTAATGTCAGTTCTGCTCTTTTTACTTCTACTCATTAACCTTGCTTGTTCTTCCAACTACACAGGCTTCTCACCGCAGCTCCTCCGACTCCTGTAAGGCTCCGCGTCTCTCCTGGGACCCAGAGAATGGAGAGGTTGGTTAATCATATACCCTTAAGCTCTGTGAATTTATCTGCCAAGAGTTTTTTCTCATTCTCAGTTTCTCTCTTCCATCTGCTCGCTTTGTTTTCTTTTTGTTAATATTATCATTTCATTACTGTTACTTTCTTTGACATACGTCCTGAGATCCTCAAAGCGCTTTTTGCTTCACTTGCTCTGAGACAACACAGAGAAATTATTTTTAAAGTGGCCAAAATACAGTATTCAGGTCATTCATACATTGTAGTACATATTATGCTCACATTATTTGTCTTACTATAATAAATAACATATTTAACCTCCAATTTTTAAAGATGGAAATATATATTTTTTTATACTGATAATTAGTTTATAGGTTATTCAATATCACTTTCTACCCTGTTAATTTTTTTTACAAAATCCCTTTAACAATAGCCAGTTCCGTAATGACATCATCACAGAGGAAGTGACATCATTTTGGCGGGAAAACTATGGATTTTATGAACTCTGTTTTGTTTTTGTGGTGTTGCGTTCTAAAACATCTTGTTTTTTTACTGTTGTTGCTTGATAAAAATACACCAATTAGATTCAGAATATCAAAATATGATTAAAAATTTGAAAATGAGCTTGAGCTGACGTCCTTGCGTAAGCTGTCAATGCTTCACTGAGCAATGAGCAACTTTAGCTGAAAATGGCCAAAATGGCTGTTAAAATTACGGTTTCTCTGATTTTTCTCTATGATGGATAGTAGAAAAAAATCATCTTTTTAAGCCATTTCAGAAAAATACATAAAAATATATAATATTGCTAAAAAGTACTGAAATATATATATTTTTAAATCATATCACCCTGTCCTACACTAAGCACAGAAACACTTATTTTAAAATGAGCAGTTGTATGTTCTGCTCTCGGTGTGTATTTGAAAAAAGAGATTGAGTCCATCTTTGGCGTTGTCCATCTCAGGAGATGGCTGTGCAATCTCAATAATTCAGCAGTGGAATTGCTACACTGTGTAAACACAGCAGAATACAAGCCAAGCAGCACATCCGCTCTGTCTGTACACCTTCATGACATCACGACCATCAGCTCCAGTTTATGTTGAATATAATCCACACAATTGCGGGCAAGGGTGCATGGGAATCATAAGGAATTTAATAATTCTGATTCCAGTTCCTTAATGATTCTTTTAGTGCTTTTAGTATCATCAAGCTCCCTTTAAATGAATCTTAATCAGGCTAAATGCCATGTTTAATTTGATGCGAATGATAACGAGGCTGTGAGGGATAGATGTATGGTCTGATTAAATTGACGGCACTAATTGGTGGGATTCACTAGGTGGCAACACTCACAGTTGAGCTGCTGTTTTTGAAGAAGAAGACTGAACAAACAACCAAAGACGGAAGCCACAAAACAAAAACTTATTGAACAGACTGTAGTCATTTCCCTCACATGAAAACATAATGTAATTGCATTTATTTAGCACACATTTACCAATAGCTCATAAGAGACATGCACAAATCTTTCCCTAAATGAAAAAAGCTAAACATATGTTGTAAAGCTTGAAGTAAGGAAATATATTTTGTATATATTGTTTAAAACCTTTGAATGCCAAAATATGTTACAAATTGTACTTCAATGGGCAAGAAAATACATATCCGGCCTTAATATAATTTTTTTTAAGTATATTTTAACCATTATAAATACAAAGTTCTGTCATGAAACTCTAGATGGCGCAGGCTGATAGGCCCTTAACTCAGTCTTGCTTGCAATCACATCATTCTCTATAGGACACAGCTGATTGGTTCCTGTTATATCAGTAGCCAATGAGCTCTCTGCTCAACCTTCAAATACTTTGTTTGTATTTGTTGTAGCAGTTTGCAGCACACTTTCAGAAACCCTCCAACTTCCCCAGCTCCACCTGTATATATCTGCTACGAGTAATTCATGTATGCTGTATTGTACAGCAGAAGCATGCCTTACTTGCTCACAGCAGCATGTCATGTATGTATTGGCAGTAGCAAGTCCTGTACTTGCTCAGCAGCAGCAACAACCAACAGCAATAACCAACAGCAGCAGCTACAATAACCAACAGCAGTAGCAACAATAACCAACAGCAGCAGCTGCAATAACCAACAGCAGCAGCAATAACCAACAGCAGCAGCTACAACCAACAGCAGCAGCTACAATAACCAACAGCAGCAGCTGCAATAACAGCAGCAGCAGCAATAACCAACAGCAGCAGCTACAACCAACAGCAGCAGCTACAATAACCAACAGCAGCAGCAACAATAACCCACATCAGCAGATACAATAACCAACAGCAGCAGCTGCAATAACCAACAGCAGCAGCTGCAATAACAGCAGCAGCAGCAATAACCAACAGCAGCAGCAATAACCAACAGCAGCAGCTGCAATAACCAACAGCAGCAGCTGCAATAGCAGCAGCAGCAATAACCAACAGCAGCAGCAATAACCAACAGCAGCAGCAATAACCAACAGCAGCAGCAGCAATAACCAACAGCAGCAGCAGCAATAACCAACAGCAACAGCAATAACCAACAGCAGCAGCAGCAATAACCAACAGCAGCAGCTACAATAACCAACAGCAGCAGCTACAATAACCAACAGCAGCAGCAATAACCAGCAGCAGCAATAACCAACAGCAGCAGCTGCAATAACCAACAGCAGCAGCTACAATAACCAACAGCAGCAGCAATAACCAACAGCAGCAGCAGCAATAACCAACAGCAGCAGCAATAATCAACAGCAACAGCAATAACCAACAGCAGCAGCAGCAATAACCAACAGCAGCAGCTACAATAACCAACAGCAGCAGCTACAATAACCAACAGCAGCAGCAATAACCAACAGCAGCAGCAGCAGCAATAACCAACAGCAGCAGCAGCAGCAATAACCAACAGCAGCAGCTACAATAACCAACAGCAGCAGCTACAATAACCAACAGCAGCAGCAATAATCAAAAGCAACAGCAATAACCAACAGCAGCAGCAGCAATAATCAACAGCAACAGCAATAACCAACAGCAGCAGCAATAATAAACAGTAGCAGCAACAATAACCAACAGCAGCAGCAATAATCAACAGTAGCAGCTACAATAACCAACAGCAGCAGCTACAATAACCAACAGCAGCAGCAATAACCAGCAGCAGCAATAATCAACAGCAACAGCAATAACCAACAGCAGCAGCAGCAGCAATAACCAACAGCAGCAGCTACAATAACCAACAGCAGCAGCTACAATAACCAACAGCAGCAGCAGCAGCAGCAGCAGCAATAACCAACAGCAGCAGCAATAATCAACAGCAACAGCAATAACCAACAGCAGCAGCAGCAGCAATAACCAACAGCAGCAGCAATAATCAACAGCAACAGCAATAACCAACAGCAGCAGCAATAATAAACAGTAGCAGCAACAATAACCAACAGCAGCAGCAATAATCAACAGTAGCAGCTACAATAACCAACAGCAGCAGCTACAATAACCAACAGCAGCAGCTACAATAACCAACAGCAGCAGCTACAATAACCAACAGCAGCAGCAGCAGCAATAACCAACAGCAGCAGCAATAATCAACAGCAACAGCAATAACCAACAGCAGCAGCAATAATAAACAGTAGCAGCAACAATAACCAACAGCAGCAGCAATAATCAACAGTAGCAGCTACAATAACCAACAGCAGCAGCAATAACCAGCAGCAGCAATAACCAACAGCAGCAGCTGCAATAACCAACAGCAGCAGCTACAATAACCAACAGCAGCAGCAATAACCACCAGCAGCAGCAATAATCAACAGCAGCAGCTACAATAACCAACAGCAGCAGCTACAATAACCAACAGCAGCAGCAATAATCAACAGCAACAGCAATAACCAACAGCAGCAGCAGCAATAACCAACAGCAGCAGCAATAATCAACAGCAACAGCAATAACCAACAGCAGCAGCAATAATAAACAGTAGCAGCAACAATAACCAACAGCAGCAGCAATAATCAACAGTAGCAGCAATAATCAACAGCAACAGCAATAACCAACAGCAGCAGCAATAATCAACAGCAACAGCAATAACCAACAGCAGCAGCAATAATCAACAGTAGCAGCAATAACCAACAGCAGCAGCAGCAGCAGCAGCAGCAATAACCAACAGTAGCAGCAATAACCAACAGCAGCAGCAATAACCAACAGTAGCAGCAATAACCAACAGCAGCAGCAATAATCAACAGTAGCAGCAATAACCAACAGCAGCAGCAATAACCAACAGTAGCAGCAATAACCAACAGCAGCAGCAATAACCAACAGCAGCAGCAATAACCAACAGCAGCAGCAATAACCAACAGTAGCAGCAATAACCAACAGCAGCAGCAATAATCAACAGCAACAGCAATAACCAACAGCAGCAGCAATAATCAACAGTAGCAGCAATAACCAACAGTAGCAGCTGCAATAACCAACAGCAGCAGCAGCAGCAGCAGCAATAACCAACAGTAGCAGCAATAACCAACAGCAGCAGCAATAACCAACAGTAGCAGCAATAACCAACAGCAGCAGCAATAACCAACAGTAGCAGCAATAACCAACAGCAGCAGCAATAACCAACAGCAGCAGCAATAACCAACAGCAGCAGCAATAACCAACAGCAGAAGCAATAACCAACAGCAGAAGCAATAACCAACAGTAGCAGCTGCAATAACCAACAGCAGCAGCAGCAATAACCAACAGCAGCAGCAATAATCAACAGCAACAGCAATAACCAACAGCAGCAGCAATAATCAACAGTAGCAGCAATAACCAACAGTAGCAGCTGCAATAACCAACAGCAGCAGCAGCAGCAGCAATAACCAACAGTAGCAGCAATAACCAACAGCAGCAGCAATAACCAACAGCAGCAGCAATAACCAACAGCAGAAGCAATAACCAACAGTAGCAGCTGCAATAACCAACAGCAGCAGCAGCAGCAGCAGCAATAACCAACAGCAGCAGCAATAATCAACAGCAACAGCAATAACCAACAGCAGCAGCAGCAATAACCAACAGCAGCAGCAATAATCAACAGCAACAGCAATAACCAACAGCAGCAGCAATAATAAACAGTAGCAGCAACAATAACCAACAGCAGCAGCAATAATCAACAGTAGCAGCAATAATCAACAGCAACAGCAATAACCAACAGCAGCAGCAATAATCAACAGCAACAGCAATAACCAACAGCAGCAGCAATAATCAACAGTAGCAGCAATAACCAACAGCAGCAGCAGCAGCAATAACCAACAGTAGCAGCAATAACCAACAGCAGCAGCAATAACCAACAGTAGCAGCAATAACCAACAGCAGCAGCAATAATCAACAGTAGCAGCAATAACCAACAGCAGCAGCAATAACCAACAGTAGCAGCAATAACCAACAGCAGCAGCAATAACCAACAGTAGCAGCAATAACCAACAGCAGCAGCAATAACCAACAGTAGCAGCAATAACCAACAGCAGCAGCAATAATCAACAGCAACAGCAATAACCAACAGCAGCAGCAATAATCAACAGTAGCAGCAATAACCAACAGTAGCAGCTGCAATAACCAACAGCAGCAGCAGCAGCAGCAATAACCAACAGTAGCAGCAATAACCAACAGCAGCAGCAATAACCAACAGTAGCAGCAATAACCAACAGTAGCAGCAATAACCAACAGCAGCAGCAATAACCAACAGCAGCAGCAATAACCAACAGCAGAAGCAATAACCAACAGCAGAAGCAATAACCAACAGTAGCAGCTGCAATAACCAACAGCAGCAGCAGCAATAACCAACAGCAGCAGCAATAATCAACAGCAACAGCAATAACCAACAGCAGCAGCAATAATCAACAGTAGCAGCAATAACCAACAGTAGCAGCTGCAATAACCAACAGCAGCAGCAATAATCAACAGCAACAGCAATAACCAACAGCAGCAGCAATAATCAACAGTAGCAGCAATAACCAACAGTAGCAGCTGCAATAACCAACAGCAGCAGCAGCAGCAGCAATAACCAACAGTAGCAGCAATAACCAACAGCAGCAGCAATAACCAACAGCAGCAGCAATAACCAACAGCAGCAGCAATAACCAACAGCAGAAGCAATAACCAACAGTAGCAGCTGCAATAACCAACAGCAGCAGCAGCAGCAGCAATAACCAACAGCAGCAGCAATAATCAACAGCAACAGCAATAACCAACAGCAGCAGCAATAACCAACAGCAGCAGCAGCAATAATCAGCAGCAGCGTAGCAGATCTATTCTTGTCATATCCATTACCATGCCAAACACTACAAGAGTTGTCATGACAGACATATATTTTGGGGGGTATTAACATGCCCTTGACTTTTGCACAGTACTGTATATAGTACAAGTATATTTATATACACTGTATATATGTACACACATACAGTATTTATGTCAATGAATTCTCCGCTGGAATTGCTAATGGAAACAGATGTCATGAAAATTCTGGAATATATATATATACAGTATATATATATATATATATATATATATATATATATATATATATATATATATATATATATATATATATTACTGTTTTTCAATTCACAATCCTGCTGTTGTTGTCTACAACATTATATCTCCTTAAATAGTTACGCCAAAGATGTGCACAACTGATAAAGAGATCCCCATATATCAAAACCATAATTTGCCATGGTGATTAACTCATCAAGCTGTTACTATAGTAACAATACCGCAACAGTGGGGTGCAGTCATTACAATTAACCCCGCTCACATTGTCTGTTCTCGTTTAATATCTTTGTCTATGTAACCCATATAGAATTATCAAGGTAGCATGGAAAAGGAAAAAAAAAAATCTCTTAGGGGGGATTTTTTTTTAATGATTTCACAGGCCGGACTCAAAAAGTATTTGAACTGGTGCAATTACTAGAGTCAGGCCACACTTTTGAGACGGCATGCACACTATTTTGAATAAAGTCAAACACAGCAGCGATGCTGATACTTCTTGTCATTAGGGCTTTAATTAGAGCTCTCACCAGAAACAGTCTGTCTCCATTCACGCTCCCTGAAGGAATACACCATGAGCTCTCATTGTGGGCATTAAATGTGCCGTCACTGAACATGTTTTCCTCGCTGTTTATTCAATTTCTCATCCGAGTAAAGCGATTAGCAGCTCTCTGAATGACATTTACAGTGTGTTTGTGTTTTTTGTGTAAGATTTTTGTGAACTTAAACAGAAGCGGTTTAATTGAGAGTATGGCATTGTTTAAACAAAGAAAATTAACAGCTTGGATCTAAAACACTACTGGGATTTTTCTAGTGCTCATCAGATTTTTTTCCTCCACAGCACACATGACATATATATGGGTGATTCTTCAGTTACTTAAATCAACTATTTAAAGGAACTGGACAACCAAAAATGAGCATTATTTTATTGTTTACTAACCCTCATGTCATTCCAAACCTGCAAAAGAAGGGTGAGTAAATAATGACAGAATTTTCAAGTGAACTATGCCTTTAAACTCTTTCAATGGAAACTTCTTCAAATCATGTTTCACCCTTAAAAAAAAAAAAAAAAAAAAAAAATCTAATGCTTATTAATGACGTAGGATGTTAAAATGTCATGTTAATGAGGAAAAGCTTGAATAGCTTTGGACTTGCTAACACAAGTTGAACCTGAATGAAACAAATGTTCCTCTCACATCTTAATTGTTCCATATTCTTTGTTCTAAAAATACAAAACAATAAGGGCCTAACACTCGCTAAGCGTAAAATGCGAGTAAAAATCAATGTTGGCGATGAAGCTGTTTCAATCACCAGTTGGCCGGTAACATTTTTATGAATTCTAACGATGCAAATTTGTAAGAACATAAACATTAACAACACTCGGGACAGTTGACGGGCCAGCGCTGCATCGTCATGAAAGTTTAAGCCTTAAGTTTAAACGGGAACTCAATTCGTTACTCACGGAAGTTTTCTGTGAGCAAACTACCGAAGCGCGCGCCCCGAAATCTCAGACGGCTTTAATAATGAATCCAGCTCTTTCACGTCTTCTTGCGCTTGAACAGACATATTCAAACAAAATTAAGTCAAAATGCCCGTCTTGGCAAGTATCCTTGTAAACAAAGTCAGTTATGTCTTAAGTGAACGTAAACAGTTGAGAAATAAAATGCATGTGTAACAGTATATTGGATCTGTGCATTAGCTCTTAAAGTGACAGTAGCCTAATATCCCTGCTGATGTCTGGGTTTTTAATGTTAATCAAACAACAAAAGATAAACAATCACTCATTGCTCTTGAATGATTAACATTTTTATTTTTATTAAGGATTAATCTATGTTTCATGGCTGGTAAAAAATTGCCAGTAAATTTTTTTAAAGTCGTCATGAAATCAAAATATTTACTTTGTTAGCGCATATTACTAGTCTTGTGGTGAACAATTAATCTGTGCAAGTTAATACACAGTTAAAAGTTGAAAAGTTACTTCCGGTCTGGAATGGCGTTCCTTCTCTGATGACATCAGTTTGACGGCTTGGGTTGAAAACGCTTAACCACTCCCCTCAAACCGTTAGTCTGCTATGAGCGAGAGATGGAGAGGAGGAGCGCTGAAGTAAAACCCCGCCCTCTATTCAATATTCCGTTTCACTTGGAAATACGTCACAACACTGGAGAAAAGTAATTTGCAACTTCCGGTTCATGGGGACTTTTAAGTTACCATCCAATGGCAGGTGTGGCAAAAAGTTAGTTTTAGGCCCTGCATATAAATATCAAATAAACTGACAATATACTTTAAATTCACACGTTTGATTTGCTTCAATTGGTCTCCTCATTTGTAATTAGCTTTGAATAAAAGTGTCTGCTAAATGATTAAGTGTAAAAATGTAAATTAAGAAAATATAGTTTAAAAAATGCAATGTGTATTTGAGGCCAATTTCCTACATTTTGTCAAATTTAACCTTTAAATATAAAGAATAACCCTGTGTACTTTATGCCACCCTTTACTGATCCTCATTTTGTTCTAAACCTTATGCTGGACAAAATAGCACCATGCAAGTATTATAAAAGTAGTACATGCACTATATTCCAAGTCATATGATAGCTTTCTACAAGAAACAGACAAAAATGTTTGACATTTGGTTACAAGACACAAGAATCAATTGACAGTCCAATGTTTTCATCCAAAGTCACAAATTTAACTTACTTTATGCACAAAACTGGAACATTCTGCGAATTAAGCAGCGTTTTCATCCCATGTGTTCAAGAGAACAAAATCGTCACTTCCTGGGAAATTGGCAGAAAATATCTGTGATAAAAATGGATTGTTGATGCAATGGGGAAGCCACTGTGGCTCTTTTTTTCGTACATTATAAATGACTTGAAACTGTCATGTTATTTTGTGGATGCCTGGTGTTTGGGAATGCAGTCGTGTGAGACACTTCTGGAAGGACATCATACCCAACCATTTTGATAACAGTCTTTGGCCTAGGCATTTCAGAAAGACTAAAAGAACATTTGAGATGCTGTGGTGTATAGTACAGTTATCCAATCACATCCACTGTGTAGGCAAAGTCATGTGAGCGTTTTCTTGCGCATCGAGGGATTTATTCGGTAAATGTGTTTCCATCGTAGTTTATGCGCATGTCTTCATATCGGATAATTTTTTTTATCTGCCTCAATTCAACACATACGTTTTTTATGCGCATCTTTATCATTTATGCACATCATGTTTTTTTTTTATATATACAATATCCCGTAAAAATAGGTGGATGGAAATATATACTGATGCTTTTTTGTTGTATGCAGATCCATATAAAGATTCTTCAAAATTCTTCTGTTTACCACAGAATTATCCATATAAATATATTTTTAATACCCAAGTCCATTTCCACTCTGATTATTATTGCTGTAAGGCTGGATATACTAAATTGTGAATCTGTGTCTGGGTCACGCAGGTTTTTCCCTTCAAGTCTTCAATCATGTCGAGATGGCGTGGGTCCCCTGGCAGTGCGTCTACTTTTCGGTTATGCCACATTTAACTGACTCCTCCTGTCTGCTGCCAACCCGCACCAGCCGCCCGTCCACCCAGATAAACGCAACACGACAGGTGCGCCTGGCTCTCGAAACTCCGCACATGTCCTCTGCCTCACCCCACAATCACAAATGCTGTCGATTCGCTTCACTCCTACAGTCTTAGGAAGCTTCACCACTCACTGAGATACAGATGTCATGTTTTGGTTACATATGACTGGCTCCGACAAACAGAATCTGCAGACATTTTGGCACTTTCTTCACTGATTTTGGTGGAAATTCTGGAGAATTGATAAATACTGACAACTGAAAGACAATCATACTAACCAAAATATTTTTAGGAATTAATTTACCCAAAAATGAAAATACATGTTTATTTGAAATGCAGTAAAATCACACTTAAAATCAGGTGCTGTCATGGCAGAAATACAGACGGCATAACAGTTTGTCTATGTAGGTTTTACAGATGAATACTCTGGTAAATAAGTTCCATATGTTTACAGATTGCCGTGACGCTCAGCAGCACAGCGTGTGTGTGGTGTTCATAGAGTGTTAATTATACACGCTGCTAATAAGTATGTATATGCATAATCGCATAAATCCATAATTACCTAAACAGCGTCTCATTACATGCACGTGGTTAGTATTTAAATAGTGCATTTTTGCAGAAGGTTGAGACAAAATCAACTAAACATGTTGTATTTGCTCGATTACAGTGTAATCTCACCAGAAATAAAATAGAATGTTACATTTCATTGATTGAAATTTCAAAGCACACCTAACAATTTCCTACACCTCAAGTCCAATGAATTTACATGCATTTTAGAGTTGTTTGCGATTACTGCATAAGGATTTTTTCAAATGCAATAGATTGAGTGGAGCTTAACTAGATTCATTTATGAACTCAATCGATTTTGTTGTTAGATCTATAGAACAATAGATAAAGATACAGACAGACGATCGATAGATAGATAGATAGATAGATAGAACAATAGATAAAGATAGACAGACAGACAGACAGATAGACAGATAGATAGATAGACAGACAGACAGACAGACAGATAGATAGATAGATAGATAGATAGATATCAGCTTTAAACATCATCTTGAAGCAAAAGTCTCCATTTGATCTCCATTTAATGTCATTGCATTGCTAGCGTGTTGTTGGAGGTTGATATCAGAGAAATATATATTCAGTAAATACGTTTCCATGAATTTTCCATTGCGATTTAAGATCTCAGTCATTTCTATTACTTTTGCAGGTCTGTAAATCACAATTTAAAAACTTCCCAGGTTTTCCATGACCGCGGGATCCGTGTACGCCTAAACTTGGAGATGTGCTGTGAGTGGTACTCTAATGAAAGCACTTCCACCCAGCACTATGAGACTCACTGTTGGAACTAATGACGACATTCAGGGCCACTGCGGCCAGGGGTTCTGAGGGAATTTCGACAAAAGTGTTCATTAATAGGTCTAATAATTAAGATATTGATTAATTAGCCCAGCATTGATTTACAGTCACACTTTATCAAGTCAAGGGTTTCTAATTACCGTGCCATTATGCCACAGACTGACCTTAACATTCTTTTTGTCACTTGTAATGAAAAAGAACATTTCTTTTGGCGGCGTTTGGATTTCTGACCTGTAAAATTTTAATAGGGACTACAGTGGGAACAGGACATGGATTGGCGGTTAAGTCAGGGCGAGGCTAATATCCCTGAGTCTGGTTAAGTGGCTATACACCCAGAGTGCTGAAACGCCTCTCTAGAGGGATCTGATTTAACTAGTTTCCTCTTCTCCATATAAAAACACTGGGGCTGAATGAACAGGGCCCGCAGCCAATGAACAAGTACAGTCGCTGCACTGAGCACTTAATAGTGCATTTTCATTGCATTCTTGAAACCTCGAGAAGCCAAAAAATACAATAATACAACAAAATTCTCAAAAGTATAATTGGGATGGCTAATAATATACAATTATTACTCTACTTGGATACAAGCACACACTTTTTGTGGATGACATTCAGCACTCGGTTAATGAAAAGGCGTTGAACAGGAATTGAATCATATTTTCCACTCCATAGAGTCAGAAAATGGTGCTTCAGACACTTGTGAGTGCAGTCAGGAATCCCAATTTGCCTGCTGGAAATTGGAAATGGTGGAACAGCGAGGCGTGATGTTGTTAAAATGTGTGTTCTGTCTCTGTGGCTGGACGGCGGCTCTAGAGCGCACGTTTGCTTTAAGAGGGCCTGTGGTTTGGTGACGGGTTTGGACATGATTACGGCCCCCACTACGATCATTCTCTGAACGCTTCACCTCTTCGGCCAAAAACACTGTCAACGGCTCATAGAGTGAAACCTCAGTGACTGTCGGATCAAGACAGACAGACAGATAGACAGACAGACAGATAGATAGATAGATAGATAGATAGATAGATATCAGCTTTAAACATCATCTTAAAGCAAAAGTCTCCATTTGATCTCCATTTAATGTCATTGGTTGATAGGTTGGAGGTTGATATCAGAGAAATATATATTCAGTAAATACGTTTCCATGATTTTTTTTTTTTAGATAGATAGATAGAACGACAGACCAAGAAGCAAGAAGCAGTTGTGGAGGAATTACACAGAAACTTAAACTGCACAAATATATTTTGTTGCACTAATTTAATAGTAAGTCATATCCTTCACCTCCCACATGTAAAAACACAAAACTAAATGGCTGCAGTTGCAGTAATTAAAGTGATCATGTTATTGTAGCTGTACATCCACGCACTCAAACCGACTACAGTCACAATCACACTCTATTACGTTTTTAATTCTGTTTACACGTACGTACGAATCACTGAGAATTACAAACAACACGCAGATACACAGATATGACCTCAAGCCTTCTTATTTGTCTAAACACATTTAATGTAGATTTTTTTCAACAGATCCGACAAGGTAAAACAAGTGAGAACAGCTGTGTCGGATAGGAGCTCCTCTGCACCAGACATCTATAAGGAGAAAACATGCAACAAAATTAGAAACAAATTGCAATAAATAGTCTAATGAGAAACGGGGGGGGGGGGATGTTCTTTTCTGTCCTAATGAGATGTGAGCAGTATCACACCTCTGTGATTTCACTGTATCTGCACCTCTGTCCATCCGGACCTTTGTTTGCACTCCTTATTTGCATTTCAAAGAGAGCCCAGGGGAACCTGCCTTGCATATTTACATGCGATTAGCAACTTTAAATGAATATGTCAAAATCTGTAAAGTGCTCAACACTGACTTTGACGGGCGAGCCTAGGCCACACACACACACATAATGATATCACTGAAAAGAACGTGTTTTTTTTTTTTTTTTTTTACCCAAGACAAAATAAATCCCACAGTATGTGCGTCAAATGCTGTCTTCTCAGAAAATAATTCAAGAAGTGAGCATGTGGCCGCGGATGCATTTTGCAGTGCAATCAATAAATTAAACTATGTGCATATGAATAAAGGCTTTTAGCCAGTAATATTTTGATTAATTAGATGAAGTAAAAAGTGCTGGTTTGAGCATTTTGAAAAGCTTAATGCTAAGGAGCATAACTGACAGTTCAAGGTCATGCAGAACATGCTTAGAATTGTGCGTATGCTAGCGCGGTTTTAAAGCAAAACCTGCTACTCTTTACGTTGCGTGCACTCGTGTGTTTGCAAATATAAAGTTATTGTCATTTCATGGCCATCCTTTGGCGCTGTTTGCTCTGTGTTTTTACAGAATCAAAGCATGAAGGCAGATAGAGACAAAGAAGAGCCGGGCAAGCACATCATTATGGCTGCCTCAGCTCGGCCATGCAGAAACAGCAGAAAAACACTGAGGAAAGTTCAAGATGTTAAGGTAAGTAGGGGGGCGCGTGCTGTGCAGAGAGAGAGAGAGAAAAAAAAAAAAGAAGCGAATCCAAAATTTCTGCTCATTCGAACTTTGTTCAGGCTCAAGAAGAGTGGTGTATAAAATATGAACTAACTATGTGATTATTAATTGGGCCCCATTTTGATTTCTGTATTCCGGGCTGCATATTGTTGGGCGGCTCTCCACGGGGTCCGTCTGAGCGCGCGCGTGTCGAGGGGTTCGGTGAGCCGCGCGCCTCAGTCATTTAGAGAGCGCCTCGCCGTGCGCGCCGCAGAATACCAATGAGCGGGGTTAAAAAGGCACGGCTCCTCTCGGAGACGACTCTCCTTCTTCCGCGCACCTCCGCCGGGTCTCCACGGACTAATTTTCAAAACCACCTCTTAATGTGGGCTTGTGTCAATCACCTGAACAGACAGCTTCATCCCCAGATATAGAATAGTCCCTACATTAGAGCCATGCACACCGGCTCCTACACAATGGGGCTCCGGCTAAAGGATGAAAAGCCACTTTAATGCCAATTGGGTCTAAAATAATGCGTTATTCATGCGTTCACGCACACATTTACATTATAATGATAAAGGCCGATATCAAAACGTGTAAAATATAGGCTTTTCATTTCTGCGTTGGGTTGCGTCGAGAGCACGCACACATGCACGCTTAAGAAGTACACATTTTTGAAAGCAAGGAACACTTTCTTTATTCTCCCTTTCTCCCCCCCGCCTCGTTCAGATGAGTGACCACTCTGTAAACTTTCATCTGTTCGTGCCGCACGTCTGCTTTCTGACATCTCGTGGCTGTGGCACTTCGGAATCAAACTTCAAAAGAACCAGCCGCTGATAAAAAAATAATACTATGGGAACTCATTTGGCCCTGAAAGCTGTGTGTTGTAGTCATTTCGCTCCAGACTTTATCACACACCCTTTCAAAGGACGGGGGTCTTGAGACAGAACGGCGAGGACAGGAAATATCTCATTCAAAAGGCGCTTGAAGAGAACAATGTTTATCTCGGTGTCTTGTTAGTTTCAAGGGGCTGCATTTAAAGAGAGTCATTTGGCTTGCATATTAGAGCTGGGATGATGCTTGATGTTCCTCGTGCAAGAAATGACGGCTAAAACAGCGCTTCTCAACTCTCAGGTCTGTTCTGATAGGGCCGTTGACACTGTGGAAAAACATGGAGAAAAAAAAACATGGCATACTTTTTCGTTTTGGCATTAGAGGCAGTGTTTCCAATCAAACTTTGCCATGTATATTAGGGGTGTAACGTTACACAAAAATGACGTCCCTCGCTTTTGAATTTTGGTACTGCGGGGTAACTTTATTTTTTAAAGTTATTTACTGAACAAACTATCGATTTTGTCGATATTTCTGCAACTGGCAGCAACTCACTGCAGTTTGAGGAGCTGTTGTAATAAGTGGAAGAGGTTAGAAAATAATCTTTTATGGGAGATGCAAATACTCGCATATATATATATATATATATATATATATATATATATATATATATATATATATGTGTGTGTGTGTGTATATACTCGTGGACTATATATATACACACACAGGAGTCAAAATTTGAAGTGGATCAAAAAAGACAAGAAGGGTATTGTTCAAAATTCATGTATAACTTTGATGAAAGGTTTTGATCCACTTCAAATGTTGACTACTGTGTATATATATATATATATTTACACACACACACACTCATTATTACATTAATATATTTTGATCAATTTTGGTCTTGTATTGGATCGGCAATTTATAAAGTCTGATATCTGAAGTTAAAAATCTAAAAAATATCCCCATCGCCACAGAAATCAATCAACGGTGTCCTGCTCTTTCTTTTCCGAGAATAATACATATTCAGCGAAACTGTAACTGTCAAGCAAATTTCTGTCTTTGTTTTGGACAGCTCTCTTTCCTCTTGTCTTGTGACAAAATCTCTCAAGCCCATCAAAACTGTTTATGAATGTGTTGTCGGGGAGCTTTAAAGGATTCAGTAGAGGCAGGCAGCTATGACAGGGCCCAACTCATCAGCATGCCAGCGTATGAAAACATAGAGCGGTACATGAAAGCAGCACACACACACACACACACACACACACACACTTGTAGGTAACTTATGAAAAGAGTAGTCCAAGGATAAGTATATTTTTATAGAAAACACAGATGAGTATTTTAATTCACCTCAGTGTTAATAAAAATAGCATTTATGACGCCAGCCACATACAGTATGAGAGCTTTCACGCGCACACAAAAAGTGTGTATATCAGATAGAATTAATTGCCCTTGTATGTGGTGCATTGAATACAGAAATGTAAATTTAATTAAAATGCAACTCAATAGCAATTCAACATTTCCAGCACCAAAATCAGAATCATTTCTCTTTTGGGTCTTTAATTAATACAACATACAACCAGAAAGATTTTCAAAAACCCAAGGTCTGTTCCTTCACGAGTACCGATGGGGATTATTGAAGAAATTGTCTTGTCAAGGACTGAAATATTGAAAGCTATTCAAATCTATTAAGAGGAATCTGCGTGAGAATGTACACAACCAAATAGCGAAGCAAAATTAAATTCACTAACCAGTCAATGGGGAAGATATTAAATAAAAAGTAGTTAACACAAGAAGATCGCCTGCTAAAGTGGAGAGAAAAGAAAAAGAAAAGTCATTATTCATGACTTTAATCCTAAAACTGGCAACGTGATCTGGGTGTAACATAGTTTTTGTCGTCTTTTTTGGGGCGTAACAATGATTTTTTTTCATCAAATCCTTGTATCATTTATCACAGCCTGGTCTGTCTTGAGTATGCTGGTCACATGATTTGTTTAAAAAAAAATTGTGATTAATTAGTCAGCCTGACCTAAATCCAACATGGCTGCCAGTGGTGCTTTGAGATAAGTAAATATATATATTAAACTTACTTTTCTTTTGAAAAAATAATACTAACACTGCTAACATTAATTATGAACATTGTCTTAAGGTGCTGAAAAAGAAAATTTATAAAAATGTTGTTCATGTTGTTATTTAGCACGGTTTGAAATGTATGTTACACCTGAGTCACACTGCCACTTTTGGGTATAAAAAAGGGATTAACTTTGTATTCATTTTTGTAACAATCTTTGTATTCTGAGTTTTTTTTATTTTTTTTACAAATTATAAAATTTACAGGTTAAACTGATACAGCCTGTCTGTCTTGAGTATGCTGGTCACATGATTTACTTCAAGTTATCTGTGATCAATTAGTCAGCCTGACCTAAATCCATTTTTTTTTACCATTTTACCAAAAATTTTTAACCATTTTTATGGTAACGCAAGGTCCGATTTCAAAACGGTTTTCACAGGCTGAATCTTGAGTTTGTAAGCCTTCCAATGATATATAATATGTCAACATTATATGAGTTGAAGTATAGGATATAATTGGTTTAAACATGCAATGGCAGTTACAGTTATAGATTTGGTCCTTTTTTTATACCCTAAACAGGCAATGTGATCTGGGAGTCACAACTCATAAAATCCAAAATACATAACATTGTTCAAAAATTCTTTTGGATATGATTTACTTAAGTCCAGATGATATAAAAAATGACATGAAATTATTTGTTGCTTATCATTTTCTACTCTTGCCTGTTTAAGGGTTAAATGCTTCACAAAGTATTAACGCTGCATTAAGTGCGCCTGGTGAGATCCTCCTGCTGGGTTCACCAGTGGAGATTACGATACATCATGCATTCAGGATGTCAAAATAAAACAAATAAGCAACATATGACCTGACTAGATCTAAAATTTAACAAATAATGAATTATTAAAAAAAAAGTCTCTCAGGAATTGGTATATTTTTAAACATACACTGCATACATTTTATTTAAAAATATGTTTTAAAAAGAGCTTTCAATGTATTAATCATACACTTTTACACTTTCTGAAAGTAATGAAGGATGAATGAATAAGCATGACTGAGTAAACTTAAAAATTACACTCAAATTTAACTTAAAGGGGACCAATTACACCCCTTTTCCCAGGATGTAATACAAGTCTCTTGTGTCCCAGGAATGTGTCTGTGAAGTCTCAGCTCAAAATACCTCACAGATCATTTACTATATAGCATCTCCAAAATGCCCCCTATTTGGGTGGAGGCAAAACATGCCTTTTTTGCGTGTGAACCTTTAAATGCAAAAGAGCTGCTGCTTTGAGCCTTTACAGTTTGTGCTCCGGATACACCGGCAACAACAAAACCAGAGAATCTCATGCATCCAAAATGTCAGAAATTGTCAGTTCAGCCTTACATGTTCGAACCGGAGTCAAACACTGATGGAGAGACTCAGGAAGACGTTTTAATGCAACTGGATGTTTCTGAATGGTTAGTTGATTCATTTATTTGGTTGTTGTGGAGTTAACTTTATTCAATAAATCGATTAGCATGTTTGTTTGTCAATTGTTGTGCTCGTGTGGGAATTGTATGCCTACAGAGTCAGAGAATAATATGCTGCATGGAGATACAACAGGTATCGTTTTGTTGAATTATTTAAGGTTATAATTTATATAATCATCTTTAGCCGTACAGCATGCTAACAAGCGGTCGTGAAAAGAAACGCGAAACAGAAACGCGATACTTGTTCTGGATTTGAAGTTTAAGCACTTGGTATCAACCCATTGTTCAAAATCAACTTTTATGCAAATCCAGCGTTGACCTGCCCCTCGTTCGAGAAGCAGTCTGACTGGGTCAGAGTATCTCTGAAATGGCAAAGTTTGTGGGATGCTTCCGGTCAGCAGTGCTGAGAATTTACCAGCAGTCATGTCATCTTCATTTATATAGCGCTTTTAACACTGTAGATTGTTTCAAAGCAGCTTTACAGTGGTCTATGTAGGGACAAACCAAGGTATTGGATGCCCAAGGCTCATCGATGCACCAGGGTAACGAAGGCTATCCCGTCTGGTCCGAGCCAACAGAAGGTCTACTGTGGCACAAGTCAGATCTCAATCCAATTGAGCATGTGCTGGACCAACAGTTCAATCCACGGTGGCTCTACCTCGCAACCTACAGGCCTTGAATGATCTGCTGCTAATGTCTTGGTGCCAGATACCAGAGGACACCTTCAGGGCTCTTGTAGAGTCCATGCCTCGGCGGGTCGGTGCTGTTTTGGCAGCACGCAGTGGACCAACAGCATATTAGGCAGGTGGTCATAATGTTTTGGCTCATCAGTGTTTATATATATATTTAGAGGGAGAGAGAGACTTCATTTTCATGTCCTAAAAATGCCATAAAGCAGTCCACAAAACTTCACATTAGTCAGCTATAAACTTTGCAGTACACACCACCTTAATATTATTAAAATACAGCACTAAAAAGTGAAACTCATTTCCTTCCATCTACTGCAGCCAGAGACACTGTAATTTTCAGCACAACCTCTCCAACATCCCAGCTTCCCACTGGTAAATACAATTTCACTTTCTCATTCATGTGCACGTAACTCAAAATTATGTTTCTGACTCCATTGCAGGCCGTATAAGAGTGTGAGCGAATCTCTGGTCCCTCCAGAATGTCCTTTTATATCTAAAAGAGAAGGGAGTGACTGGTAAAGTACAGGATTCCTCAGAGTGTCAGCACAAAACTGAATCATTGATTCAAATACAATACTGCTGAGGTGGTGCCAGTCCTCACAGCCATCAGCAGAATCGGCACAGAGCTTCAAATCCAAACAAATATATACACTGACAAATGAGACGTACAGTAAAGGAGAGTGTCCCACCAGAGGCGATTCTAGACCTCGTTGCTTCTCAGCCTCGTTACAAATAAGTGATTAATCTGTGATCGCCTCAACCGACCTTAAAACTCTATCATAATGGCTCTATTCCTATTTGCAGTGAGCTGACTACATAGGCAGCATTTCAAGCCATCATAGATGCACCATCAACAAAAAGGCTGTTCTCTAATGGAATAATCATACCGCATTTTGGCCAGATTGCATGTATGCTTCACAGCAAAGACAATCCCATAATTGGAATATATTATATTATATATGCTGAATATATTTGAATGCATACACACTAAAAAAAAAAAAGGTGTAGGATTTACTTTAAAACGATTTTCACTCAGAAACTGCTTGTAAATTTCATAAATAATTACACACACACACACAAAAATGAATAAAAAGGACTGAAATAGTATTTTCTTGTGAGACGTACTCCAATAATCTGTTACAATTACAATGGTTTGCAAAGATAAGAGGGAAGTTATAGCTAACCAAGCTCAATTTAATGGACAATAGACTCCTTGAGTATTGAGGTTTGTTACTGCCACAGAAAAACAAGAGCTTTTTCGGATGTAACCTTTCATGTGGTGTGTAATACGGCTGTTTGCGAATGTAAAAGGTCTGCAAACTTTCAAAGATCAAAGTGCAGATACATGGAGTTATTTTCTCCCAAAAGACACAACCGATTCTGCCTGAAATGAGTCGTCAGTAATTCCAGTCTCACTTTCTGCTTGAACCTATGTAGGTTTGTAACAAATTTGCATAATGCCAGTCTATGTTTTTCATTGGCTGCTGGAGAACAATGTCTACTTAGCCCCGCCCTCAAACTCTGTAGCTGTAGCTGAGACTGAAAGAGTTTGGTTCGTGTTGTCGACATGTTTTCTGCTGCCAAAGCAAATCCACTTTGATGCATTTCAAAAGGATGAGACTCGCGCAGGAATTGATATGTAAGAACCAACGCCATCGTTACTGTTCGTATCTCTGTGTATCAAGTGCTGAGGAAGAGCTGGAGCTGAAATTCAGATGTAGTAATGGGCATTTCGTTTCTGACGCGTGCTGTAATGAGTCGACCAATCACTACAGACTGGGCCATCTGACCAATCAGGGCAGAGTAGGCTCTAGGAAAGGAGGGGTTTAGAGAAACCGAATTCTTGATTGAATTGTTTCAGACACTGTGAGGAAAGAGGTGATGCTGTAATGTATATTATAAGAAAATGAAAGTGTTTTAGATGCATGTAAACCTATTGTAGGAGACCTCAAAACAAAATTAGGAGCCCTTTAAAATAGCATAATAGGGGCACTTTAGGAAGTACAGTATGCTCAGAAGTTTCACATACTTGAAACTGTTGGTCTATGGTTTTGCGTAAAGTGTTTCTGGCCTGAAATCCCCAAATCCGTCTCTGCTTCCCACACTGAAGCTTAAACAAGCACGACATCCGCTGTCTTTAGCAGTTCTCCGGACGCTCTGGGAAAACACGCCAGCTCGTGTAGTACTCATCCCCGCTGTGAGTCTGAACACAACATAAAACACAACTTATCTCCCTCACTCATTCCATCAAAATCACTCTTTTTCCTGACTCTATTTTCTCAGTCCATACCAGAGACGAGAGGGGGAAAAACCCTTCATCCCACATACTGAGTTTGTTCTTTTTCCCCGTTATGGACAGAGATGACACACGACACAAGAAGTGATGAGAAAACTGTGGGGAGGCTTCCAGTAGATTGATTCTCCCATCTCCTCATTCTTTTCTAGTTAGTCTTTTATTGACTACAAAGGTAGGAGCGAGACGTGGAGAGAGGACGGGCCTGGCCTGTTTAATCCTGAGGGCATTGCAGGAAGGTGATCACTTCTTAAGGCCTACAAGGAAATCAGCGGCATGGAGGAGCACTTAAGCTGCTTTAAAACACAGGATGGGAAGAGTTCAGCGCCGGTTCTCACTGGGGAAGAAGAGAGACAAAAACAATGAAGACGATTGAAGGAGAAAAAGAGACGGAGAGAATCGTAAGCTAATATGGTTCAGCAAATGCCATTTTCAACCCGTTTCATGAAGCATATTCCCAAATCAAGCAGGTTATTAATAAACAAGAAAAAACGAAGGGCAGGATTTTATACATCTGTAATTGATTGGATTGTGAAAAGCGTATGTTACATTCCAGAATTAGGAGGGATTGTGTGATTAAGATATATAGCTTAAGAACACAGATTTTATTTTTGTCATGTTTTTCCATAAAAAAAAATAAAAAAAAACTTTTATAAGAGATAAATGATTTTTTCCCCTATCAGATTTAAAACATTTTTTTATATATGTCTTATTTTTAAGCATAAACTTCACTAAAAGTGTTGGATATGTGCGTAAAACAGAAAACAATTGCAGAAGGGAAACTGAATTTTTAAATAATTATTAATAATTTATTTTCTGTATGCAATATTTCTTCTTAGATAAATGTATTTAGTTTATTTTACTTAAAACAAGAAAAAACACTTTAATACTCAAAAATATATTCGTTTCAGTGTGAATCGCAGGAAACATGTCAGAGAATTTCCATCCTCTGTTCACAACAGTGAAAGAATGCAGACCTTTATAATAAAAAAAAAAATCATTCATTCCTTAGTTTTAAAATGAAACCGTTTCATGAATTAAATTCTAAAGGAAGCAGGTGGTTTTGCTTGACCAGACGAAGGGATTTCTGTCTTGCTGCATAAAGGACACAAAAAGAAAACAGACAAAGTCCTTGATCTGACAACTAACTATTCCAGCAGTTCACTGAGTTTGTGTTATTCATCTAATTGTAGGCTCAGTGGATTTCAGGGATTTATATTTACAGATTAAACATCGCACCTGACGTCTAATACCAACGTTTCGACTTTTACCATTTTCCTCCTGCTCCACATCCCTCTACCCCCGGCCATGTCAGACAGACAGCGACGGCGATTACCCAGTGTCCTCTGGGAGAGACAAGAGGACATGCGGTAATCTCTCACTATCCAGCTTAAACTCCATTGCACTTCAAGGCAGATAAGTCATGTTTATTCAAGGCTAAACCAAATGCATTTCCAAATGTAATTCTTTCCTATTTCTAGATCTGACACAATGGGAAGAAACAGATATCACCGGCTGTAGTAGTTTTGATATATTACTTCATATGCACCTTGTTACACATTCAGGCACTAAAAGTAGTTGTCAATAGTTAAAATTGGCAGTAACAGCTAACTGCATAATGAACTGTGACAACATGGTTTAAGTTGGCCGTGAAAAATAGTCCAACTTTCTCTATATATATATATTTTTTTTTTTTTTGCATACAATTTTAGTAGGAAAATAGTGACTTATCTGGTAAAAAAAATAATTTCATTTGGTAAATTTTCTTCACTTCTCACCATTGTCAGCTGTGACAAAAGGTTAATTTTGGACCCTGGTTACATTTGCATGTCACGTTATCAACTAACACAAAGGTTAGAGCAGCAATGTTGGTTTACCGATTGTTTTGATATTAATTTCCGTTTACACCGGCGTCTTCCAGGACACTTGATCACAGGCCACACACACACACACACGTGTTCCTTCAAGCCTTTACATTCACACCGTCAAATGCGTGAGCGCAATGCACAAAGCATCTGCCGCATTAACCTGTTCACCTTCACGCATGTGCAGCACTCGTGAAGGAGGAACATCCATCCCACACAACAAATCTCTCTCATAATGAGGCTTTTTCCTCTAGAAAACTGCAACTTTGTAGCATCTATTACAGAGGAAATGAGTGCTGTTTAGCACTAAACTCTCCTAAACCGCCCCCTGTGAGGTGTGTATCAACACACAGCTGGAGCAGTGATGATAAAACGCCCACAATACATTTGAGGGGATAAAATATGGAATTAAAGTGTGTGATAGATATGACTTCAGTGGAGTGGGAGAACAAAAAGTAAACTCTAGATAGAGCCGAAAGGTCAGCGGCCGCCGTCATGTTTGAAAATTATGAGCGACACGTGGAAAGCGTTGGTGGGCTCTCGGAGTCGGAGCAAAGAGCCGGCTGTCCGAACGCATTTCCAAGTCTGAGAGAGCGACTTTAAAATTAATGAAGGGGGGAACTCTGACTTTTAGTCAATGTAAAATTTTCATTAATGTTATTATTCCGTTGTCTGTGTGGTGCAGAATTTATATCACTTCACGTTCTGCGCTCGGAATTTTTATGCCCTGAATCTCGAAAATCAAGTCATGGAGGTGGGAGTGAAACAAAGACAGAAAACTTATTTTCTAAAGGTCTACACACTGCAGAAAATCTGATTCTTCATCAGTATTTTTGTCTGGTTTTCCAGTTTATGAAATCACCACGGATGACTTGTTTTCATAGACTGTGTCTTGATAATAAATAAGTGCATTTTGTCTTTCTGCACAGATTTTTCTGGAAAAAAAAAAATCTGCCAGTGCAGCGACAAAATACACGTTGAAATTGATTCTAAAATAAATAAACCTGTTTTAAAGATGTGTAAATATTTGAAATGAAAACAGGTTTTAAAATGTTCACAATTATACATTAAATAATGAACAAAAATCACAGTATAGTACATTTACAGTATAAATAATAGTTAATTTTGCTGGGAAAACAACAACCAAATGGCTTGTGTATTAAATAACCATCAATTCATTCCAAATTTGGGATAATTAATTGAATTAGATACAAATGGTAACTGTTTTGTCCTTAAAGTCCTTATTAAAACTAATAATTTATACAATTGTTTTATAAGAAATGTGTTTGTTTGGGGTCAAATATACCCAAATCTGCATTATTTTATACAGGATTTCGTTTAATTGACTAGTTGTTAAAGACTCACTCACTCCTAAATATTAGTTAAACACAAAGTACACACACATATTATATCTGCATTAAGAGAGTTTCTGTCAGATCCGTGCATTAAAACTGAGGTCTGTGACATTTTCCCTGCCTGATACAATCATTTATTCCAGCACTAAATAAATGAGGAATCTTGAATCAAAACACAGAAAAAAAAAAAAAAAAAGAAAAACACAACAGCTCCACAGCTGTAAAGAATGGATTATCTGTGGCGTTTAGGGTGCCGATGGCTGTGACTGAAGAGGCGCGAGCTCTTGGGGCGAAAACGGCTCTCTGTCAATAGCTCTGAAATGCTATCCTTGTCTCAAGTAGCGCTCCACTTCACAGAGGACTGCTCCATTCTGTGGAGCCTCTAATAACAACTCTCTTCAGATATGAGGAAAACAGCGCTTACACCCCAAAAGAGTTTCAGGCTCAAGTGCGAGCAGCAAAACACCATCAACTGAGTCGAGGATGAATATTTTTTGTCAGAGGGAGAAAGGAAAGAGGGGGGGGAATTGGCTGAGAGGAAACTTTGAAAATTAAATGTGAGTTTATGGAAAGATAAAGAGTTTAGAGGCACACGTTCATCTTCATGTACTGGAATTACTGATGTATATATTGAATTGTGTCGTGCAAAGAAAATGGATTAATTCAAACTACAGTCTCACATAGTCAGATATAGTCTATAGTCTCAAACATACTTTATGTTCAAACTATCATAACAGTGTGATTTTAATGACCTCATCTGTCGACATGATGCCGGTGAGTTGCAGAGCTGGTCGATAGTCGTCATTTCACAGTCTAGGTTAACTATAGACCCGATATAATCCGGCTATGAGTAACACACTTCTTGCCAAAATAACCTTGAATTTGGTCACATGTCGTTTTTGCCAAAATAACTTGTGAGATTTATGATATTCCATCATGTAAGCAAAGTCAACAGTGATTACAAGGTGTTTGGTTTCATGTCTTCACTCATTTCATTTCTTTGTTATCTAATTGATGACTAGTCTATTCTTGGGCTATGGTTTAGACGTCTATTAAATTTTCAATGACAGCCCAAATTTTGCCTTGTTTCAGCCTAGACGTCTGGGCTGTGTTTGGACGGCTATTAGACGTCTTTTAAACGCAAAATTGCTTGCTGGGTTCAAACATCCACATCACTGTGATCAGATGCTTGTGTTGCGTTTGTGTTGTGTTTATTTTCTTATTGAGAGGAAAGCACACAGCACATATTTACATATTCATCTAAACTTCGCTGTCATCAGTGTGGACGGCGTTTAGATGTTCGTTAACAGTTTATCGCTGCAACGGCATTTCCAACTTCTTTTTATTTCTGAGCAAAGAATGAAAAGGAACTTCGCCGTGAGTAAATCAGTGCATTGAATCACGTTCAGTCTCTTGTAGGGCTGTAGTAGTACTCGAGTCCGGTCTTGGACTCGAGTCTGGACTCGAGACCGTTTTTCTATGGTCTCGGACTTGTCTTGGACTCGCTGGCATTCGGACTCGGACTTTTCTCGGTCTCGGCCACTGGTCTTGCCAAATATGGCTTTTGGTCTCGACCGAGTCCAGGTGTCTTTATTATGTTCCCAGTAAGCACACATACGTCGCCGCGATATTAAAATAAAATATTATTGGAGGGAAAGTGAAACACTGACCACCTAATAACTAGCGATGGGCATTTTGGCTCTTTTTCGTGAGCCGGCTCGTTTGACTCACAAACGTCTCTTTAAAAAATAAATGTTTAAATAAACTCGCTGAAAGTCCACCGCTAGTGCAACGTGAATATTCACATTTTTAATTGTCCATAACAACCCGAAAACTTGCCTGGGCAAAGTTGTCAGACTTTTTTTCTTACCTTCTTTTTTTTTTTCTTTTTTTTTTATGTGGATGTTATTGAGCTTGTAGAAGTTTAGCTCTTGCGTTCTTCTGAACATTTCGTTATCCGCCCGATCCGCGGTTTATCCGCATCTGTAGTGTGTGTGTGTGTGTGTGTGTGAGTTGGCTCGGCCCTCCCTCATGCAGTTAATTGGTTGACGTCGCGTGTATGATTGACAGGAACAGAATGTGAGGCTGATCAGACAGTCGAAACGAATGTGTGTGCTCCTTTAGGCCTATATAATTATTATTATTTTTTTGTTCTTTGAATTAGTCAATTATTTTAAATAAAATTAAAATCATTCATTATTTCATTATTACATAATGATTTCATTTCTATAGGCTATATTTTTTTAGCAGACTTTTTTTTCCTGTCCTGGACTCGGTCTTGACTCGGACTCGAACCTTTTTGGACTCGGTCTTGTCTTGGACTCGAACCTCTTTGGACTTGGTCTTGACTTGGACTCGACTAGTCCTGGTCTTGGACTTGTCTTGGACTCGACAAAGGTGGTCTTGACTACAGCCCTGGTCTCTTGTATGTTACGTGTACACAAGTGTGAGCGATAAGCTGCTGCCGCAGTTCACTTAACGGCCACCGGTGTCACTAATGATACGGGTTTCTGAAATCTACATACAGTCCACAAACTGTAGAATAGAAATAGAAAAAGACAGAATAAAATTGTTTGCTGACAGGATCACTCACTCCCCTGTTGCACAACAGCTGCATCAAATGCCAAAGCATGTGTAAGACGGCACACAGATGGTGTTGCCACGTAAACAAAAGCAAAAAGCTCCAGAAATGCACTGAGCAATTACATGCTAGCAGACAAGTGAGCAAACACACACATTAGACAAACGCAACGTTTGAAATAGCACACCACTACTAATCTTTAGTCCTGCAGTAAATATGTGTATTGTGCAAAATATTCAAATTGTCTGTATGCATGCAATACTCAAATTACAAATGAACCGGAAGTTGTTTTATTTAACTCATTATTAGTTCTGAATGATATTTTTTATGCAAAATGTCATTTTAAAATGCCAAGAAGTAAATAGTAAGCTTGCATTCCTGTCCGAACATAGACGTAGTCTGAAATAGACATGCTAATAAAAACCCTTACTTGCATAGACAGTATCTTAAGAATGTCTGAATGAACAAGCTCATGCAACTCTCAAAGTGAACGTGATCTCTTTCATTCTGACGGCTTGTAAACTCTGTGACCCTGAGGAATCACCGTTTCTACCAGCTATCCTGCTTCCTCTTTAATCTCCGGGATCAAAGTTGGGTCAATAAAAATCATCTTAGCGTTTGCTCAGAAGGGGAAAAGAGCATTTACTTTCGCACTAATTGGGAAGCATCATATTTGTTCGTAAGAGTAAGCTCATTTAAATCCTAATAAGCTTTTTAGATTCTCGTCGGGGGATTTTGCAAGCGTACCATTGTGCATCGTGTATTATTGATAACAGACCTCGTTGTCGGATTGTTCAAGTTTGTTAGTTCGGCCTAAATCAATGTCCACTTCATGGGTCTAATTTGCGGAATCTGTAAGAAAGGAAAAGCCGGAAAATGAAGTAGGTATTGAAGTTCTAATAGGCATGTCAATGTCCTGCTGTTTGTCTGGCAGAGAGAATGAGCCTTAAAAATACAGCTGCTCCAAGATTATGTTCATTAATTCAAATCCTGTCACAATCATGGGAACATGCTAAATCTGTGGGAGGAAGTGTGCTTGAGAATGGCAGCATGCGTACAGACCAGCGAAGGAAAGAAGGCAATTGAGTTCAATCACGGGGACTGGTAAAGATGATTGCGATTTTAATGGTAAAAGACTGTGAACATGCAATAGTAAAAACCTGTTAATAGACCTAATGGGGGCATTTTACAGTAAAATACAGTTCAATTTACAGTCCTCTTATAATTTCGTAACACGAGGTGTTACCAAAAAAAACAAGAGAGTAGCATCCAAAAGCAGTACACTGAGTTTATGAACAAAAACAACAAAAGTAAATCCAAGCACACGGCAAATATAGGCAAACCAAAGTCAATCCTAACCTGGGAGAAAACAGAACCGAGAGCAACACGCATGATTCATCCATCAAAGACAACACTGCTTCACTCTCGTTCTTTCTCCACAGTGAATCAATAAATAACACGAATGCCATATGCCCGTGACTCCACGTTTACTGAACAGCATTCACCTCTCAAGGTGCCACATACAAAAAGGTATAACAATCACATTATCACAGACACTGAACCAGAGACCAGGGAAACATGGGGGATAAATGCACAGGATAACCAGGGACAGGTGTGGGTAATGAATTGCTATGGTAACTAACAAGTGTAATTATGGAAACAAACTATCTATGGAAACAATCTAAAAACAGGAAGTGAACACTTCGAAATAAGAGTCCTTAAAGGGATAGTTCACTTTGAAAATAAATTTTGATATGTTTTAGCTTACAGGGCATCCAAGATGTAGGTGTCTTTGTTTCCGCAGTAGTTTCAATTTGGATATTTTTAGGTCAAACCGTTCTTGTCTGTCAGTCATATAATGCAGGTCTACGGTCACTGGCTCAAAACACAAGCACAAAGTCCAAATTAAAACAATTCCCCATCGTCCAAATGAAACAATTCCCCATCGTAAGTACACATTGATGGCCTAAGACACGAAACGAGCGGTTTGTGTGAGAAAACGAACAGTATTTATATCGTTGTTATCTCTTGAAAACAGCACACGTCCAAATGATCTGACGGCGCGGGCGGGTATAGATATATACATAGATGTCGCCTTGGCTACGGTTTCGTTCCAATGAACTGCAGTAGCGAAGGCGACATCTAGTGTATACATCTATACCCGCCCGCGCCGTCAGATCATTTGGACGTGTGCTGTTTTCAAGAGATAACAACGATATAAATACTGTTCGTTTTCTCACACAAACCGCTCGTTTCGTGTCTTAGGCCATCAATGTGTACTTATGATGGGGAATTGTTTAATTTGGACGATGGGGAATTGTTTTAATTTGGACTCTGTGCTTGTGTTTTGAGCCAGTGACCGTAGACCTGCATTATATGACTGACAGACAAGAACGGTTTGACCTAAAAATATCAAAATTGAAACGACTGCGGAAACAAAGACACCTACATCTTGGATGCCCTTGAGGTAAGCTAAAACATATCAAAAATTAATTTCAAAGTGAACTATCCCTTTAAACACAAAACAGGGGAAACGGGACAGGAATTGCAACAAATTTACAGTAAATTGACATTCCCAGAATTCTCTGTGACAGCTCACATTTGATGGTTTTTCACTGAAATAATTAACTTTAATATCCTTTTTTTTAATCAGTTATATTACATCTTATCTTATGTTGTTAAATTAACGGGTAACACTTTAGAATAGCTCCGTCATTAATTAATAACTACACTGGAGTAATACAATATTAACATTCTAGTAACTACTATTAACTAACAAGAAATTCTGATTACATTTTTATGCAGCTTTGTATTGTTACAATATCGGAAACATATCTAAATGAACAATGTCTTTCTCCATGTTATCTGTTATCTATATCCCCATTTATGTGTTGCCAAAGATCCACCGGATGACGTAAAACAACTTTTGCCAACAAATGTTCTTTTACATATATTTACATTTACATTTACATATAGGGCAAAATTGTCCTTTAAAGGAATAGCTCACTTAATTTTTCATTTTAATTTTTGATTCATTCTTATTCTTTTTTTTTTTTACCATGTATTTAGCAGACTGTTTTTCTAAAGCAACTAACAAAAGAGGAACAAATGGTAATTTGCCAACAATTTAAAACAATATTTGTAATTTACAAAGCCAGGTTTATTGGCATAGCATTATAAATATGTTTGGCTTTTGTTCCTTATGATATTTGTTTTGGTAAACTATCCCTTAAATATGTGTTCTCTTGTTCTCAACTCACTCACACACACTCAAAAACTTGTGAGTGAGTGAGTGCTCACGGTGTCAAAGGTTATCAGTCCAGAGAAAGAACCACGGGACACTGATATCAATGAAGGGTGTATTTTGATCTTGACTGGCTCAATATTTGGTGATTTAACAAAACTCTTTACCGGGCGTCACATGTTAGATGTGCATGTTATGCAACCCTTCACATACAATACGATGGATCACTCACTGATCCAGGGTTTGAGAGCATGTTTGATTGACAGACAATGTGCCAGTGCATTTCATCCATATCCAAAAAATGACTACAATCCTACAGGATCACTGATTTAGGCACTAAAACCTGGCATATAACTCATTTCTCCGGAAGGGAATGGGATTGAGGTTAAACCAGGGGCTGCTTTACTGTTTACAAAATATAGGAAGTGTTCCCACACTTTTGATCAATGATTTTCTAGTCTACACAAGCACTCGACAAACAAAGTGACAAAAGACCAATGGCAAATCTAAAATCACCCAAACTCCAGCCCTTAAGCCAAACTCAAATACAACACTCCCAAAGCAAATACAGATATTTAAGTCCCTAATTGATCCATTTTCAGATGTCAATAAGTTGCTAAGAAAAGAAAAAAGAAAGAAAAAGTTCATAGTCATAGAAAAAAATTAGACGGACAAAGCCAATGTCTTCATTGCCTGATGCAATGTTTCAATCTTTAAGTGTTTGTCTATCAACTATCAAAAATCAACACGTTGGGCAAATTATACAACTCATTACATTAACTTTCTTTTGCTTTCAAATTGTAAATAGACATTGGCAAAAGACATGGACGTATTGAATAAGCCCAGATAATGGTATTGACATTCAAAGCGAAATTGGGGTAATGGATCAGTACAGTATTTGCGTCGACTGAGTTGCACTTAAACGGTTTATGAGTTTTATACTGTACATTGGCTGCTTATTAGTCATAATTGGTGTAAGATTGTGAGTGTAAATGCTGAAATCAAATAAATATAAAACATGAACAGGAAAACAACAAAAGAGAATTAATAAACTCTAAATTGCTTTTAGTCTGTAAGATATAGAAATAAAAAAGGTAATTGCGACACTTTATCTAACTTTTTTCTCACAATTGCTATAAAGTCAGAATTTCAAGATGTAAACTTGCAATGGCGAGAAGAAAAGTAAGATTTGTGAGATAAAGTGTCGCAATTACCTTTTTTATTTTTTACTCTGTGGCGGAAACAAGCTTCCATAGTAAGAAAAAAAAATATATATATGAAGAGATTTAGTTGACAGTTTTATGATTTAACTGACTGCCATGACTTTTCCTGGGGCCTATAGACCTTATGTAGCCCCGCCCCTTTTCAGCGCTGCGCTCGTTGTCATTTGTCTTCCGGTCTGTATTTTCACAGCGATCTTACGGATTTATAATTGAACGGCTCGTTTTTAAATCTTCCCGGTCTACTGACATTTGTTAAAACATCTGCGTTAAACATTACAATCCTCATGATAACGTTCGTTAACTTTACAATAAGTAAATCCACTTCACCAGCTAATTACTCCTCGACAGCGATGCCATAGAAATATACAGAGCGACCGCAAAAAACGAAAGTTCAAAGACAATATCCTAAAGATGGCCGCGCGCTTGTTTCTCTGGCGCATAAGGATAGCATAGCATTTAGGTGGCTAGCCAGGGATGTTTCAGTGTAGTTTTTTTTTTTTTTTTTTTTTGCCAACCCAGGATTTTAGGCATGAAAGGGGTTTGGCCAACCAGGTTATGTTCTATAAGAGATCTCAAACTGATATTGGACCAATCAGCTGTGAGCAAAGTGACACATGTCTGACACAATAAAGTCACTCCCCCAGTTTCTCTTGCTCCAAATTAAAGGTCACTAGCAACAAAGACAAAATCATCTGGCTTTTTTTATTTTATATAATGTATTTATATATTATGTTTTATAAATTATTATACCCTTAATCCATTACACAAGCCATTTTTGTTAAAAATGATTATTGAGCATTTAGTTTAAACATATACAAGTATATACAGATAATATGTAATAAAAATACACTTTAGAATCAATAGATTTAGTTTATGGGTCCAATTCTCACTATTAATTTACTATTAACTACGACTTTTGCCTCAATAAACTCCTAATTACTGCTTATTGGTAGTTGTTAAGTTTAGGTATTGGGTAGGAATAAGGGATGTATATGGTCATGCAGAATAAGGCATTAATATATACTAATAAACGGCCAATATCCTGGTAATGTGCATGCTAATAAGCAACTAGTTCATAGTGAGAATTGGACCCTAAAATAAAGTGTAACTTCACAACTTTCATCTGCACATACATAGCAATTACTGTGTGAATGCATTTGTATACTTTATATTCTTCAATCTCTTAATCTTCGTCAGAAGAGAGAGCATTGAATCACGCTGACTCTAGCGCAAGAAGTGAATCGCAGTTTCTCCGTTTCAAGGCGTGTGATTGGCTGTTCGCTATTGATGTCACACTTCTATTTGTACATGCTCCATGATCTCAGACTCAAAGCCTGAATGGACTGATTTGGTTTTGTTAACTCAATTCTGAGTTTGTTCAACTACTCTCATGGTACGAGTCCCAGGTCTAAAGCGGATGGGAGAAAATAAAGAAAGAAAAATTCCAATCAGGCCTATAACATTCAATTCCATGATACAAAAACCCATGGAACATAAAAACTCCGAATGAAAATCGATGTTTTTTTTTGTGATGAATTTTTCACTGTACAATTCTGGACGACCAGGTCCTTTAAGAGACTCATCGGTCACGCTGAAAACGCGGCAGACAAAACAATATGTTTTGAGTTTTTCTCGTTCGCTGAAAAGATGCATAAAGCTTTATTGATAGGAAATATTGCATGCTTCCATAAGCTATCAACTTCTTCTCTGGTCTTAATAGCAAATCTCTTTCAAAGCTAATCTTTCAGAATTACACGATCCGGCTATTAGAAAAAAGCCACGGAGGTTCAGATTCTTTCCACAGATGAAAGCATTAGTGTGTGCAGGGCAAGCGTCTATTGTGATGTCCGTTTACACTATTGTGAGGCGCAGTCACTCTCGGCGAAGCCTAAAAGGTGTGGGCAACGTCGGGTCAGGGCCGTTCTAACTGTGTCCATTTCCGAGACCAAATCAACAAATCTCCTATCTTTTTTTTCTCTGACTTTTCTCCTTCCACGCTGAACACACAAGCAACCCTGAATGTATCAATAGGCCGATATGTACCAAGGTCAGAGTGTAATCTTTCTGAATGGAGCCGACATCAGAATAATGTCCGCAGAATGTTTCCGAAGACAAATCTGCCCGTCTGCCGCGAGGCCGAGAGCCGCAACAGAGATCTTTAATGGAAATAAGTGTTAACACGGACACACCTGCACCAAAACTTTGTGTTTTCCCTCCGAGGAGCATCTGGATGGACGGAGTGAACTCTGATTCAATTAACTCGTCCTGTAACAAGGGCCACCGGTAAGAGGAGTCGGACGCGGAGGACTACGGTCGGCTATAGCCTTCCTTCGAGACCTCGCATGAAAGGAGAAGCTCTGGGTAAACAAATAGCCTATACAAGCGAATGCACCTTGAACAGGCGGAGCAAAGGCAACTCACTGCAGCACTGGAAATAAATGCCTGATGAGGAATAAACATGCAATTAAAGCTGAAGTGTGTGTGTTTTTTCTTACTTCAGCTTCATTTGCAAGGCAACTATTAGTGAGACAGGTTGAAAAACACTCAACCAATGGTGCGTTCGGGACGGGAGTATCTGTTTTCGGACCAATGGAAGATCTGGCAGAGTGTTCGGGAAAATCCCCTACACTGCAAAAAAAATTAAAAATTTTTTTTATTTTTTTGTCTTCCTACATTGAGAGAATTTTCAAGCTAAAAACAAGTGGAAAAATCTGTCTGACGACTGGAGTAATGATGCAGAAAATTCAGGTTTGCATCACAGT
Organism: Rutilus rutilus; assembly: GCF_951802725.1. Classification (NCBI taxonomy): domain Eukaryota; kingdom Metazoa; phylum Chordata; class Actinopteri; order Cypriniformes; family Leuciscidae; genus Rutilus; species Rutilus rutilus. The sequence goes on from NC_140215.1 coordinate 4,085,881, forward strand.
AATAAATTACATTTCAAAATATATTTAAATAGAAAACAGATATTTTAAATTGTAATAATATTTCACAATATTACAGTTTTGAATGATTATTTTAACAACTAAATGCAGACTTGATGAGCAAAATAAACGTATTTCAAATACATTTAAAAAAAAAAAAAAAAAAAAAACCACATCTTAGCCGCAAAATTGTGAACAGTAGTGTATTTTGCCTAAAAACAAGTCTTAATATCTTATGCAGTGCTGCTTCTCAAGTACATTTAGAAGTTTTAGTGGAAAACAAGACAAAAGAAAAGAAAAGAAAGAATTGTTTGCAGGGTAGTCTTGAACCCAGCACAAGACGTCACATTTCCCACGCTGAAACCACATGGATTGAGAAAAGCGGTGTACTAATACACATTTGACTTGAAAATAGAAATATGGTTCAGTGTAACACTGCTAATCAGAACAGGATTCTGGACCAATGAGATTTCAGTACAGCAAACTACCCATGGTGACCCTGCATGTTAAAATAAACACAACACAGTTCAAACAACACAGCAGTTCAGAAAGCATCTGATAGGTACAGGTTTTAAGAAAAACAAATGCATAGAAAAACATGAAAAAGCATACATTGAATGAATTAACGAATATTTTGTTGATTCTCTCTTGTTTTTGCATGTGTTCATAATTTATTTTATGACAGCCTGAAAAAAAAAAAATCTGCACAATTTGGTATGTTTCACCGCATTATCACAATAAACAATTGATTCCAAGCACAACTACTGTATGCTTATAAAAAAAATAAAAAAAAAATCTTCAAATCAAAACTTTTGGTCACACTTTAATTTAAGGTCCAATTCTCTCTATTAACTATGACTTGCCTCAAACTCCTAATTACTTAATAGTTAGTAAGGTATTGTGTAGGATTTAGGGATGTAGAATATGGTCATGCAGAATAAGATAATAACATGTGCTTTATAAGTACTAATAAACAGCCAATAACCTAGTAATATGCATAATATGCTAATAAACAACTAGTTTATAGCGAGAATTGGACCCTAAACTAAAGTGTTACCCAAACTTTTAATACAATTTGAATCAAGCGACATCACCTTCGGACTGTATTTTGCCTCCACAATCTGATGCATTTACAATTTATACAGGATATTATTCATTGTGGAGAATGGACTGGACTGTAAACAGTGGTTTAAAGGAAGAATTTGACAAAAGAATATGACTGTAACTATTTTAACGTTATCGTGCTGCGTAACGCAGCATTTTTGCTGTAACTGTGAACAAAAAACTTCTCATGTCTGGTTAGGACGCGGTGTAAGAATGAAACGCTGCCATTGACGATAGTCCTCTATTGTGGTCTGACAAACCAGAGCGCCGGACCATAAATCAACTGGTGAAGGACACCAACACGAGACACCACAGGGACTGAGAGAAAGAGAGGAGCAGTGCGCGTGCAGCGCTCAGTAACAGCCACGGTGCGTTCTACATGTGTAGATCAGCTGTCATCTCACACTTTTCTCGCTTTGGATCTGGAGAGACGTTCAAAAAACAAAGCGTTTAATGGCGAGGAGTATTTCGGGGGGTTTCGGGGAGAGAAGGGGCTTTTTATCTGCGCCGAGCCGAACGACACTGTGTCATCCTGTCTGGAACCTTTCATGTTTCACTTCACTGCACACTTCACAATCCCTCTCCTTCCCTCGGCTGCCACCGAATACATTAGTCTTGTTGTTCTGGCAGTTGTCATGTTTTTAAGACATTCAAGTAAAATGCAGAATGATAACAATAGCTGTGATAAAAGCTAATGCAAGTGCAGAGAGAGGAGGATGCCTCAGCTCTATATGTGTGCAATCCAATAAAATGTTACATATACCACCATGATATGAAACCATTAAGCTTGGAATAACCAGAGATGGGAAGGTGCAGAGAAAAATAAGCTTGATGTTTGATTGAAGAAAAAGAGCAAAAGCAAATGAATCATAAAAAAAGATTTAGGCAGTGAAAGAGGTATGGCCTAAATTAATATCATAATATCCAACCGTGAGACTACTTTGCTTTCAAAAAATTAATATGATAACCTTTCTATTCCTACTTATATGAGTATTTCCAAATGAATCTTGAGTGGATGGGTTAAAAAATAAGAGGGTGACATACAAAGAAAATTGTTTCAGAGGTAGAGCAATTTATTACAAGGATTATGAAGACAAATATACATTTTCTTTGGAATAACATGCACCCATGAATGGTTCATAATAATTCTAGAAATATGAGGGTTGAAAGTAATTAAAGTCCATTTTCATTTCAATAGCTATGAAATTATATATATATTTTACATTCGCATATTAACATTATAATTAGCGTTGTGAGGTTATTTGTTGCCTTTTATAGTTAAAGTGCAATTTTTTTTAATACAAAAACCTGCTGTTTGTAAAATGTGCGTGTGTGTGTGTGTGTGTGTGTGTGTGTGTGTGTAGATTTCAGTGAAAACTGTGGGAGTGTGTAAGTGTCTCTCTGATCCATGACATCTGTTCCTCCTTGGCAATCTGTGGAAAAACCCTTTCTCACACACACACACACACACACACACACACACACACACACACACACACACACACACACACACACACACACGTACACTGTGTTTTTGGAAAATTTAGACATAATGATTTTTAGACTGCACAAACTATATTCCACCCCTATCGCTACCCCTATTCCCTAAACCCACACATCACAGAAAACTTTCTGTACTTTTAAATAAAATAAAAAAACATCAGTATGATTTATAAGCTGTTTTCCTCATGGGGACCAAAAAAAGGCCCTACAAGGACAAGGATTTCGGATATTGCCATCTTTGTGGGGACATTTTGTCCCCATAACATAGGGTTTACCAGGACCACACACACATATACACACACACACACACACACGCTCACTATATTAGTGAGGACATTGCACAGGATTCCATTGATTTTATATCAGGCTAAAGATGCTTTCTATGGCCTAACCCAAACCTACCCATCACAGAAACATGAGCAAACATCTAGATTTAAATCAAACATGTTTTGTCCGATTTATACGACTTTTCAACTAGTGAGGGGTGAACTAGACACCGGTATAATGTCCTCACTAGTCGGTTGTCATAATATTTCACTATATACTAAGTGAGGACATTTAGCCCTCCCAAGTATAGCCAAACCTGCACACACACACACACACACACACACACACACACACACACACACACACACACACACACACACACACACACACACACACACACACACAGTCTGTCTCATAACTCTATTTATCTATCTATCTATCTATCTCAGATGTGCCAATCTTCTGGGTGAATTTTTGTTGCCCTTAAACCACAGCCAAGTAAACACACACACACACACACACACACACACACACACACACACACACACACACACACACACACACACACACACACACACACACACACACACACACACACACACACACAAACTATGAATTATTTTTACAGTTGCGTTATTCTTTTCACTTCTTTCCTCAGCAGATTTAATTTCCTTGTAAATGATTTTTGCAGTCTTTTTCACTAAATGCTTAATGTTGATTATGTGAAGATACTGAACTCAAGACAGTGTGGACATGAATGTGCCAGTAAGCGCTTCAGTGGTGTGTGCAGTAGTGTGTGATCTCTCCTGTCTGGATCTGTCCTGCCCTCTAGTGGCCGTCCGCTCGAAAACAACAACAGGATCAGAAGGAATCCTGGAATTCTAGCAGAATACAAATATGAAAACCAGAATAAAAAGGAGATCTGAAACTAATGCCCACAAGACCGTTAATGGCGTAATATGGTAAATAATGCTGGTATCAGTTCGAAGATATGCTGCTACTGTGTCACCGAGAACAAAATCTATAATTTGATTATTGCAATAAAATAAAAATTAAAACAGATAAACAAATATGTGCCATATGTGGTTCTGTTTATCCTTCCATCAAAAAAATGACAGAACTTTTCCTTTCCTTCTATTAACAAATTAACAACAAATAATGCATTAGGCTTTAAGGCAATAACTGCTGGATATTATACACATATAATGTATCTGTGACCGCTACATATTTATACTGTACACATACTTTTGCATATGGTGCAGAACATCACTGATTGGTTGATCATTTTAAACACCACTCTTGCAATTTGAACAAAATCTCATTTAAGTCTGCTAGATAATAGTACCCTGGTGACACATTTACATCAGCAGAATTCACCATAGTAATGTTCAAATTATGAGTTCAGAAACTAGATGCTTATGTTTTACGCAAGACGTAGTGACATCTCGGCCAGCACCAACTCAAAGCCGTCATTACTGTCAAAACCTGGATGATGATTATTAAAACACATCAGTATATACTTGAAATCTATACATAGCACAGCATAGCTGATAAAGCAATCTGTTGTTGTGTGCCAAACTGTTTCAGAAGCAGCAGCGAGAACGAGAGAGAGAGAGAAGGAGAGAGCGAGAGAGGCATCAGATGCCCAGTGAGAGGTCAGCTCGATATCGAATTTTCTGGAATATTTCGCTGAATACCTCCTGGCACTGTAAATATTTTTGACTACAGCCTGATACTTTAGGGAAGCCAGTTCTCCCCGCACAGCTCTACTGCACTTCTAGTCTGCCCAGAAAGAGAGAGAGAGAGAAGAAGAAACATCGCTTCAGGTTATTCATGGATTGACTCTTCAAATCCCAACATATGCTCCTCTGTTTCCATTCCCAAGCACCGGGAGAAATGGAGCATTTCCTCTCTACCACCCTGTCCGCTGCTCGCAATGTAAATCAGAGAGAGAGTGAATGCAGAGAGAGAGAGAGTGGGCTGTGTGAGCCAAGCTAAAGACCCCATCCAGCAGCCTGTCAGTCCATCGTGTGTGTGTGTGTGTGTGTGCGCGTGATATTCTTTAAATAACATTTTCAACTAGATCTGCTGCTCCTGAAAGAAACAGCATTGTGAGATGATGCTTGAAAAACTTTTTTCGGGGTTATAGGTTTTGATTCTGCGTAAGTGGAATCAGAAGCTCTTTGGCGTCATCCATAAATTATCCCTAAAAAGTAACCAAAAGGCATGCTTTTCACTGATTTCTGTAAATCATAACATATCATAAAAAGCATGTTATATTCTCATCAGTCTTCTAGAGTCAGATTTCTAAACGTCTGAGTTCAACTGTAGGAATGCTTATCTGAATAACACATGCAGTTTAATGAGACACTTAAAGGAAACTCTCAAGTATTGAGGTTTGCAATCATTGCAGTGCATTCGGCTGAGCACTTAAAGTGCAAACACTACAGGTCCAAGGTTTGGAATAATTATGATTTTAATATCACGTCTCTTACGCTCAACAAGGCTGCGTTCATTTTATCAAAAATAAATACGGTAATATTGTGAAATATTATTAAAGAACTCTTTGCTATTTTAATACATTTTTGTCAAATGTAATTTATTCCTGTGATTCAAAGCTGTATTTTCAGCATCATTACTCCAGTCTTCAGTGTCACATGATCCTTCAGAAATCATTCTAATATGCTGATTTGATACCTCAATTATCATCAAATATTATTGGTACTCAATTATTAATAATGGTTCTTATTATCAATGTTGAACTTATTATTAATGAGTTTTTCAATGGAAAACCGGATACTTTTTTCCGGATTCTTAGAACAGCATTTATTTGAAATAGAAATCTTTTGTAACATTATAAGTCACTTTTAATCAACTTAATGCATTCTTGCTAAATAAAAGTAATATGAAAATATTCTGCAGTTTTGAATGTTAGTGCTAGTGTGTCATGGTTTCCACAAAAATATGAAATAGCATAATGTTTTTAACATTGATAATAATCAGAAATGTTTCTTGAGCAGCAAATCATCATATTAGAATGATTTCTGAAGGATCATGTGACACTGAAGACTGGAGTAATGATGCTGAAAATACAGATTTGATCACAGGAATAAATGACATTTTATTCAAATAGAAAATAGTTATTTAAAATTGTAATGATATTTCACAATATTACTGTTTTTTTTACTGTATTTTTGATCAAGTAAATGCTGCCTTGGTGAGCAGAGACTTCTCAAAACCTTTGACCGATGGTGTAAATGCAATAAAGAAAATACCAATCGTTATTCAGTATGCAAAGATGATCAACAAGAATATTATTAAGTATGCAAATTCTACATGTCAGCTACATTTTGCATGACAAACAATGCAAGCCAATCCCAAAAAGTACCAAGATTACAAAAACCAAAGCAACTGAAATACAAAATAAATTCTCATGCAGGCTGAATTAATTTCAGTAGTTTAATACTCCGGTTTAAAGGTTTTGAATAAGCCCTATCCACAATGTTTGAGGAATATCAGTGCATCGCTGCCACACAAACACTGTAATCCTCATCCAAATATTTTCATTGCGAGTGCTGTTCTTTCATACGGTTCTTGATGCGTTTTCAGTTTACAGTGCTGATGTGTCACATTTAGAGATCACTTTAATAATAGAGTCTGAACTGGCGATCAAACACTAATGCGAGATAGGACGCGTCATTTTCCAAGCTGTGTCAGAAGATCAAATCTAAAGGCATGTCAGAAAGTGGCGTGTTTGTATTTTTGTGTTGTTGTTTTTGTGCAGTATGCTGCTGTCACACATCTTTCAGCTTGTTTTATTTATTTCTTTATTTTTGTTCTTAAGATACTCTCAATCTTTTCTTGCTTCATGTACAAGAGAGGGTTTTTTTTTTCCCTTTCCGCACCTTCCTGATCCAGCTGTGTCATTCCTTTATTCACTCCGCCTTTGATCGCTTGTAACAGCCATCCATCTCCTCTGTGCTTCAATCTGCTGTGGAGTTTCACGATCAACGAACTGTCTGAAATCTTTCTAGGAGTATAGAGACATGCTTTTGCCACTTTTAGCAGGATATAAACTGATATCCATGAGCAGTAATGTATATTTTACATTAAACCATTTACACTAATAATTTTTTTTCCCATACTAACCTATTATTGTGCATTTCAAATAGACCCCGCCCCTAAACGACACGCTGACAAAACAAACTGTGATTGGTTGCTTTTTATGTCAGTCAGACGTTTTCTACAGAGTCCCTAAAGGAACATGGTGAAGGAAAAAAATGTGTCCATGCTTTCGCATTCCTTCGCAAAACCTTTGCGTTCGCGCCGAAAAGCTCAAAAGGTTTTGCGAGCGACTGCAAAGTTTCTCGGGGGAACGCAAAACATTTGCGAGAGAAAGCATTGACTTCTTATTTTTTTCCGCCACCACCATGTCCCTTTCGGGGCTCCGTAGTTTTCCTAATTTCTAATTGGGCCGTTCTTGTCCAGAAGAAAAATAAAAATGCTTCAGATTGGACCAGACTTTATGCCACTAGTCAACTATCTTACCACACACCCACTCGCTCACACATTGGCAGACTAGACTGGTGTAGAAGTCAGTGGTATGTATTAATGAAAACGCATGAACATTACATATTGACCAACAGCCCTTTCTTGTGTGTTCCCACCCACTGCATGATACTGGGGTCACGCAACGCTATCTCACGACCAATTTGTAAGAATTCGTAAGAGTGAGTAAAATGTGGCTGATTCGTACGATTTGTCTAAACCCCAGTGACGGTTAGGTTTAGGGGCGGGGTTAGGGGCGGGGTCAGGGGCGGGGTCAGGGGTAGGTCATTCATACGAATTCATACGAATTGGTTACGAATTCATACGAATTGGAATTAATACGATTTAGCAAAAATCTTACAAATTCGCACGAGTGAGGTCGTATGAATTCGTACAAATTAGCCACCTCGTAAAATTCAAAGAACCTCGTAAAATTCGGAGAACTGCCTTCTGGGTAAAAAAAACAGCTGATGTTCTTGTGCTGAATTAATGTTTAGAGTTGAGGGGAAAATAAAACTATGAAACTTTCATTTTACCTTGCGACTAAAGGAAGAAGAAGAAAAAAAAACCCTTGCCAAAATGGCAAACACTACAAAGAAAAAATAAGGGACAATAGGTTTCAAACACTGACACTGAAATCTCTGTTTCTTTTCAGTGGATGCAAACATAGTCCAACAACTCCTACCGACTATCAAGCACCAAAGAGGACAAAAAAGTAGTGTAAATAAGACCTTGTGAACGGTTAACAATCGTGCACAACAAGACCAGGAATGTGTATAAGAAAATAGAGTACATTTTTTTACTTCAAGTTGACTCAAAAGGTGGCTAAAAAATCTCGGCATGAAACAGAGGATGATCGTCTTTTCTTTCATATTGTGAAGTTGGTATATCCGAGGGAATCGATATCGACATTTCATGTCGACTTTAATTTCAGTACATAGAACAGGTTTAAGAGGGAATAAATCATTGCAAGTAAAAGTTCTAAAGTTAAAAGAAAAATCAAACTAAGTAAAATTCAAAAAATAATAATAAAATGCATAAACCAATAATAAATCAAAAATAGAAAATTGGAATACCAATATATAAAGATGAAAAAAAAACGACTTGAGATGGAATGACCTTAAAATCATATCCAATTGCGGTCATTAATGCAAAAGGGTTATAAATCAGATTCAGCTAGAACGCAAGAAATTCATTTTTCACTCAAAATGTTATGCTGATCATATAATTTGTTTACCAAAAAGGTTACGCTTTACACTTTATTTTGATGGTTCTATAAGTAACTTTGCAACTACATGTCAACTAACTCTCATTAGACTGTTAGGTTACAGTATGTGTTAGGGTTAGGGTTCGGATTAGCATAGCCTAATAAATTGACATGTAGTTGCAAAGTTACTTCTAGTCATTATAATGTCTGTTGAGCATCAGAATAAAGTGTAAGCAGATATTAAGCAGACAGTCAACTAATACTCTAATGAGAGTTAGTTGACATGTATTTGCAAAGTTACTTAGGCCTGGTTTCACAGACAGAGCTTAGATTAAGCCAGGATTAGGACATTTAAGTAGCTTCTGTAAATGTGCCTTAGAAAAAAACAATTCTGGTGTGCATCTAGAGACAAAACAAAGGCACGATGTATTATAAGATACTGTATGTAAGTGCAAGTTGCTTTAACTTCAAACAGCTCAATAATATATTTTAACCGGGGACTAGGCTTAAGCCTAGGGGTTATAGTTAGCAGAATGTCTAAAGTGAAAACAACAAAATGATGTTACCTTAAAAAAATGATATCAAATAAGAAAAATGCAGAATAGATGCATGTTCACGAATGATCTCAGACTTGTAGACCCCACTGTACAAATCATTTGTTAGCCTAATAGTTTACACAATTTCAAGATTTTCGCTCCACACTTCACCTCATAAGACATCACCTCTTTTCAAAGAACTAAATGCCAAAAGCTTTTCTCCTGTCCTTTTTATTATTGGAATTACATTGGCAAATGCATAGGAAGAGCTTTGAGTCAATTCCCCTCAGGCATTTGTAAAAATAGAGCTTTTTTTCTCCCTTTGCCTTTTGAGACTTAATGACTCTTTTGCAACTCCATGGAGAATTGCTCTCAGTAATTGATTATTAAAACTTGAAATTGCAAAGCACATCCATTATTTGATGAGTGAATGTGTTATCCTCGTAATTAACAAAGCAGGGTACTCGCCGTCCTTCCACAACGAGACCTCTGGAATGAAAAAAAGAAAGGAGAAAAAAAAAAAGGACAGAAATCCTGGGGTTAAGCAGACGAGAGAGTCCGCCGCTCTGAAACACTGCAATTAGCTTCAACTACAATCTATCAGAACGAGGGAGAAAGAAACCATGGCCGCAAGCCTGTGTCTGTTTATTCCCTCGGTCTGAGAGAGAGAGAGAGAGAGAGACTGAGAAAGAGGGACATTAAAAAGGAGAAAGTTTGAAGTGGAAGTATGTTCTGTGAAAATTGCATTTGTTTAAACTGTCTGTGTAACAAAGTATTGTGTTAATAGGCTGTGGTCCGTAAATAGCTCTCGTCTTTCAAGGAATAGTTCACCTCAAAAGGACAAATCTGTCATAACTTACTCACCCTTATGTCATTCTGAAGGATTTTACACAGATATTATGCAAACATAAACAATTCGGTGACCACAGTGTTAAGCTCCATAAAAAGCACCATAAAAATAGTTCATTTGACTGGCGCAAAATGTTTAAGTCTTCAAATGAAGTCGGCTTTGTGGGATGAACAGACCAGGCAAAGTCATTATTAAATAATAAGCTTCACCTTTGCAGAAGCTCTGAAATCTCATTCATGTTCAGAATCAAAGCCAGCATGTCAACGCTTAAGGTTTGACGCTCATAATATAGATTTGGAAAATTGAGCACATATTACTTATGTGGTCTTGTATGGGGTTTTTGTCAAACAAAATAACAGTATGCCAGTGTGGAGCAACATGAGGGAGAGAAATAATGAGGATTTAAAAAAAAAAACTATTTTTTATTGGTTTAAAACCGTAGAGATGCTCAGTTTCCATTAATCACTTTAGTCTGACCAAACAGGCTTTAATTAAATTCCAATGTGACTGAATTATTTCCAAAATCAAAGTCTCGTTGTGTGTTCAACAAATGACACAATCTTGTAAAAGTGATTGTCAATATACACTTATTTGAAAAAATATTGAGTCCAAATTTACCGCACACATGAAAACAGAAGATGTACATCCATTGATAAAGTGGTCTGGATGCATCCTGGTGTTCTGTATGTCAGACTCACGCCATTACATCAAAATATCAATGCATCACATCTCATTTTTTCACACATCATCATATCTGCAATTTTGAGACAAAATATTTGCTAATTAATCGGCCTGGGCCGGGTTTCCCGATAACGATGTATCTTAGCTCTTAAGAGCGCTTTCTACGTGCAAGGTTACGAACGCTCGCAGCAATTCCACGAGCGTTTCCCAAAAATGAACTTAACATGAACGCGCGAGAACGCGCTCTACGTGCTACTTAAGAGTCGCATTCGCGAAGTGCTGAAATATAACCTTATATGAAATCGTATTCTGAACGTTTAACCTAATAATTGTCATATGTTGTGGATTAGCAATCAAGACAAGTCTATATAAAGCACCTACAGGCGGAGGCACTGACAAAATGGCAAAAAAAAAAACCTTTCAAAAAGATGAAATTAATGTCCTTTTAGAGGAGATAGATCGAAACAAAGATGTAATTTTTAACAGATTTAAAGGATTTTTTTTTTTTGTTCATTCATTTAATTTTGATTAAAATTATTCGATTAAATTATTTCAATTTTTTTGTTTTGTTTTCTGACATTTTTATTTATTTAATTTATACATTAATTTAACCAACAACAAAAAACAGAATAATAAAGTGTACAATAAAGTACAATCAAAACCTTATATTATAATCACATTGCATTTGAATAAAGTTAAAGGTGTAATCTGCCGGTTGTCCTGCAGGTGTCCTCATAAATCTGTCTTCTTACGATGCACTTGGGGATGTACGATTACTCCAGAGCACTCGTAGTTCTACGAAGATTTTCAAGTGCTACTTAAAGCTACGATGCTTTTGGGAAACAGACCATAATATTAAGATCAGTCGTACGATCGCTTTTACGATCAACTTAGGCTTACGATGCTTTTGGGAAACGCAGCCCAGGCCGATATTTCATCAATCAGTAATTTATAATTAAGCAATATCACAAACAAAAAGTAAAAAACTCAGTAAATTACAATATTACAAAATAGTACGCAAGTAACAAAAACAGCTCCAAACAAAGTCGAAGCAAAATCAACAATAAAGTACATCACAGTAGTTTCGCTCGTAAGAGAATCGGTGACTAGGCTAGACTAGTGAATGATTAAAGGCAGACACTTGTTTCGTTCATAAACAAATCTTTTTTTTTTTTTTTGGGAATTGGCTGAGTGAATGATGCAACGACTCACTTATGTGAATCAGTGTTTCTGAAAGAATCATTCGAATGATTTAAATGACTGACTCTTCACTTCACTTGTCGCCACCTACTGGCATAACGAAAAAACTGCTATAAAATACTGCTTTTAAAAACATGTAACATTTACAACACTAACATCCAGTGAACGGCTCTCGGAAATGTTGAGTTGCTGAAGTATTATTAGTATAAATAGGAATTGTATGTCTAGATTAAGATTCAATAGAGTACAGAAAACCAATGCTTGCCTTGAACATGCAGCATAGTATGTTTTCATTTCATACAGTCTTTCTTCCTGTATATTAATAGGTAAAGATGACACACCAGCGTTCTCGAGTCCAGGAACTTTGATGACTGGATTCAAAGTCTATGAGATGCTGTACAAAGTCCTCAGATCTGCTCTTATCAACAGACTGAACCCAACGGTAGAGTCTCCTTCTGTTGTTATGTGTGTGTGTGTGTGTGTGTGTGTGTGTGTGTGTGTGTGTGTGTGTGTGTGTGTGTGTTTTAAAGGAGCACGACAGGATTGTTTACAGTAGAGTAAAGTCACTTGCTCCTGTAATCCTTGCTTACTTTGCTAGCGGTTCACTACCTTTGGGGCTTTGCTGACATTAGCGCTGGCATTAATGGGAACTGGAGCTGTTCGTGCCTCGGGGCCCAGCTTGACCCTTTTCGAGGGAACACTTCCTATGTTCCTTCAGCCTTCAGTACCTTCACCTTCAGCCTTTGCATGCTCCATCTCACCCCATGACCAGGTGCATCCAGCGGGCAACTGACTGGGCAGTTTGGCGGATTTTCCCCATTTCTCACTATACTAACAGTACATTTACAATGACCTACTACTGCCTACATAAAATTATATGTAGAGCTGCACGATTAATCTCCATCTCCATCCAAACACCCACGCCATCTTATTCCTAAATGACAATGATTCTCCTGTGTCTATTAAAATCAAACCAGAACATTCAGATCGGTGTTCGAGCTGCTGCTGACCCAGAGAGAGCCGTGGTCATGTATAGATATTAAACAGCTTCACGGTCTTTTTAACCACACAGTATCATTCTTTCTGTGTTACAAATCACAGAAGTACTGGGATAAAAGTTGAAAGTTTAGATTTCTACTACGGTACTGATCAAAATAGAGCAAATTACCTTTTGAAAGTAACTTGGCGCTTCAAAAAACGACTGCGTCGATTACAACGTTACACCAGTAGGTGGCGACAAGTGACTGTTAAATATTATTATTATTATTATTTTTATTTTTTTTGAGTTAGTGATTCCAAAAATGTATTTCAGAGAGTCCAAATCATTCATTCAAGAGACTCGTTAAAAAATGCTCATTCATCCAGTAATAAAACAAGTGAAGTATTAATGAGCAAGTCACTGAATCGTTTATTCAAACCGAGTTTTTCAAAATAATGAATTCAAAATAAACGCTTTCAAATAAACTGCAGCAATTAACATTTTGTCAGAACCAGTAAATAACATGTTATTTTGTTTAGTTGTCTGTTCAGAATCGTGGGAGAATCTCTATTAAAAAAAGAAAAGAAAAAAGTTGTATCTTATCCAGAATCTTTCAGCTCCATGTATTACAATATTGCATTATATTAATTTTAAAGACCTCAAGAACTGTTGCGTCATTCCACATCGAAATCAAATCAGTCTATATATACAGTACCAGTCAAAAGTTTGGAAACATTACTATTTTTAATGTTTTTGAAAGAAGTCTCTTATGCTCATCAAGCCTGCAGTTAAAAAAAAAAAAAAAAACAGTAATATTATGAAATATTATTACAATTTACTGTACTCCAGTCTTTGGTGTCTTATGATTCTTCAGAAATCATTTTAATATGCTGATTTATGATCAATGTTGGAAACAGTTGTGCTGCTTAATTTTTTTTTTATAACCTGAGATACTTTTTTCAGGATTATTTGATGAATAAAAAGTTAAAAAGAACTGTATTTATTTAGAATAGAAATCTTTTGTAACAATATACACTACCGGTCAAAAGTTTGGGAACAATAACTATTTTTTTTTAAAAGAAATTAGTACTTTAATTCAACAAGAATGCGTTAAATTGATAAAAGGTGATGGTAACGATTTATATTGTTAGAAATATTTTTATTTTGAATAAATGCTGTTTTTATGAATAAATGCTGTTAACGTTTTACTCATCAATGAATCCTGAAAAAAGTATTCCAAAAAAATATATTAAACAGCACAACTGTTTCCATCATTGATAATAACTGAGTATCAAATCAGCATATTAGAATGATTTCTGAAGGATCATAAGACACCAAAGACTGGAGTACTTGCTGATGAAAATTCAGCTTTGCATCACAAAAATAAATTACATTTTAAAATATATTAAAAAAGAGAACCATTATTTTAAATTGTAATAATATTTCATAATATTACTGGGTTTTTTTTTTTTTTTTTTTTTAACTGCAGGCTTGATGAGCATAAGAGACTTCTTTCAAAAACATTAAAAATAGTAATGTTTCCAAACTTTTGACTGGTACTGTACAACCCCTTTGTTTTAGTATTAATTGCACCAATGCATAATGTACAGTATCATATCAAAGATGAACATGTTTCATGTATTAAAATAATAGAAACACAAACTACTAAAAGTCTTTATATGTAATGCATTACAAAAGTATTTGCAATGCATCAGTTGTGGCTTGTAATGCACCCTATAATGCATCGTATGGTCTCATAAATATTATTGTAACGACAGTTATAATACATTATAATACTTATCTATTCACTTAACACACTTTTAGAACGTATAATGCATTAAAACACAAGGAATCTGCAAATATTATAATGCATTTTAACTTTGGTTTCAATTATTTATGAAAATATATAACGCATTATAATGTACATTATGATTACCTTTATAATGCATTATACATAAAGGCTTTAAGTAAAGTGTTACCAAAATATTTTAGTAAAATACATGGAAATATTGCTGGTTTTGACTATGAATCTTCTTTACATTCATTTAGTAAAATCACCAGCTGAAGTGTGCATATATATATATATATATATATATATATATATATATATATAATTTCTTTTTTATATATAGTGGGTGTAGGACACTATAGTTAATTTATGTAAGTGAGGATAGCAAAATAAAGTAAACTGTGACATATTATACCAAAAAATTCTTCATACAGTGACTACCAGCAAAATGTATACAAATTTGGGCCCAAAAATGATTCAGACACTTTGACCAGACCATGTTTTGCTTAAGTGTTTTTTCTTTAATTGCTAAAGCGACCTTTTCACAGCACAGACTGAACAAAATTAAACATTACCTGGTAATTTGTTGACCTAAATTGGCATTATCTAATTGTGTAGTTAAATTTAACAGCTGACGGATATTCAACATAATTCATCTGTGAGACAGTCGAACAGAAGGATGGACAAAACCAAAATTTGATAACTCTGAGTTCTTGTCATATTTCAACTATAGCGAACAAACTGTGATAATGTGAGAAATGTTGAGGGTGTCTGAATAAATTTAGGTTTGACTGTATATAGTTTTTGCGCTATATCGCAGAGCCCTAGTCAGTGGGCGCTCGGGCCCCAGACACAGGTGCCTTATAGCTAAGCAGATCACAGCTATCCACAGGCACTTTGGACTGCATTTAGCAGGATGAATTCATTAAGGAACGGTTTCTCTCAAGTGCTCTCTCTCTCTCTGACAGCTGCTCTCTCTCTGTAGAACCCTGCAGCCAAACACAGATCAATGGGAGAAATACATCCACAGGAGCGTTTAACAGCAGACCTTGGAAGACGGTGAGTGTGTTTAAGACATCAGTGCATCTATATCCTCCAGATCTGAGAACTGAAAGTGTTCTGCCGAGAGAGAGAGAGAGAGAGAGAGAGAGAGAGAGAGAGAGAGAGAGAGAGAGCACCGTTCGGAGTGGGAGGAGAAGAGACACACTGCGTTTAAACTCACAACAGGCGGTTCAGATATCACATGCACAAAATGCGTTATGTCATGTGAATGGTGCACGGGATTTCTGATCACATCAGAGATGCAGATTCTCACACGGTGCCCGACGGGTCACTCGGCAGATGGCAGTGAGAGACATGCTAATTGTGCGGTGTGCACTACAGATGCCGGCAAAGACAAGGTCTCTGACAACCTATTTCTCAATCTTTTCATTTCATATGAGAATATCAGAATGATTGTGTTTTTGTTTTGCACAGAATATTGCAAAAGTATCGATACGAGCACACAAAAAAATGACATAAAAGAAAAAAGGCCGAGGCTATTTACACCAGGTGAAAGTAGATAGTGTTTTGAGCAAGTGTAAATAGCAGCAAATAGCATCTTCTTTACTCTAGGAGCAAACAGTGATGGTATTTGCACAAAGTTTAACATGCTTATATACCATTTGTACTAAGGGTAAACTGTCTGAGCAGTGGTAGGTGGTAAAATAGCCTTTGATAACAAGGTTGGCTATTTGCATTTGGTGTAAAGACACTGCCAAATAATAATAATAATAATACATTTTTATTTTTTTTTATAATAAGACAAACATATTTGCCAGTAGGGTGCCAGTAACTGTAATAAAATTTGTTTGTATATGCAGTATGCAAGGTAATCTAACATAGTCTAATAATGTATTTTCTTATCGAATAATATTTCTTATTATATATTATTTTTATATGTCTTTTTATGCATTAGAACATATTTATCTTTTTCTTCTTTTATCACAAATTCATACAATTTTAACTATCAAAAACAATGAACTGACTACAGTACTGGTTTTGGGTAACACTTTACAATAATTTTTTTACATTAATTAATGTATTAACTAACATTAACTAACAATGAGCAATACATTTGTTACAGTATTTTGTTAACATAAATACAACTATTCATGTTAGTTGTCAGTGCATTATCTAAAGTTAAATAAATATAACTTTTGATTTCAATAATGTATTAATGTTGAAAATAACATTAACTAAGATTAATAAATGATGTAGACGTATTGTTCATTCCAAGTCCATCTTAACTAATGAAACTTAATTAACAAATGAAATCTTATTGTAAAGTGTTAGCTGTTTTTGTTGCCCTCAACTAATGTATCTGCAAAATCAAGTGCTTTTAATAAGAAAATCTCACCTTCTAGAAGTAGAACAGCACTTTCGTTATATAATCCACAAGATAATACATCCAATTTGCAAATGATTAGTGAGATTCTGATTTGTTGCTAAAAGCTAACCTGAAGACGAACAGCAGCTTCACCTGCAAGAGCGGAGATTTAAAAATCATTTACTGCCATCTTGTGGCGAGTGGTATGTAATGCATGGAAAAGTTCTTCCACACGATATTAAATTTTAATGTTGGTATGACAAAGTCTTTCAAGTTAACAGATTAAAAGGTTTTGCCATGTTCCTGGAGGGTTATGACTGTTTACGGACAGGAATGTGATTCCAGGATCAACAAAATACATTGATCCAGGTCCACCCCTACCCCTAAACATACACATAACTTATCCATAAAATCAGAGGGAAATGACAGGTGAATAACACTGATGTAGAAGCACCTAACCCTGGTTGTAAGCTTAAACTTCACATAAACTGTAAACATGCCCCACAAATCTGATTGGTTGATTGGAATGTTGATCCAGGAACATGTTGTACAGCCTACTTGGTGAAATCACTTTCACCATATGTATACAGGTATGTTATATATAGCCTACAATGTAAGGGAATGTGAATAAGAGGTATGTAATAAATATGAGTATAAATATTGTTCTGTATTGCACATGTTTATTGCCCAGTTGTTGGCATTTAATTGTTCACGAGGTAGATGGCCTGAGGAAAGAAACTTTTCTTGTGCCTGTCTGTTCTGGTGTTCAGTGCTCTGTAGTGCCGGCCCGAACAGACGGATACAGATCATAGAGGCAGTGTCCTGGATGTGAGCGGTCCAGTCCCAGAGTGATTGTTCCAGCCCTTTTCCTCACTATAATGAGTGCAATTCTTGAAGAGTGGGAAGTCCGGAGTCTTGCAGTCCGGACTATCCGCTGTGATCTTCTCAGGTCTGATTTGGTAGCCGAGTCGAACCAGAAGTGCAGAGGACAGACTGAATGACTGCAGTGAAGAACTGTATCATGTTCTGAACGATTCCACTGCTGCTCATGTGTGATCGTACAGGTGTTGAGTGTGAATTTCCCCCAGTCTTACTAGCTGTTAGCCTAGCTGTCAGAACGCTGCTGATCAGAGCTAGGACCAGAGAGCTGGGTTAGTTTGAGTTTGGTCTGGAGGAGTGTTGAACTATAGGCTATATATATGACTATAAATGTCTTGTAGGAAGTTGCTTGGCAGAGAGACAGAGATTTTACAGTTTTTATTGACATTTATGCAGTCTGATATCTTAATGTATTTTGAAATTAAATTTCACTTTTCTAACTTTAGTTAGTGTGTAATGTTGCTGTTTGAGCATAAACAACATCTGCAAAGTTACGACGCTCAAAGTTCAAAGCAAAGGGAGATATTTGCTTTTAAAGAAATCGCTTTTTAAGGACTACAACAAACGTCTGGTAGAGACTACACCACATTCCTCCCGGGTTAGTGACATCACAAACCCTAGAATTTACATAAACCCGCCCCCTGAACACGATTTATAGATTATCAAGACAGAATATGCTAATCAATGACTAGAAGATAACTACACATTAGCTACATAAATTCATCAACTAACCATTCAGAAATGTCCTGTTGCTTCTACATGTTGTCACTTCTTCTTGAGTCTCTCCATCATTGTCTGACTCCGGTTTGACCATAAAAGGCTAAAAGTATTTGAAATTTTCAGTGCATGTGTGTGTGAGGTAAAATGACACAAGCTCTTGAAGCTCCGCCCCCTGTGCCGGGAGCAGCAGCTCATTTGCATTTGAAGGAACAGACACCAAACGGTGCGTTTTTGCTCACCCTCAAAAAGTGACAACTTTTTCAACATCAGAGACTTATTTTACATCTTGTGAAAAGGGCATTATACCACCCCTTTAAAACATAGAACCAATAAACAAATGGAGATGAAAATGAAATCATGTAATTATTATGGTTAACAAAATATACACTGTTGGCCAATCTAATTTTTTCAAGTCAGGTCACCTTTATTTATAACGCTTTACACAATACAGATTATTGCAAAGCAGCTTTACAGTGATAAAAGGAAAATTGTTCAGCTGAAGTCAGTTCAGTGTTGATTCAGTTCTGTTGTAAAGATCGTCAATTACTAAATCAGTTAATTTAATCTATAAAGCAGAAGCAGAAAATTGTGATCCAGCTCAGTTCAGTTCTCATGCAACAGGCAGATCAATAATATTGTTGAATATTAAATGTCCCCAACAAAGCAAGCCAGTGGCAAGGAACCCAAACTCCATCAGGAGACAGAATGGAGAGAAAGAGAAACCAGACTCAGTCGTGCAGTTCTCCTCTGGCCAACAAATGAACATGGTGTGATTATGATTCAGGCAGCATCACAAGTCAGAGTTCAGATCAAGATCGGGAGTGTTTAAATATTCATCCAGTTCCTTTTGCTTGAAGATGAATTCATCACGCCAGTATAGAGCCGAAGTTGGCCATAGGATCTGTGGATTGGACCTGTCTGGTTCTCGTGGTCTCTGCTGAGGATCTGTGTCGATGACTGTGGTGTCGACGAGGCCTTCACAGGGGATCATCTAGTAGACATGACATTCAGGGCTGTGTTTTGGTCGTGTTTATAGGTGCAGGTCCACCATCTGATCTGGATATGGACCAGATCCGGTATAAAGGTAGAGACACACCAAACCGACGCCAAAGAACTAGTGCTGATGAAAGGTGACTGTGATGTCGCCTTGTGTCGGGCACACGCGTTCTGAGCCTGCATGTGTGTAAAGGAGCCCAGCAAGCAATTTTGTGTTTAAAAGACGTCTAATAGCCGTCCAAACACAGCCCAGACGTCTAGGCTAAAACAAGGCAAAATTTGGGCTGTCATTGAAAATTTAATAGACGTCTAAACCATAGCCCAAGAATAGACTAGTCATCAATTAGATAACAAATGCAATGAGTGAAGAAATCAATATAAGCACCTTATAATCACTGTTTACTTTGCTTACATGATGGAATATCATACATCTCGCAAGTTATTTAGGCAAAAAACGACATGTGACCAAATTCAAGGTTATTTTGGCTAGAAGTGTGTTACTCATAGCCGGACTATATCGGGTCTATAGTTAACCTAGACTGTGAAATGACGATTATTGCTTGCTGGGAGATAACGATCTATTTAAGCAGATATATTCGTCATTTAGAAAGGGAAAGCGAAACTAAGACTGCAGGTATACAATCCATAAACAAAGCAGCGTTTGCTTTCCACTCCGCTCATGTTATTATGAAAATATTAGCGCCGTGGAATGCATGACGTAAAATTACAACAGCCTTCTGTCTGTGCCGTCATGACTTCTTTGCTCGCTTTCATCATTTTTGCTCTTATTCTCGTGCACTGACTCGTTCGCTAAACTGAACTGTCAATCAGAGTTCTCTCTCTTAACTGACGCCCCGACGCCGATTCTACATTGAATCGGCCAAACAAACCCAGACTGTGTCCAGAGCCCGTCTACGGGGAGCCTTGGCACTTCCTATTAGCCCCATTGTATCGATCTTGGTTGCAGTTCCATTAGAATTCCACTGGGGGCGATCGCGGGCGAGCGCAGACTGAATGGGAGTCTATGGGGCTAGACGGCTAAATGTGTCTCTTTCACCCGATTGCCGTTGAGAAATCTCAGATTTGAGTGTAGGTTTTGCAAGTTCAACATGGGTTATAGGTCGAAAGTTGAATGAACGAGTACTTATGTCCTTTCGATTTCTTACAGGTTGAGTTGTTGTTGCCCATAACACGCTAGCATTCTGCTAATGAACGCTGATTGGTCAGTGAAGGACTGATTACGACCAGAGATACCGCTTGATGGCATCGTGGCATCCGAAGCGGGACCAGAAACAAACAAAACAAAAACTCTTCTAGCACGTGTATTTACCTGTGTCAGCTGTGTTGTCGATGCCTCGAGAGAAAAGAAAGTGCAGAGCGCAAAAGCACCAGAGTGACTGAAGGATTGCCGTAAAGCAGTATCTCTGGTCGTACGATGTGTATGACGTCATTGACACTTTAAAAGCAAATAAGTGACTCTAAAAAATCTAACACCCAGCAATGTGTCATTTCTTTGCATCTCCTTTCGAATACAACATTCAAATTACTAGACAAAAAATGACATCCTGAGAAAAGTGGATTCTGGGGGTGAAACCCCATAGACTCCCATTCATTCTGCACTCGCCTGCGAGCGCCCCCGCATGGACAGAGACGTGTTACTGCAGCCAGTCCAGAAACCGGAAGTAACCAGAGAGTGCCAATTCTCTTCCAATTAGACATTCTCTGCTGTGTCCGACTAGACTAGAGCCAACACTGAAAAAACGAAGTCGGCTGATGCTCAAAAACGGCCAGACGTTGCTGGATGTGACAGACAGACTAATACTAGTGTAGATGTCATTCTTCTAAGTACATCGGGTGTTATAGGAAGTGTTCCCGCCCGGTTCCGGTTGACCGAATTTATGCAGCCTAACAATCATTGAACTGATCTGAATAATAGAAATTGATCGTGTGTAACCAAGCAAATCTTTCTATGCAGAGAAAGCTCTTGCAGAAGTTTCCACACGTGTTGCTTTGCTTTCCCCCTTCTGTCCAGTTCATCCCAGGCCAGTTCAGTTGGGTTCAGGCCATCCATCATTTGATGTCCAGTAGTTCTGGCATAGCCTGGAGGTTTGTTTCTTGCTGTAGGATGAAACCTTGACCCACTAGGTGTATACCTGAGGATACAACACCACGCTGTGAGGATGCTGTGGTGTTTTTGCTTCAGGGTGCCACTCAAATCACAGACTCTGGATGCAGCAAAAGATCCCCGGAGAATCGTACTTACTCCTGCATGTTTGACTACTGGTGTCACACAACAAGGGACCATCCTTTCACCTACTCAACAGTGTACAGAAAGCCTGTGTGATGAAGTTTGATCATGATCCAATCATCAGTGGACCACCGGTGGTCCTTCACGGCTCATTTTCTTATTCAGAAATTGCAGGTCTAAAACGTTTGACCTATTTATTGAAACCCGCAAAAATAATTATGTGTGTATACGTTTCTTGGGGGCTTTATTGCATCCTGCAGATGATTATGACATATTTGACGGCCCATGTTTGTGTGGAAAATTATGGAAAAATACCGATAGGCCTATGCGAAATAAGACATGAGATCATTTTGGGATGGAACAAGGTTTTTCAAGTTTATTTGCTGTCAGTGTCATTAAACATCAGGAAATAAAAGTACAAAAATGTGTTTCATATTTAAACAACATCGTTCAGTGTCGCACTGAAAACAATAAGGAACAAACATTGAATAGTGAATCTACTCTAAATGAACAGACACACGGTTAGTGAGGAGAAAACATTTGATCTGACTGGCATGTGCTGGAAATATGACTGTAGCGATATGACTATGATTTTGATGCTTTAATACTGTGATTCAATCAGAAGCACGAGCATGTCCAGGTCAAATTTCACTTCAAGAATCCAAAAAATAGAAAAGAACGAAATATATTTTGCATGAATAGTTTATTTTACGATGATTACCATTACCACACTTTACAATTTGAATATCAAATTATAGTATTGAGAATTCCATTATGTAATGCAGAAAATAATTGAAATTGAAAAGTATGTAATAGTGAAGAAATCATCCTAAAAAAAAAAAATATATTATGTAAATTAAAATTGATTCCCTCTATTTTTCTTTTTCTTTTCACATGAAATATGACCCAGTCCTTGAGGTTTTGTGAGAGTTCACTGTACAATTACCATGAAATAAGGGTGTAAAAAAACAATTCACATACACTCCAGCATTCACACAGCTGTAGAAAAAAAGTCTGATCAGAAGTAGATGGATATGACAGCAATAACAGATCTAAATATCAAAAAAAAAAATAATAACAAAAAAGCAATAAAACAAAAGTAACAGTCAGAGAAATCTTATCATATACTGGATAAGCTTCAACATCAGAAATCAAAAGTTACCAGTGTCCCAACTACAGTGCAATTATGACCTTGGCCATCAGATTTTTTTTTCTTTTAATACACAGCTGTAAAACAATGTATAATATTGTGTTCGTTTAACAAGTCATTCTACAAGAAACATACACAGAAAAAATCAAGAGAGGACGCAGAAAACACACCAGTTGTTCATTTCTACGACAGAAATTGCAGCCCGTGACAGTTATTTGGACATCCATGAATGTGCAGCTTATTTGTTTGACTTACCTAATTATTTATTCTAGAAATGCTTTAGTCTACAATTATATTGGCTATTTAAAACAGATCCTCGGTAATTGAGCTCTTTACGCCAGATCTGTGTTGTCAGGTTTGTTTTCATAAAAAATGAAAGTTGTGCATCTCCTGGAAAAACCGTCACTTTTGATCATTTTACTTACAAATGTTCCAGTTCATGTGCGTAACACCGATTACCTGAATTCTGCCATGTGTCTCTAAAAATCAATTTCAAATGTACATCAATTGTTTGATCTGCCATCTGCCGTGACGTGATTTGTCTCGCCCACTCGTCCATGCGTGCCGCTCTTCAGAGTAAACCGTGTTTGCCGTCACCGGGAAGCGTTCCACAGCAGAGGATAATGTCAAGTGTTCGTACGTTCGTTTGTGACGGGTCGCTGGTGGCGGGTACAGATCAGGACATTTCTCCCAACAAACACCATGTATCACGTCAATTATAAAATACCTGAATTTTTCTGACGCATGATTAAAGGATAGAAAGGAACCCCTGGAAAACAGCAACAGTTTGAGCTTATTAAGTGTTCAGATTATGGCTATACCGCATGTTTTACGCCGAGTGCAGACGCCACAGCTTTTTCTGTCCTGCGGCAAACATCAACTATAAGTCACCTGTACGATATTCATCTAACTTGGGTCATGATTGACTGGGTGTTTTAGATCATTATGGCTACTAATTGCTCTAATGTTTCCAAAATGGATGCTAACAAATAGGCTTTTAATCACTATAAACCTTTCTGGACTTTTTAACGTTTTAGACACTTTCAGAAATCGATTTCGTCTTCTGCTGAAAGTATAGGGCCTTTTCCCATTCTGACATTTTCTCTATGTAACTTTAAAAATATATATATGAAGAGTTCAGATGCAAAAGCCTCTAAGTGCCATCTGAAATTTTCTTCTAGAATGATCATTTTTATCAAGCTCGTATATTTAAGTTCAGTAATTTCACTTAACTGACAATTAATAGGTAATTTGCATTGCCATTTAAGTGAAATTATTGAACTTAAATATATGAGCTTGATAAAAATGATCATTCTAGAAGAAAATTCCATTCTCTTCATATATACATTTTTTTTAATATTTTTTTTATCTATTTTAATATGATGATGAATTATTATTATATTTCAATGTAACATTTAATGTAATTAAATAAAAATATTAGCTACAATACACTTGTACGCTACGTGAGCAATAGGTTGCTGGCTGCAGTTCACTTAACGGCCACCGGTGTCGCTAATAACAAGGGTTTCGGAATTCTACATATAGCCCCTTTAAAGGGATACTCCACTTTTTTCGGAAATATGCTCATTTTACATCTCCCCCAGAGTTAAACAGTTGAGTTTTACCGTTTTAGAATCCATTCAGCCGAACTCCGGGTCTGACGGTACCACTTTTAGCATAGCTTAGCACAGATCATTGATTCTGATGAGTCCAGTAGCATTTCTTTCAAAATGACCAAAGAGTTTCAATATTTTTCCTATTTAAAACTTGACTCTTCTGTAGTTAAACCGTGTACTAAGATCGACGGAAAATGAAAAGTTGCGATTTTCTAAGCCTATATGGCTAGGGACTACTCTCATTCCGGCGTAATAATCAAGGAACTGTGCGGCTGTACCATGAGTGCAGCAGGCGTAATGATATGACGCAGCGCCTGAAAATAGGTCTAATAGGTTAGACAAACTTAGTCCCGGTCACGTTGGAAGAAGTTACCGAGCTGGGGACTATTTTCAGGCGCTGCGTCATATCATTACGCCTGCTGCACTCATGGTACAGCCGCACAGTTCCTTGATTATTACGCTGGAATGAGAGTAGTTCCTAGCCATATAGGCTTAGAAAATCGCAACTTTTCATTTTCCGTCGATCTTAGTACTCGGTTTAACTACAGAAGAGTCAAGTTTTAAATAGGAAAAATATTGAAACTCTTTGGTCATTTTGAAAGAAATGCTACTGGACTCATCAGAATCAATGATCTGTGCTAAGCTATGCTAAAAGTGGTACCGTCAGACCCGGAGTTCGGCTGAATGGATTCTAAAACGGTAAAACTCAACTGTTTAACTCTGGGGGAGATGTAAAATGAGCATATTTCCGAAAAAAGTGGAGTATCCCTTTAATATTATCTAATAGACCTGAGCTAACATGAACCACTGTATTTTATTAACTAACAAAGATTAATAAATACTGTAACAAATGCATTGCTCATTGTTATTAAATGTAACTTAATGTGACTTTATAGTAAAGTGTTATCAATAATTGTAATATTTTTATATAATAATAATTACATTAAATGTTACGTAAATACAATAATAATTGTCGTAAAAAAATAAGGGGTTGTAATTTGTACCTTATTCATGCTGAAAGAAATGTTTTACCCAAGAAAAAATCGTAGCATGTGCACCCGACTTCAGTTTGTTCACACCAGACGGTCTGCCGTTAAACATTAGCTTTGATTGATAGCTTAATAAGGTGGTCTCATCCACACTGAGAGTGTTTGTATCAGGATATAGTACGTTATACATTGCCGCACCACAGATGATCATCCCTTGGTGAATATTAGGGTCCTCAAAAGTCCTTTAGTAATACTCATCCATATCAAACACACAGAGTTCAGACCCTAATGCTCATCAGAGGGTGGACAGTGAAACTGTACAGGACAAAGTCGGTTTGTGTTTCCTGTCGAAGGCACAAGCTGATGTCCAGAAAACCTCAGAGGGAGATGCGGGCACAGTGATGTTTGAGCTTACAGGGAAGAACGCCTCTGTTCAGCTGGTAAAACTCAACTAGTTGCAGAAGGTCAATGAAGCGTGTGTGTCCGTCGTCCAGGCTGTAGAAGAGCTCGCTGTTTTCTTCAACCTGACACAGTCACAAACACATTTAGAGTGTTACATCCACACACATATTTTACAGCATGATGTGTAGAAATGATATATATAGACAGTATATATAGACAGATCTGTATATGACTCTCTTAATATGGTGATTTTGCCCTGTTAAAAGCACACAACAATGTAAAATTTTTACATAAACTGTTGAATTGATACTCAAATCTCTTGACTTTATACTGTAATATTGTCTATATTTTATAGATAGATAGATAGATACAGGGCTGTTGAATGCTTGACGAAAGTTCTAAGGTATGCAATTATTTTTAAAGGTCCCATATTGTACACCTTTCTGAAGTTTTATTTAAGGTTTTGATGTATATATATATTTACAATATATTTTTACAGCTCCTTTCTCAGGAGCTCTGCCAAGAACAGGTCGATTTTGGCCTGTCTACTTAATATTCATGAGCCTCTCTTCTGATTGGCCTGCTGTTTTCTGAGTGAGCCACCATTGGTGGGGGTGATGACTGAAGGCGGTGACTGAGTAGTTCTGACATCACACTTATACGGAAGTCACAACGGCTTGTGAAAAGGCACAGCTACTTTATGCAGGCTGTGTGCATTTGTCTGTGGATCGACTGTTTTGAAACTCATATGGTAGTTTCATCGCCCCTAGACCTCTGTTATCATGAGAAAAGCCAGGAAATTTCAGTTTTGACAATATGGGACCTTTAATGAAACTCATACTCTCTTTCTCCCCCACTCAAACACACACACACACACATACAGTACGAGCACACACTCGCACAGAAACGTTTTGTCAGCGCTGCTCTGCTGATTTTATCAGTAAAATAGAAAAAACTTGGACAACAATGACATTTCTCTCTAGCGAGGTAATAACGGCGCTGATCTTGAAGCAGTTAAACTTACAGTTTCGCTATTAGTAGAGACGCTGCTGCCGAACACTGTTGAGAGACTCGGGTAATTCACACACATGTAATCTCTCTCTCTCTCTCTCTCTCTCTCTCTCTCTCTCTCTATTTTTTTTCTATTATTCTGTCAATGGCTCAAACCTCCATTACTAGCTATAAAATTACGTTTAGAAATTAGTCCAACACACAAGAGAGTTTTAAGGACCAAAACCTGACAAATGTCTTGAAATACATAATTTGAACAATGTTTTGAGGTGCGGTAACCGTAGTATAAGCTGAAAATGTACATTTTCTCATACATGCATTGCATTATTTTCAATGGCCCGTCGTCAATTATTCCTTACTTGACTTACCGGTACAATCTGAAAGTGTTTGATTTTCTGCGTATGGCACAGTGACAGAACAAATGTCCTCGGGTTACTTTGGCTGTCCCTCACCAGAAACACCCTGGGAAGACAGATATTTACAAATGCAGAAGCTTTAATTCAAGTTCATCAAAAGTTAGAACAGAAGTCAGAGCTCATAATTTCCTTCATCTTTTGCAGCATTTCGGTAGATGTAAATGAACATACCCATCGATGAGGCCCTGCTGAGTGATTAATTTCTGAGCCTCGTCCCGGGACAGTTTGCTGTGAAACCACGGCTGAGCCACATGGATGGCTAGAGAAGGAAATGACATCATTATGTCAGGAACATCACTTTTTTATTTATTTATTTTAATATATTTTGTTGACGTGTCTGTGCTGACCTATGTTGGACATGGAGCTCTGAGAGGCGGATGGACTACCATGAGAGCTCAGTCTGTGGCAGCTTTTCCTCTGGAGAAGAACAAGAGAACACATAGATTTAAACACTCGGGTTACACTTTATTTTTAAGGTGTCATTGTTACAGTGTAGTTATATATTTAAGTACTAAGCAACTACATTTACTTACTATAGGGTTAGGGTAGGATTTGGTTGAGGGTTAGTTGCATGTAATTATGCATAATTCACTGTTATTACTATGGTAAGTACATGTAACATATGTAACAAGAACACTGTAAAATACCAAAACCAAAACTTGTTACACAATGCATTACAAAGCACAGCGAACATACAGAATACTGCATTGTATACACTCTATACTGCCCATGTTTTTATACTGTCAATTGTAAGTGAAAGCTAGATTTTTGTCCAGTACCCCGATTTTGACCTGCGTTCTGTTAGCTTATTGAAGTGCGCATGTGAGATATGTGAAAGGAAAGCGTCTTTATACTGCAGATTTAAACACATTCAGCGAGTGTTTTTCAGTAGGGGAGGAGAAACATACATCGCAAACTCGTTGTGCAGCCGAAGGACAAGTGGTACAGTTGCATTAGTAGGCATTATCCCACACCAAATGTTTCAAACAGTATGAAACATTGAGCATGTGCATTACATGCACACCAATACGCCGATAACTACCAAAAAAAATAAAAAATGCAATTCAGTTACCTGGCAAGAAAACCGCGTTTACAAGACTGTATTAAAAAACAGGTTATTTCCCGGTGATGACGTCAAAATGTAAGCATCCACGAATTTCATTCAGAGTATTCTATTTGTATTATGTAAGTTGTGAAGTTAAATAAATCATTTCAAGTATTTCACAATGTCAGCGAAAAGCTTGCACAGACTCATTCTCCTCTCATATCTGCAGTTTCTGCAACTGTACCACTTGTCCTTCGGCTGCACAACGAGTTTGCGATGTATGTTTCTCCTCCCCTACTGAAAAACACTCGCTGAATGTGTTTAAATCTGCAGTATAAAGACGCTTTCCTTTCACATATCTCACATGCGCACTTCAATAAGCTAACAGAACGCAGGTCAAAATCGGGGTACTGGACAAAAATCTAGCTCTAAATCTTTAGCTATTTATTACTTTGCGCAGATAAAGGAAAACTGTAGGGATGCACGATGATATCGGCACAACATCGGTATCGGCCGATAAAAGCTTTAAATGACCATCATCGGCATCGGCCGATATGAATATTTCTGCCGATGAGCCTTGCCGATAGGCTGGCGTGTTTCCTATGTGCACGTGACGACCGTGAACATAGCATGAGTGCCAGCAACTTAAACTTCCAACATGTGGAGGCATTTCTAGCATGAGCATCAGTTTGGTTTGAGATGTGCTGGGGACAGAGACGCATTCGCAAGTGCGGGTAGAATGCCGCAGTATTTTTTTTTTTCTTTCGTGCAGGTCATGTTTCGAAAGACGATGTCCTGTAGCTTACTAATGTAAACTCTCCAAGCTACTATGCTCTCCACAGAGCATAAAATATTCATTTTATTTTATTTTTCGTGTTGGCATTTATGAGGAAAAACAGTGACAGTTCTCGGTTACAGACGTGAACGCTCTGAAAGCGGCACTGATAGAGACTGCTTTAAAACTTCCACAGAGACCTCAAACAGAAAGCACAAAGCCTTTCTAAGTGAATTTCGTTTTGTATTAATTGTATCTTAATTTTAAAAAATGTTTCTAAAAGGATTTAGCCTAATAAATAATAAGTAAACCAGATAATAGATATCACGACACAGAGGCGCGCGCGTGAACTGGAGTTCGTCTCATAAATGAAACGAAACTCAGCATATAGCTTAC
Source organism: Rutilus rutilus (assembly GCF_951802725.1). Lineage (NCBI taxonomy): Eukaryota > Metazoa > Chordata > Actinopteri > Cypriniformes > Leuciscidae > Rutilus > Rutilus rutilus. Next base: position 4,115,553 of record NC_140215.1, read on the forward strand.
TTGCCTCACAGACCTGATAAATATATCTATTATCTACAGAACGTTTGAAATCATATTTTTTAAACATAACAATTCAAAACGAAAGAAAACTATGTAATCCGAAATGTGCATTTCTCCCTGGCGCGTTCACTGTGTCGGCTGCAAAGATGAAGTTGACTGACTCGCGAGCCTACTCCGAAGATCGCGAGTCAGTCAACTTCATCTTTGCAGCCGACACAGAAAACACTTGTTTATTAATAAACAATTAAAATGTCTCCTTGCTATATTTGACATATTCATAATCATTACTTTTGCTCTTCTCTGTGACAACTTTTAGTTGCTTTATTGCAGTGTTGTGCCTGAACGCGTTCATTGAACGATAGTTCATGAACTCGTTCATATTTTGGGCGAACGTGAACTGAACGTACCGCATTACTGCCTGATGAACGTTACTGTGAACTCGTTCATTCTGGTGTCTGTGAACGGCACGCTCTCTCAGTTTAACTTCGTTCAGTAGGATGCCAGATTTCTATAAAGCCTTCCAGGCTAAAACCCACCATAAACCGCCCTTAATATGTAGCGGAAAAAACACCCAATCTGGCAACACCAGCCACCCGTGTTCGACCTCTTGTTCGATCTCGTTCATCAAAATGAACAAATCTTTTTTCGAGTCATTTCGTTCATTTAAGGGGCTTTAAATGTTACTAACTGGCAAATTCCCCGAACACATCCACCTACGCAATCTTGATCATATTCTGAATTAAGAAATCATTATAATGCAGTCAAAAATCGTTTACAGGGAACATAAATAATTACTTCACCTCGAGTCTTTCATGAACGACTCATCACTTACGTTACAAATCAAAACAAAAAGCAGCAAGGAGGCGTCGTATGATCATTTAAACGAGTTTTATGATAAGGTCGGTGAAGATGGGAAAAAATCTGACGCATATCTTCAGTGTTAAAACTGATAAAATAATTGTCTGTGGGGGCTGTGGTAATCATTTTGAAAAATAATATCTCGCAACAACATGGAAAAAAAGAACTATGAACTAGTTCATTTTTGGAACTGTGAACTTAGTTCAAAATTTTGAGTATATGAACTATGAACTGAACTAGTTCATTTTAAAATTTGTGAACTGAACTTTGAACTAGTTCATGTACGTTAGAAAGTGAACTTTCCCAACACTGCTTTATTGGCAGCGCCACCCTTACATGTTACAGTACATGAACGGGTCACCACCGCATCAGCACCGAAAACAGGGGAGCATTTGGTAGACCTAGCCTGTTCAAGTAGGAGAAGAGGAAAAAAAAATTATTTGAATTTTTTTTTCTATTTATTTTACTTCTAAGGACTGAAGTTTAATGTCTGAACTTAAAAATAAACTGTGGCAATGGCATAAATAATTTACCTATTTTTCAGGGGTGAATGTCTGTCTACATTTGTAAAATTATACATATATGGTAGAATCAAATGTTGTTTTGTTTGTCTTGTAAATTGCCTTATCTACAACACATGAGTGTAATACAGTAAAGGTAGAGAGAGACTTGGATTTCTCTTCAGTAAAATTAAAGTGTAAATATATCAGGGGGAAAATGTGTATATATCGGTATCGGTATCGGCATCGGACAAAATTAGTTTGAAAATATCGGCATATCGAATATCGGCCAAAATGCAATATCGTGCATCCCTAGAAAACTGTTTAACACGTTTACATGACCACACACATTGTCGGCTTATTAAGCATAATCGGTTTAAGAAAGTGCATGTAAACGCACTCATTGTCGCCTGTGAGTGGCACCCTGTTATTCCTGTATATTCATTTCTTAAAATACCTTACATTTTCATGACTATCTGCATAATCCTCATCATCTTCTTTTTTTTCCCCAAAATTGGCAACACTTTAAAGGAGCGTAAATGAGTTTCTGTCTTCTGCTGAACACAAATTAAGATATTTTGAAGAATGTGGGTAACCATACGCCGTGTTTCCACCTCAGGAACTTTCCCCAGGAACTTGGGACTTTGGGGTGATACTCCGTGTGTTTCCACCGCAGGAACCAGGGTCTAAATGAAGTAAATATTTCCCCCTCAGAAAGTCCCTGCTTGCGAGGTAGTAAGGGGTGGGACTCGGGCGCTGAACATGCTGATTGATTGAGGTCACGCCGCATTTTGATTGGTTGACTCCACACAGCATTTCATTTCAACCACCATTTTTTTTTACATCTGTTGCGGTGCGTGCAGTAACAGTTGTTTGCTATTCGAATCAACAATGGAGTTTTAAAAATATGACAGATGGATCGACAACGAGGTTCGGGCTTTATTTAGCTTAAATTCAGAGGGCGGCAACTGTAAAGTAACGCGCAATCCTACGTCACCGGACTATTTGCCTAATCTTCACGGTACTTTAGACCGCGGTGGACACGCAGACGAGTTCCTGGGACAAAAAAAGTTCCTGGGACCAATTGTTCCGGGTAATTTCGGTGGAAACACGCGGCTATAGTATTTTTGTTCTACTGTGGAAGTCAATGGCTACTGTCAACATTCTTCAAAATATCTTCTTCTGTGTTCAACAGAAGTAGGAAACTCATATACAGTAGATTTAGAACAACTTGTGGGTGAGTAAATGATGACAGAATTCTCATTTCTGGGTGAACCATCCCTTTAAATAAGTTTTCTGCATTAGTAACGATGAAAAATACATGTATAAATATTATTAATTTCAACATTTACTAATTCATTATTAAAAAGTTGCATCTTGTAATATTATCGAATGTACCTGAGCTAACATGAACTAACAGCTCATTGTTAGTTAACTAATGGTACCTTAGTGTCAAAGTGCTATAGCTCATTATATACACTTTATTTGAACTTGTAGATGTTAGTAGATAACATGTTGCAAGACACTCTGGCTATCATTTTTAATGTCATATTTGAATGTTTATGTAAACAAAAAGTGCATATTGATGCTAATTTTATTTGTTATTTGCTGGTTTTCGTCATAAAACTTGGTTAATTGATTTCATTGTGTAGTATTAGTACTTTTTGAACAGGATTCTGTGATAAACGTGGTAATTTTTGTCACTATAATCATGAAATTAAATGTTCATGCCATTTCATCTCTAGTTATGATCAACTATAATTATGTGTTTTTACAGTATAATATGCAAAGTACAATTTTCTATACAAAAATATATCTCTTTTGACATTTAAGGGTGACATATATATGCCTACAAAAACTATTAGGTCTAAAACAGTTTGGATAGTTGTTAATATGAGTTATGAGACAAGTATTGTATTACATGAGTAGCTCTAGGCCACTTTCATTTTTAAAAAGTAGCTCTGAAATGAAAAAAGGTTGGAGACTCCTGCACTGCGGTAAAATAAAGTGAACTGAGAAACTCCAATGCTGTTTTTGCTACTTCAGTTGTATCTAGTGTGTGTTGTGTGTGTGTGTGAGGACGTTACCCTCCACGACAGGCCCTCTTCCACAGCCACTGACAGCGCCTCAGACGGGTTCTCGATCACCCGACTCTTGTGTCCTGAGAAGTCCATGGCCACCAGTGAGTTCTCAGAGATGCTCCTCTGAAAACACACACAAACAAACAATAGTGAATCTCACGGAAAATGGAAACAGGTCACAGTTCACTCTTCCAAAATTCAGAGTTTCTGAAATTTTCCCAACCCCGTTCGTCACAACGAGCACGACATCTAGTTTAAGATTAAATATTTGCGCATGAATATGCATATATTTCCTGTTTGAATTATGACGTAAACTTGACTTTTCACACCTGCTAACCACATCTGTACTCTCTAGTCAGGTTCATGGTGTAATGGTTTGCGGTCTCTAAAAACACATGGATTCTGATCATTAAAACAAAACATTAATCTGGTTATAGATACCATTCTGAGTCGAGGAAAAGTCACATTGATTTATATTGCACTTTATACAATATACACTGTTTCAAAGCAGATTCATAGTAATAAACAGGAATATAACAGTGTCATCATGAAACCAAAATTGACAATTCTTATTATTTTATGGAATTTTGCAGTATATATAATAGATTATTTATCAGTGCACATCATTATTTATTTTTAAATCATGTGCCCTTGTAATCTTTAATCAAAATAATTTCCCCTCACTCTTGCAGCGACATCTCTTCTCTTCTCTGATGAGGGCGGAGCAACCAACCTGTCAATCACAAGAGATCTAACCACAACCATCCAATCAATTCCCCATGGACAAAATCAAGTCCCGTCCTACATTTTTTTTTCTTGTTTTAGAAGCCGTTTCACTCAGATATCCGTCACAATAAGAAAGAAGAGACTTATCGCAACTTCATGCCAACATTAATGTTGTAAAATTAATCAATTATAAAACAAATTCAATTTCAGCTATAAAGCAGCTCTACAGAAGATAATGTCATTAGATCATCTACGAGTTCTCAGAAAACTACAAGTATTCGCCTGAGATCATCAACAAATTCAGAGCCAGATTTGATTTGCTCTCTCTCTCTCTCTGATGGAGCAGGAGGATGTTAGTTGGAGAGGAATTTTGTTATTCTTATACATGAACACTGGATACTTTGTTCAGACGCCTCTTAAGGATTTTGAGTTGTGGGGGCTTATGGCTGTGCTGGTTTTCAAGAGCACACTCACTTATCTAACAAAAGAAGCATTTCCTTTTCACAGTGATCCCTATAGTGAGAGAAGCAGTGATTATGACTTCCGAAAGGTCCTTAATCTCAACCATGTGTTCTTGTCCATACAAACGCACTAATACACAAACTGCAAGGGTTTACAACCCTGGATGACAGGATAATCCACAAAGACACAAGCTTCACCTCATTCTGCATCAACTGCTTCTTTGTGTTTGAGTAAGAAAGTGAAAGAAAGTAAATACAGACACGGAGAGCTGAATCTCACGAGCCCTCGTCCATGTGCCTCACAATCAAAAGAAATAAGAAATTATATTTTGCTTGAATGTGAAGCTCTTAAAGCTGCAAGTGATTTTCATTGGGACATTATTTTCATGATTAACAAAGAAAAGTTCTTAAAGTCTTCTTTAAAAAAAACAATCTGAAGTGAGTAGTTCTGATGAAAAAAAGAAACCTGCCAAGGATGTGCTGAGCAAAAATTACAGTATTTCAGTGCTGGTTTCCACTCTGTATGACTGTAACGTGTGTTTATGGTTTTCACGGAGCCTCTCAATGCTTTAAACATACATGATGACAGTGTGTGTCTGGAGCTCACCATTGGAGAACTCTTCTGCTTCTGATAGGGCTGGATGAAGTTCTGGTAAAGCTGCATGCCATACTGTAAATAAACAAACAAACAGATTATAGCTCTGTTCAATAACATACTGTCTACTGCCTACATAGGCGCCTGCCTTCTGAGGGAGCTTCCTAACTGAAATAGTCCCTCATATGTGTCTGATTTAGAACGTTCTCGTTGTGTCTGTTATTGTTAAAACGACGTTCTTCTCTTGTTTTACTGTGCAATACTGAATCACGAACTCTGACGCCCGTTTCACACATACTCCGTATGCGGTGCGTATTTTGTTCCGTACCCATGTTAACAGGTTAGAGCTTTCGCACTGCACGCGGATGCGGTCTGGCGATCCGTTCCAGGAGCGGTGCGTATACAGATCGTTTCCGCACCGAGTCTATTTCTGCTGCGCTGCACGCGCTGAATTAAAGTGACAGCGCATGTTTCGTGGTCAAAATGAACATAGATTGACATGAAAATATAATAATCTCACCATAAATGCATTTAATTAAATAAAATGTAGTAATCTCACCATAAATGTATTTAATTACTACTATTTTTCACAGTCATCTTTTTACTTTAAGACCGGGGTAAAGCAAGGAAAACTACAATTTACCTCAGTAAGGCAACATAATGAACTGCACTCAAGTCCTTGATTCAAGTCCAAGATTTATTGTATTAAAATTTAACCCTCAGACGGTCCTCGGTCATTTCTGACCGAATCATTTTCTGTTTTGAATTTCTAAAAATCACAGCTTCATCAGAATGTTATGAAACTTGGTGACTTTTATGGCATTAGGTATGTGAATACAAAAAAAATTTGAGGTCATGATCCGAGTATGCTAAGTGGTCGTAAAAAAAATAGTAACGATTTTGGTCTTCGGTCAAAAATGACCGACCCATAGGAAATTAATGGGAAATTGAAAAAAAAAAAAAAAAAATGTGTTAAATATAATTTTACATAAAGTGTTATAATTGAATGAATTGCATTTTTCGTTACAAATTCTGTAAAAAAAAAAAAAAGTAAATGTGTCCATAAACAGCTGGGGAATTCACATCTAGTGGTTACACCATGGTTCTACGCTTTCTCTCCATACTCTCACCAGATGGTGCTAATCTGCTTAAAACATTTTTTTTTTGAAGGCCTAGACTCTATATTAAACTAAAATACTGCATTAAAAAATAAAATAAAAAAATACATATATATATATATATATATATATATATATATTTATTTTTTTATTTTTTTATGGCAAAAATAGACCATAAATATTGCATAAATATTAATAAATTCAATAAAATTCTCTCAAAATACAAAATTAAAAAGAAAAAAATATTATAGAACAAAAATAAATTGCATTGGTTTTACTGGGATGGAGGAAGTTTCATTTTTAGATGTCCGGTCACTAACCCTAACCCACTCCGAAACGAAGACCGTCTGAGGGTTACATGCAAAAGAAAAGGCATGCGAGTCGGCTGTTTTTGTCAATTTTAAGTTTTAATTTAAAACGTTTGCGATTTTTAGTACATGGTTAAATATTTTAAATATTAAAATACATGGTTAAAGTACATGGTTAAATATTTTACCACTTGCTTGAGCAACTTAATATATGAATCTATATAGAAGTAATGCATTGAATAGTACGTTGTTTAAATTGTGTTAAAACGTGAATATGTCTATTAAAGAGTGTAATTGTGTACAAAGAGAATCGCAATTCTGACTAAAGTTGCTGATAGCTTCTGGATTTGAAATAAAAAATATTGAGTAAATGTGTTTGTGGTACAGCCGTGGATCAGTTACGCACTGCAAACGCAGCATACGTGAAAGCACTATAGCGCGTGCTGCTCCTGCACCGCATACACACCTCACACGGAGTATGTGTGAAACCGGCGTGAGAACACAGGTGTCGCTGTGGACTATTAACTGGCCAACCAAATTGTAACCTAGAGTTAATCGAGAGTGGCTAAGCAGTGCATCTGAATTTACTCTGTGTATTCAACTCAATACACTACAGTATACACTTCTAAAACAATATTGGAGAAGTTATCTTCAGTAGCTTTTTTACTTGGGAGTTTAGTTTAACTACAGATTCATTTGTAACTTGGGAAGCTGCAGTTAGAAACCGGAAATCTAATTGAAAATGAATGCAAATCGCTGCATGTATGAACGCTCCCTTGGAAGGCAGCAGAATCTGGATGACTACAGTGTTTATGTCAGGAGTGGATCTAGAATAACTTAAAGGTAGGGTAGGCAATTTCAGAGAGGCTAGCAATAGCAAGCTAGCTTTGTTTGGAAGCATAAGATCCCACCCTCCCTTCAGAGCGTCTCAAAAGCCACGTCTCCTGCAAAACGCATGAACGCACACAGCAGAGTCTGCAAAGCGTCGCGCGAAGAGAGATCTCATGTCTCAAAGCACATAACATCACAATAATAATGCACGTAAACAACTTACAGAGCTCTTTGTACCACATGACTGCTGCAGATTCATTTCAGCATTGATAGTGCTGACAATAAAATGCATAAATCCAAGTCTGAGGACGTCACGGTTTGCCACGCAGCAAAAGCGCTCATGACTTGTGATGTCTGCGCGAGGGTATGGAAATACATACTGTATGTTAACTGGCAGATAGGACATCGTATCGGACCGAATGCAATGATTGGACACACATTTTTTGGTCCTGAGACTTCCACAGAAGATCTATATATACATTATGATATATTTACGTTTTAATATTTAGACCACTTCTATTATTGAACGCTATCAGGACGTGAAGAGAGTTTCAACCAGTATAAATTGCCTACCCTATCTTTAAAATGCTGCGAATATAGGCAGCTCAATAGGCTTTAACACAGATCCTAAGATTGGGTTTCTTCTAAGGGTTCAGCATGACCACCGCCACTGCGGGATACAATGGGAACAAACCTCCCAGAGAGAGACAGAGGGAGAGGGAGAGAGAGACAGAGGGAGAGAGAGAAGGAGAGAGAGACAGAGGGAGAGAGAGAAGGAGAGAGAGAGAGAGAGAGAGAGAGAGAGGGAGTTCTCACCTTGAAGAGGCGCATGGCTGTAACCCAACACGTCCTGGTTTGCTCATCATCCGCACAGAGCAGTTTCAGGTCACGTGCAGAATTTGACTTGCTTGCCTGGATATGTAGAGACATCAGACCCTTTAGAGCTCAGTTTTCCTTTCAAGAGACCATATTAAGCCCTTTTACAAAGTCTTGATTTTGTTTTTGTGCTCTACTAGAATATGATTCCATGTTTGAATGTTCAAAAAACACGTTTTTTTCCCCCCCATATTCTCCATTGTTGCAGCTTTTCTCTTCCCAGTCTGTCAGTAACGCTCTGGGGTGCGTTTCCCAAAAGCATCGTTAGTCAACTGTGGTCTCAAGTTCCGTCATTATCATCATAGTTCAACGAGTCTGTGTTTCCCCAAAACCCTCGTTCCAACGAACATTCACAAACAGCATCGCAGAGTTGCGTGTTTGGAACCACAGCTCTCGATGAGCTTCTAGTTTGCATGACATGTGTGGACTTAATAAATCTTTGAGCAAAATAAGCAAGCTGACATAAAGTACAACCTACATCTTTTATTTAGAATACATACAAATGTCATTTACCTCTTTTAGTTTGTCAAGGGATTTAAAGAGTGCGCATGTGCGAACGTGCTCTAGTGCGTAAGAACGAGCCGATGATTGAATCTGGAAAAATGAGAAATAGTCCTCAGATGCCATGTCCATTATTTATAGCAAAACATCAAGCATTAATTCGATCTCAAACCATTTCATTAAAAGTAGTTATTACTCCAACACCTGCATGACATCATTAACCAACGTGGTTGAACGACCAATTTGCGACAATACGATTTCAGGAAACAGTCGTGACTAGCTAGTTGATTTATTCAACGATACATCGTACTATGGTAGTTAGGAAACGAGTTACATCGTTGTATGGGAAACGCACCCCTGTTTAGATCCTGTCTCTACGAAGCCCCGCCTTCTGAAAAGCACACTGTGCTCTGATTGGTCGGCTGGATCAGTGCGTTGTGATTGGTCAAGCGCTTCGAGTGTGTTTTGGAAATGTCCTGCCTCTTACCATAACCGCCAGTTTAACACACTACTGACTAACTCAACCAGGCCCCGCCCCTTTATTCTGAGTATGAATTATTTAAATGAGGAATATTGTGACGCGTTCGTTCCCGGAAGAAAACTCAAGACTACAATGGAGGCGTTTCAGGGAGTTCAGAAACACTGACACTGATATAGAGAATTACTTTCAGAGCTTTTTCATGCTCAAACTGCAACATTACACACTAAAGAAACATGAACATGAAAAAAAAAGCATAATATGACCCCTTTAAATTAAGATCTTTTATTTATCTACTTGAATGAAATGTATTGCATAGATCTCTGAAATACTTAATTGCTGTCATTTTGTGCTCTAATAGTTGCACTTTTTAATTTGAATCTTTTTGTCCTTATATATGCCTCTTATTTTCCTTTCAATATACACCAATATTTCATTTGAATTCATTTATTTATTAATTTATTTTATCAATATATTTATTTATCTATCCATTTATCTACCTTTTCATGACCACTATTTTTAAATAATTTCTATGTAAATCACTTACTATTGTATGAAGTGTTTTATATTAATAAATTAGCCTTGTATTGCCTAATATTTTTTATGATGCAAAAGTGTACAAGTGATCACTGTCCCAGAAGCTTTGCTCAAGTTTCATGTGTATTGTATCACTATTCGGTCTCTATCTTTCTCAAATAACAAAACAGCAAGAAATATTACACCTCCATTTATGTATTTACTTGGTAAATATCCATACGATATGCGGTACAACGCACAGTCAACCGGTCATTACGGCAAAATAAATATCATCCTTCAACTTTTTTTGAAGATTTTTTTTTACTATTAATCTCACTCACACATGTCAGAGCATAGATCAATGTTTCTAACGCTAAAGACACAGTACAAAGTTCACGAAAGATAAGCAGCCAGACAGATTGTTTGATTGCAGTTTTATATAACCCACAATAAACAATAAATCTGAGACTTATGAGGCTTATTAAATCATAAAAGCACTGGTAACACTGACCTTGACTGCTGTAGTTGTGTATAATTCAGTATTACAGTGAGAATGATTATAAAGCATGTGAAAAAAATCCCCCAAAAACTGCGTGTGATTTCCCGAAGATTATCTGCATTGAATTACCTTCACACAGAAGCCGTAGTCTGTCGGGGCGCCGTAAACTTTTTTGGCTGATAATAATGTGTAGACGTCACTGTCACTGAACTCTGCAATGAACTGCAAGTGTCTGGGTTCCTTCAGAAAAGAGAAAATAATAATTATAGTAATAGAAATAACATACAAAACAAATGCCTTCATTTATTCCTAAATGAACTTAATTAGCATCTACAAAATGAAACAAGTTTTCTTCTCTGTTACCCAGTTCATGATCAGAATTGGTTTTCCAAAATGTGTAAATATTTACTACACAAAATTACTTTCAGACAATGTTTAAATATTGTGAAATGGAAATTAAAAGAGTGAAAAAAAAATCTCAACAAGGTTGCATTTATTTGATCAAAATGCAGTAAAACAAGTTATATTGTGAATTATTATTACAATTTGAAACAACTGCTTTCTATTTGAATACATTTTTAAATATAAATTATTAATTACTCCAGTCTTCAGTGTCACATGATCCTTCAGAAAGCATTCTAATTTGTTGCTCAAGAAACATGTCTGATTATTATCAATTTTGAAAACAGTTGTTCTGCTTCATATTTTGTGGAAACGAAAGAGTGATACATTTTTCTCAAGAATATTTGATGAATAGAAAGTTAAAAACTAACAGCATTCATTTAAAATAGAAAGCTTTTTTTTTGTTATTAACTATAAAGAATATTATTTAAAGTGTCCTTGTTGAAGAAAAATATGAATTCCATAAAAACAGTATTTGAACAGTCAAGAGTGTGTGTGTGTGTGTGTGTGTGTGTGTGTGTGTGTGTGTGTGTGTGTATTTATATACACACACACACACACACACACACACACACACACACACACACACACACACACACACACACACACATACATACATATATATAATCAAAACATAGAAAATAATTTATATATATATATATATATATATATATATATAAATGATTTAAATATGAGGGAAGAACAAAACACTAAACTTGGTTAAGGTTTTTAACTGACAAAATGTTTTGGCAATAAAGTCAAACTTCAGTTTTTATTTAAGCAAAAAAAGATGCATAAAAAAAAAAGGTCACAGGAAAAAGCATACATTTTCCTATAGGCCGGACATCATTATATTATATATACAGTAGCCTGTATATAAAACTATTTAAAAATGTAATATAGAACTTTATAGAATATTAACTTCAAAATGTCATCTATCATAATACACTAAACGCGTGAGTGTACATGAGAGGTGTGTGCGCTCACATTCATAGGTTCCAGCAGTAAGCCTGCTTTAGCAGGGAGTAAATCCAAACGTGTGAGATATGAACGGCATCTCACAGACCGCCAAGACACGCGCGACACGCATGGAATTTGTAATGTTATATAGAGAAGAGTATGTGTGAGCGTTCACAGACACATAGAGACAAAACAGTTGACCTGTGCACATGAGGAGGGGTCTCTCAGAAAGCCACTGGGAATCCTGTGGCACAGGGTTAGGAATCAAAACATGATTCTTATTCAGGACACTTTACTACAATAGTCAGGCAGTGTTTCTTACACTCACTTTGTCTCAAAGGCTGAGCATCTGCTGCTCATTTACACTTTCACATGCTTTCAAATTGGTTATCGAAAATACAAAAGTATCTAAAGTGGATTTGTGAACATCTCTCAGCTTTAAACCTCATTGAATGTGTTATTTCGCACGTTTGAACTCTTTTCCAGAATTTAAATCAATGTTGAAAGCTCAAACCGGGACTAAGGCAGCTGTCTTCTCGGCCGCTCAGTAACACTGAGGGTGTAATACGCATATCCATGGCAGGAGATAGCATGGAAATGTGTTGCAATGACAGGAGCTTTATCTCAGCAACACTGCTAGTGAGGCGAGTCAAAAGAAAAAGAAAAGCCAGAGCGAGACGCCAAAGAAACAAAAGCAAACACACACACATAAACAAACAGACACACACACACACACACACACACACGTTGGGTTTTCATGTTTTATGGGGACATTCCATAGACATAATGATTTTTATACTTTACAAACTGTATATTCTTTCTACTGACCATAAACCTACCCATAACAGAAATCTTTATGCATTTTTACAACTAAATTTTGTATGATTTATACACCGGTTTTCTCATGTGGACCAAAAAATGTCCCACAAGGTCAAATATTGCCATCCTTGTGGGGACATTTTGTCCCCATAATGTAGAGTTTACCAGGAACACAGACACACACACACACACACACACACACACACACACACACACAAAGCCGGGCTTTGTCTCACCTTTATAAGCCTCACCTGTCTCGTTTCCAAACTCGCAGAGACAGACTAGTGAACTAGACTAAGGTGTGGGCTCACAAACTGACAGAACTCTTTCACCTTTGACACCAAAATATAATGACCAAAAAAAGAGAAAAAGGTCTGATTGCTTGGCGGAATTACTCAGCTGTTTCTTCAATACCTTTATGTTTTATGATCATTTTTGTAAAACATTAATTTAAGAAAATTATTTTGTTATATCAAGTTCACATTAAAGCCATGTTGGACACTTTCCAGCAAGCCCTTTAGCTTTTTATTTAGCTACTTTTCAAACGCTTTATGCATATATTTTATTGTTTTATTGTGTCTCAAACCCAGACTTCTAATTACTATAATGACTATAAAAAGGTTTTATATTATATAATCTTTATATGTGTATTTTATGTATGTTATAATACCGTAACCATAAAATATAATTACTATTGCGATCGTGTGTGTTTGTGTGTGTTAGGGAAAGGAAAATACAGTCTGTACAATATAAAAATCATTATGTCTATGAAAATTCCCCATAAAACATGGAAACCCCTAAAAACCCATTGTGTGTGTGTGTGTGTGTCAGACTTTTAGGTGAAATTTGAGAAGTGACAAATATCACTTGTCAAAAAATGGATTATGCATCATTTCCAGTCAAGCTGTTATTTTGTCAAATTATGCATTCAAAAGAATCTAGTGGGTGTATTTATGATACATAAAATGCTATTTGAGATGTGTTGGGATGCATGTACAGTATGTCCACTCTTGCACACTGTTGTTGGACACGTTAAAAAAAGCAATGAGTGTATGGAAAGTGTTTCATGAGAGTTTATTTTCTAAAAGTGCCCACAGAAACAGCCTCATATCATGAAGTGGACAGCGAGTTCCTCTTATATCCTGAACAAAAGCTCTATTGTGGTAAAAAAAGAAAGAAAAAAAAGAAAGAAAGACAAAAAAAGAGTGAGGGTAGTGCTGGTTGGCACAGTGGTGTGCAGGTACACAGCTCACCTGTTGTGTGACTTTGACGGGTTCAGCACTTGGCATTCCAGGAGTGTTACACAAAATCCGGCTCTACAAGTTTTACTGAGTAAAGCCCCATAAATCTGCACTGTTAGATCTGACTATCACATCTAGACTGCATCAGATAAGAGTCAGAACGACAGCACCTGAATGAACTCAACAAACCAACAGCTCTTGAACTTCTGCATAATCTCACGGCGCATTCTAGACGCTCGGCTCACCTTTAAGGGAATCTAATAAGTAAGAGCAAGTGGTATTGTGAACAATTAAAGCTAATCCCTGCAGACTTTGAGGCATTGAGATCAAAGGACGGAGAGTTTTAGCGAGCCAGAAACTGAGCGCAGAGCAGGTGTGTGACGGATCTGAAACACACCTTTGATGTGCCCTTGTTGGAGAAGTACAATCCTGATCTTCTTAACACGAAGTAGAACTTCTTCCATGATTTCCTGCCATGCTCTTTGGCGTGGAGGTACCCGTGAATCTCAGGACAAGAACTGGAACTGAGGAAGGTCTGCAGGAGGAACGTCAGACACAACATGCTCAAACAAACCCGTTATCCAACTCGTGTATATATACAGTGCTATGCATAAGTGAATACACCCATGCTAAAGTTGACTAAAAAGAGGAATAAAAAAATCATATTTTGGAAATTGAACTTAATGCCTTAATTTAAAAAATTAGGAAAAATCCAACCTTTAGGCCATCCTTAAAAATATTCTTGTTTGCCGTAACCCGACCGACCCTGTCAATTTAGTACCGACCCAATTATTTATTTATTTTCCCTTTCAGTCCGACCGACTTGCCGGTTGTAAACTTGCGTTAAGACCGACCGATTTTTTTTTAACTCTTCAAACAACTAATACAAATGCAATAAAATAATATTAGTTATTAAGTATTGTGAATATAAATTGCCTAGACCTACATAACTTACAAACATAAGCTACGTTCTTTCTTTTAAATAAAAACCCGTGGCGCGTCATCTATGATTATGTTTACACCATTGGTTAACCGTTAACGCATGTCACACTACTGCCTGCAAGCTAAGTTTGCTTCGTTTCATTCACTGTCAATGGTTCGCGCTTGGTAATGATGGCTGCGGCTTTACTCTAAAGATTATTTCATTTTTATATGTTGTTGAATATGGTTTATTAAAAAATAAACATGCGAGAGCGTGTTATAGGCTATATGTCATGTTTTAGTCAGATATGACGACGACGCTACTGCAACACGCATTGCCGCAGATGAGAAGCTGAGCATCAACGTGCAAACTATCGCAAATCAAAGTGAAAGTAAGTCGCTGACGCTTAACACACAATCATCATCATTAAACGAAATGATCTTACCAGGGCTGTTTCCGCTTTCTCTTATTGCGTGCTTTGATTCAGACATTTTAGCTGATGATCAATAAAATAATGTAACGTTAGTCACAACTGTTGCTTTCGGTGACGTGCACTCCATTAAATCTACATATAGCGGTAATTGAAGATCGGATTTATATCCGCAAAAAAACAACACACATTTAGCCTATGTAACCAGGTGTAAATGTAATCGTTTTGATAAATCAGATTGCAATCCGATCTGAGAAAACGCATGAAGTGGCCTGGTGTAAACAGCCCTTAGACATAGGTGAAAAATGTCATTGCACCCCCCCACCCCACCGACCCTGATTTTTTTTTTTAAATGAAAAAATATATACTTTTTTATATTATTTTTTTTATATATAAAAAAATATAGACCGACCTACCGACCCTTTTTTTCTTTTTTTTTGCTGTTACTGCAAACCAAAATATTTTTAAGGATGGCCTTAAGGACACCAATTTTCTTTGTGAATGAATAATGTATCGTAAATAAATAAATGTTCTTCCTTAAAATACATGGTGCATAAGTGAGTACACCCCTATGTTAAATTCCGATAGAGGCAGGCAGATATTTTTTTTTAAAAAATTTTAGGATACTATGCATCCTGATAAAGTTCCCTTGGCCTTTGGAATTAAAATAGCCCCACATAATCACATGGCCTTCACCATACCTAGAGATTGGCATGGGGTACTTTCCATAAGATCATCTCTCAATGCAAATCAAACTAGCTTTTAAGCTAACTGAACTAAAACCATGCCAATCTCTAGGTATGGTGAAGGCTATGTGATGATGTGGGGCTATTTTAATTCCAAAGGCCAAGGGAACTTTATCAGGATGCATAGTATCCTAAAAAAAATAAATAAAAAAATAAATAAAAATAAAAATCTGCCTGCCTCTATGGGAATTTAACATAGGGGTGTACTCACTTATGCACCATGTATTTTAAGGAAGAACATTTATTTATTTACGATACATTATTCATTCACAAAGAAAATTGGTGTCCTTAAAGGTTGGATTATTCCTAATTTTTTAAATTAAGGCATTAAGTTCAATTTCCAAAATATGATTTTTTATTCCTCTTTTTAGTCAACTTTAGCATGGGTGTATTCACTTATGCATAGCACTGTGTATATATATATATATATATATATATATATATATTCAATTAATTTCATTAATGTTAATGATTCAATTAATAATAAAAAGTATATATATCAGTATGTGCCTGTATAAACACCCAAGAAAACTAGCTAGCAGAAGATAAAAGAAAAAATGACTCTATGCACATTTAATATTAACAATATGAAGATCATCACCTGTATGAGTTGTGAGTGGTTCATGATTCCATTGGTTTCACTCGATATAGACACCATGTGCTCTGGGAAAAAGTCCTGCAATGACCCAAAGAAAAAAAATTTAATAACTCTGAGGTGAATTTGGTTACAAATTAAATTAGGTGAATTTCATTTGTCAGCAAACAACTTTTTTAGCTGTTTACTGTCTGTTTCTGTCACAGAAACAAGTGCAATTTCTCAAGACACATATTCAATCTGTCAGGTATTAGAGACATGTTATGTGTGCTATGAAAGAAATCCCTTAAAGCCCCTTTGTTAAATCCACCATTAGGATCCTCGACCTTTAAAATCACGGGATTTAGTGATCTGTGCTTGATTACTCAGGCATTACCTTGAATTCTTAACCAGTACAATTAAAAAGCCCTATTGTGTGTCTCAGTGTTTCAATCTTTAATGACCTTGAATAGGTAACTCTGGATATTTGGCTAAACTTCAGCAAATCAATTATACATTACCAGGGCGACAGCACACACACACACACACACAGAGAGAGAGCACACAGAGACACACACACATACGTTGGTTTTTTTGGGGTTTCCATGTTTTATGGGGAATATTCATAGACATAATGATTTTTATATTGTATTTTCTATCCCCTAACCTCAATCCTGCCCAACACAGAAAACTTTCTGCATTTTTACATGTTCAGAAAACTGAGTATAATTCTGAGTATATGGGGACCAAAAAAATGTCCCAGCAAGGTCAAAGGTATTGCCGTCCTTACTGTAGGGAACACTGTACTGAAGTGCCAGAACAACACACACTTACAAGAGGCTTCTTGAAGAACTCGTATTTGGCGTAATTCTTCCTGAAGTACAGACAGCATTGTGAGTCCATGCCCCAGCCAGACTGAACCTCCATAACTGACTCATGGTCTTCTATGGTTCTCTCTGGAAATCAAAAACAAAAAGTCAGTTTAGTGCATGCTCATGAATTGCCTTGCATGTGAACTGAAGCAGATTATGTGCATTAAAGAACAGACTCGATCGCAAGCACAGCTGTCAATCATGATGTTACGTCCCGCTTTTATAGCATCAAATAACCGACTAAAACCAAACGTATTGGGAAAACGAACACTTGAACATGCATCTGCATGATAAGAACAACCTAAAATTACAGAAACCATCTTTGGAAAAAAAGTGTAATCGGATGTTTAAGTTTGGCTCGCGTCCCATGCGATTATATGGAGAGGGCGGGGCTGAACGATGACCTATACTCCAGCCAGCCTCCAGGGGGATCGAAATGCTTTGGCTTCACTTTTCAGGACACGTATGGCACACTCGCTTTGAATTCATCCAATCAAAATACAGTCAGTTCTTATGATAATATGAGATTTTACTGCCCTCGTTTGTTTCCAGCTTTCAGTTTTACCATCCCACTTCTCCGTGGGCTTGACGGATTAATTATTAACACTCTTTTAAAAAATTATGCCTCGATAATGAGCAACCCTCAATAGTAGTGAGAATGATGTGCGGGGGAGCTTGTTATTCCACTTTATCATTAAATATTATTCAGCTCCTGCAACTCTAAATGCATGTTTAATGACTAAATGGAAAGCATCTGTTTAGAAGCAGCCATCTGGAAGAGTTAGACTAGTGTTAGTGTTATCTAATACTAATTAATTCCCATAGCGTTACTGCAGTGAACGGCCAGAGATCCTCACTGCTATAATGCAATGATGTTGTTTGCATTGGCTGTGACCAAATGAGCTACGTCATCTCCGTGATGTTACATTTGGAGCTTAATATTTTCTGCCTTTCAATGTATATTAATGTATATCTGGCTGTTGTTCAACTGAAGTCAGTTCAGTGTTGATTCAGTTCCATTGTAAAGATCATCAATTATTAAAGTAGTTCATTTTCATCTACAAAGCAGTTCTGGAAAATATGATGTCATCGTCCAGCTCAGTTCAGTTCTCATAAAACAAGCATCACTACAGTCAGATCAATAATTCTGTTGAATATTAAGTGTCTCCAACTAAGCAAGCCAGAGGCGAAACGTAGCCATTCTGTTTCTCAAATCGTCATTTTACGAGAGCGTCTGCCAATGGAATCCCTTTATAGTCAGAAGTCAGAGATATCAAAGTAGGAATATACCAAATATGATTTTATAATGAACACAGCATAATCAAATGGCATCTTTCGGAAACTAATAGCATGCATTTAAATCATTCCAATCAGCAACTATTTCCTAGTCTCACTCATTAGGGAATAACATGCTTCAAGATCCCAATTTGGGCTGTTCTGAATGGAGACGACACACAGGGATGTGTTTCCTAGCGCTGCTACCTGTGTGAAACTCCTGCAATGAGAAGATATAAATAATGCAGGTGGCGTCTTTAACCCCGGGAAGAGGAACACCCTGCTCGAATGTGAGCAGACGGAGGCTGTTGAATGGCTCATTCACACCAATCTGGAAACCAGCGTGCAAAGCCTGTGTTTAATTACTGCATCTGAATCACTTCTCATCAGGCTGGAACTAATGCCAGGATCAGATTACATGATATCACCCAGATTATGGCATGATCCAGTTGACGTAGGGTGTCGTGGTGACAACAATTGGTGTCGGGACGCAAGAATCGATCGTTTTATCTTGTATAGAGTGTCACAGTGGACATCAACCAACGTTGTGTCAGCGATGCTTCACGACGTCCTGACAGAAACGCTAGCATGACGGGGTTTGTCCCATCTGTGGCGTTGACCAATAGGAACACAGAAGTGCTTCCGTACACAGCTTTCAAACATGCCGAAATGAAAGAGACGATGGTATTGGTGAATAACACTAGAGTGGATGTCAAGATTTTGAGTGAATAAAATGCTTCAGAAAACTTATAGCACCAATAATGCATATGTGACCCTGGACCACAAAACCAGTCACATTGGGGCATTTTTTTTATTTTGATCTCAAAATTGAGATTTATACATCATCTGAAAGCTGAATAAATAAGCTTTCCATTGATGTGTTGTTTGTTAGGATAGGGCAATATTTGGCCAAGATACAACTATATGAAAATCTGGAATCTGAGGGTGCAAAACAATCGAAACATTGAGAAAATCTCCTTTAAAGTTGTTCATTTATGTTCGCGATTGTGTTGCATTCACTCACAAAAATAAATGTTTTATATATTTACGGTAGGAAATTTACAAAATATCTTCATGGAGCATGATCTTTACTTAATATCCTAATGATTTTTGGCATAAAAGAAAAATCGATTAATTTTGACCCATAAAATGTATTGTTGGCTATTGCCACAAATATACCCGTGCGACTTATGACTGGTTCTGTGATCCAGGGTCACATACAGTATGGACTTTTATGATACCTCCTCTCTAGAATCAGAATTATTATTAGAATCCTTCTAGTTTAAACTGATGATGAAAGGGATTTCTATGCCCTTTATTTGAACTGCATTACATTCGATGACAACACACCACAATATTCAGTTCATCCATTTTTTTAAGTTTTTGTTAATGTTCAAATGCTTGTTGACTCAGAAAAGAGCATCTTACCGATACCGAGATGTGGGATCTGCTCGAACAGGGTCCAGCTGTGGTCATCAATGCAGTGGTTCTTCAGGATGAACAGCTGGCAGATGTCCCGGGCAGTGATGTCACTGGGCACCTCCACCGCTCGGCTGGTGTTGTCTTCACTGTACACTTTGATTACCTGCAACAAATGACAACAGAAAGAGGTTTTGACTGTATTCAGAATGGAATACTAGCTTAACTGCTTACTAAATAACACACAGTATGGACTGTTTAAATGAATGAATGAATGAATAACACCGCAGTTCAAAAGTTTTAACAAATATTTTTGAAAGAAGTCTCTTCTGCTCAACAAGGCTGCGTTTATTTGATCAAAAATACAGTAATTTTTTGTGAAATATTAGTATTAAGCTGAATTTTCAGCATCATTACTCCAGTCTTCAGTGTCACATGATCCTTCAGAAATCATTCTAATATGCTTATTTATAACAGTTTAAACAGTGGCTGTCACGTAGTCTTAAAATAAATAGCTATTTTGCATTTTTAATCCATATGTGTGTGCAATATTTTTTTTTCAACTTTTAGCAGGAAAGAGATGCAGATATTCATTCATCATGCTGAAAATGGAAGGTCAAGTCAATCGCATTGCATTGTGGGATACAGTACACCACATAAGCTCTGCAGTAAACTGAACATTTTTAACAAATCAGAAAATTCACATACTATGCACAGTATACGCAGTACAGCAATAGTACGAGCAGAACGCTAGCATACTATTCCGAACACAATCATGGATTCACAGTTTTTCCATGTTTAAAAAAACGAGTTACTCTGTCACACTGCAACAAGCTCCTGCCATTTTACCTTATAGTGATGATCATTGGATACACACACTCCTTTACCATCCCACAAGGACATTCTGAACTAAATTTCATTTCATGCCCTATATACAGTATGCAACAACCCGTTCATTCAAAGTGCAGACAGCCTGTGCTGCAGGAGAAGTCATGAATGTTCCCTTTCATGAGTGCTAATGTTCCCTGCTACGCCTCATATCCTCATATGATGATGCGCTGAAGAACCCAATATAATTCCTTTAAGAGCTGTTAGAGTTTTGGGGAATTGCTTTCCAATGATCCCACAGAGAAACAGAGCAGCATTTCAAACCCCTCGCATCGATTTCACACGCGCACATACAGACCAAAAAAAAAAAAAAAAGAGAGATTAAATTGGCATTTCAGTACAACTTACCCCTGTGCTGGGCACCAGGCAGGGCTGAGATTTGGGACAAGCTCGGCAGCTTATGTAGGGCTGTGCGCACAGCATTTCTTAAGAGTTGAGTGAACATAAAACATAAACGCAAGTATCAGCCGGGGAGCAGCGAGCTTCCTCTCTCTCCGCAGCCGAGCTCAAATGAGGTAATTAGAGAGAGCTCCGCTGATGCATGTCACCATGGCTCTGTCCAATCACCTGCCACCGTTTATCCAGTGGGGGTGAGTCCCGCGCCGGCTGCCCCCCGCGTACACACACCGGAGGGGGAGGGGGGCAGAAAAGTCACAAGATTTGCCCCACCTTCCTATTCACACTATCTTGACAGGCCCCTGCCCTCTGCATAAATCCCAGCAAGCAATTAGAAAACTGCTGGTTAAATGCGAGACCTGACGGGTCAAGCCGGACTGAAGTTGCACAGGGTGGGTGAAGGGCGAGAGAGAGAGAGAAAGTGAGTCACTTCAGCTATGCAGTACATTTTCATGTCTTCTTCATTTATTTCATGAAATCATATTTGTTTGTTCTATTTAATCATAATATCACAGGTACAGTTCATTCAAAAAATGTGATGTTGTCATTATATCTCATTGCTGTTAAAGAAATATCCTTCCCCACTGCTGTGTAGTTTATTTTAAAGGGGTGGTTGATTATGATTTCACTTTTCTACATTTAGTTAGTGTGTAATGTTGCTGTCTGAACATAAACAACATCTGCAAAGTTACAACACTCAAAGTTCAAAGCAAAGGGAGATATTTGCTTTTAAAGAAATCTCTTTTTAAGGACTACAACAAACGGCTGGTAGAGACTACACGACATTCCTCCCGGGTTAGTGACATCACCAACCCTAAAATTTACATAAACCCCGCCCCCTGAACACGATTTATAGATCATCAAGACAAAATATGCTAATCAATGACTAGAAGATAACTACACATAAGCTACATA
Source organism: Rutilus rutilus (assembly GCF_951802725.1). Classification (NCBI taxonomy): domain Eukaryota; kingdom Metazoa; phylum Chordata; class Actinopteri; order Cypriniformes; family Leuciscidae; genus Rutilus; species Rutilus rutilus. The sequence continues at coordinate 4,137,760 of NC_140215.1, forward strand.
AATTCATTAACTAACCATTCAGAAATGTTGTCTACATGTTGTCACTTCTTCTCGAGTCTCTCCATCATTGTCTGACTCCGGTTTGAACATAAAAGGCTAAAAGTTTTAGAAATTTTCAGTGCATGTGTGTGTGAGGTAAAAGGACACAAGCTGTTGAAGCTCCGCCCCCTGTGCCGGGAGCAGCGGCTCATTTGCATTTAAAGGAACAGACACATAACGGTGCGTTTTTGCTCACCCTCAAAAAGTGACAACTTTAACATGCTATATAAAAATATCTGTGGGGTATTTTGAGCTAAAACTTCACATACACACTCTGGGGACATTAGAGATTTATTTTACATCTTGTGAAAAGGGCATTATACCACCCCTTTAATGTTATTTATACAGTATTATAGTATTTATCCATGTTTTGAATTACACATTAACATAATATTCAGTCACTGCATGGAGTGTGTGTGTGGTCGAGCAGTGCGGCGAAAAGATCATCCTTAATATCGGGTCAGAAAACAAGATGAGTAACATACGCAAATGAGCTGAGCCAAATTATCCGGTTTGGTTCCCTAAAAAGAGCCGGAATTCCCATCATGAGGAAACAGCCTATCAGTCAGGTGGATTTAATGTGCGCTATGTCACAATTTATCCGGCAAATGCATTTCCATCTCACATTATTTGCATTAATTATTTTTCGCACAAGTCAAATACCAAGCGAACATACTTTTTTTTTTGCGGATTAAGGGATTTTTTCCGTGAAATTGCCGTTTCCCTCTCTCGTTTCTGATGCGATCCTATAAAATGCACATAAAAACAGGGTGATGGAAACATAGCTATTGATGTCAGTTCCTGAATGACATCATCCTCCAGGAAATTACATCATTCTGATGGGGAAAAAAACCCCAGCACAGACAAATATGCATTTAGGCCCTGTTTACAGCTGGTATTAAGTTGCATTTTGGTTGATCGGCTCACAAGTGAACGAAACAAGTAAATGGCGTCTAAAAGGTTTTGAGCTTGTCCACTTTCAACCACTTCCAGAGGTAGTCGAAAAACGCATTTGACCAGATTGTCATAGCTTAAACGCTCATGTGGTCAAACGAGTTCGAACAGCCACAAAAGACCGTCTACTCTCTGTCTACTGACCTAATGCGTAAACATTATAGGAAGAGCGCTAGCCAGACGGGATTTAAACTTTGTCGGCTGGAGAACCAAGTTTGGTCTGAAGATGAAAAACACACCAAGCACAATGTTCTCTCACCATTCCTGATTTCTAACACTCACTCACAGCGTTCGTGATCTTTCGGCTGTCAGAGCAGAAACTAAAGCTGATGCTCTCCGTATGTTTTTCCGTGTCTCCAGTCGTGTTCATATGTATATTGAGCGAGTTATTTTGAGTTATACATTTACCCACACATAGACCCTTCCCTCGAAGAAATCAGGACAGAAGTGGTTGAAAGTGGACAGAAGAGACAGATTAAAACACCAGGTGTAAACGGGAATGTGTCTCCCTCGTCTACTTGTGATCCGATCAACCAAAACGCATCTTAATACCAGGGGTAAACAGGGCCTAAGAAAATAGACTTTAAAATTACACTGTTTGAAAAACATGACTTATAATTCTGAGTAAAACAGGAGATTGAGTTAGTGAAAATGTAGTATGTCAGTTGAAAAGGGCATTAATGATGAATAATGCACATTTTTGCATTTAAAAACACAAGAAAAACAAGGGAAAACAAATGACTAACTTTGGTCATAAGTCATAAAGCTTAAGTGTCTGAGCTTGACCAGATCATATTCGTTGGAAGTCTAACATACCCTTTTATTAAAATAGTTTCTTAAGTCAAACATATTAATTTCTTCAAAGTCACAGAGTGAAAGGTCCTGCAGAACAGGAAGGACCCTGTAAGGTATATGGATGGGGGTTGAGAGCGAGAGAGAGTGTGTGAAAGGCAGATTGGTAGGAACGAGGGAGGACACGCCAGTCCTCTTTCAGAGAGGAAAAGGAGGTCAATGCTGCCCAGCAGGGGCGGGGCTAGCAACCCTTTCAGCCAATCACAGCCTCCCACAGTGACATCATCTCCAAATGAGGTAAACGATCCACTGTTTAATCAGTAAGAGAGACCTACAAGACACACACACACACACACACAAAAAAAGACAGAGAGGAGGAGGAAAACCCCTCTCGAGGACTGGCTCTATAAATCTCTCTGACAAGCATTTACCAGACCTAACCTGTTAAAGTCACAAGGTAATAAAACGAGCAGGGTTTTGACGTCGCTAAGTTATTAAAACAAGTCGATTCAGATTTAAACTGTGTGACTTGTTTATAATGCCAGATTCACTTTATCGCACATGTGCCTAATATTATTGTGAATATTATAATCAATACAATATGCTCGTTTGAGCCTGAGACGGTATTGAGATCTTAGCCCACTTTTATAGGACAGGAACAGTATGAATGCAAAGGAGTTCACTTTTTATTCCACTTAAAATAGTTTATTTTGCGAACATCCTGCATATTTATTCAGCGTTTATATACATTTCCTCTTGTAGGGCGCTGTAGGCACTCTTTAACTTTACCGTCTATTACTCATTTACCTTTAAGGACTGTTTATATTTACTCTGATAAGGAGCAGCAAGAACTGCTATTGAACTGAACTGAATCAACATTGAATTGACTTGAGCTGAAAGACTACACTATTGCTGTCTGTAGAGCTCCTTATAACTGAACTGAACTCGTTTCATAATTGATGAACTTTACACAAACACTGATCTGAATCAACACTGAACTGATGTAAGCTGAATAATGACACTACTGTCTTGCTACAGCTGCTTTACAGCAGATTTTGAATGTCTCATTATTCGAAAAAGTTTGCATGTCAAGTCAAGTCCCCTTTATTTATATAGCACTTTTTACAGTACAGATTGTATCAAAGCAGCTTCACAGTGGTAAGATGAAAATAATACAACAAAGTTTGTTTCTAGAAGAAAATTCCGTCATCGTCCACCTTAAGAAAGGCAGATCAATAATATTGTTGAATATTAAATGTCAACAATGTGCATCATAGATTCTGTTATTTTCCTGTTTATTACTGTGAAGCTGCTTTGACACAATCTGTGTTGTATAAAGTGCTATAGAAATAAATGTGACTTGACTTAAAGTTGCAGTGAAACAAAAGCAGCATCAGATCTTTTCTCCCATATTGAGATGCATTTCGAAGATTAATAGATGATCCAAAAAGAAATAAATGTAGGGTGGGGTTCTATGGTTCTATGAATGGGTCCTCCTCATTATAAACAAAGCATTTACAGTATTTAATCAAGCTCCAAAAACGGCTCTTTTGAATATTGTGGAAATGTGATGTCACAGGCAAACACATTTGCATATGCCCGCCTCCAGAGTCAGACACTGACGAATAGTTATACATCCTCACACCATAGACACCTCACACTGGCATTCAGTCGCTTAACGGCTGACATTTGCCTACACTGGATGTGAGCGTCGCGTCAAAAGCAAATAAAAGCCATTATAATCACTGATGCTGTCTACAGATGTGATGTCTGACTGAGTGGATGTGGATGTGAAAAGTGGATGGTTTATTTTAATGGCGTCCCGGATTACGTCTGAGGATTTTATGTTTGTTCGGAGCATTTTGTTCTGCAATTGAGGCACCGTGTAATGGAGAGTTCGCAAAGAAACTTTTGTCGAAATGAATGAATGAATGAATGAATGAATGAATGAAGCAGCCGACTGTATTGAATCTGACAGCAGCTGCAGCATAAACTGTAAGAAAATGATTTCATAATGCTTTATCTGTAAATGACTGTTTCATATGGATGGTTTTTATAACACACTCATGTGCAATAGCAAGGGGGCATTGATAACGTTTCCTATGCAATGACATAATCGTGGCTGTTTACTCCCATTAAAAATGGATCAGTTCAGACAGAGGGTCAGAATGTTTTTTTCGTTTTATATATATATATTTATTGCACGGCTTGATTCTGATTGGTCAATAGCGTTATTCCCAGATAACAACCGCTAAAAACAGATAACGCAGGCTCATCTGGGTCACTGAAGTCAGCAGTGCAATACTATTGCTAGGAACGTTTTTTCTACGTGGAAGTTTTGCGTTTGGTGAGCTAATAAAATATGAAAACTCTGTCGAATCAAAATTTTGTGTACAGTTATGTAATTATGCCATCCAGTATCTTGTCTCGCTCTCTCTTGTTTCATGCAAACGCAGCTGCTGCCATTTTGTGACTATTGTTTTGTACACTGTTGGATTGTGAGATACAGACAGATGTGATTTGAAAACAGTTTAATCTGAAATCAATATATCTTATCCCCATAATTATTTATGTGGCGAAATGCTGTGTAATAAGTGATATGAATGACTGTATACCGTATCTCTTAAATGTACGTTTAGTCTGAAAGCAACGGCTCTCTCCGCGGAAGCTTTGCGTTTAAAGACATAATAAAATATTTCAACTCAGATCAATATTTCGTGTAATAAGCAGGATAATGTACATCCAGCCGGTGGTTCTCTCAAAATAACCCTCTTCAGGCTGATCAAGACCTCATCCTGCATCATCCTGTCCGGGGTTATTTTGAGAGAACCACCGGCTGGTTGTCAATATCCCTTACATATATCGCATATCTATGTTTTTTTTTTTTTTTTTGCAAAAACATTTATTAAAATTGTAACTGAACCTCAAGGAACATATTAAAAATCCATGTCATGACCACTTTAAAGACGGGAGCAGATGAATCCTGCATCACCAGACAGAAGTCACCTTTACAGGAAGGTACAGTTATGACATTCTGATGAACCATTACAAGGTCAAACTTCATTTTCTTTTCTTTTTTATGCAACATATGCACGGATGAATTGTTTACCATAAGATCTACATTATGCATTTAGAAAAAAAGATACGGTGTGTTTTCATATCATGTCGACTCTAAAATCAATGAGGAAAAAATGTTTGCAGGGCAATGGAAAGGGGGGGAAATGCAAGGTTTTGAGACTCGTGCTAGACGCGACAAAAGATGCAAGATAAAGATGTCAATCTAGTGCATGAATAACAATGGAAAAGCAGCACTGTAGAATGCAAAAATGCATTCTGAATCAACAGACCTGGTACACGCAAAATTTAGAAAGAGCCATTTTTTACTTTAAAGTGAATTGTATTCAGACCACTGTTTGATTTGCTTTAAAAAGGTCTGCGTTTATTCAGTGCAAATCCATGCATAACATTGAGACTTTACAAAGATTTTTCTCATGCAAAGATTTGTCAGATTTTCTAATGCAATTTAGGAATGACAGGTGAAAGGTTACTATTAACCTTTAGTGAACAGATAAAATAATTTAAAACCAGCATGTGAGACTTGCACACACAATGAACTATCAGCAAACATTCGTTTGGATTAGTTCAAAATAAAGTCGATGTGGAGGTGTGTGTTTCCGAGTTAAAAAAACCTTTAAGGAGAAAATGCAAGTTGGGGCACACTACTCTAATCTCACCTGCACTAAACTATCTCAATTGTTTCTGCTAGACGGAAACACGATTAAATGTAGTTTAAATGGAGACTTTGCTGAAGTCTCCTGTTTCTCAGATTTAATCTTACACGTGTCTCCTTTTACAAGCGATCATCTCACTGTCTCAAATTGTGCTTAGTTTCAGCAAGATGCCAAAGTCTGCAATAGATCCTCAAACATTTCTCATCAAACTCTCACAAAACAATTTTTTTCCACATTAATCTGACTCATTTGTGTCCATTTTTATTGTGGGGAATTTTAGGAGAAACATGTGAGATGTACTTCAATGAAACACTCAAGTCTCCTTGTGAAAAACGGTTCTAGTTTTTCATAAAACAAAATACTGCATGCATAGCCTTTGCTTTATGTTGGAATAAAAAAATAAAATAAAATAAAAAACCCAGCACAATGCTTTCTTCCATCAACAACACAATAACATAAAGTATAGTCAAAATTCACACATACAAATTAGTTTTCGCCATTAATTTTAAATGGCCCAACCTATCCCGCTAAGCCTGGGATTCTCACTAGTAATTCTAGATTCTGAGCTGGTTCATGTGCGCTCGGCTCATAAATATTGTGACACGACTAAAGACAGCATGAGACTCGCTGGCTCAAGGACGGGAACATAAAGAGCCGATCAGCAGCCTGAATGAACCTTGAACTGCTGTCCTGCAGCTGCAGTGCTATCAGAAACACAGAGATCTTCACATCTACCTCGCGTTCCTTCCATCCATCATCCATCCATGCCGCTTTATCTCGTTTGCATCAGTCAATTCACACATTTACTGTACTAGTCTTTTCCATTTCTGATGCATTTGCAGATATGTGATCTTCACTGTGCTTTTAAAAAGCAATGCTTTCATTACCCATGCATGCATACTTGTAAAGTTACATACAAAGTCACTTCAAAATGCTCAATATATTTGACGAGAGCAAAGTTTAGACAAAAATAGTATTCTGCTTGCTTTATTTATGATTAAATGTTCAATGCACACACAGTACGCAACACGGTGTGTTGACATTGACAGCGGATTGCAGTGACAAAGCTACCAGAAGTTATTTATTTTCTCTCTCTTTTTTATTAATAAATATCAATATCAAGAACTAATGTAATTATTTGTGCAGAGACAATACTTTTTAGATTTTTAATCAACTTAACCAGAACAAAGTGCCTTTAATTAATTAAAAAGCTGACATAAATCAATCAATAAATAAACAAATGAATAAATAGAATCAAATTAAAACTATTGCTACTAGCTACTGTATTTTGAAAGATTAGTGAATAAATAAATAAACAAATAATGTGAATCAAATTACAACTATTTAAACTAATTTGAAACATTTGTGAATAATAAATACAATTAAAACTATTGAAGCTAATTTGAAAGTTTAGTGAATGAATGATTAAATAAATGAATGAATGAAGAAATACATAAACAGAATCAAATCAAAACTATTGAAGCTTAGTTAATAAATACAAATAAATGGAGCTAATGTAAAAGTCTTAAAATATTTATTAACTTAAATAATTATTAAATAAACAGTTAAATGAAATAAATAAATACAACCTTTAAGGTCATCTGAGTTCGGTGAGGTCACCGCTGCTGAACAGCATAAGAAGTCTTTCAGTGAGTGTTTGCTATTTGGGCAACATGAGTGACAGCGACCTTTGGAAATGTGAGAAGTTGAGCAGAGTTTATGCAAATGAGCTGCACGGGGTTCCTACACATTTTCCATTTCAATATTCCATGGTTCATACAACATTAAATTCAGCTTTATATGTGGTAGTACAGTCATCTATACATAATATTTAGGGGTTTGTTGACAACATACAGAACCCCTAAAATAAAAAAATAATTAAAAAAATAAAAATATACAGACTTTTGTCTGCACAAGAGAAACTTTTTCATGCCCTTGACAAACTATTCACATACGCACGCTTTTTTTTTTTTTTTTTTTTTTTTTTGCATGCATACGCATTACAATTTCTAGTTTTATATACACTCTAATAAATGCTGGGTTGTTTCAACCCGACTTTGGGTCAAACATAGACAAACCCAGCCGTTGGGTTAAAATTTTTTAATTACTTTTTTAACCCAACGTTTGGGTTTGTCCATATTTCACCCAAAATTGGGTTAAAACAACCCAGCATTTTTTAGAGTGTATACTTTAACATTTCCATGTGCTTCACTGCCATCTTACTATATGAAGAAAATTAGAGTATGGATGCACATGAATTAATAGAGATCTATTTGCTCAAAATTGGGCTTTCCTTAGTATAGTACCTCTAATATCAAGGCCTAATGTCCAATTTAACGCATCCTCTGTGGCGGCGGAGAAACCATGACACGAAATGGGCTGATGGCTCAATATGGCTGTGTGCATTGTCCTATTTGCCAAGTTCAAGGGTCTAAAAAAAGACTGGTACTGTAAAATAAAGTGTTGAAAATGTGGCTATCGTTAGGGCAGTGTGTCATATCTCAAGGCCTTAGGTCTGCTTTAACACACACTCTGTGGCGGCGGAGAAACCACACCGCGAAATGGGCTGATGGCACAATAGCCGTGGCTCAGTGTGCATTGTCCTATATGCTAAGTTGCTAATATGCATATTTTTTTATTTTTGCAAAGGTTGTTTTAGAGGCTCTGTAATACAGTGCTAAGAATACTATGAGAAGAAACCATTTTACACTTATAACCTGCATTTTTGCATAATGAAAAAGTGCATCTTGAATTCATTCAGTCGTGTTTGACAATCAGTAAAGAATCACTAAACAGCTTTTTCTATTCTAGAAAACTAAATAGGGGCAATAGTCTGGAAATGCAAATATTTTTCCATACTCTGCTTTCTTTTTTCCATACTTTTCCAGACCTGGAAATTCCTCAAATCAAATTCCATACTTTTCCAAACTGCGTGGCAATGTCATTTAGACAGTGTTTCAAAGGCAGAATGTAAAAATAATTCAACTTTTAAAAAAAGCAACTTGTAAAGTGTCCGCACACAGCCATACAGTAAAAGTTGAAAGGTCTTTAGTAAAGTGTGCAGTTGGCATGTTTAATGTTCCTGGCACTGGATTGACAGGAACTAAAACATAAACCCTTCAGGTGGTAAAACATTTTGAAGAGGTTAAAATGTAAACCCTTTTATTTGCGCTAGAAGCACATTTACATACCTGCATACCTATGAATACTAATGAAATCACTCACTCTGGCGAGTAATATACTTGGCATGTATCATGTGAACAGCCAAACTAATTCCCATCTCCACAATCGTGCATATGAAGATCTGCAGAGACCTCCAGCATTGTGCTCGACCTTTCCTCAGCTCCCGCACAAATGTCATTTTATCACCGTGGCTTTTCCGAGAGCACTTCCACAAGCTGTCAGATTGGCAGTATTTTCAGCAGCACACTACAGTCAGGCCATTGTTTAACTCATCTCAGCCCGTCCGGCTGAGTGCCGAGAGTGTGTCTTTTGGCAACGGATACGGTGATGACGACAACGATGAGGAGATAGGAACTGTTCCCCTGTCAGTGACATTTACAGGTGTTTAAAACAATGCTCTATATTACAAATGCAACAAAAAAAAAGAGCTCTGTGTTCATATAAAACAAGCTATAATATGCAGTGAACTGGATCCACTTCCAAAAGTGATTTTCCAGGGAATGTTGCAACATCTTTTGAAATAAATGCAACTTAATGGTTTTGGATACAAAGTTGTTGTTTTTTCACATTAGCATCAGTGTTGTGAAACTCATCAAAAAACAAGAAGGGTTTCGATGTATTAGCAGGGGAACATAAGTTTGGACACACCTGCTTATTCTTTATTATGATTATTTTCCACAACTTATAACAATAGTAAACGTAAATAACACATATGGAAAGATGGGAATAAGGTAGTGACCAAAATAAACACGAATGAAAACCTGTTAATGTTTGAGCAGATTTTTTTGGCTAGATTCCAGCTTTAAACTATCTAGATCAACCATATATATATATATATATGTGACCCTGGACCACAAAACCAGTCACATGGGTCAATTTTTTGGATATTGAGATTTATACATAATCTGAAAGCTGAATAAATAAGCTTTCAATTGATGTGTGGTTTGTTAGGATAGGACAATATTTGGCCTGGATACAACTATTGAAAATCTGGAATCTGAGGGTGTAAAAAAATCGAAATATTGAGAAAATCTCCTTTAAAGTTGTACATTTATGTTCATGATTGTGCTGCATTCACTCACAAAAATAAATGTTTTATATATTTACAGTAGGAAATTAACAAAATGTCTTCATGGAACATGATCTTTACTTAATATCCTAATGATTTTTGGCATAAAAGAAAAATCTATAATTTTGACCCATACAATGTATTGTTGGATATTGCCACAGATATACCCGTGCGACATGTGACTGGTTTTGTGATCCAGGGTCATATGTACTTTTTTTTTTTTCTTTTTTTTTTTACTTTTGATCGAAATGAGAAACATAAATTCTGTCAAATGTTTTCACACTTTTCACTGTAAGTGTTCGCCTACTAAATACACAATGAGAAGTTATGACCGAGGGTTTTGTCTGCAACCTCTCCACTGAGGAATTACACAATGTTATCGTTCAAATAACGATTAAACCTCTCGCATTACCAATTAATGTAATGTTTCTGTAAAAAAACACATAAATAATAAATGTTCATACCCTTTTCTGCAGGCAGAGAGGCGTGATAGCGGGCAACGTGACTCTTCTGGCGTGGAAATTCATTCTTCTGTCCTCGGCACGGATCACCTTCAGATCTGCTGTTTCTCTGAGTGACCTTTATGTGTTAATAAACAGCTGTAGCCGTGAAGTTATAGTTAACGTTAATGTCTGCTCTTTTAAATCTTTGATAAAACTCTGGAGTCTGCTTTCCGTCCGGAGACGCCGTCCGTGTGAGACTCGCAGAGAGATGCGTTCTCCTCTAGACTCATCCTTCTGTGGCCTTGGGAACTCGGAAAGTGTTTTTTTTTTTTTCTGCAGAAAAAGCTCCACATTCTAATAAAAACTCCTGATAAAATAGCCCGCAAAAAGGAGTATAGTTAGAACATCAGGGAGGTCTGAGAAAAACTATAACTTTATCTCACGGCAAATGATGTGACCTCCACTGCAGATAGTCTCCCAATAAAGAGCTGAGGACAGCAAAAACTATTCCTGGCTTTGTGAACATTAAGAGTTATTTGGTGACATTACAACCCTAGTGTTACAGGGTTAACCAGCCCTCCAGGACAAGGCGCTTTTAGAGTGCAGAAATCCCACGACGCATCGACTCCTGATCAGACTCCATTACAACATTCATATCAACTTTCATACGCTTTCATATGAACGTCCTCATCAGGACGTGGGAAGATGTTTTTCTTATTTCTGTTAACTAAACATTGACTAAATGATTTCATGATGCAGGTAAAACTTAGATCCAGGCTTAAAGAACAGAAAAAATTAATAAAAAATAGGAGCTAATCTGAAAGACTAGTAAGTGTGTGAATGAATAAATAAATAAATAAATAAATAAATAAATACATAAATAAATAAATAAGAGATTTGAAATAAAACGGTTTCATCTAATTTGAAAGACTAGCAAATAAATATACTGTATATATAAATAAATAAATAAATAAATAAACAAAAGCGAATATAAATCAAACAATTTAAGCCAATTTGAAAGACTAGCAAATAAATAAATAAATTAATTAATGCGAATATAAATAAAACAATTTAAGCCAATTTGAAAGACTAGCAAATAAATAAATAAAGCCAATTTTAAAGACAAGTAAATAAATATATATATATATATATATATATATATATATATATAAAAATAAACAAACAAGTGAATTTAATTAAAACAATTTAAGCTAATTTATAAAGCAAATAAATAAATAAATACATACACGAATAAATAAACAAATTAATTATAAATAAAAAAGAGATTTGAAATAAAACAAATGAAAGACTAGCAAATAAATAAATAAATTTGAAGCTAATTTAAAAGACTGGTAAATAAATAAATAAATAAATAAATGCAAATATAAATAAAACAATTTATGCTAATTTGAAAGACTAGCAAATAAATAAATAAAATGAATGAATAAATAAATGCATGAATAAATAAATAAATAAATAAAACAGTTGGAGCTCATTTAAAAGCAATTAAATGTATTTAGTAAATAAATAAATAAATATAAAAATATAAATAAATAAATAAAAACAACTGAGGCCTATTCATAAGGCTAATTTCCAGTGCCATGCTCTGAGCTACAGGAATCACTGTATTGATAGCTAGGCCTGTCATGCATTGACGTCCTCTCTTGTATGAAGTTCTGTACTGAAACTGACTGTGTAACTCTTTTACATTTCTGTAGGTGAAAGTATCTCATTGAGAAGGAAGAGCTGACATGAGCTCAAAACTGCTGGAGAAGGAGAGGGAGGTGTTATCGAGGAGTCTCAAGTTACATGCATGCGCATGCAGAAAACACAAGACTGACAAACACTGCGAGGCCTGTGCTGTATGAATTATGACTGCACTGATATTGACAATCTACTGATACCGATAAGCAATAAAGGCATATATTGATGACCAATACATGGCCAATATTAAAGGGATAGTTCATCCAAAAAAGAAAATTTGCTGTTTGCTGAGGCTGTGGATTACAGGTAATAATGTTGCAAATAATGTTCAGTCTCTTGCACTCGAATGTCGTACGATCGTATGCTTCATATGACCTCAATATGTCGTCAGGAGTCAAGGGTATTCATTTTGTTTAGCTAAAAATATTCCAGCTAAAATGACAACTACTGTACATCTTGGATGGCCTGAGGGTGGGTAAATGAACAGTACATTTTCACTTTTGAGTCAACTATTAAAACTCACTAAAATAAAGAGTTTGTTTGCTTACAAGTGAGTTTAGGCATCACAACATTATACAGCAGGGTTTCCAAATATGAAAATAAATAAATAAATAACACATAAAATAACAAAATAAAACTAAAAACTAAAATCAAATAAAAGGTAAAGTAAATTAAAGTAAATAAAAGAAACAAAATGCCTCTCCTGTCTTTTCTTTGTGACGTACGTCCAATCAAACTCTCCAGTAAACAGGTTGTGTGACATGCCCTCATGCTCAAAAACCATGAACAAAACTACACAGGAAAAACAACAACAATAACCCAGATTATGGGTTACACGGGTTCACTTGCAATTCAAATACACATGGGTTTTGTGTGGTGAATTATTGGCTTTCAAGAGCATGAAAATACAAATTTCATTATTAATTATTAAAAACGGCTGCCCTTTGTCACCGGTTCTGTTCATCATTTTTAAGGACAGAATTTCAATGCGCAGCCAGGGGCCGGAGGGTGTGTCCGGTTTGGGGAACACACGATTTGGTCTTGTCGTGTTGACCTCATCATGTCAGGACCCTCAGCGTGGGACGGTTTGCAGCCGAGTGTGAAGTAGAGCTGTTTTAATTTTAGTTTTAGTCTAGTCTTTGTGTCAAGCTGTCATTGTAGTTTTTATTAGTTTTAGTCACGTTCATACTCTTTTTAGTCTAGTCAAGTTTCAGTCGACTAAAAGTCTGAGCATTTTAGTCTTATTTTAGTCAGAATTATCCATGACTATTTTCGTCTAGTTTTACTGATGACAATTTTATGTTTTAGGATTACTGATGACAAACTGATGACATTTTAGTCTAGTTTTAGTCGACGAAAGCTGATGACATTTATTCTATCTTTCAATGAAAATTGTATTTTAGTCTCTTTTTAGTAATGCAATTCTATTTAACCCAGTCAATATAGTACAAGTACCTAGTAGTATAGACGAACCCATTTCAAACAAGGGTATCTTATTATATTATTGTTACCTTATAGACTCAAGGATACATCCATTCCAGACACGGAAGACGCTCTGATTTGAATTTACAACATATTTATTTTACCAACCAAACACGAAGTACACACACTTGTCTCTTAAGAGCCCCTTTCACACAGAGATTCCGGAAAATACACGGATAAAGTGACCCGGGATTTGACCCGGGTTCATTCGATTTTGGTTCATTCACACTGCCAGTGATTTTCCGCAATCAGAAAGTGTGTTCACACACAACCCATAAAAATCCCGTAAAGACACGTGACATTGATGTGACGTTAATGTCTCAGCAGCGTCTTAAGTTTGCTGATGAGCTGCGATTTCCGCGCTTGTGCATTTTTTACTCTGATTCGATCATGAACTTGCGCATTACGTACCGTTTCACAGCTGGCGAACGATCCCGCGCTTCAGCGTCATCACTACGACACGGCATTATTACGGCTTTTGTTCACACAGCGCGCGTTCCGGGACTGAACACGGCAATGTTACTAGGTCCCCAACCCGGCATCGATCCCGGCAGCAATCCCGGGTCGTGTTTGCGTTCACACAGAAGGCACTCTGGCAATTTTCCGGCAATTTCCCGGGTTCAAAGCGCTGTGTGAAAGGGGCTAAGGTGTGTGGTGTTTTTTTCCTGTGATTTTATGGCCGCATTTCTCCATCTTTTTCTCCCCACACATTCCGGTTTCTTTTCCACTTTTATGTAATGAACGTTTTTTCCAAATGTCGTTTCTTCTTTTTCTCCCAAAGACGCAGCCCCTGAAGTGAGACACGGGAAACAGAAATACTGCAAAATAATAATAATAACGCGACTAAACGAGACGAAATAACGTTATAACATTTCGTCTCGTCTCGTTTTGGTCAACGAAAACGAAGAGACATTTTAGCATAGTTTTTATTTTGTAAACCACATTTGTGACCCTGGACCACAAAACCAGTCATATGGGTCAATGTTTTGAAATTGAGATTTACACATCATCTGAAATCTGAATAAATAAGCTTTCCATTGATGTTTGTTAGGATAGGACAATATTTGGCCGGGATACAACTATTGAAAATCTGGAATCTGAGGATGCAAAAAAATCTAAACATTGAGAAAATCCCCTTTAAAGTTGTTCATTTATGTTCACGATTGTGCTGTATTTACTCACAAAGATAAATGTTGTATATATTTACGGTAGGAAATTTACTAAATATCTTCATGAAACATGATCTTTACTTAAAAAGAAAAAAATCTGCATTTTTTGATCCAGGGTCACATTTAGTCTCGGTTTTATTCGTCAACAATATTGCATTATACATTTAATTATATTCATCGTCACATGACCAGCATTTACGTTGCGTCTCGACTCGGTTTCGTCACGTGATAAAGGTTCGTTGACGACGATATTTAGTCATAATTTTCGTTGACAAAAGTAACACTAGTGTGAAGCGTCTGGGATGAGGATCAGCACCTCCAAGTCCGAGGCCATGGTCCTCAGTCGGAAAAGGGTGGCTTGCCCACTTCCGGTTGGTGGAGAGTTCCTGCCTCAAGTGGAGGAGTTCAAGTATCTCGGGGTCTTGTTCACGAGTGAGGGAAGGATGGAACGAGAGATTGACAGATGGATCGGTGCAGCTTCTGCAGTTACGCCGTCGATGAAAGGTCTGTCGTGGTGAAGAAGGAGCTGAGCTGCAAGGCGAAGCTCTCGATTTACCGGTCGATCTACGTTCCTACTCTCACCTATGGTCACGAGCTGTGGGTCGTGACCGAAAGAACAAGATCCCGGATACAGGCGGCCGAAATGAGCTTTCTCCGCAGGATGGCCGAGCATTCCCTTAGAGATAGGGTGAGGAGCTCGGTCACTCGGGAGGAGCTCAGAGTAGAGCCGCTGCTCCTCCACATCTGTTCCGGATGCCTCCTGGACGCCTTCCCGGGGAGGTGTTCCAGGCGCATCCCACCGGGAGGAGACCCCGGGGAAGACCTAGGACACGCTGAAGAGATTTCAATGAGAGTCTCCCTGGCTGGCCTGGGAACGCCTCGGTATTCCCCCGGAAGAGCTGGAGGAAGTGTCTAGGGAAAGGGAAGTCTGGGCGTCGCTGCTGCCCCCGGATAAGCGGAAGAAGATGGATGGATGGAATATTTAAAACCTTCTACAGTGCTGAAAAACCCACCATAACATTATAGAAAAGAAAGAAAAAATAAAACATTTGTAAAAGCACAAGTTTCATGTGGGCTGTCGTGTCAGGCGCTTTGATGGATTACTTCTGCTGTTTAATGTCTTTCAGAGGTCAGTTTCACCAGCGCATAACTTGCATTTAATGGCTGTATTCTTATCTCTAAATGTTAGAAATTCAGCTTGTTCTAACAGCAAACAAGTCTTCAAAGAATTCACTGAGTGAGCACATCTTTTCTAATATTACGATGTAAAATATCATGCTTTTTGAACCCAATTTGAAATTTTCCCATGTAGACTATGTCATATTAATACTTTTGCATATTGTTGGGCCTATGCAATTTGCAGTAATATTACTTGTTTTAAAGACATTTTTGTACTATTGTACAATAAACATTTCTAGTACTGTGGTTGAGTCACCACTCCATGTCCAATATGTGAAATCTGATTCCTGAAGCAAAACCATTTGAGAACCAGAGATGTGTTCCTCACACCATCCCCCATAAACACACACACACACACACACACACACACGTATTCTAACACCATCCCCCATAAACACACAAACACACACACACTCAGTTTTCTAATCCCACTCTCACTTATCAAGCACAATATCTGCAGTCAGACTGTGTTCATCCAGCATGTCCACACAAGCTCCACGAGCTGTTAAGATCAGGACAGGATTCCATCATTCCCTCATCCTCCACGGCACTGACCAGAGACAGAGAGAGCGAGAGCGGCTCGGTGTCTTTATCAGCTGTGGGCAGTGGTAGCTCAGACAGCCAGGCGCTACAACTTATCACAGAAATGGAGAAAAAAAATACAAATAATAATTGAAATGACTGAAGCTACTGATAAGGCAGTCTCTTCGATTCTCAAAACACTGACCGACTCAGACACAGCGGCCTTGACCGTCCCTGAGAGCCAAACAACAGAGCAGTGTGGTAGAGCTGGTGATACACACATCGACATCTTGCTCATTCAAACCACACACACACACACTCACCGGTCACTTTATTAGGTACACCTTGCTAGTACCAGGTTGGACCCCCTTTTGCCTTTACACCTTCTTTAATTCTTTGTGGCATAGATTCAAAAAGATGCTAGAAACATTCCTCAGAGATTCTGGTTCATATTGTCAAATGAAAGCATCACGCAGTTTTGTCAGCTGAACATCCATGATGTGAATCTCCTGTTCCTCCACATCCCAAAGCTGCTCTACTGGATTGAGATCTGGTGACTGTGGAGGCCGTTTGAGTTTAGTGAACTCACTGTCATGATCAAGAATCAAGTTTTGATTCTATCAAGAGATCATTAGAGCTTTGTGACATGACACGTTATCCTGCTGGAAGTAGCCATCAGAAGACGAGTACAGTGATGAAGGGATGGACATGGTCAGCAACAAAGCTCAGGTCGGCCGCGGCGTTTAAACGATGCTCAGTTGGTACGAAGAGGCCCAAAGTGTGTCAAGAAAATATCCAACACACCACTACACCAGCAGCCTGAACCGCTGATACAAGACGGGATGGATCCATGCTTTCATGCTGTTTACGCCAAATTCTGACCCGACCATCTGAATGTTGCAGCAGAAATCGACACACGCTTTTCCAGTCTTCTATTGTTGGTGAGCCTGTGTAAATTGTAGCCTCAGTTTCCTGTTGTTCGCTGACAGGAGTGTCAAGATTCGCTTCAAGATTCAACGTGTTGCTTGTTCAGAGATGCTCTTCTGCAGAGTTACTGTTGCCTTAAGGCCGTGTGTCCACCAAAAGCGTTTTTAGCCAGCTGAAAACGCCTAGCTATGGGCGCTGGAGAGCGTTTTGGCAGCGCAGCATTTTTTTCAGTTGAGACGCTTTGCTCGTTATGATCAGGAATATCCACGAAAGTGTTATTAATATCTAATTTCACAGATCGTTTGTTTCTGTGTTGTTTCTATATAAAAATATCGATAGATTATAAAGTATTTTAAATTATTTTGTTCCATTATTATGCTTGTTGTTGTCATCTGTTGACGTTGTACAAGCAGAATGTGTTGGTTGGTCGGTGTGGTAATAGTCCCGCCCCTCCTCCACTGTGATTGGACAGCTGGGTAAAAAGTGACAGTGATGAGCGCTGCGTTTTACCCAAAGTTGAACATTCTTCAACTCTCGGCGACCTGTAAAAAACGCAGAGCGATCAGCGTGAAGAAAACGCTCAGCGCATCGTTACGCTCATGCCGTTTTAAATACGCGGCGCTCCCATTGAAAACGATTGAAAAAATACGCCAGCCGCGTGAAAAAACGCTTTGGTGAACACTCAAAAAACTCTAGCGCTCAAAATCCACATAGAAAACTAAAAGTCATTGCAGAAAATGACACCACCATCATAAGCAATATTGGACATGTCAAGATGTCATCTTGCTTCTCAAGTAAATGTATCTATATTTAAGAATATTAAGATATTTGTGCAAAAAAAAAAAAAAAAAAAAAGAAGTAAGAAAATCCCTTATTCCAGTGTAGTACTAATGATGCTTACCCTAACAAACACAGTACAAAGCAGTCTCGCAGACACTGTGAAGGAGTGTAAAACGCTGAGAGGAGAATCTGGGGCAGATTCCAGCTGAGATTCTTAAGGCCTTGTTCTGGATGGCAGTTCTGGGATCATGTATCACGTCTCCAGACATGTGTAGGACACGCAGGCTTGCCGGAGCGGGACACAGATAGCCCCTCTCTCTGAGTCATGAGCTTAAAGCGTCTGCAGGCCATGTGTCTGTCTGCCGAGAATCCACAAAACTGCAGCGTGTCTCTCTAGACGGGTCTTTTTCTCTCTTTTCAAGGATCTTGTTTCACTCCCTCTCTTCTTAATGATGGCTCGACCATCAATTGTCATTCACAAACCTCCTTTAAGACGCTTCTTGCATCTTATGAGCACTAGTTTATTACAACAAATAACCAAACCATTTGGTTAAACTTTATTTTAAGGTGTCATTGTTGCAGTGTAATTATATATTTAAGTAATATTAAGAAACTACATGAATTTACTATAGGGTTAGGGTAGGATTAGGATTTGGTTGAGGGTTAGTTGCATGTAATTATGCAGTATTTACTGTTATTACTATGGTAAGTACATGTAACACATGTAACAAGGACACTGTAAAATAAAGTGTTACCAACCTTCTTCTAGCAAGTAATAGCATAACTGTAGGTTGCTTATTTTCGACAAGCAATGTTGTAATTCAGTGCATTAATCAGAATGCATTAATTAATCTATGTATTTTACTTAAAGTAACAACATGTAGTTTTTCAACCTTCATAATATATTTCCAAGACCCTTGTGATGGTACATCGACTTACAATAGGTTGAATGAGACGTCTGCCAGAGCCTGACGGGGTCTGTATCGCTTTTACTGGCACTATGTAACTTCGGGGTGCGGGTAGTAACCAGAGCTCAAAAAGAACTACAAAATTCGACTGCTTTACGGCATACGTCACTTCGCCAATCACTTCCTCAAATTCGGCCGTGACAGGCCAACCAGCGCGTTTGTTTTCGTGCGTGTGTTTTCGTCATGGCTGAAGCAGCAGCGAAACGTAAGAAGTCCAAGGTTTTGTCGGAGTAGAGTCGGAAGAGGAAAAGGGAGAGTGATAAACTGAAAGGCAGGACGAGGATCAATATTGGTCGAGCGTTTGCTCGCTGGCGTGAGCTTATCGTCAGACCGATGCTGACTTGGCCGTCATGCTGTTGAACTAGTAAGTAAATTGCTTGCATACTATCTTTAGTTTTTCTAATCTGTTGTCTGCCTGGCTACGTTACGGAAACTATCTGGTCCTCCATTTATCTTCATGAATCAGTTAGTAGATGAGCGAATTATCAATCTGGTAGCTAGTAAACACTAACATGCTAGTTTTAGATGGTTAGGATGCTATCGCTATCATTCTCGTTCAGATTTGAGCATTGCAATCGACATGCAAATCGCAAAAGTTTGAGTTAAAATGTTTAGTCTACTAAACATGTATACATTTTGAAAGGAGGAAGATTAATAATATTATCATTGCCCATATGAAAAAAAACCTGCATGCTTCATATACAGTAACAGCCCGTTCTCATCCCAAGTCGTCATATACTGACGCTTTCAAAATTTCTTCAATATCTGACGCACAAAGCACCCTTTAGCGTCCATATGAGACGCATAACCCTACCACAGACCTAAACCTACCCATAACCGAAGCGTCTCATATTGACGCTAAGGGTGCTTTGTGCGTCGGATATTGAAGAATGTTTGAAAGTGACGATTTGGGGATGAGAATGCGTTGACAGTAACCGTAAATCATTTTACGACAGCGGTAATGGACAATTCCGCTTCCAACCTGTAGGGCGACCGCAGAGGAAAAGTTCCATGTTGTTGCTTTAATAAATAGTTGATTAGCCTATTTTAAGGACCAAATGCTTTTTTACAATGTTTATTTTGTTTACACTTTTGGTTTATTTGCACATATGATGAGGTGGCCTGAAACCGATCTGAGAATATCAGAACCCGTGTGGTTTTTTGCAGTTTTAGGCCTCATTCATATGTGGGTCATATATCCGATCTGTGCACATGGTTCAAGTGACCCAAATCCGATTTTTTCTTCCCATGTAATGTAAATGCGGCCATTATGTCTATGGAAAGTCTCCATAAAACATGGAAACCAAACTGTATGAGTGTGTGTGATATTAATAACTAAATAACGTCAATTGAGAAAGCAAACGGTGAAAAGAAAGATGAAAAACATATAATTGAAATATATCTTTGGAAATGGTCTTTCTTGTCAATATAATGTTCCCTTGCTGAATAAAACACCCCCAGATGCGTAGAATCACTGGACCTTATTCACAGAACACGAGCAGAACCATGTCGTGTGCAAATCGTTCATAAAATCATTCTTTAAAATGGTTTTATTAATGTTTTGCACAGATATTTGTTCAACTAGTGTTGAATGGTCATGAATGAGGCTCACTGTGTGTAATTAAACACGAGCGGTTTTCTCACTGCACGCATTGTTTTCGGCACGCTGGAGCAAAATGTCTCATTTACATGTGAGCGTTACTCTCCAAGATGTGCGACGTGAGAAAGGGGAAGTACAGTGAGCGGGAACACGCCTGGCCAAGGAAGACACATCACGTCTGTTTGCGCTTAAAGTGCTTGAAAGGAGAGCTGGGTATTCGCAAAGTTACATTCTGTCTTGGGAAGACGAATTTAGCCAACTCAGCAAATAAAGCAAGGCCAAACGGTGGTGCGCAGAACGAGGGAGCGATAGCATTTATGGCTAATAATACCTTGTCCGTTGCCTTGAAATATAGCAGCATGTTCCAAGTCAGTGTCGGGGGAAGGAGTAACCCCTGGTCCTTGAACTATAATGGGCAGTGTTGAGTCGAGCTGAATGAAGCTGTAATTTGCTCAGCCGTGGTTCAGGCTTACATAATGGCTATAAGACGATATGAGCCAGAGTGCCTTTTTAACTATTACAGCGATAAGAGAGATGAGAGACGAGAAGCTGAGATAAGACTTCTGATGGACAAATCGCCTGTGTTCTATAATGTACGTGGAATTATATATTCAACACACAATGCCATGAATATGTGTTACAGAAACTTAAACGGTTCAAAATTAACATGTTGTCATCATTTGCTTCTCTCACAACAAAATTGCCAAACACAACAAAATTACTAAAATGTTAACTAAAATAAAAACTAATTCAATTTATACTATACAAATAACACTGGTATGAGCTTTAGCCATTTTAATTTTTAAAGTGCCCCATTACGTAATCTTAAACGTTCCTAATTTAGTTTTTGAGGTCTCCTACAATAGCTTTACATGCATCCAATGTCAAAAAACACATTCATATTCTCATAATATACATTGCACATCACCTAATGACTCAAAGAGTCTGAAAACGGAAGCTAAACGCCTATTACTAGATCTGAATGTCAGCTCCAGATCTTCCTCAACGCTTGATACACAGAGATACGAACAGTAACGATGGAGTGGGTTTTTACAAATATCAATTCCAGCACGAGTCCTCATCCTTTTGAAATGCATCCAAGTGGATTTGCAGCGCTGAAAATAGCGTCTTCTCAACACTTCGTCAACACGAACCAAACTCTTCCAAACTCTTTCAACTACAGTGTTTGAGGGCGGGGCAAAGTAGACGTTGTTCGCAAGCAGCCAATGAAAACCATAGGCTGGCATTATGCAAATTCGTTATATTGTTATGTTAGTTTGTAACAGGAAGTGAGGCTGGAATTACTGGAATTCTTTCTTTTAGGAGACAATAACTTTATTTGTCGTGCACTTTGATCTTTAAAACTTTTACATTCACAGAGAGCTACATTACACACTGCATGAAAAGTAATATTCAGAAAAGCAAAATAGAGGCACTTTAAACTCAAGAACGGACCATAAAAGTACTACACCAGTAGTCAATTTTCTCCTCAGCTATCACTCTGCAATGTCAATATTGTGGTCACATATAATTAAACCTGTTATCAGTCATGTGACATGCAATGGTGGACAGTAACAAAGTATTTTTTACATTTAAAATTTTTACACTACATTCCATAAAAATATAGTTCCCATAAAGTCTCAATACAATATCATCATGTTGAACATGTTCAAAATTTGCATTGAATGATTCAGTTGTGTATTCGATCGCATCAGTAGTTGACAACTCATTAAACTGATCTTGTCCAACTATAAAAATAAGTCAAAAGCTGGGAGAATTGTGATCTCCAGTGCACTCATTTTGTGTTTTAAAGAGGCAAGAAAACAATAAGGGGGTATTATAATGCTGAATAAAAAAAGCATATACTTAAAGGAAAAAAAGGGTGAGTAAATGAAGTTTACTCAACCTCTTTTGCTTTTCTATTCGCAGGGTCTTTTCAAAAAGTTCTCTGTGTTTTGACACAGAAAACCATCATGCAGTTGAAGACTATCATTGTCCAGATCCCTCTTCATGGAACATTCACTGTGGGGTATAAAACAGTTTCACTGCATATGGGTCAACTGGAGTGTGAAAACGGATCAGGGCCGGTGTCTGGGAGAGGTTAGCGAGGCCGAAGACGAGAAGAGGGCTCTGAGACAGCACTTCCAACTCTATGAGCCTTTGTCATGTAAATGTACCATGACACTGCAAGCACAGAAGTGCTTTCTCACGACTGAAATAGCTTTTAAAGACCACGTAAAACAAAGCCGTGCCAATGGCCAGGGCCTCTGGGCTCAGCTGCTAATATAAAAAGCATGGGACGAGGCTCCGTTTTACATCAGTGCAATTAATCTAGGACTTTTGTGGTGAGATGCTTTTCTTGCAAAGTGGCAACAAACCATGTGCTCTGAAGCGAAGGCCTTGCGGGTTTGATATCGGTAAAATGCTGCCCTCTTGATGCCAGTGGCAGCCACGTGCATCATGCCCACCTAGAGGCACGTTTATTGCTCCTTCTTTGGCAAATCTGACCACAGTTTGAGACATTTTGAGATCTCTTCTGAAACTCTAAAGGAGACACGTGTGAGATTCCCGCGGTCTTATTCCTCAGGAGAAACATCTGAGACGCAGGATGCTTAAACAAAAGTCTCTCTCACTGGTGTGTAGGAGAAACAAATGAGATATTAAAGAGATTTTTTTTCTATGCAGGCAGAGCAAGAGTCTTTAACAAAGAACTTCAGAAGCATTGAATTTACAAACAAATCAGATGACTGACAAATCTCCCACATTTCTTTAAATCTAAAAAACCAATACTCTAACACAGACAAGAGGGAATCATTAGCGCTGGGGTGAAAGGGGGCGGCTGGGACAATGATTCAACACTTTACTCAAGCTCTCCACATCTATTCATCAGAGTCTCAGGGCAGTGTCTGGGGGCAGGGCAGGGCAATGATGTCATCGCTTTCTGCATGCTGACCGTGTGACTCAGACGTGCTGTCAGACAAACAGCTGTGCACACTAACATTCTCCTTTTGTCCCGTGTGGAGCAACGTCTCAAAAGACCTGCCAATCAAATGACCCCGGGACACAGACCTGTACAGGACCTGACCCTTCGCTAAGCCCCGCCCCTTTGGTTACTAAGCTTTTCAGACCGTCGCATAGGAATTAATTCAGTAATGTGCTTATAAAGTGATTATAAAGTGAATTTGATACATCAGGCTTTTATGGCTCATACATTATGAGAATATGGAGCTCATAACTCAAGGAGGAAAAAACACCTCAATTTTATTCAGAGGCCCAAAAACACCTTTTTAATCAAATATTATTTGATATTTATCAAATATTTATTGAAAATATTCCAATTTTATTCAGAGGCCCAAACTGAGCCAAAATATGCAATTTGGTGCAGTTACAAAAAAGTGAGATGAAATTCTGATAAGCTTGTAATGTAAATCAATGAGATCTTCATAATAGTATAACAGATTACTTATACAAAATGCATATACAGTAAATATCAATTGTCAGTATAATGAGTTGTCAGACCAATAATCAGTAAAATTATACTTAAATGCTTAGTTTTATGATCAAAGCTCTGTAGTTTTTATTGTGGGGGCAAAACATATAATGTAATGACAATGATGACTGAGAAATGAACAAATAAACATTCCTTAAAAGCCTGATGATCATATTCGATACTCACATTTGAACATGAATTTTCTGTAAATGTTGTATGGATAACCAAAACAAAAGCTGATTCGGTCCAGTAAGTGTTCATCTTGAAGCATTACAAACGATATTAAAGTCATTCTTGCATTTACTCCATAATAATCAGTAAAGATTTCACAGAAAAAGGCATGCAATAAAAAAAAGTACCTGGCTGAAGTTGGACATTTTAACTAATAATACCAGCAACTTGCTAAAAAAAAGTATGAACTATCAATCAGACGACAGAAGGCATGTAGTAGATTGTGTGCAGCAGGTTTTTCAGCAGTTTTGATCATGTTGATCATTTAGAAATTACATATCAAATATGAAACAGTAGGATTTATAGGGTTAAAATACTGAAACACAATGATCCTCCATAGATTTAAAAAAAGAAAAAACTCAGAAGAATTGATAAAAGTAATAATGCAGGACAGGTACAATTGGTCAGTAATGTTTTAAAGGCAGGGTTTAGCAAAGGGTCAACTGCACCAACAAGACCTCAGGAGGTCACCGAAGCTTCACAGCTGAAGCTGAAGTATCCCCCCTCCCCTAAATCATCCAAAAACAAATCCCACATAATCCCATCAGCGCACTCAAACAATAGCAGGCCATGCACTGGAGAATTGCAATCAGCGGCTAATGCGGTGGATCAGGTAACAAGACCTGGATTGTATCTTGTAAGGACACTTCAATGCCAAAAAAAGAAGAGTTCGCACAATCAAGCTCTTTAGATGATGTGCTAGAGCAGTGATTCCCATTTTGCTTGGTTTGTTCCGCATAGGCAGAATAGGCATGGCAGGAACGCAGTCAATCGCCTCAGTATCACCTCAGCCTGTCGCATTAGTCGCAGCAAACGTGTCCATTTACAGCGTGATTTTGCAGCGTTGAGTATTGTAGCCAATCACAGGCATGTCTGTTGAAAGTAATGGCCAATCAGAGGGGATTAAGTGACCGGTCGGGAAAATTCGCCCACTATCGCTCAAAACGCTGAATGAGTTTCTGTTTAGTACCAGTTAAAGTTACTAACCTAACAATCAAGCCATAGAGGCATTGTAAATTAGAGATTTACTGCACTTCCGTTAAATTCATTGATTAAAACGTGAGTTTCCGCAAGCGTGCTGAAATCACTGAGCTTGCGCTGAACTGACTGACAGCTTCAGAGATTATAAAGGGAGCGCTCGTTGCTCGCTTTTTGTGTAATTAATTCGCAATTTGAAGAAAAGCTATTGTTTTCAAGAGACTTTATACTTACATAGTACAAAAGAGTGCTAAACTTTGATAAAATTGATTGTGTGGCTTATAATGTCTAAATATAAATTCAAAAGCAAAATGTGTGAAAAAAATAACTATATTAAAGGGGTCATATAATGTCATTTTTGTACAAGCTAATATGATTCTTTAGGGTCTAAATTAAAAGTTTGTAATATACTTTAATTAAAAATTCTCATTAGTATTGTAAGAAAACACTCATTTTACCTGGTCAAAAACAGCTGTTTTCAGCACGCCATTTAAGTGCATGTGTCTTTAAATGATAATGAGCTTTGCTCACCCCGCCCCTCTGTTCTGTGCGTACGCCGTTTGTAACACAATAACACAATAACCATAACGCGTTGTTCATTATAAACGTGGGATTATGAATTATATTGAGAACGTCATACATAGAAAACATGCCGTAATGTACCCTGAGTGTAAACAGCCGCATTCATCGTGAAGCGTGCAGCAAGCGATTTGCAAAGATTAATATAAAGATTAATATAAAGGTCAATAAAACGTTACACTCACTTCAGTTTTTCTGGAGGTGCAGCAGGAACATGAATAGTTGGTACTAATCCTTTTTTCAAGAGCAGCTTCTTAGCAAAACCAGCTTTATACTGACCCTCGTTTGTAAAGCAGTCTGGTGTGTGAAATGATTCGCGCAAACATGAAAGCATTGACGTTGATCGTGGGGAATATTCCCTTCGAGAACAAACTCAGCCACTGCGTCTTCAGCTGTACGGATTTAGGAACATCAGCATGACTGCTGTGTTCCTTATTACACCCAAGAACAGAACACCACAATCGCTTAGACGCCATTCTACTCAGTGCTCCAGCTAACAACAATGAACGCGCCGGTCGGCGCGGGCTATGTTTGACAGCTCGCTCACAAGGGCGCGAGGGCGGGTCTGTGTTGAAACGCTGCTGTCAATCAACCATCGTGGGAGGGGCGTCGATTTTGTGACGTCACAAAATCGAACAGCTTGATTTGAGATGGGAGGAAACATATAAGAAGATTAAAAAAAAAACACTGGATGGATTTTTATCATTTTATGATGGTTGTGTACAGGCACTGCCAACACACATTTCAGTACAATCAACTTGTAAAAGTGTATCTACCATTATGTGACCCCTTTAAGGAGTGGAAATGGCTAATATGAACCAATAAGTGCTCCTCTGCTACCATCTACTGGTTATAGTGTAATTTCATGTATTTTTTTTATTTTTAATGTTGATTTTCCATCAAATGTTGGATTTAAAACATAAAAATTCAACATTGATTTCTTGGTTTAGTGTCGATGAAGGGGTACTTGGGACTTGTGGTGGCACTTAAGGCTAAAAAGGTTGGGAACCACTGTGCTAGAGAACAAACCTATCTGTGAATTGCACTATTATGAAAACAGTCGCATTAAACCTGAACCGGCAACCTAATGTCACCACATATTGGCCAGCTCTGCGATCGAAGGTCTGTAATTTCAGCCTGCAGAGTGAGCAAGCCTGTCTGTCACACACACACACACACACACACACACACACACACACACACACACACACACACACACACACACACACACACACACACACACACACACACACACACACACACACACAAGTCTGAAGATAATATAGTGCCCGCCTACTTTTACAGCAGCGTTGGTTCCACAACTATTTTGTCCATTCATTTCTCCCATAGGGATTTTAAAATAGTCTTTGCTAAAGAGTTACAAGCCATGAACCAAACCAACAAGCTACAAGGTCAATCACAACATTGCAAACTTTGATTTGAAGCAAAATAATTTGAAAATCAGATGAAAAGACCCAAGGGCACAAGACTGTGAACTTAATGGCTTTAATGAAGGAAAGAACTACAATTGCATGAAGCAGTGCAATAGAAATAATCAGTGAAAAAATATAAAACTATTAGTTTAAAGTTGACGATTATATACATCTGTGGAAACAATATTTTAGGTTTATGGCAAAATATGCATATACATATATACAAATATTTTAGTATGACAGTTTGACAGCATAGCGAGATTCAACAGGTCTGTCTTTAAAGACTTTTAAGTTAACGTTAATTTTTTTTTCCTTGTGTAGAAAATGAATGGAGTTTTAACTTCTGTAACCCAGCTGTTGGACTCTATTTGTGTTGCTGCCCAGCCCAGGACCGTCTTTTAGGGCAGACGCAGTCTGAGTCATCGTCTATCCTCTGCAAACTAGCACAGCAAAAAGTTTTCGTGACACTTCCACCCCACCCCCCTCTGGTTTTCCCTCCTTTTCACCAATATACTGTGTCTGTAATTGCTAGCCTCAGATATAATACGAGAGGGATCATTACTGCCAGCCTCAAATGTAATGAAGGCCCCCATAATGGCCAACTGCAAAGCCACATTATGACGGCACATTTCAATATGCTGTAATTTGCTGATTTTGCTGCAGGTCAAAGCTGTTCCGGATGGCTGTCCATAACATATATTTGTCATATAATAAGATCCACAAGGGTCTTGGTTTTCCCAAATCAGCATCGTAAGCAGATTGCATCGGCCAGGTTCAGTTGTTGCACAAGTTCAGGAGCAAATCGGATCTGAGGATGCATCTCATATACGACTGATAACAAACTCGTAAAACACATCAGCATAACAAGATATCAGCGGTTATCACCTTACTTCATCTCATACAGAAAACAAAAGCTCTTCGCAGTTAGTGATAAAAACTTATGAGGTATTAACAGAGATATTTCAATATATATATATATTTTTCTGAAATTAGTAACTATCATTCCAACCAAACATCTTTTTAGTAGCCATTTAGAAAACATTTTTAAAGCAAGAACAAGAACAAGACTTACTAAACAGGACAAATTAGTATGAGACTGCAATCCCATAAAAGTGCAGATGGGAGTGGATGGGGTGTAACCCGATTCGAGGCTTCTCACAAACAACTTTTTCTCCAAAAAATTCTCAATTGTGTGGTGTAAATTTGATTATTTTACTACTCCCAATCGCATCGGAGCCCACACGATCCCAAATCTCTTTCACGATCCCGACTCCTGATTGGGCTGCCTCTGATGTGATTCCCGCGATAGCCAATGAGAGTGAGCAAGCTTCACCAACCGGATGAAACTTGGCAGCCACAAACATGCCACAAAAGTGGAGTATTCAGAAAGAAGATCACCCATCACAATCACAAGTTACGATTGATCTCGCAAGTCTCCCGTGAGATCTTGTCTCACTGTAAATAAGTTACAACAATCGACAGGTGTGTGTGGTCTCGCGGTCCGGATGAATCTTCGAGTGTGTCCCAGGCCTTAAAGAACACAGACGCAGCAGCTAATTTCCATTATGACCAACACAATCTACCAAGTTCAGAGCAAATTAGTGAAGGGTCACAAACAAACAGAGCCAATGATAATAAGGTATGGGTGATCTGCTAACAACACAGGTGCAGCAAATGAAAAATAACGTGGTTTGGCAAATATGTTCAAAAAATGTATTTATTTATCCATTTATTTATCTGTCTGTCCGTCTATCTGTCCATCCATCCATCCATCATCCATCCATCCATCCATCCATCCATCCATCCATCCATCCATCCATCCATCCATCTATCATCCATCTATCTATCTATCTATCTATCTATCTATCTATCTATCTATCTATCTATCTATCTATCTATCTATCTATCTATCTATTGATCTGTATAAAATCATAACCTTTAAACTTCCAAGCTTTTGAAACTATTTTAAACTTTGAGGTACAACTTTCTCAAGCCGACAAATCAAAGTCTATTTCGATGTACATTCCTTTTCTAATTACAAGTTCTGTTAAAAATATCTATATTGCCATATGCCATGCTTTTCCCTTGTTGTAGTACTGGATTAGAAACTAAATCCAAAAATGGATAGAATCAGAACGCTGACACAGCGATTTCATTCCCCCGTCCCAGTTCATTTCCATTCCTGCTAAACTGGTTTAACATCGCTCTGTTCCTTGCTTGCGTCATTAGCGCTCTGGGGAGGTTTTCACATTCTGCCTGTTTATCAGCCTCATCTGCATGTGTTTGTGTGCAGCATTTCAGTCTCACTATACTGTACTTACTAAACTAAGACAGTGGAACAAACATGAAATGAGAAGGTGACGAAAGTTGACTTTGGCTCCAGGAATTGGTAACCAAATAATCAATCAATAAGTCCACCAATCAATCGCTTAACCATGAATTTATCAATCAATGCAAATGCATACATTCAAAAATAAATGCTTCCTGAAATTATACACTATGGCTCTGTTCCAAAACCTAGTGAGATTTCTATGTAGGCAGCATTTTAAGACACAAAAGCTGTTTCAAAAGGCAGGCCGCCTACTAAGAAAACTTCCTTTGGCCAAATTCAATCTATTCCCCAAAGAGAAGCCAATCCCATAATGCTCCCTATGTAGGGCGTAGACAGCGAGGCAGCTCTTCTGAACAGTAGTGGCTTGAGTAAATCATGTATGCCTCACCTGAGTCGCACTGGTTTTGGTCCAGGGTAACAGACACTCAGACACTAGAGAGACAGTGGATGGCAGCAACTCTGGGAAGGGATTTGGGACGGGTCCCATTTGTGTATCATCCACCTCTCTACCTTTCCTGAGGAGAGAATGAGAAACCAGTGATAAGAGACATGAATCAAACAATGGCATCATCCTGATTCCCACGACAAAAACCCAATAGTATTTCCATATTATAAGCTTTGTGACCAGAAACGTTTATGATTCTTACATGTTTTGTTCATCATGATAATCTTCATAATCTTCAAATTTTGAAGCCTAAAAACAATTGCCAGAAGTAAAAAGCTAAACGTAGGCTTTAAATGAACTACACCACAGTCACATGACTTCAACGTCACCATTAAGCGTCGACAACTCTTTCAGTTTTTATTTAAAAAACATTTCCCTGAAAGTAAGAATACATTGCAAGAGTATAAACACAACTAGTTCGGCACGATGATGTTAAATGTCACTGACAACCTCTGTAGTCCCATTTAGCCAAGTGTTAGCACCTGCAAAAGTAAAGTAAAAGCTTAAAAAAATGATCACAAATGGGTATTGTATATGTCGTAGAATAAAAACATGAAATTATCTTGAGCTTGTTTTCACCACACACCTTATTTCAAGCATTAAACCAAAAATCAATTAAAAAAACCCCATTGACTTCAGGACAATGGAACCGGAAGTGCTAAAAACTCCTTTCCAGGTTTTGGCCTACAAAAATACGTCATCCTACAGCACTTTTATTCAGATAGTTGAAAAGGATGGTTGAGCCAATTATCTCAGCTGAAAATGTCATGTAACTCCTTGCAGAAGTAACAAACACCCAAAAATCTATTTCACTCTATCAAGGCTAATAAAAAAATCTTTAATATCCACCTTTTTCCTGAACTTGGAATTTCTTGCCCTCATAGTGATATTATCCTTTACATTTCCGGTCTCCGGTGTTTCTAGTCACATTAGTGCATTTTCCGAGCTGATAATGTAACGTTAAGTTTCCTACACACAGCTCCAGATTGGGTGAAGTTCGGGGTGTTTTGTCCTTAGCATGCTAAAAGCGCACACATACCTTTTATGGGGAGTATTTTAAGAGCTGTAAAAAAAAGAAGAAGCTTGTTTTCTCTTGTCTTTGGCATATAATGCGAGGCATATGGCGCCGTATAAGGACATTATTTTTATATTTGCTGGTGCACGAAACACGCATTGTCCAGGAATTTCTTCAGTTTATTTCAGTTGTTGTGGCAGCCAACAACAGCACAGCTTACATGCGCTCAGTTTAATTTTTAGTAATGTTCAAAAAGTTTCTGTTTAATTAACGCAGTCCTTTTAACAATGGGTTCCTATGGAGACCGGAACAGGACAGCATACAAACGGAAGTAAGAATCCATCATGGCGGCGCTCATCGTTTGCTCAGAAACAAGATGGATAATGCATATTGCTTTTTGGCCTCATAATGATGTAGTTATGGCTTCTATATACCAACAGGGTAGGGCTTTACAATGAATCGAATTTGTAATTGCGATTACAATTACAGATGCCACAATTATGTAATCGTTTAAAAGCACAATTACAAAAAAAAGTTCACTTACATTATTCTGTGTGCTTAAGATGTGTTGTTTTTCTTTCTACAGCTTATCTTAAGGGTTTTTCCCCCCATTGTTTTTTAAGTTTTAATATAACATTATAATACCATGCACATATTTACTTTGGTTTCTTGAAATATATATATATATATATATATATATATATATATATATATATATATATATATATATATATGACATTTGAGGCTTAATGCTATAGAAAAGCAAAATGATCATTCAATGTAAATTGTGATAATCGTAATTTATAATCGCAATTACAATTTCAAGGGAATAATCGACAATTATGATTTTTGTCATAATCGTGCAAAACCTACAACAGGGGCAAACAGCTAAAGCTAACCAGGCAACTAGCCTTGGCAACTAGCTGTTTATATTTTATTTTATTTTAAGTAATGAAGAAGTGTTTTATGGTTTTAGCTTTAGTTAATGATAATAACCCTGGGTGATATCACAAAGTACATCTGCAAAACTCAAATTTACCTCCTCAGGGAAAGCTAGCGGCATCAAAATAGCACTTATGCATGTGAGACGCGGACGACATTTCATAAACCAGACGTCCTGCATTCTCAACGCAGCAGACAGCAGCTGTGTGTGAGGCAGCGGTTGAGGTCATATGATGACTGAAGTCCCGGGCAGAGATGACTTCATCGGCTGTACCTGAACGGTCCCCCGAGGGCCGGTGTAAAGCGAGGAGAGGCAGTCTGAAGCTGCGTGATCATGTGCTTATTTATAATCCGTTTAGAGAGTTCTGTTGATGGGTAAATCTCACAGAACACGTCGAGAACATGAACGGGTCATATTTCGCCACACTAAATAAATAGTGTTTGCTTAAAGAAAATGAAGCTTGTTTGTAGGAGCATTAAGAGATATTTTCATCCTGACATCGCATTTTTATTGATATAATGTGGAAACAAATAATAATTATTTTAATGAAATTAAGTTTTAATACATTAGTGTAGTATTTAGTGTATTGCATTTTTTTACATCATTGTTTTGCAGTAATTTTTAATGCATCAGTTTCGTAGTGCTAAAATAGAGACTTTGCATTATTAAAATTTTTCTTTTGATACAATGAACATAATGCAATGTGTAGAAACAGTAACTTGCTATTGTAGTGGCTACAAACTCATTTGGCCTGTGTGTGTGTATATGTGTGTGTGTGTTTTTGATCTATTTCAGCTGGAACGCCCAACAAAGAGGAGGAATGGATACTTGAGGAGAGAGAGAGAGAGAGAGAGAGAGAGAGACTGCTTTTATATTCCCATTCACTGAAGCTTTCAAAAAGAAATATCCATAAATTCATATATAGATTAAAATGTAATTTATTCCTGTGATGCTAAGCTGAATTTTCAGCATCATTACTCCAGTCTTCTAGCCTGACGTCGTCATACTCAATTCTAGTCAGAATGTGAGTCTGATACTTTTCCATAGAGATTTGATTATGGGGCGTGTCTCAACCAAACCAGGAAAAAAAAAAAAACTCTGCACTCAATTGGATAGACCTACAACCAATCAGAGCAACGGAGTAAATGACGCATGTTCTTTATTCATATTTTCAACCAACAAAATGTCGCGGCTCTCTGTTCCTCTTTTAAAATGAATGCGCTGTCGATATCTTCTATAACAGACGCGATGGCGGAATCTACACATGATGTTTCATAAACAAAGTTCGGGAGGAGCACGTACAAATAATCAATCCAATATAAACTTGTCATCAAACAATACCATGTCTAACGTTACCCTATATCAGCATGAGGAAGCATATTCACTCTGTAAACTTACCTAACACTCCTTGACAGTTTTTCAGCATCCCTCCACCACCCCGAATCCTCACTCTTGTCTTGTTCTCTCACAACCAGGAATACGGGGGAGCATGGCTACCGAGCCCACAGCCCTCTCCTCGGACAGCACGTCATATACGCATTTATTCTATCGACTTATTTGTGTGAAATCTTATAAACGCATTTATTCTATCTGACTTATTTGTAAATGTGAACTCGTGAAATCTCAATTCTCCAGCAGCAGTCGTCTTTGTTGTAAACTAATTCAAATCAAGCGCTCTTTGGTGACGTGGACGATTACGTTGCATTGCTCATCTGTCCATCATCGTATAAAGCCCGCCCTGACAATTTGATTGGTCCGAACAATTTTTGTTCGGGCATAATAGCTCCTCAACGGAGCGAGTCCAGACCGAACTTCCCGACCAAAAAATATTGTGGGCGGGGTTCGGGCT
Source organism: Rutilus rutilus (assembly GCF_951802725.1). NCBI lineage: Eukaryota > Metazoa > Chordata > Actinopteri > Cypriniformes > Leuciscidae > Rutilus > Rutilus rutilus. The sequence continues at coordinate 4,171,597 of NC_140215.1, forward strand.
GGCACCCAGGCTACCAGTCTTCAGTGTCACATGATCCTTTAGAAATCATTCTAATATGCTGATTTTTAGTAAAAAAAATAAAATAAATCGTATTATTATCAACGTTTAAAACCGCTGTGCTGCTTCAAATTTTTGTGGAAACCTTTGATGAATAGAAAGTTCAACAGAACAGCATATGGCCTATATTCAAAATAGAAATATTTTGTAACTTTAGAAATCTTTACTGTCAATTTTGATCAATTTAATGCATTCTTGATGAACAAAAGTATTATAATTCTTTAAAAAACAAACAAAAAAAACATACTGACCCCACACTTTTGAACTGTCTACACACACTGTATATATTTATTAATACTTTTACGTTTCGGGTCAGTAAGATTAAAACATTTTTTTTATTATTACTTCTATTCAGCAAGGCCACATTCAATTCATTTATAATGTTATAGGTCTATTTCAATTTAATACGAAAAATATGAAACAGCTGAACTGTTTTCAACATTAATAATAATAATACGGACTGTTTCTTGATCAGAAAATCAGCATAATAGAATGATTTCTGAAGGATCATGTGACACAGAAGAGACTTTTAAATGCATAAATAATTAACACACACACACACACACACACACACACACACACACACACACATTAAATCAACAAAAATCTTAACTAAGCAAAAACAACTTCAAAGGGAATCACCACAAAAATGGAACTAGAGTGCAAATTGGAAAGAGTAGAAAGAGAAAAAGAGAGAAACATTTGTGAAAATCAAACTCCAGCACTGAAATCTGCAGAAGTCATCCAGTGAAAAAGGCTGAGTGTGTGTATATGCGTATGTGGCAGGGTTTACTTAGGACAGTCCCGGTTTCACAAGGTGTGTCCCAGGTAAACAGTCAATCGTCCTGACAGTGCACTTAAAAATGTCCTGTTTCAGATACATGTTTAAAATGGTCTTCTTTTGTGTTACACAGAATAAAAGAAAGTCATCAGGTCTGAAACGAGTAAATGATGACAGCATTTTCATTTTTGTGAGTAAACATCAGTTAGCGGTTTAGAATCTTAAAAAAAATTATTTCATAAAACTCTTTTAGAGATATCGTTCTCAGATTTGAAATATAACATGATCAGACTTGTGGCTTTAGATGCATTGGGTTTCTACACATTTTTTGTCATAATAATATTTCCTGAAAATATTATATTTATTATACTATATTATATTATACCTATTATATAGAAATCTTTATACCCATTTTTTCTTTATGATTTCAATAAATCCTTCCTACTGTAAAAAATGATATCCTGCAATTGTTAGCTATTTCTACCAGATTTAACCAATAGAATTTAATCTCAATTGTAGGTCGCTCAGGATAAAAGCGTCTGCTAAATGAATACATGTAAATGTTTTGTTGGTAAATGAATGTATTTAGGTTGATTCAGTGATATTTTTTACTTAAATAAAACCAGTTAACTTATGCCTGGTTCAGATTACGTGATTTCTTTGTCTGTTACGATAGTCACTGTGTCAGATTACACGATTTTGACTCCTAATATTTTGTCATGTCATGGACAAGAAACATGTCAGACTACACGTTGCTTTCCGTTCCGACCAGTCATCACGTGCTGTCTCACACACACACACTCACACATACACGCACTCACACACACACACACACACACACACACACACACACACACACACACACACACACACACACACACACACACACACACACACACACACACACACACACACACACACTCACATACACTCGCTCACTCACTCACTAACTCTTGACGGAACCCGTCGTGGAGGGCCAAAATAAAAATGAAACATGCTAGTCTTTTTATGGTGATATCGTGAAGCATCGCAGACGCGACGTCGGTTGTCGCCCACTATGACACACTATGCGAGATGAAACGATCGAATCTTGCGTCCCGACGCCCGTTGTCGTTTACGAATCGGGCCAAAATCGGGCTAAAATCATGTAATCTGAACCAGGCATTAGATGTTATCATTTTTAGGTTGATCGCAACAAACTACCAAGGGTCTCATTTCAAATGACAGCATAATTATGCTTCTAGTCCAAAGACTTCTCGAACGCTATCTTTGGGTATGGGCATTTTTGGGGTTTGGGTTCAAAAGATTAAAAACCTACGAGGATATCTGAATATAAAAACACGGTTTAATTCAGTTGTTTGTGTGTCTGCATCATTTGAGCTCAGTTGTTTGTTGGTTACGGCACAAATAAACACTTCAGAGTCCTCTTTCGAGAGCTGCACCGTCATGACCTCAGAGCTACCGTATCACAAACACGCAGGAGACGTGACGTACGGTGAAGTGGCCTCCGACTCGAGCTGGAAAGTAGCAGGTGCTTGATTTGATTCCAGTGTCTGTGCCGTTGATGAGAACATCTGTTTACAGGTACAAAGTCTCGGTGGATCTCACGTAGGCCTTGCAGAGAGCACAAAGCCAGCTCTATTCCCCGTCCGGTTAACGATTAACCGGTAGGAAACGAGGTACGGTATCGACGTGGGGAACCTAGCGTCCTGAAGTTGCTTATTATACAGCGTGTACACATGCATGTGCAAACATCTAAACACTCTTAAATCAAGATACATTTACTTGAGATGCACAATAACATAAGAAATGCTTAAAACAAGAGAAGATATCTGACGGTGGGGTCAGAAGAATAATCATGATGTCCCTTTGAATTAAGTTTGTTATTATGAGCCCATCTGGCAGATATTTGTTCTTGTTTCAAGCATATAGAAAACAAGACCTAATAGTCAATTTGCGTCTCAAGTACACGTGTCATGATTTGTAATGGAAAAGAAGACCAAAAAACAAAACTGAATAAGAAAATCCCCTTTTGCAGCGTGCACACTTTCACGGACGTTTGCATGCAGTTGCAATAGAAAGTGTGTGTCCTACCTATTCCCCTTGAAGAGCGTGGAGACCGCAGCATTGGGCGGCTGCAAGGGCGAGCGCAATGGGATGAAGGCCGGCCCGACGACGTTCCCACTGCCTCTCGCTCCCCGAAATATGGCCGCTTTCTCCCCGAGGCTGCCAGAGGTGTGTGTCTCATCCAGGGAGTCATTCATAGCACTCATGGAGCCAGGTTACATCCAGCAGCTCATCTGGAGCACAAGACAGGACAGACACCATCAGGATAGGCGTTTGTGTGTGTGTGAAGTCAGCGTGCTCCTGCCGCTGCCACAAAAACACACACGCACATGCACAAACGCATGCACACACACTCAGCCTGTGCTGCCCCTGCATGGCAGGCCGTCCTAGCCTGGGAAGTAGATCCCTCCTTCCAAAACATGATCCGCAATAAAGTTATTTTTAACTCTATGACTCCTGAATGAGCTCGGCTCGCTCTTGTGCACGCACACACACACACACACACACACACACACACACACACACACACACACAAGCAGGCCTCTCTCTTCTGGATTTCAGTTTTTTCTTTGCAGACCTGCTCGGACAGACAAAAGGTTTCTTGGTTATAGGTATGCGACGAAGCTCTGTAATGAGAGCTGGAGTTCGGCCAGACAGTAAAACCTACTGTTCCTTTGTAATGGACTTCGCTCCGCTCTCTTCTCTTCTGGCCTGAAGCCAAGCGGGGAGGTTGACCTCTGTGTTTGTGTGTATCACTCACGGACTGGGACTTATAAAGAGACCTGCACTGATAACAACAGCACTAGATACCACTTTCACACTTTAGTGTGCACTAAAAACTTTGCTCTTAAAAATAAAGGTTCTTTATTGGCATGTATGGTTCCTTGAAGAACATCCATGGAACCTTTTCAATGCATAAAAGTTTCTTTAGAGTTTTAAAATGTCCTTCAAACTAAGAAAAAAATGCTCACTGAACGGTTCTTGTGGAACCAAAATTTGTCTTCTTTGGCATCGCTGCAAAAACCCACTTTTGGGAATTATTATTATACATTTTTTTGAGATTTGTTTTTGTTTTTGCCTTTTATTATGAAAGCACAGTATGTAGACAGGAAGCAAAGTGGTCGGGTCGGGAAAAGGTCAGCAAACCGGGACGCGAAATTAATTCGCCGACAAGGAATCTTTATTATAATGTGTTTATTATAATGTGCAAACTGCCAAGGGTCTCATTTCAAATAATTAATAAGCATAATTTTGCTTCTAGTCCAAAGACTTCTTGAACGGTATCTTTGGGTATGGCATTTTTGGGGTTTGGGTTCAAAAGGTTCAGTGTTTCCCACACATAGACTAATTCGTGGCGGTGCGCCACAGAATCAACACCGGCCGCCACATACTGCGTTTCGTTATAAAAAAATGTAAAAAAAATTTTTTTACGCTATTTAAAACACGCAGCATATTCATTCAGCTGCATTTCCTTTCCCTGCTCTCCCTCTGTCTGTCTGTCACTCACGCGTCTCTCTCACAAGCGAATTTTTGTCTCGCCAAAGTCTTATTTGATCGGTGAGTGATGATAACTGCTGCGCTTGCGATAGGGCGTATTGCTGAAAGAACGAGCAGAGAGAGAGGCCCGGTCGCGCGCGTCTTCAAACTGCCTTGATCTCTCGCTCCCTCGCGCATATTAATCAAAATCACGATGGTAAAAGATCGGAAGACCGAAGTTTCACGTGGAGCATTCGGATATTTTTTCCCTGAATTACCGCTGGGTGTGAATTGTGCTAAAAAAATAAAAAGGAAAAAAAAAATACGTTGCCTTATCTTCTCTGAAAAGATTCAGCTGACATAATTTAACACTTTCAATAAACAAAACAAAACAAAACCTATCCAATGATGAAATGTTTTCTGTGTTGACAAATCTTGTGTGATGTCCAAACTGCCGGCTGGGATAATCACACAACGCGTACAAGTCCGCTAATGACACGTCCGATTCGCAAACTAATGACTCCTTTGAACCGATTCATTCCATTTAATGAATGGTTAAAACAACTGATCAACTACTGATGAACTCTGAATCAGTGTATAACAAATCGGTAACACTTTACAATAAGGTTCCATTTATTAAACTCTAGTTACCTACATTAGTTAACATTAAATAATAAACTGCACATCTACAACATTAATCAATTAAAAGTTGTATTTATTAACGTTAGTTAGCCTAATGCACTGTGTGAAGTAACAATAAAAATACAGCTGTTCACTGTTTGTTAAACTAAGACTAACAAAGATTAATAAATACAGTAACAAATGTATTGCTCATGGTTCATTAGTTAGCCTATACATTAACTAATGTAAACAAATCAAACCACATTTAACACCTCTTAAAATGAGAATGTACGTGTGCTTACCCCATTTTTTAGTAAGAGTGTTTAGCAGGATTTAACCTTTACTGTTTTTTCAGGTTATCTACTGTATATGACAATGTGTAGAACAATTAGCAAAACAATCTTTTAGTTTAGACTGTTTGCGTAAATGCAGTTGGGTTGTCGAGGTCAAAACTCTAAATAAGCTGTGAATAAAATAAACTTACTATAACTAATGTTATGTCATTTTTTTTACTCTTACACTGAATGTTTGGATTTTGTGTTGGTGTGAATCATTTTTGATTAATATTTAATATAATAAAGTTCTGTGTAACGAATTATTACATTTACATTTATTCATTTAGCTGACGCTTTTATCCAAAGCGACTTACAATTGCTATATATGTCAGAGGTCGCACGCCTCTGGAGCAACTAGGGGTTAAGTGTCTTGCTCAGGGACACATTGGTGTCTCACAGTGGATTCGAACCCGGGTCTCTCACACCAAAGGCATGTGTCTTATCCATTGCGCCACAACACCCCAAACCTAATGAAGGACCTGCCCCGCCCCGCCCCGCCCCGCCCCGCCCCGCCCAGCCCAGCACAGCCCAGCCCAGCCCAGCACAGCCCAGCCCAGCCCAGCCCAGCCCAGCCCAGCCCAGCCACGCCCCGCCACGCCCCGCCCCGCCCAGCCCAGCCACGCCCCGCCACGCCCCGCCCCGCCCCGCCCCGCCCCGCCCCGCCCCGCCCCGCCCCGCCCCGCCCAGCCCAGCCCAGCCACGCCCCGCCACGCCCCGCCACGCCCCGCCACGCCCCGCCACGCCCCGCCACCACCACAAATTGCTTTCTAATCTGTGGGAAACACTGAGGTTAAAAACCTACGAGGATATCTGAATATAATATAATAATTGAAATATTTTTTTCAATTAAAATAAAAAAATAAAAAAATAAGAGCACAAAAAATAAAATAATTTTTTTTTTTTGCCTTTTATTATGATAACACAGTATGTAGACAGGAAGCAAAGTGGTGGAGAAAAGTGGTCGGGTCGGGAAAAGGTCTCGAAATTAATCTTTATTATAATGTGTCGTTTTACATACTGTACTTCACAAATGATGGATCCACTGATACAGACACTGGCATCATTATTGAGTCTGATGCTGCGCTTTTGTAGTCGTTTGTCAGTTGCATAAACACTGCATCACGAATAAAGATATTTGTGAAACAAATTAGAATAGGGTGAAAAGAAAGATGCAACACTGTCTTTCAACTTTTCAGCTTCTTACCAAGATACTAAGGGCCAGATTTACTAAAAACTTGCACCAGCACAAACCCTCTTTGGGCGTTTAAAAATACTGTCAGGATTTACTAAAGACACAGTGAGAAATTAGCAATGAAAAGCTGTAGGCAGTCATTTTTGACCCTATTGCATATGCATATATGAGTTTCCCTTTCAGATCAAAATTTTAAGTGCAGAGAGAATTTAAATGAATCATGCAGTGCGATTTACTAAGGTTTGCAATGGTCCATTTAGTTGTATTTATGCCATTATTTACGGCCCGAAAAAAAGCATGCCTTAATCCATTGAATTTGTGCATTGTCAGTAGATCACCCGCAGAACTTTCCACTCCCATTTGTGCTTTTATTAGATTGCGACCGCATGCTAGTTTGACCTTTTTAGTAAATCTGACCCTAAATCAGATAATGCACTGCAAAACACTAGTTGGTTTAATGCGTTGGTTGGTGCATGTGCTGTGATGATCCTATCCTACTATTTAAACTTCAATTTTCAAGAAAAAGGAGACTGTGGCATGGAAGAAACTTCATAAAGCCTTGAGAGGAACCAGATGCAGCCATTCTGCTCTGGTTAGGCTCATGCAATATTAAATATATACAAGTCAAATATGATCTACTTATTATTAAAATAGTATTTTCATACATGCTATGATACTTGACCATCCCAAATCCCCCCTCCCCCTACTGAAAAGACCAAGCTAGTTTATGCTGGATTGATATCGGTTTCTACTGAAGCTGGTTGAGCAACAGTCTTTCTGGTTAAGCTATAAGATACTTAAGTAAGTGTTCAGTTGAAAATGTCGTCATCATTTGCTCACCCTCATGTCTTTCCAGACCAATATGACTTTGCAGAAAACAAATTATGCTTTTTTTAACACAGACAACACCGAAGTCATACAGGCTTATATTTACATTTATGCATTTTGGCAGATGCTTTTATCCAAAGTGACTAACATTGCATTTCAAGGTACACATTTACATTCTTATCAGTTCTTGCTTTACCCTGTGAATCGAACCCATGACCTTGGCATTGCAAGCGCCAACGCTGTACTGTTTGAGCTACAGGAAAGTGCATATGGTGCACAACCTTGATGTATTAAACTCATTTAAAGAGATATTTCACCGCTGGAAAGATGAATGTGTATTTAAATTGGGTCATTTATGTAGTAGAAATGTGAAATTATTTTAGAAGTTGGTGCCTTCTAGACTGAGAAAAGCCAGAAAATGTATTTTTGGCTCACGTGGATGAAAGACAACAACTCCCAGAATGCACTTGCTTCGCTGCCCTACGAGGACTCCCAAGCCACGCCTACCGGTTACAGAGGGCCGTATCGGAAGAAATGATACAGCTAGGCTACTAGTCGACTCGAAACTGAAAAGACGGCGTTTTATCGTGAGATCCCCCTATGGGCGGGTTGAACACATGTGGAACGAGCTCCTCCTACTGGCTGTAGTCTCTCGCCTCTGGACAAAAAAGCCTCCGATGACGATAAATGACGATTTTTGCTTCATCAGAGGTTTTTTCCCAGACACACAATACAGAAATCTCTCGTCTCAGGGGGACATGAGGGAGGGAAGCACGGTCACTCGAAAATACTACCGGGTTTCTACTGAAACAAAGCTTAACGCTAATCGGTGAAGTATCCCTTAAACCACTGATTAAAGTTCAACTGTCGCTGTCTCTCACGATGCTGGGAACTCTTAATGAAATGAATGACTTCCTGATTTGTTGCTTTAGATTAAATCCCCTTTACAAATACAACACAACCAGCCCAGACAAGTGAAAGGTGAGAAAGATAAGAGATGTGAAAAGACAGAACCTGCTATCAGATGCGATGATAACATGCGTTGTTGTTTATCTTTCAGATCAAGTATTAATGTGCGGCTCTTCGGTCAAAGTCCCTCCTGACAGGGATTCACAGCAGGATGAAATGAACACAAAGTTTAGCGCTCTAAACTATTCGGACCAGACATGTTTTATAGCACTGCTCTCGGGGAAAGCGCTTTGGAGGACTATAACGTTAAAGTTTTAAACTTCAGTGCTTTTTCCACATTTGCTGTACTGACTTTGTCCACACACACAAGTGCCAAACTGCTCTGAGGTGATTATCCATCATTATGACATATACTTCACAAACACTGGCATGGCATCATTATTGGGTCTGATACTGCACTCACTGTACTCGTTCGTCTGTTACATAAACATTGCATCACAAAACAAAGAGAAGAAATATGTTCTAATATTTGTAAAACTATTAAAAACTAAAACATGTTTTTCAACTTTTAAACTTCAACCACTTTTAACTGGATCCTACGTTTGGTAATACACTGCAAAACACTTGTTGGTTTTAATGCATTGATTATTGCATGTGCTCTGACACAATCAGCTATGATGCACATATCTTAAAAACTCAAATTGGCCTTTTTGAATAGGCATAGCAGAGAGAGCTTGGGAAATGGTTGAGCTATGGTGGTCATATGGTGATGCAGGTTTTAATCTGGCTTGCGACCATTTCTTGTCATCTCATCTATCTAAACACAAGGCAAAAAGGCCATAGAAAAATTAAAAGACAAATCTGAAGGACAACATTAAGTTAAAATAGTAAGGACTGGGTCTAAATGATCCAACACAAGCTACTGCCATCTCAGAGAACTGGTCAGTCAAACCTGACATGATAAATCATCTTTTTTTCCTTGTTACGACTCGAATGAAAAATGGCCGGTCTTCTCAAATAATCATGGTACTGTATCAAAGATTAGGGACATTTTTAATGAAATGGATTTCAAGAGTAAATCAGTAAATCAGCATATTAGAATGATTTCTGAAGGATCATGTGACACTGAAGACAGGCTGAAAATTCAGCTTTGCATCACAGGAATAAATTACATTTTTGAAAACAGTTATTTAACATTTTTAATAATATTTCACAATATCAAAAAAAAAAAATCTTCCTGACCTCAAACTTATGTTAGTGTGTGTATATATACATTTACACGAGCTTCATCACTGAAAGTTCTACCGGGTCTAAGACAAGGACACCCGAGGAACGGGAAGCATGGCGGTCCCAAAATAGGAGCAGGGCTAAAACACATTCTTCTGTTATCAGTCAATGCAAACGCTCTTAATTACATTAGCGGGACGTGAGAGGCACAGCTATTTCAGTTCAGCCCGACGGCCACACACACGACAACAACCACCACAGGACAATACACACACACAGAAGGGTCTCAGCTACAGCAAACGGGGTTCAGAAAGCTGATGATCGATGAAAGACGAGGAGAGAGCAACAGCGACATGCTGAATGAAGCGTGTGCTAATAGATAACCATATAAGTGCATCCGCACGGATCATCTTCCCTTTCCATATCTCAGCGGCAGTGAAAACAAATCTCTCCGCAGCGCTCACCGCCAATCTTCACTGTCAGTTTTGTTCTTGCTGAGCAAAATCTACTTTGATGTATCGACTGGTGAAATTCTGTAAACATTTTTTGATTGTTAATTGCACGTGAACCATGCATTGCATTAGGTCATTAAAAGTAGCCCAACAATGGCCAATCAAAAATAGCCCAATGACCATATCCCAATTATCAAAACAAAATATGCAATTCTCATACCTAAAATACATATTTTATATTTACTTGATAAATCAAAAACCACTAAATGATAGTGATCATAAACAGCTCCACACAGAGCCGATCAGCCCTATACGCACACTACGCAAGTTACATAGGGCACCGCAAATTACTCAAGGCCCCGCCTCCCCCTTGTGTCAAAGCGCGTCAATCAAAGTTTACAACATCGATGAGAAAATTAAGCGAAAATATCCTTCTGGTCACGAAAACAGAGAAAAAAAAATACAATGAGAGTGGATTGCGTTAACATGCGTTCATATGTTTATGCATGTTCCAGCTAAACATCTGTGGGGACCAGTACAATATGGACGTGATGACACTCCTCATTATAGACACACATACTTTAAAAACAAGACAATGATTATCTAGTCTCCAAGTCAGTTTAGTTACAACTCTACAATAAAGCAAGATGGAGAGCAATGTATTGACATTGACTATTGATTTATAGGCTATATTGCATTTAAAATGTTGATTGGCTGGACATACTGGTCAATATGGATGCACATCCCTCAGTAAATAATAACCATCAAGTATCAAGCATTGCTTTTATCGTTTAAAACACAGTGACATGCTATGCAAGCCATTTCAGCTTTTATTCATTCACAGGATGCATTTTTGATATCAAGAATTAAATTTGTACTATTTAAAATGTGAATTCTTGATATTAAGAATGTACCTTTTCTAGTAACAATGTCTATTTCTGATATCAGGAATTACATTTTCATTAGTACTAGTTTAAGGAGGGAGGATTGTAGTGGGAGGTCAGGAACGGCTCCCTACCAGCGTCCCTCCTTCACAAAACTTGAAAATTCTGTCATTAGTTACTCACCCTCATGTCGCTCCAAACCCAGAAGACTTTTGTTCATCTTCAAAGCACAAATGAAGATCTTTTTGATGAAATCTGAGAAATTTCTGTCCCTCCACTGACAGCTACGCGACTGAAACTTTGACGCTTCAAAAAGTTCATAAAGAGATCCTAAAATGAATATGAATTGAGTTGTTTAACCTGTGTGAGTGCTTTGTTTGTGCACAATTTTTTTACAAAATAGCAATCTCCAACGCACGTTTTTGAAAGCATGAACGTGCTTTGAAGATTAATATTTTGTAAATAAAGTAATAAATTATGTTTATCTTCATTTGTGTTCTGAAAACTAACACAATTCTTACAGGTTTGGAGCGACATGAGGGTGAGTAATTAATGACAATTAGTGACAAAAATTAATGATTTTTGGGTGAACTAACCCTTTAACATCTAGCACAGTTAAATATTTCAAAATATTTCAATAAAACCGACTTGGTGGTTGAAACTGTCCACAATGATTTCAATCTCTGAAATACCAAACCATCAGTTGAATAAAAATAACTGAGCAAAAATGATGAAGATTAAGTGAAGTTGAGCAAAGTTTCTGCAGCATTTGTGCGCAGATACTGATATTTTATGGAATGCATTGGAATTATGTGTTTTAAATGTGGTTTAAGTGTCCAAAATATAGCAAATAATCAAGCTATTAGTGCTATTAGAAGAATGATAATATTCATAAGAAATTGGAGGCTGTGCATTAGCATTATGTTGCATTTTTTCCAATTCAAATTGCATGAACTGATCAAATGTATATACCTTCAATGCAATTAATTTTCCTTTATTTAACCAGGTTAACACCTCATTGAGATAAAATTTTTTTTTTTTTTTTTAAACTCTTTTACAAGAGTGACCTGGCCAAGAACGCAGCAACAAGTAACATAAAAGCCAGATAAAAGCATCTGCCAAATGCACAAAAGTAAATCATTTTTTAGCTGATGTAAGTCAAACATTGCCATAAAGGTTTGAAATGATCTGCATGGTTTCAGACTCTCTGTCAGTTCTCCTCCTGAGGATTTAATTCAGTGTCCTGTAATGATCAATGCTGTCAGGAGTAGATCAGCTTCTGTCATCAGTCTCAGTGACGTCGACATCGACTGACGCAGACAGTCCGAGCACAGACGTGACTCTATAAGCAGGACATCTGCGGATCACAAGGCCACTGCTAACTCAAACAACCTGTCTTCACATAAACCTCTATATATGTCAGGTTACATATTAACATTCAAGCAGGCACGCTGATTTCTCCATTGAAATTTAACTTCGGATTCAACCTTGATTTCTGGAAAGGGAACGCTGGCGGTCAGTCGGTTACATTTCTCAGAATTATAAAAAATATATATATATATTAAAAAGTTTATAAATGTTACATGTATGATCAGTGTTCCCCCCCTTCATTGTGTTTTTGGTTCAGTCCTGTGACCTAGGCTGCGTTCAGCCCCGACAAAACGCTGCACAACGTTTTTTAAACAGAAACAGTGATGCGTTGAACACACTGTTCTGATGACGCAAGAGTTGCAACTATGGCAGCTGAGAAGGCCATTCTTTGTGAAGAATTTTCGGAGTCTGATGAAGTCGGTATAAATATGTGTTTAATACTACAAAATATGCCTGATGTTACAGTTACTGCACTTGCCGCCCAGAACAAAAGAGAACATCCCAATCTAGTGAAGGGATTGCTGAAACTGAAATGGAAGCACACATCTTACCTAATTCAGACTAAAACTGGGGTGGTGTGGCGCACATGCCTTTGGTGTGAGAGACCCGGGTTCGAATCCACTGTGAGACACCAATGTGTCCCTGAGCAAGACACTTAACCCCTAGTTGCTCCAGAGGCGTGCGACCTCTGACATATATAGCAATTGTAAGTCGCTTTGGATAAAAGCGTCAGCTAAATGAATAAATGTAAAACACATCTATTTAGCCTCACATACTGACTTTATTTGTAGTTCATACTGTTTTAATACCCTGTATTTTCTTTCTCATTTTTAGGAAAAGCACTTAATTACCATTGTTTATTTCTATACCGAATGTCATACACTTGCAATGAAGCTAAAAATATAAACAACTACATCATTATGTTGATATCCTATATTTTTACAATAAAACTTACGACAAACATGTCTTCTAATATCCTCAGTTGTTGCGTATACCGAGCTGCATCGAACACATTTGTAAATTACTTTCCTTGAACCCATTGTGCGAGTTCCCTTTAATACCGCGTGCTTTATACACATGTTGCTGCTGATTGGACTGCAGTTCTGACACACCCACCAAACAAGAGAAAACATATCTCAAACCCCGTTGCACACCGGTGCACGCCGCTTCCAGGAAACATGACGTTCAACCCGGAAACCGTAGCAAAACGTTGCGCACCGTTTTGAACTTGAACGTGCCCCTAGTGTTCCATGATTGTTCTAATTAATGTCTATCACCTGTGCATTGTCAATCACCTCATTAGTTATCTTGTTAGTTCCTGTGTATTTATACCTTGTGTTCTCCTTCAGTCTCGTCAATGTAAGCGTGAGTGTTTCCCCTGAGAGTTTGGTTATTAAAGCCCTATTCTATTCAGACGGGACTAGTTTAACATGGAGAGGTGGGGTAAAGTAATAGCTTCTCTGTGATTTTAGTCCCGACCGAAAGTGCCATCTCAGTAATCATTATGGACAATGTCAGTAAAGGTTACGTCGACTTTTACCTTCAGTAAAAAGGTCCAGAAAAATGACCTCAGGTAATACTAATCCCGTGCGAATAGACCCGCTGTAAATATTCCGTAATTTCCTGTTTAAAAGTAGTTTTCCGCGTTTTTTCCAAGTATGGAGACGCTTGAAAAAGCATTCAGTTGCGTTCTAGACGCTGGAACGAGTCTGTGGCAAAACTCAAGTGTTTTCCACACACCGTCAGATCAGAAAGCACTTGTTAGAGGCACGAAACATCTTTTAGCGTTAGATAAGTGCCTATTACCAACACAATCCAACCTGAAGTTAATTAATACATTGTTCGACTGGACATAACTGTTTTATATATGTATAAATAAAATATAGGTTATATGTGTTTGTGCACGTGATATCAGGAAGCAACGTAATACGCACATGACGACAGGAGGGTGACGGCGATGCGCAAATCGAGTTACCCCTCCCACTTCTGCTAGTTTTACTGAGATATCTTATCCCGTGCGAATTGGCCATTAATATTACAGACGTCGTGTAGTAAAATTACTTTACTCCATCTACCCATGAGAAGTTAATCCCGTCCGAATACGTATTCCTCGTCTCCGTGAGGTTTGTCCTACACGTAACGTGACAATAAAAAGTTGCAAAATTCTTTTCTTTTGTTCATTCAGTGGCAGAAACACTGGAGTAATGATGCTGAAAATTCAGCTTCGCATCACAGGAATAAAATACAGTTTGAAATTGTGATAATATTTCACAATTTTACTGTTTTTACTGAATTTGAGCAAATAAGTGCAGACAATAAAGCATTATAAAAATTTTTTGAACTGTATGGTAATTTTTTCAGAAATAGCATGATTATTCTAGTATACATTTCTCATCCAATTCTCCCATTCTGATGCATGTTATGCACATTTATTTAATAGTTTTACTGTATGTCAACAATTGTCTCATTTGCCTCTATTTTTATTTGTTACAAGGAATTGTCAGGACAAAGTTGATCCTTAAATGAAAACTAACTGAGACTGACATGTCCTGTGAGGACTGTAGCGCCTGAGTCGGAGGCTGGAGCAGAAATATGACCTGTAGTTAGTTAGCATCACTAGTGTCATCTGCAGGAATTATCAGATTAACCAGCATTCATGCATCTGTGCTGGAAACTGTTATTCTTAGACCGTCACGTACAAGAGCATAATTGTACATTAGAGACACGGTGCGGACTTTAGTCAATTGACCTTGAAAATACCACTAGCTGAAGTCCATTCGGTACAAATCCCATAGACATACATTAAAAGAGGGATATGAGAATGGTGTGTTTTAGACATCTAGTTCACTGGAATCAGAATCACACCATGTTTGTTCGTTTGGCCAGAGGAGGTCCTCTTTACCTCATCTAAAGCAACATATACAGCAAATATCAACTGCGTGATTATCGTCACAAAAATGTAAAGGGTATAATTGCACAGCAATAAAAAGTTAGATTTATAGCCAACTTTATCCGCATACACACAGTGTCCTCACATTAAGATATATATACTATATAGCAAATCTCAATTGCATGATTTCATTCAAATTATAACTATATTATCATCCAGCTCATATACATCTAGTACACAAGGCAGCAAGATATTAAAGGGGTGGTACAATGCCCCTTTTTACAATATGTAAAATAAGTCTCTGTTGTCCCCAGAGTGTGTATGTGAAGTTTTAGCTCCACAGAAGGTTTTCTACAGCATGTTAAAATTGTCCCTTTTTGAGGGTCAGTAAAAACGTGTCGTTTCGTGTGTGTCCCTTTAAATGCAAATGAGCTGCTGCTCCCGGCACAGAGGGCGGAGCTTCAAGAGCTTCCGTGTGTGTGTGTGTGTGTGTGTGTGTGTGTGTGTGTGTGTGTGTGTGTGTGTGTGTGTGTGTGTGTGTTAGCAGCTCTGATTACCTCACGCAGACAGACACTAAAATGTCAGAAACTGTTCTGCCTTTTATGTTGTGAGTCAGAGAATGATGGAGAGACTCAAGAATGAGTGACAACGCAGTGTATAATGCAACAGGATGTTTCTGAATGGTTAGTTGACTATCTTCAAGTCTTTGATTAGCATAATCTGTCATGATAATCTATAAATCGCTCGTGTGGGAACTGTTGTGAGTGACATGCTATTGGATTTGTGTTACGTACTATATTGCATGTGAAAAGACGGATGCGACTGCTTGAGCAGACTCACAAATGTGCGACTACAACAACTACTACTTCCTCTTCTCAACATGGACTGCGTGTTCCTGGGGGCGGGGTTTATGTAAATTCTAGGGTTGGTGATGTCACTAACCCGGGAGGAATGTGGTGTAGTCCCAACCAGCCGTTTGTTGTAGTCCTTAAAAAGCAATTTCTTTAAAAGCAAATATCTCCCTTTGCTTTGAACTTTGAGCGTTGTAACTTTGCAGATGTTGTTTATGCTCAAACAGCAACATTACACACTAACTAAAGTTAGAAAAGTGAAATCATAATCAACCACCCCTTTAAGATATTATCATCATGGTTTTCTGTAAAGCTGCTTTGAAGCAATGCATATTGTGAAACATATTATTGGTATATATTATACAATATAAGTATCGCTGCATTTTATTCAGTGTAAGAATATTGAAATAGTGACTGTGTAAACATGATTTCAATTAAAAGTAAATGTTCATAAATATAGGCAATTAAAATAAAGTTGATGATCTTATTTATGTCTGTTTAGGTAATGTCAAATAAAACAGTCAGAAAATTAGCTGTCTTATTTTCAATATTAATCTGTAAATGTATTTAATTTATTTATATCATTTATGCATTAATTTTATATTTATGGCTGGCTGCAAAGGATGTTTTGACATATGAAGGGGGTCCAATCCTTAAAAAAAAAAAAAAAAAAATCAAAAATCTCATACAGTTGTTGAATGTCCTGGGACAAAAACAGGTTTCTGGAATGCTGTTGTTCTGTCCCAGTCAAATAACTGCCACTGTAAATCACTGACACGTTCGTTAAGGAACCGTCCCAACATGCATACTTCACATGTTTCACTTCATCTTTAATTGCAGTTCTTTGTTCTTCCAGTTTTGCTTTGCAGAATCAGCAAAAGCAGTGAAAACTTGTGGACTAAAAGATCATAAATGTGCATTATATTGTGGGATATTCCGTTCAAATCGATATCACGATGCACTGCGTGCCTCAATTTTCAATTTTACTTCACATGTATACAATTTTGTCAATAAATGCAAGCAGTCAGATATATGACCTGAACCTTTAATTTGACCTGCTCAAAGAAAACACGCTTCTTGAATGTATCAAACATCAAACAAAACTCAAGTCTGGGCACAGAAGACAACAGGAGCATTTAGAACACACAAAAGTAAATGCTAAAAGTGATCGCTGCCATTCATCCACGACATGAGACAGAAGCTCTGCCAGGCGTTAAAGGGTAACTCTCGCCAAAATGCAACATAGGGTCTTTTTGTTAATCTACCCGAGGCGAACTTTCGTTTAAAAGCATAATTAGAACGGAAACGGCACTTTTAAGTTTGACCGTATTTTCGGTCAAATTGCCTTGTGAATGGGAGTGCTTGGGTCACTTCTATGATAGCATCAAAATCGCTATTTTTAAAACACTAAGACGGCTCGACACAACATGAAACTTTGCTCAAAGTATCACCAGGAGCTCTACACATGAACTCCAGCATTGACAACATTGTGTACACAGAGTTTACTAAAAAGAAAAGTTTTGAACAACTGTTGTTGTTTCCAGCCGCCGGCATTTTGTCAGTCAAAACTAGTCGATTTCCGAATGCGAATGAACTGACTCTGAATTTTAGTATTGCTTCTTATATGAGGATCCTTTTTCAAATACAAGGTCAATATTGATTTTCACTAACGACAAAACAACTAATTATCCGTGAATTTATATGGAACTAAGCTTTAGGAGCTTTACATCTTTACTCTCCTCCCTGTTACGTTGCATATTTTTGACTGACAAAATGCCGGCGGACGGAAACACTAACTGATAAAGTGAGTCGTACAAAACCTTTCTTTTTAGTAAACTCTGTGTACACAAACAATGTTCTCAATGCTGGAGTTCATGTGTAGAGCCCCTGGTGACACTTCCAGCACAGTTTCATGTTGTGTCGAGCCTTCTTAGTGTTTTAAAAATAGCGATTTTTGATGCTATCATAGAAGTGACCCATTCACTCCCATTCACAAGGCAATCTGACCGAAAACGAAAATACGGTCAATCTTAAAAGTGGCGTTTCCATTCTAATTAAGCTTTTACACGAATGTTTGACTCGGGTAGATTAAAAAAAATTGCCTAGTTTGCAATTTGCGAGAGTTACGCTTTAACAGCTCGGGGTGAAACCGGCTGACGTGGTTTCTCAAGTTAGTGGTATTACCCCCAGCATGTTTTATTTGTGCGTGACATGATTTACACACAGCGTGTGTCTTCTCCAGGTCGTGCTTACCAGGTTGTTCATAAAAGCCGAAATGTGCCCAGATGTAGGCTTTTAAAGTAGTTGGAGCATTTTTTATTACTCACACTCGCGTCTCGCCTCCCTCTGCCATTCTATGCTACCGCGACAAAGAACGTACGCGACAAATGACGTCAGAATTATCAGTACATAGTTGCAACACACATTTGAAAAAGCGAGGCGCTAGAGAGCAGTATTCGTTTGAATGCAAAATACAATTTCACTACCCTGGAAATCCCGAGTTCTCACAAGAGCACACATTTAATTTGCTCAGCAAGTTACTCGGGTGTCGAGTAGTGATGCTCATTAAATATGCCCTTGTATCCGAGCTGCACCAATCACATTGGGTTATCTGATATAGGCGGGCTAGAGGCGAGATGACGACAGTGCTGTGACGTCCAAGTCATTAGTAAACATTGCAAGATGGCTATTGATGAACACCAGTTGTTTGAAACGGCTTTGGCCGCTACAATGAACGAGTTAGACTTGGCTTTTTATCTAAAAGAGGAACAGAAGACTGCGCTCGAATCGATCCTTTGCAAGAAGGACGGTTTCGCTGTTTTGCCGACCGGATACGGCAAGAGTCTAATCTACCAGTTAGCTCTGCTGGTAGCTAAGCGTATGGGGCTTGTTGTGATTGGTCGTAGTGTTATCCAATTGCGTGCAGTGAGATTTTCAAATGCATGCTTGGTGCCGCCCAATTTTCATTAGTCGATGCCAGACCCTTAGTCTTTCAGATTTGGGTCCGGATTTCCAGGCTACAATTTCACCGCAAGATGGGAGATATTCCTACACAGTGTACCTTTAAGGCGAGACACGGCAGGCAAAAACATTGGTTTTTTTTACTGGTAAATTTTGAGCTTTTTGGATATTTGTCTTCAATAACATGTCTTCTTTCAGACTTGTGGTGAAAAAAAGTCCGAAATACACATTTAGGTCTTTATTTTACTACACTTTGTCTGTTTGCGTCTGTAGATTTCTCATAAATTCAACAAAAGTTGCCATTCTTAATCATCCCGCTGCTCCGCGATCGCTGCCGGCACCCTGTCATCACACACACCGTTAGGAAGCTCTCTCTCTCCTGTACAATGCTGTCGGATCCAAATATGGTCATTTCCTTTTTATCAGCAACCAATCGTGAAAGTAAAAGGGCTGAATGCGCAATCTCATTGGCTGATGATAAATCTTTAAAGCCGTTTTCTCAAAATGACTTTTCTCTCATTCTCCAAGTCCGAAATCTCCACTTCAGCAGCACCTATATACACCAGACTTTCCAGTCTTGTACCTAGTTATATTATGAAGACATTTACAGAGGGATTTGTAAATATATTATTCCTAGCCTGATTTATATAACATTTTATTCAAAAAACATGGCGAAAATCATTTTTTTAAGGCTATTGACAGTATATTCTGATTTACAGGATAACAAAAGTAGATATCCATAAATCCCTCTGTAATTTTTTTCCCATTTAATATGTGAACACAATGAATTTTTTTTTTTAAACCTGGCTTTATCCAATACTCAGATTTATGCAAATATATGCAAATTAGCGCATATTTAATTAGATATTGCCTAATTTGCATATTTAAACATTAAATTACAGAAAACTTGTAATGCAGTTTTTTCTCATCTTAATGTACGTAATCAACTGGGAAAGTTTCATGGTGATATCTGCTAGTTAAAAATTTTACCCTATTCACCTACAGTGTCTCGCCTTAAGACAATAAGATGGAATTTTAGAGATAATTAAAAAGATTTTAAAGCCAACATGAAACTATATTTAATGCACCTTCTTGCTCTTATTGTGCTCAAATAAATTCCACTCCATTCTGGTAGTAACATCAACTTTTCATGATCCAATCAATTCCTGATGGATAAACTGAACATCCAGCTTGCGTTTTATCACAGTTTCACTCAGCAATACATGAGATTACAGCAGCAAAATATGGAAAAAAGCCAAAGCTTATGGAAGGATAAATATGAAAGCAGTCTAAATACTGTTTTCTTTTGTCTGAATTCCATGCTAATCTTTTTAATGGCAGAATGATAAGACAGTCTGTTTAATAAAGCCGGTTACATAACCCTCAACAGCTCAACAAGTCATATCATTCAATCATGCAGTCTTTTATCAGGAGATAAACGGAAAGTCTTTGAATACTAACTAAGAATGCAACAATCTCAAAAATGAACCTATGAAATACTGATAGGTAGACTTCAGATTGCTGCTCCGACAGAAATCGCTCTAAAGTCTCGCTTTCAGGGAAAAGATGTCTTTATTTTCTCGTAGACAGCCATGAGATTCAACAAAGAGCAAATTGAGACTTTACAGATTTCAGAAGAAAAAAAAAACCTCTTGAACATCTCCTGTGCTTTAAAAGAAAGCAATAGAGGGCAACAGTCGAGTTATGGAAGTATAAACTCCATTCAGTTTCTCCATAGGGAAAAAATTGATATTGAACGATAACTTATAAACCTATAAGGACAGCCCTACTGTGAGCTACGAGGATGTTAATACATGGTTTTGCTTCTGTTGAAGCGTCAGCCCACATTATTTCATATTTTTTTTTTTTAATTATCGTGCTTAAAGGGATATTTCATAGCTGGAAAGATGAATGTGTATTTAAATTGGGTCATTTATGTAGTAGAAATGTGAAATTATTTTAGAAGTTGGTGCCTTCTAGACTGAGAAAAGCCAGAAAATTAATTTTTGGCTCATGTGGATGAAAGACAACAACTCCCAGAATGCACTTGCTTCGCTGCCCTACGAGGACACTCCCAAGCCACGCCTCCCGGTTACAGAGGGCAGTATCGGAAGAAATGATACAGCTACTGATACAAAGCTTAATGCTAATCGGTGAAGTATCCCTTTCACAGTGGAATTCCTGGTGAAAAACTACACTTCCCATGATGCTCTTCCACCAGAGAGTCGAAAAAAGCAACACGCTCCAAAAGAGCTCTTTAGCTCCGCCCACTCCCACGAAGCACTGCCAATGTCTCTCAAATCTCAATCAAAATACTGAAATGTATTTTTATTTGATTATGCTGTTCGAAATTCTTCATGGGTTTGTAGTTCTTTCTATCACTTTTATGTTATGATTCACACATTGTAGCTGGTTGGTTTGGTTCATCATGGCTTATAATGCTTTATCAAATACTTTTTTTTTTTTTTTTAATCCCAATGGGAGAGAGGAATGGAAAAAATACTTCTGAAACCAACGCTGTTAAAAAGTGATTTTCCTCTAGGCTTTGCATAGCCTATTGGATCCATACATCTATAATTGAGGAGAATATGACAGCAAATTAAACAATATAAAATGATGTGCAATAAGGGCAGCATTGAAATAGGCTGTTACAATGCATTATTCTTTCACACATAATTATTTTACAAAATCACACCTAAATGAGTTTATGAGAATAAATCACACCTAAATGAGTTTAATAATCCACAAAACCTGGTGTGAATCAGCAGTTTCTGTCTTGAGCAATTCCACCTGTGCTTTACAAAGGCACACTGATAACACGAAACCAACTAACGAGAGAAATCCTGTACAGTGTGTTTACTTTACATTGGAATACGCTTCTTTCATTACGTCAGATCAGTTTATTGGTCTCGTTTCAAGTTCGGGTCATTCCTGTTATGCAGCAACGCTCTAACTTAAACAAAAAAGCTTTAGTCGTTGTAAGTAGGCTATTCATTAACGTATTCCATAAAATATACATCAGACTTCATAAGTGTGATCTGCATGGTGAGACACTTCAGCTTAATAATTCTATATGACTTAGATTTTTACATAACGCAAAAAATGTAAAAATAAAAAAAATAACAGGATGGAAATAAAGAGATCAAGTTAGAGCTTATTATGGATCCAATCGTACCATTTTCCCTCCAAAATGATGTCACTTCCTGGAGGATGATGGCATTAAGGAAGTGGCTTTTGTTAGTTAAAAGGATTTTGATGGAAAATAATATTGAGGGCACAGAAATATTCGTAAAATTATTACGGATTAAAACGATATCAAGAAAATGTTTTGTTTGAAACATTTTGATGTGAGAAAAGAACACATGGAATATTTCTTAGTCAACATGAATAAACTAACAACGAGGAATACGTTTGTTACAGTATTTATTGATCTTTGTTAATGCTACACTCTTAAAAGAAATGGTTCTATTTAGAACCAGAAATGGTTCTATCACCCGCTTCATATATGGAACTCCAAAATGGTTCTATATAGAACCATTTAAAAGGGTTCCATAAAAAGAACCCCAAATGGTTCTTTGAATCCAAGTTAGATGGTTCTTAATAGAACCATTTAAAGGTTCTTTATTATTAAACGAGTTATTATTAAATAAGAAAATATTAACAATCCAGAACGCAACGCATGTACGCCACCAGGGAGCATTTTTACGATTATTTGTTTTTAATGTTCCCTTCGATAGATTAAAACCATCACAATATGGTATACAAAATAAAGAAAACTCCTGGTTAGTTTATTTTTGTCTTCACAAAATGATTTGTCAAAAAGTTAAACTATAATATATTTTGAAATTTAAGTTTCATGCTAATGTACAGCTCATATTAATATTTGTTTACTCTTGTTTTTGACTACAGCAGTCATTCTCATGGGTCTTGACTCAAAAAGCTTTGTGAATGTGTTGTGTAATCTTTAGTTTACACTTCAGTCATAAAACATGAATTATAGAACCATTTTAATAAAAAAAGGTTCTTTGCTATGCAAGGGTTCTACATAGAACCATTTTTTGGTAAAAGGTTCTATTGGCCAAGTACTGAACCCTAGGCCCTAGGGTTCTATATAGAACCTCGAGGAACCCTTTTTTTTAAGAGTGTAGTTAATAAAAATACAGTTTGTTCATGTTAATCCTCAGTGCTAATGTTAACAAATACAGCTTTTGATGTTAATAATGTATTAGTAAATGTTGAGATTAATATTATTAACTAAGATTAACAAATGCTAGAAGTATTGTTCATTCTTAGCTCATGTTAACCAAACGAGTAATTAAACCTTATTGTAAAGTATGAAACTGCCTCAATTCAATTCTTCTCATGAAAATCACTCAACTGTGATATTATGATATTATCCATCTTTACAAACTGTGTCTTTAATATTGTATTCAATATAAGGCTATGGAAAGTCACTGCATAACAGGAATGACCCGTTTCATTTTCCTAAATAATCCCACGGGAGTGACGGCTCATTGGCAGTCAAAAGACAAAAAAAAGCCTGACTCTCTTTCCAAAATATTCCTAGGCCTGATTTGTTTTATATAGTCCTGAAATACAGAGCACATTTACTGCATGTAAAAGGTCTTTGTGAGAAGCGACGCTCCGTGAAACCAGTTGCTTGTGTCAATGCTTTGCAGGGAACCGGTTGAGGAGTGACCATCACATGGTCTTTTCATTTAAGCGCATGGACATACAAGAGCAGATAATTATAGCCTCGAACCATCACTACAATCGCTGCATTCACTCTGTAATGTGGCATTAACATGCAATCTTGTTGCTAACACACACTTGTGCTCGTCGACCGGCCAGGCGGAGCCACGAAGACCAGAGCGAGTTACAGAGACAGACTAACGGTTTGAGCTCTCTTCATCAAAGCGAAATATAATCCATATTTTTTTCTCAACAGCACATAAAAAAATTACAAATCAATAAAGAAATATAATAATAATAATAGAAACAATATCATTGTATTTCTTTCTTTATTTGTTAAATTTTTTAAATTGAAATAATAACAATAAAAAAAAAATATTTGTTTTTTTATTTTATTTAAATAATAATAATAATTATTGCACTGTAACAAAAAGTACAATCAACTTGAAAGTTTAAGTTATTTCAACTTAAATTAAATTAAACTGACTTAAAAAAAATTGTTGAATCTTTCATAACATAAAAAAAAGATAAAAATTGCTTAATTTATTTTGATGTTAAAGAAATGTAAAAACATGTTGTCATAACTTATTGATCATATCATTTTTCACATTGTATTTCTTTGATTTGTTTAATTTTTGTAATTTAAATAATAATAATATTATAAAAGTATTATTATTATATTACTTTATTGATTAAATTATTATAATCTAATTAATAATAATTATTAATAATATTATATTTCTTTATCAATTTGTTTAATATCGATCATTTAAATAATAATAACAATTATTATTATATTTCATTATTAGTTTGTTTATTTTTTATAATAATAATAAATAATAATAATTATAAAACTAAAACCATTAAATAAATATATTATTACTACAATAATAATGTTTTGCGGTCAAATATTTTATTATTATTACTTTCACTGAATTCTGTCCTTTTGAAGCATATGAATGCTTTCGTGCCTTAAAGACTGACTCTAGTATTTAAGATAAACTTACTCTCAACTGGTAAAAGGTAGAAAATATGTTGGTGACACTTCATTTTGATGGTCCCATTTAGACATTGCATCAAATGTAAGTAACTTTGCAACTACATGTCAACTATAACTCTCATTAGAGTATTAATAGACTGTTAATACTTTATTCTGATGCTCCTCAACAGACATTATAATGACTAGAAGTAACTTTGTAACTACAGTACATGTCAAGTTATTCTACTAACTCTAACCCTACCAGTCTAGTTAGTTGACATGTAGATGCAAAGTTACTTAAAGTCAACAGAATGTGTAACCAGTATGTTCTGTGAATAATTTTCTATTTAATGTAATATAATCTGGACGTACTCCATTTAACATTAGCAGGGTCATCAGAAAAGCATTCAGAATGGATTTAAAAGAGTTGAATCTCATTAAATAAATTAAAATCTCCATAATTACACCGAATTAGATCCGCCCTCAGCGCTTCAAGCACACGCCCTCTTTCCGAAACCACACCCTCCAAAGACCTGTCAGCCAACCACAAATCAGCTAAGCCAAACTCGTACAATTATTAGTTGGCAGAAGGACAAAACAAATCTGATTGCCTAAAACTTTGAAGAGTCGATGCTGTCACAGAAACAGCTGAGATATTCATGTGTTTATTATTAGGCCTATTGTTTAAGATATCATGTTAAAGATGTCCCTTATGAATAAAAGATATCGCATATTTCTGTAAAATTACTCATAAGGAACCTTTCATGCATGCATTTATTGAAAAATAAATAAATAAATAAATAACATTTGACACACTTTTGCTGCTTTACAACACTGCTATTTCGTTCGAGATATGCAAATCTAGATTCTTCAGAAAGTGGTATGAATATTGACTGACAGGGTTAGGGTTAATGTATCTTAATAATTTAAATCACTTACTTACCCTCACGTTGTTCCAAACCTGTATGAGTCTTTCATCTTTTGAACACAAAATAAGATAGTTTGATGTTTGATGTTGGTAACCAGACAGTTGATGGTAGCCACTGACTTTTATAGTATAGGGGAAAAAAAATAATACTATGGACGTCTGGTTACCAACATTCTTCAAAATATCTTATTTTGTGTTCAAAAGAAGAAAGAAACTCATACAGGTTTGGAAAAACATGAGTGTGAGTAAATGATGTCATTTTCCTTTTTGTGTGAACTGTTCCTTTAAATCGTCGCCTGCACTTCTCTGTCTGACAGAAGGTGGCGGTAGTTCAAGGGCCACTTTTACCTCAGAGCACTTTATCTTCTAATAAAACTCCAAACTGTTCAAATAAAATCCCGTAAATGTGCAGCATGCATTAAAATAAATATGCACCTAAATAGCATATTGCTATAAATGTAAATAGGCCTGGTAAATGGCACAACTTGTTGTAATAATGACTGACAGGATTCCTTAATTGATCTGACTTAGTTAAAGGGAAAATCCTGAAATAACTCCTGTATATTAATTAAGAGTTTGTTTATAAAACAAAAGCATGACACATATCAACGCATAGCTATACCTCATTGCACAAAATCATGTAGTCCTTACAGTAATGTTAAATGACACTTACGAGTCTCTTCTCGTCCAGAACAGCAGCTGTGCGCGGGAGTAGTTGTTTTGCTGACATATGCATATTTCACACACTACAGTACAGTACACTGTGTTACTGTACCGTGTTAAAGAGTGTCCCTGCCAAGCCTAAGATCCTTCAGACCGCACTTTAGTGTCGCATTTGAAGGCGTTGTGCTCGCACAGTCATGTGTGTTATCTGGCTCTGTACCTGCTTCTGCTCCGCGCGCGCTCCTGCGGCTCCAAACGCGACGTCACGATACTGAGCTGACACACACACACACACACACACACGAAGCGCGCGAGGATGCAATCTGATGTGCTCGTCTAAACAGAGAGAGAGAGAGAGAGAGAGAGAGAGAGAGAGAGAGAGAGAGAGAGAGAGAAATTACAATAAAGCAAGAGGTAGAAAATCCAAGAAAGAGATGAAGGAACTGCAAGAAAAGCTGAAAGGAAATGCAATAAAGATTAGGAAGAGGCAGAAAGATCTTTTAAAAAAAGATGAAGAAAATGTAAGTAGACAATGAAGAAACTGCAAGGCAGAGAAGAGAGGTTAAAATATGAAAAAAGAAAGTTGAAGAAATGCAAGATTAATAAAATAAATAAATAATGTACATGCAAATGAAAGATGAAGAAAATGTAAGAAAAGATGAATAAATTGCAAGACCGAAAATGCAAGGGGATGAAAATGCCAAAAAAAAAAAATAAAAAAGAAAAGAAAGAGGAAGTAAATGCAAGAGATAAAAAAAAAACAAGTGAACAGAAAAAAATGAACATGCAGCTAAAATAATGAAAGGAAGATTAATAAATTGCAAGACCAAAAATGCAAGGGGATGAAAATGCCAAAAAAAGAAAAAAGAAAAGAAAGAGGAAGTAAATGCAAGAGATAAAAAAAACAAGTGAACAGAAAAAAATGAACATGCAGCTAAAATAATGAAAGAAAGATTAATAAATTGCAAGACCAAAAATGCAAGGGATGAAACTGCAAGAAAAGAAAGATGAAGAAAATGCAAGAAGTGAAAAGAAAAAAATAAGACATTGTGAGACAAAGGTCTGAAAACAAGAAATATAAGAACATTTTAATAAAAAAATGGGAAAATTGCAGAGAAAGAAAGAAAGAAAGAAAGAAAGAAAGAAAGAAAGAAAGAAAGAAAGAAAGAAAGAAAGGGAATATTTTCTTCGACAGATGCCTTTTTGATGGTCACACACTTTGAGATCAGAATAATATCTGATCATTTCTTTATCAATGTTGTAGCTTCTGAATGCACACCGCTGCATTAAACCTTTATTGATGACAAACTGACAGTATCCTCCAGAAACATCACTAAAGTACAGAATCTTCCACGAATGTCTCTGCGCCTTTACAACAGCAGAATGACACAAATACATATAATAATATAAATATAATAAAGTGTCAGTCAAGTCAGTGTCGGATTGCTGTAATTGCTCCCTGTAAGTAAGCACAACTTCTTTATAGTGTTCACTACGAGGCTGAAATAAGACTTATCACACATTGACATCCTCACAGCGTCAAAAACATAAAAAAAAATAACACAATCAGAGGATACAAACTTTAAAAGTCAGTTATACTTTAATACAGAAAAGAGAGGAGAGTTGAATTCAAATGATACAGCAGTTTTCTCCTCAGAAGAAATGAAAAGCCCAGTGTTTTCTGTCTCGGCAACAGCTCTGATTAATCATTTGTTGTTGTGGGATCCAGAAAACCGTTCAATGTCGTAGCATATTATTATTTAAACATACTATAATTGCAGCCCATAATTACCGATACAGTCTGTACTAATGCTTGGCAAGGGATTAAGGATCAGGTGTGACTGAAGACGTTTCAGTACCATTTCTATTGGCTAATAATTACATAAATCAAATCTATAATAATTTAAACAAAATTAGGCCTCAAAATAGATCAGAGCATTTTCTTTCACATCTGCCTATTTACAAATTCATAATTCACATGTCAAGAAACAACACAAAAATATTTTTTTTATATATGATAACATCATTAGGATCTCTGTTATTTTTTATTGAGAGGGGAAATAGTGTAACAGATATTAAGAAAAAAAAAAAACTGAAATGTCCATCTGAAGAATAAATTAAAACTATAGTTCATCTCCACGCTATTTGAACAATCATAACTCATTTTTTATTACAAGAATAATTCGCTCAAAAAAAAAAAAAAAAAAAAAACATTCCTTTTTGTCCTTTTAGGAGCTTGAAAGATATGATATGGTCACTCTTAAGTGTTTATTTTTATTTATTTATATTTATTTTATATTATATTTAAGGCATGTTGTGGCTAATAAAAAAACTGCTGTGTGAAGAAAAACAAGAAAAAATCAAATAAATGATACAGCACACTGTGAAGGTGAAAGACTGCGCTCTACACAGTTCTGTCCAGATCCAGATAAAAAGTGCAGAAAGTCTTCTGATTTGTGAAACACCTAAAAATCATGATATTCTAATTACTGCAAAAAAAAAAAAAAAATCTGAAGACCTGCAGAATGTTTGAGGATTCTGTCAATGGAGGATTAATGCTTCATTCTTCCGCTGAATGAAACACTTCCGATATTCCCTTCAATGAAGGAGACGGCGCTAAAGATGCTTCAGACCCCTGTGGACAAAAGAAGATCACAAACAAACTTTACAATGAACAAATAACTTTAGTAAATGATTCGTCAGTTATTGATGGTGTGGTACATAAAGGACCTTTAATGGGTAACTCTTGCCAAAATTGAACCTAGGCTCTTTTTGTTAATCTACCCGAGGCAAACTTTCGTGTAAAAGCATAATTAGAATGGAAACGCCACTTTTAAGATTGACTGTACTTTCATTTTCGGTCAAATTGCCTTTTGAATGGGAGTGCATGACTATGATAGCATCAAAATGAACACTAAGGAGGCTCGACACATGAACTTGAGCATTGACTACATTGTTTGTGTACACAGAGTTTACTAAAAAGAAAGGTTTTGTACGACTCACTTTATTAGTTAGTGTTTCCGGTGGCTGGAATTTTGTCAGTCAAAAGTAGTTGATCTCCGAATGCAACACTAACTAATAAAGTGAGTCGTACAAAATCTTTCTTTTTAGTAAACTCTGTGTACACAAACAATGTTCTCAATGCTGGAGTTCATGTGTAGAGCCCCTGGTGATACTTCCAGCACAGTTTCATGTTGTGTCGAGCCTTCTTAGTGTTTTAAAAATTGTGATTTTTGATGCCATCATAGAAGTGACCCATGCACTCCCATTCAAAAGGGCATTTTGACCGAAAACGAAAATACGGTCAAACTTAAAAGTGGCGTTTCCATTCTAATTATGCTTTTACACGAAAGTTTGACTCGGATAGATTAACAAAAAGAGCCTAGGTTCAATTTTGGCGAGAGTTACCCTTTAAAGTAGGGGTGTCACAATATATCGCAATACAAAAATTAAACAATTTGTATCGTGGATAGTAACAATATCTATAGTGGATAGTTCACCCAAAATAAAAATTACTGTGTGTTTTCAGAGTTTTAGTGTCAGTACAACATTAAACTACTAAATATAATGTTGAATGTAATGTTTAATAATGATATGGGGGAATATTCCTGATAACGCCAAATGTCTTATGTTGTTACCAGTAAAAAGAGGCCTACATTATTTTAAATATATCTAGTCAGTGACAGAGTGCAAGCAAATTCGTCTAAATTAATAATTCTGCTTTCAACTTCGGAATCATGAATATTGTTATTCTGGTGTCTCTATTGTCCTGTGCTTTGGGTTTCCAGCACCAAGTCCAAGCCTATTCATTTACACCCACAATGTAATATAAAATGTAGCATTTTAATCAACAGCACATTTTTTGATAACCTTTTATCTTGGAGTATCATAATAATATCGTATCGTAAGTTCAGTATCGTGACACCCCTACTTTAAAGTGAAGGTTACTGTTTTATCAGGGTTTCTAAGTGGTTCAGTGATGGTTAGATCTAGAGTTAGATTCACTCACTGGTGACGCTTGAGTATTTCCAATCTTACATGTTCCCATGCCAGCATCCCGGGAGGAGCTCGGCTCTGCTGTGTGTGATGGGGCCTCTCTGGATCTCTCTGTGCCTCCTCCTCTATTGTCTGTCACCTGTGGTCCACGGGGGGGGGGAGAGAAAACACAATACACACTGAGCATGATGCGCACTAGGCAGGCACAGGGTCCGAGAAAAGAGACACTGCTGGTTCTGCGTCACGCGCATAAATCACATGAAGAAGACACAGACCGTTCCACTGTACTCCCGCTGACAGACACTCACACATACATTACAAAGACTACATTCACTCACACACATAGACACATGCATGTGCATAAAATAATGCATTTACACTCTGTGTAAATATGCACTAGTTTGAAAATTAAGGAGGGCAATATGGCAAAAAAAAAAAAAAAAATTTCATTATATATTATTATCATTAACAATAACAACGGTTTAAAGGTGCTCTAAGCGATGTCATGCGTTTTTTAGGCCGAAACATTTTTTGCCACATCCAGCAAACATCTCCTCACTATCTGCTAGCTGCCTGTCCCCTGAACACACTGTAAAAAAACGCGGTCTCTGTAGACAGCCCAGGCTCCACAAACGGCAACAAAAACTAACTGGCCCAGCCTGGACCACGAAACATAACAAACAGTGTTCCAGCCAATCACCGACCAGAATGATTTGGGGGTGGGGGTTGGGGGGTTAGAGGGAAGTTAGCTAGAGGAGAGATGTCCTAAACAACGACAACGACTAACGTTAAAATGATATTCTCTTGAATTTTGATATGGCCGACACACGGACAAAGAGACGACGTTCCGATGAACAAATAGCAAAGAAGAGGGAAAAGGAGAAGGAACGCGCAAAGTCCCAAAAAGGATGGAAGGGAGGTGGAGTGGAAGGGAGGGGGAGGGGACGCGATGAGGAGGAGGGAGGGTCGAGCTAGCCTTCGTTTTGTTTGACAATACTTCGAACGTCAACAAGAAGTGATGTCACCCAAGAGCCTCTTTAACTAAATATGATTTTAAAATACATTTTCCCCCCTTTTGTAAATTACACTACTGTTCCAGAGTTTTGGGTCACAGATTTTTTTTTGTGTGTGTTTTTTAAATAAGTCTCTTCTGCTCACCAAGGCTCCATTTATTTAATCAAAAATACAGTGAAAACAGTAATATTAATTTGTGAAATAATATTACAATTCACCATAACAAATTTTCTATTTGAATATATTTGTAAAATATAATTAAATTTATTCCTGTGATCCATCATTACTCCAGTCTTCAGTGTCACATGATCCTTCAGGAATCATTCTAATATGATGATTTGCTGCTCAAGAAACATTTCTGATTATTATAAATGTTGAAAACAGTTGTGCTGCATAATATTTTAATACATTTTAATAACATTTTTAATTTGATAAACCATGATCTTTTTTTTCCCCAGAATTTTTTGATGAACAGAAAGCTCAAAAGAACAGCAAATATTTGAAACAGAAATATTTTGTAACATTGTAAATGTCTTTACTGTCACTACAATTTAAAGTGCCTTTGCTAAACACAAGTATTATCTAAATAACCAAATCATGTCTTCCACAGGAAGAATTCTATTTTGATCATTTTCATTTATACGCACCAACATAACACGTTGTCTTAAACAACATTATTTACATACACCATCAGTCAAAAGTTTAGACACACTTGACTGAATCTTAATCTTAAAAATTATTTAAACTCGTCAGCAAACAAAAGCTTTGACTCAAGACTGAGGGCCAAACACACATTGTATACGCTGACAGCACACACCGGGCCCTGCATCACTAAACACGCTCACAGTTGACCCCAGCGACACAACGACAAAAGACGAGTAGACAGGTCAATCGGGGACATAGATTAATGAGCCATGTGCGTCAATACATCGAGTGCGCACACAGCCATCACAATGAGTGTCATCCAACTCCCAGTATTAATTTACCAGCACCAGTTTAAACTGGGTGTATTCAACAATAGATTATTTACTTACACAACAACTGTAGTACAATGAGGCTACAACAGGTGTGCCAAGTACTGATAGCATGGTATTCTCACCATCTCACTGCGTGGTTCATACATACATGCTAGTTTTTGAGCGAATCTTATCAAATCTATAAGACACAGACATGACATGGCCATATTTTACACCCAAATCAACAAAAGACATCAGATAAGGTTTTGACATTTTTTTCATGACCCATTTTATATGCAGTACATGGAGCCGCGTTTTTAATTTTGCAATTTGTTACAGTGACATTTTGGGTGGTACCTTCCAGTAATCTGATAATTCAGATTTATTTAACTCATAATTCTCATGCAATTCTCATGGTACAAGATGCTGAAAAAACAGCAAAATGAAACGCAGCCGCCAGACATGTCTATCTAACGCATGTCGAAATAAGACCAATTATTTAAAAAAATAGCACAAACGGAACCTGTTCAATGATTCTGCACTGTAATACAGTAATGGGAATCTATTGAAAATCACAACCGAGAATAATAGAAATAACAATTCAAAAGAAACACATCAAAATGTATTACAGCAAATCTGGATGAAAAAATATGTCCAATTGTCATGAAAATATATATAAAAAAATAGTAATAAAAAAAAAAATATATATATATATATATGTGTGTGTGTGTGTGTACTGTATATATATATATATATATATACAGTACACACACACATATATATATAAAATATAATAGTATTAGTATTACTATATTTTAGGGAAAGTAATATTTTTATTATACATTTAAACAAAATAAAGACTATTTTAGTATCTTTTAAATAAAGACTTACATATATAAATTATTACAAATTCTTACACACACACACACACACATACATATATACATATATATATATATATATGTAAGAATTTTGCAATGCACACAAATTATTTAAAAATAGTATTGTTAAATAATATTTTGTTAAAATGTATAATAAAAATATTACTTTCCCTAAAATATAATAATACTAATAATTCAAAAATTATGATAAAAAAGATTGACCCAAAAACCAACAAACCGTTGATGTTGAGGTTGTACTCACAGTGCTCGTCGGCGACTCTGGCGATTCTCTAATGGATCTCTGTGCTGTGAGAGGATGTGTGCGTGGTGACTCCCCCAGGGCATGATGGGACAGAGAGTGGGTCCTCTTCACAGCAGAGGACACGGCCTGAGCGAAGCGAGAAGGCGTTGAGGGCGAGTACGGTTTGGGCGCAGCAAAGGTTCTCAACTTCTCCAAACTCAGTGAAGGTGTGGGGTTAGTGGGAAGACTCTTCTGATGGGGCAGAAAGGACAACGGTGGAAACTGGGAAGATTTGGGCCGCGGACCGTCAACCTCTGTATTCTGAGGTAGAGGTTTATTACTCGCTCTTGCATTTTCTTCATCTTCCCATTGGACTGGTGGTGGTGGAGGAGGGAAGATGTCCGGCGCAACAAACGCATCAAACTGCGGGCCGCTTGTGGCTTCTTTTGGACGGGTTGCAGGACTGCTACAGCAGCTACTGCTACTACTGCTACTGCCGATGCTCGCTCTGCGTACGACCGCGGAGATCACGTAATCCCCGGGTGATCGTTTGTGCGGCGGCAGGCGGAAAGAGGCTGGTTTGGGTCTTGTTGCAGGTGGAACTTTCCTGTCTTTGACTGCGGATTCGGTTCCTTCTTCTACTGGGGACGAAGCGGTTGCTGGAGGTGATGTACAAGGACTAGTTTGCGCAAAGACGTTCTGATGGCCGTTAAGAGCAACCGTGCCATTGGAGGGAGACTTTGCTTCAGATTTGCAGTCCACACTAGGCTCCAGAGTCAACTCTGCCTCATAGAAACGGAGCTTTTCTAGAGATTTCTGAGGCACGATGGTGTAGGTGGTCATGCCGACTTTGGGCGTGTATTCACGGGTGAGCTCATTTGATGGTTTTGGCTTGGGTTCGGCATCTACAATATACTGGACGCTTCCTGCTTTAGAGGCTGGTGTAGATGTCAAGTCCTTAGATGGTTGGATCGCAGGTGATTGTGGTTCAGGAACTTGCAGCTCTTCTGTGGAAGTGGCCATGTCTCGCTTTATTCCTGTTGAGGATGTAGACGGGGCCATGGAGGGTTCAGTGCATAAGCTCGATGGCTTATTAGAAGGTTGTTGGGGTTCTGCCTGCATGTGGGTCTCGGTGTGAGTGAAGTTGACAGTATTGGGGATGGTTTCAGGCATCTGGTTCTCAGAGCGAGATGAACGGCTGGGCTCAGGGGAAGCCGCAACCGTGTCTGAATCAAAGAACTGGGCTTGCAAAGTCTGGACGCCGCATTCAGATGTTTGAAGCGTGTTGATCAAAGACGCAGGCTTCTCTGTGGTGCTCGCAGAAACCTTTTCCAGAACAGGGACACTTTCAGACGGCTGAATTGCCTCTTCTGTCTTTTCCACCAGGGGCTCTACAAAAAGAGAAAACAAAGTCATGCATCGAAGCCTTTCATTTTGTCACTAGAGTTTTACAGAAATACATAGCCCATTGCACATCAAACTGCTTTCTTATGACTTTTAATAGGGATTGTGTCATGAGGAATCAAATTTTCCTGAGAACTACTGAGATTAAAGAGTTCATTGTATTACTGTAAATTTCAGTTCAACCCTAACTTCAGTCCAACCAGAGCATTTATTGAAATTAAGCTGCCAAAACGAGTCATTCTGATATTAAAGTATGAATAACAATCGCATAAAGTTCACTGAGGCAGTGGTTCCCAAACTTTTCACAGTGTCGTACCCCCAGAAGCATTTAACATCCTTCTACACCTTGTCCATTAAGGGTCAATAATTGCCCATTTAAATTGATTTTCCAGTGCATTTTTTTACTCTTATAAAATACCTACATAAAATAAATAATGGTTTAAATAAAAAAAAGTTCAATAAATATGCAATGATGGTAAAAGCGAAGTGATACTTTTACATTTACATTTATACATTTGGCAGACGCTTTTTTCCAAAGCGACTTACATTGCATTTCAAGGTACACATTTACATTCTTATCAGTTCTTGCTTTCCCTGGGAATCAAGCCCATGACCTTGGCGTTGCAAGCGCCAACGCTCTACTCTTTGAGCTACAGGAAAGCCAAAGCCAAAGATTTTAAATATTAAACTAAGACCACCAGTAGGTAGTGGTAAGTCACTGTCTTAATGAGTGACCCATCGAGTCATTCATTCATTCAGTAATGAAGCAAGTGGCTGAATTTATGAATGGGTCATTGAATCATTGACTCTCGCGATTCACATTTGAAGCCGCAGATTCGTTCACAAAACACCGTTGTGTTTGCAGCTTTGCTGTGGCTTTCGTTGGATCTATTATTTTGTTGCAAAATAAAGCAAACAACAGAGGTGTCAAAAGTATTCACATTCATTACTCAGGTAGAAGTATAGATACTAGGGTTTAAAAAGACTTCTGTAGAAGTTGAAGTATCAACTCAAGCTTTTTACTCAAGTAAAAGTATAAAAGTACTTGTTTCAAAACTACTTAAAGTATAAAAGTAAAAGTAATGTAAGGAAAAAAATGCAATTAATGCGCTAAATCAATATTTGACGCGATTTGCCCCGATTTCTCCCTCGCTTACCGCATCTAGGTTTCCTTCGGAGGAGTTTTGGCGCTTCGCACAACAAAATGTGACTACAGCCTCGCACAAGTTAGAAAGAAAACACAACGCCAATCAGTGTAGCGATGTGTATTCAGGAGGCGGGACTCAGATCTAAACCGTTTGTGTAATTGACCAAGTTTTTTTTTAACGACGACAAGCCGGAATGAAAACAAGCCGAAATTAAATAGGAGTAACGAGGCTATTTTTAAAATGTAAGGAGTAGAAAGTACAGATAATTGCGTGAAAATGTAAGGAGTATAAGTAAAAAGTCGTCTGAAAAATAATTACTCCAGTAAAGTATAGATACCCCAAATTTCTACTTAAGTAAGGTAACGAAGTATTTGTAGACACCTCTGGCAAACAATACAAAACTGTGTTAAAACTGTACATCACTTATTATTACACTTTTGTTTGTTGTATGAAATCAATGCCACATTTGCAATCATGTGGATATTTGGGAAAAATTGCATTCTTGCTCGTATGAAATTATCAATATTAAAAAAGAGAACACAAGGGCTATGTTTTTGTACTGAAGAGAGTTTGAGTCTTAAATCAATCTCTATGCACAGTCTGTGTCTATATTTGTTCTTCATACAAGTAAGTGCTAATACTTTTACAAAGGTATATTGGTCGAGAACGGCAGTAATATAGCGAGATTTGCTAAGGCAGCATACAGTATCAGCTCGCAACTTATCATATGCATGCTGCTTGTGTGGATGCAGTCAGTTTTGACAGGAAAAGATGAGGTAATTTGATTGGATGTCATGTATTTGATCTACGGCATTTTGCCTGTTAGAAATCATGCTCGGTTTAAATGTTATTTAAGTTGGAGTAGAATTAACATACTCCAGTTTGGGAACCACTGCACTAAGAAAAAACATTGAGTGAAATCTGAGGTGTTGAAGGATCTCACCCATCAGTTGAAGCTTACCTTTCTCTTCTGATTGGATATGAGAGCTTGCGGCCTGGTCCGACTTAATCTCTCCATTCACTGTGCCTTCAGCTACTCTGTCAAGGGTAAAAACCATGTAATGTTTAAAGAACGCATTTATTGAAATAAATTGCCTACAATTAATTCAAAATTAGAAAAACTAAAAACATTTACATTAAGGCTGTCAAAATTAAAGCGTTATCACGTGATTTATTTATTTTTTTGTTAAAAATATTTAAACACAAAGCAGCATCCATTTTTTCCTGTCATCCTTTGGCTGTGCTACAGTATATGATCACACTATCATTCATTCACGTACCATTCAAGCATGATAAGACGCAAAAAAATTAAATCTGTACTGGCGCGCGTCTGTGAATCTCCTGTCTGTGTGACAGACACACACATGACTTGTGCGCACAAAAAGTTCTTCATTGAGTTCTCTTTCGCACTTGAACGGACAAAAACACACAAAAGTATGCCAAAATGCCTGCTTTTTCAAGTATCCTCGTAAGCACAGTCTTAAATGAGTTAAATAAAGTCTTAAATGACAGTAAAGAGTGAGGACATCAGATTCGTGTCAGAACCATATTGTGTGCAACGTCTTAAAGTGACAGCAGCCTAATAAACCTGTTGCTGTCCATCATTAATGTAAATCAAAGAACAAAAGACAAAGAGAAAATCACTCCCTGGTCTTGACTGAACAACTTTTGTAGCTTTAATAAGGATTGATCTATGTTATAATTTATGAAGTAAAGACTGTGAAGTGTTTGATAACTTTACTCAATTTCTGTATATTTCCCGCCTGTTGATCAAATATTTAGAATACCCGTCTTTATGTTGTTTCTACAGTAATTTGGAGATAACTGTGTAATTATTACAATATAAAAATATATTAAAAACTTTAAATGTTAAATGTAAATTAAAACTTGACGCTAACCCTAATCGCGATTAATTACAGAAAATGCGCGATAAATTCGTACAATTTTTTAATCGATTGACAGCACTAATTTACATACATTAATTAAAACAAACCTAAATCTCCTTTAATATGAGAATCAATAGGTTTCATTTCTAGGTTGCTTTGTTCTCGTTGCTTTCAATGTGTCAATACAGTGTTTGATTACACATTTTTGAACTGCCACTGAATATAAATGAACACACTGTGCACTGAGCTACTAATGAACATACTCTGCATCTGTGGACAGGTCACATGATGGATTGTCTCTGGACGTCCCACTATCCAGAATCTCAGAACTCTGAGAAGGAGACGCTGTCCCAGCTCGGCCCGAGTCCAGAGAGATGTCGGCGGACAGGTTTAGGCTGCTGTCATCCTCCAGGTGCTCCTCCTGCACAGTGCCGGTCACATGCATTTCTTCCTGTTCCTTGATCTCCTCCAGAGGAGACTCCAACACTGGTTCTGCAGCGTAAAATCATGAGAAATGCAGAAAGTCAATTGCTTAAATATTAAAAAGTACAGTTGCAGTTACACTGAAGCAGGGGTTTCCACATCAAATTGAAGTGATGCTCATTCTCATGCAGGAGCAGCTGATAGAGAGAAAGAGAGAGAGAGATGTGGCATATGCAGCGTTAATATGGATTCTCTGCTCCTCAGACTCAGCGAGTGGCGTTAATTAAGACATCTCGCTTCTCTCGCCTGATTCAGCTCTTCAATCGTCCTCTCTGGAGACCAGCGAGATCAAGACACATCCAGAGAGCCGTCTCTGTGATCTCTCCCAGACACTTAGATTCAAAGCCCTTCTGTAGCTGCTCTTCTATCTCTGCTCCATTCTGAGCTCTTATTTAAGTGTTTCTGGCTCTTTATATATTTATTTTCTTTCTTAGTCATTAGAACTTCTGACTGTAAGCATATCCTCTTAAACTTCACGAGGACGACGGCGCACTGAAGCATTCTTTGTTTTTTAACGTAAACGACTGTAATTACCCCGAAAAACTACACATCATTAAACAGATCTAAGACTCAAGCTTCAGTATTCGACCTCTATTTTATTCTGAAAATCT
This sequence comes from Rutilus rutilus, assembly GCF_951802725.1. Lineage (NCBI taxonomy): Eukaryota > Metazoa > Chordata > Actinopteri > Cypriniformes > Leuciscidae > Rutilus > Rutilus rutilus. Next base: position 4,210,381 of record NC_140215.1, read on the forward strand.
TATAGCGGCAGGTATGTCTTAATCTGTTTCAGGAGTTATAAAAAAGAAAAAATGAGTCAATAGTACCTTTAATATGAATTATGACCGTCAACCGCTCCCATTCAGAAAAAAAACAAAACAACTCCTGTACGGTCGTCATGAAAGGGCTTTTACTTCAAAATTGTGCAGATTTTGAGAAATATTGATAGATTCTCATATGTTTACATCGAATTTCTATAGAGAGGAGTAATATTTATAATTGTTTTACCTAAAAGGCAGTGCTTTGACTGCAGATCACAGAAGGTTATTAAAAACACTTGACTTGCATTATAAAGTTTGGAGCAAAAACATGGTTTTAATCTCATAAATTGTCGTGTATTGAAAGTGTGCTAAGCTAACATGCTAGCTAGCCCTAAGATGCACCTGTCACGTAGCTGAGCAAATTTTTATGAATAATTTTAAAATAGTAAAGCTCACTGAAATGTTTCTTTTTTCAAGAAGGGCATTTGATACCGTTTCAAAGAAGATGAAGTGAGAAGTTTGATCAAATAAATGAGGGATTAAAACAGTGTGAATAGAGAGTCGTCAGTAATTACAATAAAGACAAATGAAAAGAATAATTAGAGCCATAACCAGGCCGGAGAGGTGTGAATGTGTGCAGGGAAGAATGAGACTGAATGGGGAAATTTGCACCACAAACTTTACAAAACTTTGAAGCAATTTATTTTAAAAAATAACGTTTCATTATGACAATAATTATAATACTTTACAATAATTCAAGATAATTCTGACTTTACAATAAACTGCAAACTGCTTTCAAATGAGACCATACTTATGCTTTTAGTGCAATGGGTTCATGAACTATATCTGTTTTAGTTTGGGTATGCCATTTCTTGGGATTTTTTCAAAAGCGTGGGTGAAGGCTAATAGGGTAAAGAGTAAAGTGTTCAGGGCTTCTTGTAGTGCCATCACCCAATCAGTGTTGACTTCAGCCTGCACTGGGGAATGCCTTGTGAAACTCAATGCAACTAAGCAAAAGTTGCAAAAGCATTCATAAAATATACTCGTAAGAAACAAAACCGAGTGAATGATCCCTGCTGGGTCCCGGAAGGCCGTCCTTGTATAGTTATGAACAATGAGAAAAGTCTGCCTGAAGATTTCGGTCCCTGCTTAGACAGCACTTTCTACTTCATAGACAAAATGCATTTGACAAAACTACAGTATGTATTTTTATGAGTGCCGCTTTTCATAGAGAAGTTTTCTCCAAAGACGTACACCCCTTCAACACAGCATGAGCGACATGCTCAACACTCCCATTAAAATCAACAAAGGTTTATAGCAAAGTTTGCAGCCATGCATGGATTAAAACAGGACCGGTTTTGTTGCATCGCTCGCTTCCAGCGTGAATATTGATGCAAAGATTACATTTTGTTTCATGGGTCAGAAAATATAATGAAAGCACCAAGTCATTATGATCTTTTAAAAATCCAATCAACAGAATATAACTGATCTGAACAAGTGATTTACATAATAAATTAAGTTTATACATGTCTAATATGCCCTATTTCCTAGAGGACTTGTGCACAGTCTTATGATAAACTGAATTAAAATGAACACATTATGCAAAACCTGAATCCAAACAGACAGACAGACAGACAGACAGACAGACAGACAGACAGACAGACAGACAGACAGACAGACAGACAGACAGACAGACAGACAGACAGATAGATAGATAGATAGATAGATAGATTATGCATTATTATTTTAAATGAACTGGTAAAAAAGACAAACCGTGTCAAACTCATAAGCAGGCCCAGATATAATGCTCAAACGTATTTTAATAATCGGTAGGGAGCCGCAAACGTTCAATGGAATTGGAAACAGAATTGTCCAATTCCTCATGATTTCCATCCAGGGAAATGTCAGGTTGAACGCTTGTGTAATCACATTTGCTCATATAAAACCTCTGATGAAATGTCATATTTGTGTTTACACCCAGAAGGAACTCACACACACACACACACACACCACAGCTGTGGCCCATTTGCAACCGTTTGCCCGTACGTGTGTACGAGTGTGAGAAAGAGTCTAACTAATACAGCTGCAAACATTTAACCGAGTATTACATCTAGTAAATTCTCACCAGCCCAGCCACCACCCAACTCAGGCACACCACAACTCAGATCCGAAACCTAGACCTATCTATAGATTTAGATGTTAGAATGTTGCTAAGCTTTGCTAATGATACTCTAATAAACGAGACACACAAACATTGGGTGATTTGATTCATAGCTACTTTTCAAATAATTAATAAAATCTTTTTATATCCTCCTTGTAGATAAAATCAGAGAAAGTGGTGATGGGTCTGTTCAACCACTAGGTGGAGACAAAACACACAGAGAGTCAAAGGCAACACACACTGACCCATCTGCACTGTCCCCAAATGCCCACCCATTCAAAGTACAGCTGCTGTGCTCAATCAAGCCCTTTCACACACAAAATCCTCTGAATAATGACATAATAATAGCCTAAACTCTAAATAATAACTTTCTTTTTTACTTTTCCACCCACTGCCAACAGATTACAGAGCACAAAACATGATGAAAGAGCCAAGATACTAAATTCTTGTTTCTTAGCTCATATAAACACAGGGTTGTTCCTGCATTAAAATAAAATGTTCTAAATAACTAATAATATAACTTGATAAAATGATAAAGTCTATACTTCATTTGTATTACATTTATAGCAGTTGTAGTTATAGTTTCTAAATGTGTTTGGCTACTCTTTTTATTTTATTTTCTATAGTTTGTTTTATAGAAACTATAATATATTATAATAATATATAAAGTAATATTCTATAAATGTAATTTTTTTAATAACTATAGTATTTTGTAGGAAAACTATATTAATATAATATAATAAAGCAAAATCGTATAAAAATTCAATTGTTTACATGGCAAAAAAAAAATTGCCTCCAGATGTTTCAATAATTAACAACAACATTACCTTTGTTAACATAAAGTGCTATTAAGTAATTGACTAATTTCAATTATGTAGTGAATCAGATCAGAATGTAATGATTGTGTGGATGCAGTGCACAGAAGTTATCACCATGAGCCGAGAAAACCCCTGAAACTGCTGGTGAACACAAGCATACTCTCAGAAAGCCTTCAGACCGACCTGTCATGCCTCTGTCCGGCGTGGTCTCATCAGGAGAGGCTGGGCTGCTCGAGGTGGGGGGCGGGGGGGCCTTACGCTTGGTGGAAGACTTCTTGAAGGACGACTCTGTCGAGGATCCCCGGCTCAGAGGGGCCGTATTCTTTGGAAAGCGGGCAGAGGGACAGTAATAAATGTGACATATAATTCCAAATATTTGGCTGTGGAAAACGTAACCACATTCCCTAATGACAAGGTGATGAAATGACTCAACCCAGCGCCGAGTTTACGTAGAAACAAAACAAACACTGTGAAAGCAAGGTTGAACCGCTCATTGTATTTGCAGAGTGCCGTTTACACATAGATACTCGGTCTTTGAACTGAGGTCGTGAAATAACAGGTTACCGAATCTTTTCTCTTTTCTTTTAAAAGACTTCCACGACAATTTGAGTGTTTGGAAACTTAAAAATGTCTGAATGTCGGTGCATATGTTTTATAGAAACCAAAATAAAATAAATAGCAAAACTTTATAAAATCAAACAAACAGATAAAATATAGTTTGTCAAGTTTTTTTTCTTTAAAAGACTTCCACAATAATGAAGGCTCATGTAGGCTTATGTACAAGCTTAAGTGTCCAAATACTTTTTTGGGGGTCACTGCATTTTGCACACCTAGTTCCAAACGTCTGAGACCACTAGTGAACATATCTGCTATTTTGTGTGTTCTTTTTCTAATTTAAAATAAATGTACAATATCACATCAGAAAAACACATTTGTGTCTGAATTTGAGAATGTGTTAGTATCTGGATTGTGTGTCTTTTGCATTAATGATAGTAGCACTGGAGCTACATGAACAAAACCTGATGGTCATGTTTCTCAAGCATGATTTATGAAGATCCACAGAGCATCTTTGAGCATCAATGGAAGAAAAACATATGACCGTCAGTACAAAGAGCCACAAAAACCAGTCACTCAATTACTTGCATTTGATTAGTTATCTAAGAATAGTGCAGAATTCTTCCTCAAAAACTTTGTTTACATGAGAATCTTTCAATCTGATCTCAGACTTTTGGACTCCACTGCATGTTCAAGCCAAGTTTTCCCTAGTAAATATTAACTGAATCCCAGAACAGCGCTACATACCTGGTTACCATCGGGATGCACAGCCCCGTGGTTATGACTGAGGTCACTAGGCATGCTCTGCGACATCATGCAAGGTGGCAACGGGGCTCGTCTTTTCTTTGGCATGTCGGAGGGCATGGTATTGGAATCGTATGTAATCGGTGAATGCGTGCTGAAGGAACTCATGCTGACCGGCCTCTGTTTCCTGTGCACTGGAGATGCCGGTGCACTCACGGTCATAGACTTTAACGAGAGACAGCCAATCGTAAGTCAGCACACTCCCAACCAGTCCCACCGGTGAGCCAATCACAATTAAGTAAAGTCTTTAACAATTTGCATAAAACAAATATGACCACTGGTGCTCAGGGAATGTTTACAAAGAAATGTAAAACACACATGCCTTTGACCTTATCTTAACGTCACCAAAAAAATAAAATAATCACAAAGCATGTTATCGTTCCTTGTTAAATACATATAGGATTTCATAACTCACCTGTTCAGATTGCTTCTTACTTCCTTTCCGAAATAAGCTGAATGTCCGCTTATTTTCTTTCTCCCTCTTGATTTTCTCTCTCCCATGATGAAATATTTCTGTGATTTAATGCATTTAGTAGTTAGACAGTATTCACGTCTTACTTAAAGGAATAGTTCATGCAAAAATAAACAATATTTCAACTTTATATCATTTTAGAATTCAGAATAAAATGAGGGTGAGTAAATAATAACTTTCATTTCGGATGAACTATTCTTTTAAAATGGAAAACGTAATGATATTGTCACTAACCTGAGTGAGTAGGAGATGGAGGCAGACTTATAGGACTTACAGGGCTAATAACTGCGAGAAAAGAAGCAAACCCAAGAGCACAGTATAATGAAAATCTCAATGTCACCTTATGAAAACCAGTCCTGCATGACTGAGTCATTTCAATGTACTTAGCATAAACACACACTGGGCTCTGACCTCTGGTGTCTCTTGCATACACTTCCCTCAGACCGAAGTCATTGAGGGAGCTTCTCAGGTCCAAAGTGTCTTCCGAGTGGACGTTTCGTAGTAAAACTGTGGTCTGCGGGTCAAATTCACATTTCTCGCAGATAGCCGGAAGCAGTTCTCGTAGAGGAACCCGAGGACTCACCCTGAGAATGGTTTTCTGGGTTTTCTTGTAGTTTATAACTAATCGTACGGTTGCCTGAAAGAGAAGAGAGAAGAAAAATAAGTACAGCAAGAGTGTGTGTGTGCGTGTGTGTGTTGGGGTGGGGGGTTGGGGGTGGGATTGCCATATATTGGTAGCTTGGTATTAAAAGATTGATGTTTTTATTTTTTAGCATTTTAATTTAGATTAGGGTTAGATTATTAATAGATATATTAATATTATTTTATTCATTTAAATACTCAAGTTATCATGTGGTCCTGTTGGAAGTTTGCTGGTCCCCTGGTTTAGATTTGTTGCTATAAACCCTTTTCATAAAAAGCCACATGCTTTTTTTGTTTTGCTGTAATGTGATATTGTTTGTCATCCGTTATGAAGTGGATTGTTAGTATGCTGTACAGCCATGCTCTACTTCTTTCAATCATCTAGATAAAACAAATATGCCTTTATTCGTGACTAAATGAACAAATGTCAACATGAAAATGACTAAACCCTGTTTAAAGATTTACTTTTCTGCTTAGTCAACATCAAAATGGATCTTATTCACTTTCTAAATACATGTTTCTGGTTGATTTTTACTGTTGCTAAAGTATATAGTATGTACTGTGCACAATATGCTCATTTTACGCATGTATTTTCTGTAATGTGAAGAATACAAGAGCACACAAATGAACCTTTCATTTACAGTGTGACAAATAAAACAGAAGTTAATATCAGTCAAGCATTTATTTAGATAGCATTGTTAAAGGGGTCATGACATGGAATTTAAAAAAAATAAAAAAATTTTATATGTTGCTTGAGGTTCACTTATAATGTTAATTCATCTTTTTGCACAAAGAAAACAAAACAAATATATATGCGTGGAGACTATTTTAAACCTTCATCCTGACATAAACATAATCTGTTTTTAAGCGGCGGCTCCTTTAAGGCTTGTCAGTACACAGCCACTGTTATGATTGGCTAATGTCATTGCAGAGGATACAGTATCAACACCCCCGCTTGATATTGCATGTGAGCAAGTGTTTTGAAAACATTACCCAAATAAAACCATCATTTACAGACAATGCATTATAAAATCATTTACTCATGGCTGTGATGCAGCTGCTGTCAGATTCAATACAGTCGGCTGCTTCATATTTTAACAAAAGTTTCTTTGCAAACTTTCCATTACACTGTGCCTTGTTTACAAAACAAAAAGTACATATGAAAGCGCTATATAAATGCATCATTCATATAGTTCTTCAACGCGATCCGGGATGCATTTAAAATAAACCATCTACTTATTTCCGATGCTGGGAAAATAGCTGGGAAAAAGACTCAAGTGCGTGGAGTGAACACACATCTGTATACGGTATCAGTGTAGACAGCATCAGTGATTATAATGGCTTCTAATTGCTTCTGACGCGACGCTCACATCCAGTGTAGGCAACTGTCAGCCGTTAAGCGACTGAATGCCAGTGGGCGGGTCTATGGTGTCATGATGTATATAGGGCTGCAACAACTAATCGATAAAATCGATAATAATCGATTATGAAAATCGTTGTCAACGAATGTCATTGTCGATTAGTTGGTCTGCTCACGTCACGGGGAGCGTTACTGATGACGTCACTTTCATGACAACGCAGTCACGCGAAATGGCAGAGAGTAATCGGAGAGAAACATCAGCACGGCAAGCAAAAACTGTATTCTCATTATTATGAAGATGTGAAAATGGTATAGTCTAGTTTAAATTCAATGCTACTGTGTAAACAGCTTTGTTTACTAACTTCGGGACAGTCACACTAGATCTATTTTGTATCGAGCATCAGGTTGCGCAATCAGTTCGCTCGCAACATAAGTGATGGATTAAAATAGCGCTACCGCAGAAATAGGTTAAATTAAATGGTGTTTACAAAAGTGAAGCACTAAATATAAAGGCAGTTAATAACAGCAGCAGTAAAATATTGTTTTTTAGTCACTGTAGTCAGTGGTTTTCAGCGAATGCTTGTGCAGTAATACATAATTTTTTCTGTACTTTAAATCAAGCCTGTTGTCAGCTGCGTACCTCCATTCCGCTCTCTTTTTATAGCATTTGTCTACTATGTAAGGGATAATCCCGCTTATTACATGGCTACCCACCAAATAAATCAATAATTTTACACAAAATATTGATTTAAAAAGGAGTTTCTTGATTTAAAAATGATTGTATTGCTTCCGCTAAAGAAAATAGTCCGTTCCGTCTCTACGGTTAGAATCCTGTGTCCATAGCAACGCTCTGTTTTTCTGGTGTGTTATACTTCGCAGCGGTCTGTTATCAAGAAATAACAGATCGCATTCTACATTGGAATTCAAAATCTGCTGCTTAATATCTTATTACAAACATGTTTGTGTCCTAATTTCATAATGTGAAGTTTATATGAGCAGCGCAACTCAATATTTTGTTTTGTTTATTTATATTTTGGATATTTAAAGAAGTTTTACTGTTTAAAAACTGGACAAACTTTTGTGTTTGGGGTTTAAAATGTAAAAATTTAAGATTATATTAGTAAAACTCAATGTGTGGCTTTTGCACTTTTTAAAGTACACTTTTACACATAAATACCCTGATTTAGGGTTTTATTTAGTTATAAACAAAAATCAAATTGAATAAAAAAAAACACCTATCCGATTAATCGATTAATCGAAAAAATAATCGTCCGATTAATCGATTATCAAAATAATCGTTAGTTGCAGCCCTAGATGTATAACTATATGTCAAAGTCTTGCTCTGGAGGCGGGCATATGCACGTTTATGCAAATGTGACGTTGTTACGTGTGGTTATAGTAAGCGCACGAATCAGAATCAGTGAAAAGTAAAGGCATTTTTAAATAAGCATTAAATAAAACGCCATTGTTATTTACAAGATGAATACTGATTAAAACATTTAATGGTTGAATTCAGAATAGCACGCTAGCATCCTACTATTAGTGTCGTAGAGAACGGTCGCGTGCTAAGCCACTGTTTGCAATAGTGCATACTGTTTCACATACTTCATTTATAAAAATAAATAAATAAATAATATCATAAATTATTAACTTTGCAACACTGCCACTGTTATTGAACTGAATTAGATCAACACTGAACTAAGAGTGTTGAGCTGAATACTGACACTATTATCTTTTATAGAGCTGCTTATGGAGCTGAAGTCGTTTCACAATCAATTTTGATTTCTTTGTGTTTAATTCATGTTTAAGGTACAGTGGTGTATAAACCTCAGGCATAAGTGATCCTGTCCTTTTGATTTTTTCTTCCATGCCTTTCGGTTTTAGCAGGATCTTCTCAGCATCTAGGGCTCCGATAAGGGCGTTGGGTTTGAACTTCACATTGTTCCTGTTGGTGGTGACGAGCTCTATGGTGTGGCCAGAAGGGTTCAGGTGGTACTCTGCACAAAGCATGACCAGCAGGTCCATCATGGGCTTGCTGAAAAACATGCAAAAGCAGAGCAGACTTCAATTGCTATCAATCATTCTGATAACATCTCGTTTTGTGTTTAACAGAAGACATAGAATTGGGTTGGAATGATCTGAAGTTGAATACATGGGGACAAAAATGCAATTTTTTGGGTGAACTTTTCCTTTAGGACACAAACATCTGTGTTTTACGGTTTTAAAAAGTTATGAAAGATTTTTTTTTTTCTTTTTTTTTTGTTGTTGAATGAAAGCCAAAGCCCCCAGGAAACATGTGACTCAGACACAAGCTTTGTTATCTGTGAAGTATCAAGGATTTGCATTAATGCTCTTTTGCTGCAGGGCAATCCATATCAAGGAAGTTCAATTGATTGTTTTTCAAGTGTTCGTGACAATAACAAAATAGTCATGTGAACAGAGGCATTCAGAAGAAATTGTGCAAGTCTTTCTTCCCTATAAAAAAATATATGTTGGTATTCCATGGAACACACAGGTTTGTTGTAAATAATGAGTAATTAAAGACGGAATTTTCATTTTTCGTTATTCCTTTAACACTGCATTTCCAAACAGTGAGGATCATTTCAAATGTGGTTTCTTTTCCATTGACTCCTGTAAGGCTTCAGTGAAAACTATGACCTATATGCTTGACACATTGCATACTGAAAGTGTGGAAAATCCTTTCGAGACAGCTTATGACACAAAAAGCTTTCCAGCTGCTCTTGGAATTCTAGGATCTGAGAAACCTTTGGAAACACAGAGCCAATAATTGAATCCCGCTAAGAAGCAGGCCAGCAAGTCTGGGTGGCACACATTTAGAAAAGCAGGTGAAGAATTTGATTATTAATGCCTTTATGTTGAATTTGGTTTCAGTTTTAGCATTAAGCAGGCAAAAAGTGGAACTTAGGGAAAATTAGGTTTCATACAGGTGATCGGGATCAAAGAACAGATTGAAACAATGATTAAATGTGATGATTGATTGTCTGAAATCTGAGATCAGGTTTGTGCCGGGAAAAAGAAATAATACTTTAGCAACACAATGTAAAAGCACAAATAGTGCAGTTTAATTTGTGGATGGATAGATGGTTGGTAGATAGATAGATAGATAGATAGATAGATAGATAGATAGATACTGTAGATAGATAGATAGATAGATAGATAGATAGATAGATAGATAGATAGATAGATAGATAGATAGATAGATAGATAGATAGATAGATAGATAGATAGATAGATAGATAGATAGATACTGTAGATAGATAGATCGATAGATGGACAGACGATATATAGATAGATACTGTAGATAGATAGATAGATAGATAGATAGATAGATAGATAGATAGATAGATAGATAGATAGATAGATAGATAGATAGATAGATAGATAGATAGATAGATAGATGGACAGACAAGATAGATAGATAGATAGATAGATACTGTAGATAGATAGATAGATAGATAGATAGATAGATAGATAGATAGATAGATAGATAGATAGATAGACAAGATAGATAGATAGATAGATAGATAGATAGATAGATAGATAGATAGATAGATAGATAGATAGATAGATAGATAGACAGACAAGATGGATAGATAGATAGATAGATAGATAGATAGATAGATAGATAGATAGATAGATAGATAGATAGATAGATAGATAGATAGATAGATAAGATAGATAGATAGATAGATAGATAGATAGACAAGATAGATAGATAGATAGATAGATAGATAGATAGATAGATAGATAGATAGATAGATAGATAGATGGACAGACAAGATAGATAGATAGATAGATAGATAGATAGATAGATAGATAGATACTGTAGATAGATAGATAGATAGATAGATAGATAGATAGATAGATAGATAGATAGATAGATAGATAGATAGATACTGTAGATAGATAGATACTGTAGATAGATAGATACTGTAGATAGATAGATAGATAGATAGATAGATAGATAGATAGATAGATAGATAGATAGATAGATAGATAGAGATTGATAGATAGATAGATAGATAGATAGATACTGTAGATAGATAGATAGATAGATAGATAGATAGATAGATAGATAGATAGATAGATAGATAGATAGATAGATAGATAGATACTGTAGATAGATAGATACTGTAGATAGATAGATAGATAGATAGATAGATAGATAGATAGATAGATAGATAGATAGATAGATAGATAGATAGATAGATAGATAGATAGATAGATAGATAGATAGATAGATAGATAGAGTTGTGTATCTAAGTAATGCTATTAATATCCAAGTAATGCTATTAATATCTATATCTATTTAGCCAAGTTTAAGTAAATCCCACTGGCACACCATTAACAGTTGAGAAGCGTCGAGGACAGAAAACACCCTGACCCTAAACACGGCACAAAGAGCACAGCAAATGATCCAACTGCTGAAATCGATCAAGTGTTTAATGATAATCACAAACAGCATAACGAGATGCAGTATTACTCTAACGTCATTTTGTCCCCAAACCAACCCAGATTAGTTGCAGGAGCTCTGAGAAACACGCTGCCCCACCCAGCTGACTCACTGCGGCAATCATCTGATTAGTTTCATAACAGCAATCATCTGAGAATCTTCATGAGCTCACATTCAGCACGGCTCAGAGATTAACACCTTCCATGCAGAAGTGTACCATAATCATTAAAAGTAAAGTTCCGTAAAATCGTCTCAGCTTTTGAGAATTGTTGTATTAAGTTAATAGTTGTAATAAAGTATAATAATCCATAACGGTTCAGGTTGTTAGGGCTACAGAAACGGACACAGCTGCAAGTAAACCAATGTTTCATGTGCTCATGATCAGGCTGTAATTTTTGCAATGTTTATTCCATCCTGCCAAACATGCGCCATTTTCAAAATAGTTTGTAGGCAACATGATTACATCATCATAAACTCTCTGAACAGTGGTATTTGAATAAGTAACGGACTAGATTTGTAAGATCATGAGAGAGGATACAGTATCTGAGCAGTGTCAGGGGCGCTACTACCCATTTGTTAACGGGTACACAACATTAACATAGCCTACGTGTTTGGCAGCGTGGCCTAATAAAGAGTTTTGCAAAAAGCAACAAATGTCCAGTCTTGTGTCTAAAGGTTTGCCAACACACTCCTCAAGCACATCTGTATATTGTAATTTTGTTTACAATGTAATAATTTTTCTAAAATATTTGGCAATTATTACTTCTGGATGAAGGGAAACTCAAACCAAAGACAACACAATCTTTTTCAATGTTGTTTGCAGAGCACAATGCTGACATTATTTAAAGATGAAGTGTGTTTTTAAAGAATATATGTTGAATAAAGTTAGCTTTTCTTATCCAACTAGCAAATTTTTTTCATGGTTTAAGCTTAAACTTAATTTAATTTAGTTATTTATGCTTTAAAAAACTATTTGAAAATGGGGGACAAAAACAAACATATTAAAAGCACAGTGGAACATTAATGCTGCTCCTCTATTATTATTATTATTATTATTAATCTTATTATTAATTTTATTATAGACCTAATCAGTCATATTTAACTCATAACAATTTTTTCTTCTATTGTGTGTATATTGTCTTTTTGTATAATGTTCTTAATTGTATTTTATAGAGGTGTTTACAAGTTCTAGATTTATGATTGTTGTAGTGTATTGTTGTAATGTTTAACCTTTTTTCTTTTTTCTAGTTTAGAGCCTAATAACATCCGGCAAAGGGACTACCAATGAAAACTAGCCTTCGGGCTAATTTGGGTACATTTACATTTATGAATGTTAATTAATGTACATTGTCCCTTTTCTAAATAAATAAATAAAATAAAATTAAAAAAAATTATAAAAAAAATGGGCATTGTTCATAAAGTAAAAATTGGAGTAAAAAAATTAAAATTGGAATTAAAAAAAAGCATTAAACGCAAATCTTAAATTTCCCCTTGGCAACTAACTGAAAAAAATTTAAGTACTAAAACTGATAAAAAAAATAAATTAGAGCTAAATAGAAATATATAAAAATACTAAAGCTTCAACTAAAATTAAAATGAGCTAAAACTAAAAAACTAAAACTAAAAGCTAATCCAAAATATTAATAAATACTATGATAGTATATAAATAATACTAAAATAACACTGATTAAGCAATTCAAGTATTATGAATCTAAGACATTTTTGTAAATTTTTTGACTTTTAACGGTCCAACGGGAACTCCGACTATATTGTTAAAATCACTTTGACTTTTCACTTCTCTGTCAGCATAATGGTTTGAAAATACCATTATGTATTTTCAAACATAATGGTAGTTTATTTCTGTTCAGAGACTCTTATCTTGAAGCTTTTCTCTTCCTGGCATATCATTGTTCAAGTTTCCTGTGTTTATGGCCTGTATCCTTTTAGTTTCTTTTGATTTCAATAGTAACCCACTGAGTTCACCTGCGTCTAGTTACGTTGCTCGATTTTGATGCTTGTTTATTTGATTAAAACTGTTCCTCGTCTCTTCTCTTCCTTCATCTTCCCTGCTTAAAATGTAACATCTTTACCAAGTGAACTCCAAACCAGCCTCCAGCAGTTTTACAAATCCAGCTGTACCTAAAACTCAACCAACAAAACCCCTCACCTGCCATGGACCACGACGGTCTTCTCCACCCCTCCAGGTAGGACCACGGTGAGCGTTAAATCCTTCTCCAGTAGGTTTTCCTTCTGGTCCATGGCAGGGTGAGGGTATGCTGGGAGCTTGTGGCTCAGCAACGGGGCATCCAGGCTTTTCTGGACAGGAGGAGGAGGAGGTGCTTTGCTTTTCAATGATTTCCTGTTAAACAAAGAGAAAACGGATTAAAAACATCGAAGTGTCATAAGAATGTTCTGTTGAATTTATGAGTTATAGGTGCAGAAAGCAATTTCTGAGAAACTTGATATTTGGAATCAACCCAAACAAACACACCCCCTCCGTTCATCACTCCGTCCCCAAAATACACAAACACGCAACGCAAGAGTGGATGTCTCTTTCATAGCTGAAGCAAAACACTAATGCTCGGTTAACGTAGCAAAAACACTGTTTTGTTAAACACACTATATTTAGAGAAAAATTACTGTCAAATCAGGAGTGTAAACACTAACGCATGCTAAATCATGATTTTGCGATCTGACACATTTTGCAACACAATGACATAAAATTGTGCAGCTAGTTTCCATTTGCATGCATGCAATTGCTTTTGGCTGCTGTGACTTTACACTTTTACGTAAATACCATCTTTGCATGTGAAACAAGTCCTCAAACAAGGCCTGCATGTCTGCTGTCACATCCAAAATAGTTTTTAACCCCATCCTCATTCAAAAACAGAACACTGTCAGAAAGATGTGCAAAAATTATGAGGGGCACAACAGCTTGTCACAAGGGCAATACCAGCCCGATCTCATCCCAAGGCGTCATACACTGACGCTTTTGACATTTCGTCTACATCCAACGCACATGGCACCCTTTAGCGTCAATATGAGACACAGATAGATATGGGCCAGAAGGCGCCTCCTAGCGGTCTAACCCTAACCCTACCCCAGACCTAAACCTACCCATAACCGAACAAAGCTCTGTGCGTGTCATATTGACGCTAAAGGGTGCCATGTGCGTTGGATGTAGACGAAATGTCAAAAGCGTCAGTATATGACGCCCTAGGATGAGAATGCGTTGGCAATACCCTTAAAATGACAACTTTGTACCTTATTTACCCCTAAAAAGTTCATAGTAGTACCTGAGTATACATATTAGTACTTTGGACCTTTTAGGGGCAAATAAGGTACAAAGCTGTCATTATAATGATAGAGCTATTACACCCATACTTTTTCTGACAGGGCATGTTTGCAATGCCTACATATATCACAAAATAATGCATGCTGAGACATGCCACTGTAAAGCACAGGCTGATTTATAACGCAGAGCTGGAAATAGTACAATGTTTGGCAAACTTTTCCTCATTTTATGCTGAATTATTTCCTCTATTGTTTAAGAATAATAGTATCTCTATCCTTCTTCCTGCGCATTACCTCACCATGACTGGACACACCAAAAAAGGTCAATGACGTGTAAGTGTGGTCATGTGTGACCGTCTCAGACTAACGTTTCAAATTTCAAATTTTTCACAGCTCTAATTGAATTAATACTCTTTTTCGGACTGGGAGGACATCAGGGCTGAACTCGTCTCTTACCTCAACAGTTCAAGGAACATTTGATTCCTCATAATATGACCCCTTTAAATCTCATTGGGCCAAGCACTTTACAACACTGTCCAAAAACTTAGTTGCTCAATGTGGTCAATTTTAGGTCATAGGGCATTGAACACCTCAGGCTGTATTACGCCATATGAAGCAGAATGGTTTTGTTTGAATGTTAAATCAATCCAAATATGATGACTCCAGAGAGATGAAAAAATGAATGAACGTTCTGTTCTGCAAAAACAATAATGGTGGGCATCAGAAACACAATAAATCACCACCTGCTGTTCACAAATGTCTCTCAACAGCAGACAATATTTTATATGAACTACCTGATTTTTATTTGATTTACAAGATTCCCTGTGGAGAGTCAGGAATAGTACAGGCCTAAGGAACAGAGCGTAAACATTACGCAGGAAGTTGGGAAAGCCCCTGAAAATGTGTGCATTAGCATAGCGTGTTTATGTTTGAGTTGGTAGGGCAGGCCAAAGTAAACACAAGGGTTTCTGACACGGTAAGCAGACACATTTAAAACAGACGTTTCAAATAGCAAACGTCCCATTAGTGTCTACCAAAGTGCTCATCAACACACATCTGAAGATGTATTGGCACAAATGGCGTTTTTCTTCAAAGGTGCCGTGGCTCGTCCAATCAGAATTCAAGATTCATTGAATTTAATTGTACTATCTGTTATGAAAACACCAAAATAACAAAACACAGCGTTGCACGTATCTTTCATAGAAAAGGCAATACCAGAATGCATTAAGACAAAAACAAATAATCCAAAATGGTAGTTTTTCTCTCTCTTCTTTCCATTCGTATCGGTTTCGACCTGAAAGGACTTTTATGCAGTGGATTGAGAGGAATATTATGAATCTAAAATGACTTTTAATGGGATAATTTCAAACTAATTCAAACAGTAAATAGGGCCATGGGCCTTGAAGGCTCAAATCAGTCGACCAACTCACACGCACAGACATCGACCGAGACACAATGTTGATATTTCAAGGTTTCACAACTGTCCACCTCTTTAACCATAACGGCTTTATCAAACCTCTCTGTAATTCCTGAATACTGCAATGCATAGTCTCCCAGGTAATAGCCTAATTCATAGTTAACAAACATTATCGCCCAGTGAGTGATATATAAGTTGAATATTGTACATCCAACTTTACCTGTACATACAATACACTCATGTAAATCAATATTATATAGCAAATCTCGACAGCATGATTGATATCATTGCAAAATATAAACTATATAATTTATTGCACAGCTTTATATATAAAAAGTTGGCTGCAACTTAAGTATATCAAACTTTATCTGCATAGTGTATACTCACATAAAGCTATATATTTTATATATATATATATATATATATATATATATATATATATATATATATATATATATATATATATATATATATATATATATACACATATATATACACATACACACACACACACATACACACAGTATGAATTATGAGTTGCAGAGAGCATAAAACTTCTGAATTTTTCTTATTTATTTATTAAATGCTAAACACTTAATGTTGTGCCTATGCAACCTATGCATACCTATGTCCCCTTTATGTTAAATGTAATGTCTGAGTCCTGAACCAAAACCTGCTGAGAACCAGTTCTCTTCGTACCTTTCTAAATAAGTTCCCAAATCGGAATATTCCAGATGCATTTATTCAAGTCAAAGGAACTTAAACTGTACATTAGTGAGATGAAAGGGACACACGTGGCAGCGGTTTTGCTGTCAGCTGAATTTAAATGACAAAGAGCTTCATGGAAACATCTGACAGCATGCATGCATTGTGTGACTTGTTTTGTTGACATGAGAGGCTTGCATGTAAACATGCGACCGGGCTGCAGAGACAAAAGCTGACATGTTGACTGACTACTTTTGATGCTGTTTTTTTGGGTGGAATCTGTGGAATGGACTTTTCACCGCTGGAAAGATGAATGTGTATTTAAATTGGGTCATTTATGTAGTAGAAATGTGAAATTATTTTAGAAGTTGGTGCCTTCTAGACTGAGAAAAGCCAGAAAATGTATTTTTGGCTCATGTGGATGAAAGACAACAACTCCCAGAATGCACTTGCTTCGCTGCCCTACGAGGACTCCCAAGCCACGCCTCCCGGTTACAGAGGGCCGTATCGGAAGAAATGATACAGCTAGGCTACTAGTCGACTCGAAACTGAAAAGATGGCGTTTTATCGTGAGATCCCCCTATGGGCGGGTTGAAGACATGCGGAACGAGCTCCTCCTACTGGCTGGAGTCTCTCGCCTCTGGACAAAAAAGCCTCAGATGACGATAAATGACGATTTTTGCTTCATCAGAGGTTTTTTCCCAGACACACAATACAGAAATCTCTCATCTCAGGGGGACATGAGGGAGGGAAGCACGGTCATTCCAAAATACTACCGGGTTTCTACTGATACAAAGCTTAATGCTAATCGGTGAAGTATCCCTTTAAGCACAGCTGTGAATCTGAAAGTATAAGCAAATGATTGATGTCTGGGCCTGTATATGACTATGAGAGGCTGATCACAGTGAGTGGATCTGGAGACTATTTGACAACCATCTCCGAACAGTGAATGACACACCGGCGTGTCGGAGCTTGACTGAAGGAAGGCCTTTTCCTGTGACACATCGCTTGAGATCTAAACTCATTCATCATCAGCACAGATAGCTATCATTAAACCACCACATATCTTCAGTAAACTACAGCTCTCAGACAAACGCATGCGTGCTTTGCTCACAATGGAGGCAAAAAAACGGATCTTTTGGAGTAACGAACTTAAAAATCTGCTTTTTTGTAACTTGAACTGAAAAACATCACATGAAATCAGATTTGTCAAGTTAGTAAAAAATGTGTTTACAAACTTGATGCGAACCACATTTGTATACTGAATGCTTTTAAATCCAGTTACAAGCTGATGGATTTTAGGTTGGTTTTTTGTCATGTAAAATACAACATAGACTACAAAAGTTTGGGGTCGGTAAGATTTCTTAATGTTTTTTTTTTAAACAAGTCTCTTATACAGTAAAAACAGTAACAGTGTGAAATATTATCATCATTTATCAACTGTTTTATATTTGCATTTTTTTTTAATCTAATTTATTCCTGTGATTCAATGTCTTCAGTGTCGCATGATCCTTCAGAAATCATTCTAATATGCTGATTTGCAGAAGAAACATTTATTATTATCACTGTTGAAATAGCTGAGCCGTTTAATATTTTTGTGGAAACCATGACAATTTTTAGTGCAAACACCATCTTATAAACTGTTGGAGAAAGCAACTGTAATCAATTAAGTCGGGTTAACAGCATGATGTCATTAAAAACTGACTTAATGACCAGCAGAGTGAAGAGAAACATGACTAATGTCTCAGTGAATGCTTGCACACATAATTTAATTCATTAATAAGCCAAACCCGCAATGTCTCAATGCATAAACTCAAGAGACATTTGGTCACACAAGGGCACTTCAGATCGCACCTCAACTCTAATATATATTCAAAACACCTGTTGTGGGGGGGGGGAAATATCTGAACAACATGTGCATGTGAGTCCTCAAAACAAGAGCGAGGCAAGGCACAGGCCGCCATGCGTTCACCATACAGATCCTAACGCTGGGTAATCTGCATTATCACAGTGACGACTCAACACACACTACATTTTTAGCCTATCTCGGATCATCAGACATCAGTAAACTAAGGTCGTAAGGCTCATTACTGGAATATTTGAAATACCAGAACAGACCCCATCCCCCCCACTGATCTGGCTCAACATGTGAATACATTTCCCCCCAAACTGAAGTATGTAAATGATGAAAACTCTCTTATATTTGAGCTTTTTCTCGTCTAGATTCCAGCCTACTCTGGACATCTACTAACTTTCATCCTTGGATGCTTTTAAAAGCTATGGATGGCATTCACAAATCACAATACAACAAAAATACTGTTTACCAACAAACATTTAGCAACTACATGTCTATGTTCTTCAGGAATTCTAGAACAGAGCCTCTTCATTTTCATACTCCATTAAAATTGAGCTAAAAATATCCCCCCAAAAACATACTGTGATGCTGAAAAAAGCCTGTCTACAAAATATTATTTGAGATTACCATTAGGATCAATGGATAAACTTAGAATTGTTGTTGCAAATAGCTGATTTTAGCCTTTAAAGCGCAAATGCATTGACAAATATAAGACCAAATACATCCCAGTCTCAGCAACACCAACTCAGCAATTAAAATGTTTTATTATATACATCTTGGCATTACTTTGAAATCTGATTTACTTTTAAATGCCATATTTCTCATTATTAATAATACAATTTTAAACAGGTCATTAGAGCCGTAGCGCTGCTCACATGCATCAAGTGCTGGTTTACCGTTGTGTATTGTCACAGTAATTTCATCTATTTGGTGTGATATTCACACACAAGCTTAAAACGCGTGGCATGGGCAGTGGAAAACGCAATATGTAGCTGTTATTGAGGAGATAAACATGGCAGATTGTGTACAGGCTTTGTTAATAGGGCAGATTTCGGCACCAGTCGGGGGCGGGGCTTGTGAAGGAAAAGCGAACGACTCATTTTGAGACACCGTTTATGATTCATAGGGAACATAAAAAGGAGCGGGTTGATTTTTACCGTTGTAGGGTGGTTGTGTACACACACTGCCAACACACATTTATGTTCAAACACCATGTAAAAGTGAATTTTGCATAACGGGTGCCCTTTAAAGAACTTAATGGGCAAGAAAGCCATCAAGTTTCATAAATACAGAAAGTTGTGAGTATGAGATGGGTTTTAACAGTGTCATTGGTTTAAATTTAACTATATAAAAACCACTGATCACCATTAAACGTCTGAAAATTGTAATATAAATAATATGTAATACACTATTAAAAATAAATAAAGTTTGTGATTCCTGAAGGATCATGTGACACTGAAGACTGGAGCAATGGCTGCTGAAAATTCAGCTTTAAATCACAGGAATAAATTTCATTTAACATATTTTCACATAGAAAACAAGTTGTTTAAAATTGTAATAACATTTCACAACATTACTGATTTTACTGTAATTTTGATTAAATAAATAGAGCCTAATTAATAAATGAAAATAAATAACCTAACCATTAACCATTAACACCCATTCAAACCTGAAATAAGCATTAATTACATCACCTTTAGTCCTTTAATCACTCTAAACTCATCAAGGTGAGAGAGAGGTGTGTGTGTGTGTGTGTGTGTGTGTGTGTGTGTGTGTGTGTGTGTGTGTGTGTGAGAGTGTGAGAGAGAGAGAGAGAGAGAGAGAGAGAGAGAGAGAGAGAGAGAGAGAGAGACAAACACAAAAACTATTTTACTTTCATAGGTTTATGACTTCCTACCATTCAGAACTAAAACACAGAGGCAATGAGTCATTTGATAATATTATCAGCTAAGCAGGCATTAAGTGTCTGCCGCCCATTTCCAACAACTTTATTAAATGCTGTGTGGTCCTGTGGGCGGCTGAGAGCCAGCTACAGTAGCCTAATTAATGTTTACAATACTTACTCAGCAAAGACCACTTGCGTTATTAAAGCGCTCAGGGAGAGTGCGGCTATCTGGGGTCACCTGAAATCACTAATACATGTATTATACTGGGAAACAACAGCATGTAGAAGTAGCTCAGGGGGAACCGACACTCAGACTGCTCGAATTCCTCGCATTCTGCATTACTGCAGCTGCCATGCGAGGAGCGACAGATGCAATGCTTTGAGGAATTTCATTATCCGAAGGATCAGGCTAACTGTAGTCTGAGATTGTTGGGAGAATGTTTCAAAAGCGTGCATGTTTGCCGAGTAAATCTGGGACAAATGAGCGGGGGTTTCCTTGCGTCCTACTTGGGCATTGTGACGGGCTGCTTCCAGGTTTGGCCCTTTGGGGAAAAGGTGGGTTTGTGTTGTAAGAACTGAACAATATCCAAAAGACACCTTCCTGATTCACAGCGGACTCCATCCGGGATATTTTAGGAACAATGCAGTTTAACTTTAGCGCTTTACTTCATAAACTTCAGACAAACTTTGCAACCCAACAACACACAATTATATAAAAGTCCAGTTACTTATTTTCCAGGTAAATCCAAAACACACACTTAAGGTACGGTCGTGTGACTGGTTTCACGAGTTAGTGTAAACAAGGTAGAATAAACCAACACATTTTGCCCTGAGTGACATGAACATGCATGAACAAGACCTGCAAAAGGATTTGCATTACAGTTACCTGCCCTACAGGTACAACACA
Source organism: Rutilus rutilus (assembly GCF_951802725.1). NCBI lineage: Eukaryota > Metazoa > Chordata > Actinopteri > Cypriniformes > Leuciscidae > Rutilus > Rutilus rutilus. Next base: position 4,231,730 of record NC_140215.1, read on the forward strand.
AGGACAGTCATTCATTAAACCTAGATTCTGACACCGTTGTTTCTTACCTCCTGTGCTGCAGTGTGAAATTCCTCTTTTAAGTCACCTCACATGTCCCATTGACCCACACAGTCAGTCAGTGAACGCATAAGACACGACTAGAGAAAGATTCTGCCCAAAAGTGGCAGGCCCACCTTAAGGCCACGCCCCTTTATGACATCAGACTCCTCATTGGCCTGTCAGACAAACCTCTGCTATGAAAGTGTGTGTGTGTTAAAGTCAAGCCGAGCAGCTGATCATGGCCAAAGATGTGTAATCAGCTTTGTCTCCACTCTGTAAACTCAAAGGCTGGTGGGTAACAGAATGGCATTGGCCATTCAGTGATTGATGAAATGCCATTGCGCTAATGCAATCAAGTCTTATCGCTTTCAGCTATGTTTGCTTTGCTGTTATCAAACCACGACGCAAGCATGCACACTTGAGTACGCTGAGGTCGATGGAAACGGCACACTGCAAGGACGGAGAGAGAGTCGTGAGAAAAAAGTTAAGAAAAGAAGGTTTGCTGCAGATGTAAGCATTCATTGAAAGGCGGCTCCCCGGTTTCCTACATTTTTATATAATTTCAGCATGATCCAGCTCTTTCCACACCCTCAAAAACTGACCTTACTCATTCCTATCCATCAAACGAACCACTTAGGCTTTCTCTATGTATGCAAACTTACAAGAATGCAAGCAGGCGTCCATTAAAAAAAGTTTCTTGCAAACTTTGACCTGCAAATACAATGCAAACATATTTTAGCACAAAGAATACAGAATGAATAAATGATAAAGCTGAACAATTTGTGGGAAAGTGGAATATATTTTTTACTTTACATTTCAAATTCATTATTGACATTTTATAGGTATTTCTTTTATTAAAAACAGAAGCTCTAGAGTGTGACATAAAACCCTATTGACCATATGTGCTCTCCAGATATCCGATATCAGTAATGCTTGTGTGTGTGTGTGTGTGTGTGCGTGTATGTGAGTGAGTGCAAGTGAATGTGTGCAAGTGTGTGTGTGTGTGAGACGGCACTAAATGACTGGTCGGAAAGCAACGTGTAGTCTAACATGTTTCTTGTCCACGACACGACAAGATTTTAGGAGTCAAAATCGTGTAATCTGACACAGTGACTATCGTAACAGACAAAACAATCATGTAATCTGAACCAGGCATAACAGCACCAGCTATTAAACAAAATGTATATATCAGTCAATCACTAATTTTATACATTTATATGTATTATTTGTCATAGAGAATGACTTCATACACTGCTGTCCATAATCATTGCAAGATCTGAAGTCCTTTCATATGTAAAGTCTAGTGCAACACACTTTTCATCAGTTTAACCCAGACTTAGAGATCACTTGAGCAACGACAAAAGAGCAGAAGCATAATACAGAAGTATTTGCTCACATTCTTGCTCAGGCATGTCAGGGCCCAAAGGTTCAATTAAACCTGCTAGAAGAAAAACAACTGCTCTTTTCCATCGCCTGTGATCTTGCTATTATCTAGGCTTTTCCTTGAGAGATGGACCTAATTATGTGATCCCTCAAGACACCACATCAGCTTCAACACGCTCTGGGCGGCGAGCCGATAACAGCTGATTCAATCGGTGGCCGAATGCAAATGATTGATTAAGCATCGGCTCGCTTGTGCTGCGGAGAAAACATGTGACCTTTTCTGGGAATTCTGATGCAATGAGAATCTGATTAAAATTATTAGACCTTCTGAATCATTTCAATTCCTGTCATCACATCACAAACATGCTTTTGCAAAGATTCTTGTAACGTGTTTCATGGCCCTCGAATGAGAGTAAAGCAAGTGTGGGAACTTCGGATGGAAAAACTCAGCCAACCAATGTGCATTTCATCAGGTGCAGGGAGTTCATGAAGTGTCCAGATGAAGAGAGTCACTCCTGACAGACTCGCAAATGGCATAATAATGAGAACTGGATCATCTTCCCCCCCAACACACAGATGTGATTCATGTGGTCGTCTGTCTACCAGATTCAGCTCTTTATCATGAGACTCGTTCACAAACAGAAGCCTGCAGTGACGCCAAACCAGACTGTTGCGTAGGAAGAAGCAGATTGTTTGGCCAAATCTCCAGATTTCACTTAATGAGATAAACTGGCACAATATTACAAACAATTTTGCGTTGGCCCAGCTGTCAGTTCTCAGCTCCAAACAAAGGCTTTCACAAGCACAATTGTGGTTAGGTGATGGAGAAAAGCTGTTGCAACCAATCAAAATCTAAAGGGGAGTCACTAATCTCAGGTTTACAGGTGAAAAGTGTCATTTCTGCACCACTATCATCACTGAACAGAATAATAAAAAGCTACTGTACTTGAAAAGTAGTGCACAAATTGTATAGACTACAGTTATGGTACTTTTGTTACCAATGGAGCAAGTGGATTTAAGCATCACAACATTATAATGAACCGTATGCAAAATGAGTATTCATTTTGAGATGTGCTAAAAGATTACATTGTAATTTATGTTAACGTTAAATGTAATTGATTAAATTATTAGAGAACTTTAAGTGACCGGTAGTGATGTAAGGGCTCAGTGAATTAGTGATTAAAGACTTAAAGGGCTAGTTTACCCAAAATTTTTAATTCTGTCACTCACCTTCATGTCGTTCCAAACCTGTATAAAAACTTTCTTTCCTCTGTGCAACACCGAAAAGAAGATATTTTGAAGAACACTGGACTGCAATTTTACTGTAAAACAAACAAACAAAAAAAACTTTTCTTCCACAGAAGAAAAAAGTCGTTCAGTTTTGGAACATCATGAAGGGTGAGTCAATGATGACAGAAATGTCATTTTAGGTGAACATTCAGTCTGTTTCTCATGCAAAGCTAGAATATGACTTTTGAAGACATGCAATATAGGCAAAAAAATTAAATAAAATATGGAGATAAAAAAAACACACACACACACACACACACACACACACACACACACACAAAGGAAAGGAAGTCATACAGATTTGGAACAACATAATGGGTGAGTATTTAATTGCTGGATATTCATTTACTGCTTTCAAGTCAAGTCCAAATTATTAAGTTAAGCGCGTTTCACATTACAACTCATTTTTAAAGCAGCTTTAGAAAGTCATGCTGTTATGTCTATCATGCCTTTACCATAGAGCAAGTTTTAGGGCTGGGCGATATAATATTTTTGATATATTGCATCATAGTCTATTGTGGCATCCTTGTGAAAATAATGCATTACAACTTTAATTTAATTAGGGATAATTCAATTAGATAATTATACTTTTTTTTGTGAGAGCTTTTCATTTTTGCGATTACTTTGCAGTAAAATGGCGAATTATATTATTTTTGACATTTTGTTGTTGATTGTTTTGTTGCTGTTTTTTAAATTTTGCATTGAATTCAGCGATCGTGGAATAGAGAAACACTGGAGGGATTGTATAGAGTTGTCTGTCACACATATCTGTGCCACAGTGACTCAAGTGACTCAGACCACTCAAAGGACAAATTTAAATATTGCATTGTTCTTCATATAAAAAGTTCAGTTTTCACTAGCAGGAGGGAACTTCAGGAAGGCAGAAGGGTTAAAAGTGCCTGAAATAATCAGTTATGGAAAGTGGACAAAGGGTGAGGCCCCAAAAATTCCAATCATATGCTTTAAGAGATTACTGCCTCAGTCACGCAGTATATGCATGCTCAAACCTGATCCATAATCCCGAGTCTGCTGAAAACAACTCCATCCTGCCTTAGTTTACAGAGCTTTCTGATGTCAAAAATCATTGTTTGGCCAGTGGAAAGTTTTATTCAGCGCGCTCCATTGACGCGGTGCATTAGAAAGGCAGGAAGAGCGACTGACCTTCAGATCACAGTTTACCGTGATTCTGCAGTTTCCTCACACTCACGACGAGGGAGATCAGTGGAGCCCGACCACGAGAGAAGTTTTCTTTCTTTCTTTTTTTCTTTTTTTGCATGGCTCTCCAGCACCCCCAGACCTCGTTGGAGCGAGATGTCAATCGTGCCAGTTTTCCTTTGCCCTTATAAAAACAGAGGGAATGCTAAAAATGCTTACCGTTGACAGCTACTCCCTGCAGATCTGCTGAAAAGGTGTGATGACCATGAATGAAAGCATTATGTGAGCTACACTTTAAGGTTTTTCCACACATAATAACAGTTCTATTTAGAACCATATCGTCCTGAAGAACTCTTTTACGGTAAAATGGTTCTTAGAGTTCTTTATTCTCGCCTAATTGTTTTTGTTTTTTAAATCTGTAACCGTCAAAAAATCCTTCCAAAGCCACAAAGCACCTTATTATTGATATTTTGGAGCTCAACCATCAAACTACACAGACTGTCAACACTCAACAGGTACTTCATATCCTTATTAAAATGTCTATGAATTGTAACTGGTAGTATTGTTAAAATGAAGGGTATTTCGATATTGAATGCTCAAGTGCGTATTTGTGCGAGCACTTTGTAAAGAGTGTCAAAGGTTTCTATTTACCACATGTTTTTACAGCATTGAGCAGTGTAGCCAATCACTAACATGTCGGAGCGCATGAACGCAATGGCCAATCAAAGGTGTTTGATGAGTTAGTCAGAATCGGCTCAATACACCTGCACGCGCAAATAATTTCATTATAACCAACAAGGTATAAACACTAGGGCTGCAACATATTGAAGAAAATTGCGATATGCGATAACTCATTAAATAATGCGAGATTCGATATGCGATACGATAATGCTTAAAATGTGTCAAATAAACTTAAATTATCTTTAAAATACATTTAAAATTATATAACCTTCACCTTTTTGTGACAAGAGAACATCCCTACAGCTTCTGAAAGTGAACAGCAGTGTTTTACTGTGGCATAAGAAGTGTTATTTTAACATCAGGGTAAACCACGGGGTTTAGGGTTTCAGGTTATCCTACATTTATTTAACAACAGAAACTAAATAATCAAATGTAAAAATAAAACACTTAGTTTTCACTGTATGAATTAAATATATACTGATTCTTATTAAAGCTACAAAAGTTATTCAGCGAAAAGCAGTGAGTGATTTTCTCTTTGTCTTTTGTTCATGACCCCAGTTATTGCAAGCCGTTGCGATATGCATATCGCGATATATACATTTGTGATATTTCGATATATTGTGCAGCCCTACTAAACACGATGTAAATAAGAGATTAAATTAGCAGATTTTTTTTATTATAACGGGAGTTTTCACTCACTCACTTGCATTGCAGCAGAACTTAAAGGTATAGCGGAGGATTTTTTACTTCCGGGTGGATCACCTATACTATTGGTCCTCCTAATTGTCAATCATTCTGGTGAATCAATCAAACTTATTCAAAAAGTGGAGAGGGCGGGTCTTATCTAAAATTCGGAAAGATCCTCCGCTATACCTTTAAGTGATTGATTTCAGCTTTATACACTATTGTAAGATTCTGTATAGCACATTCAAAGTACGGTTCTATATGGAACCTTATAGAAAGGGTTCTATTTAGCACCAACAAAGGTTCTGCAATTGTTACCATCAGAAAAGCCCTAATTGACCCTTCGCAGGGAGCTTGATTGACAGGCGATCTAACCAATCATAATCCGCCATCCGCCATTTTGTCTGACAAAGCAGTCAGGAGAGATAGCAGATTAACAAAGGAGGATTTGAACTTGGAAAACGGAGTGTACTGACGCCTTTCCGCGGTTTAAAACAACATTCCTTCTTATGTTCATTCATGTTTATTTGATGCTATAAGAAGGAAGAGATGATCGGTTCACGAGCAGCTTTAACTGATGCTCTACAGCAATCTGTCAGACACATTTAAGAGCCACAAAACGGTATGTATCGTTTAAATTTCTTTTAAAAAATTACCAAATTTGAAAGGTGAAAGGCTTTGTTTAATATGTTTAACATCAAAAGTAACCGAAAAGTAACCTGGTCTGTCCTGTCTGTCAGCGTGTTGTCAGTCACTGCATGAGAACATGGTGTGGCGTGAGAGCAGCGTAGCTTGTCGGACATAGCGACAGTAACTAAGGGGGGCGGGGTCTTTGCGAAGGGTCAATTGTGTTCAGAACCGTTTTTTTAAGAGTGTTGGAAATGAAGGCTCCATGCTGCATAAACAACCATTGGAAAGACAAAACACCAGTGAGGTCTCTTTAATATTTCAATGCAATGAGATTAAATGGAGAGCACTTTTTTTTTTTTTCAAGACCCAAATTTTACATTGGACATCAAAGTAGAAAAGTGTCTGGGACGTGATGCAAAAAGAAGTGGCTTCGATTGAAAAGGGGTGTTTGATGGGCAGAGGAGGATATTCCCTACGGACAGACAAAACACAGATCCAGGGCCACAGCTGGTAATATGGTAAGAGGAGGTCGCTCACCGTAAACACAAGCTGTTTAGAGAAGGTCTGGAAAGGCCATTACCCCCAAAGCATTGTGGGATGGGAAGATAGAGGAAGAAAATAACACAGAGACTCTGTGTGAATCACATCCTCTGTGCAAGCCCTATTATTTCAAGAAAAACTAAATGTTTTCCCTGAACTATGCTTGTACTCAAACTGTTACCACATCGACGCTCACCTTATAATTAGTCAGACTACACTGGAAATAGGGGTGGGTGATGTACCAGTTGAACCTGATTCAAATGTCAATTTGAATAAAATTTGGTTAGTTAGGTAGATATTTGAGAATCTGTTCACGGGAATGCTACCGTGAGATAGGCAGTGGCCTATCATATATTTTATTTTATATAAATGTTTTTGCTATTTATTTTATTCACTATGCATTAAAATATTTGCTTACCATTGCAACAAAATGAGCTAATGTTGTTTGTCCCTTGCAAACTAAAACAAGTCAACTAAATGCATATATTAGTCCAAATAAGCAAATAATAATGCATAGTAATAAAAATAAATAAAATAATAATAATATTATATTAATGCAAATAATAAAGAACTTAATGCAACTAGGGAAATAATGATACATAGTTAACTATTAAACTACTTTAATAGTTAACCTGTAAATAGGTTCAAAAATATAAATAAATAAATATATATAAAGTTAAAATAAATACAAATGTATAATTATATAATGTTGAGAATATTTTAAAAAAATGTTACCACCTGTGTGTGTGTCTATCATTACATTTTTCACATTTTTGGAGTCATGGTGTGCCAACTTTTTTTTTTTTATGAATAAAATAAAATATAATTGCTAAATATATAAAATTAAAATAAAATTTTCATTTATTAAAATTAATAAAATAAATAAAAGTGGAAGAATGTACACTTTGAGATAAGATTATATGTTCTACTATGTTTTTATTTTCTATGCTTAATGACCTATGTTGAAGAGAGAAGCGTTGTTCACTGCATTAGTTCTCTCCTGCTTAATTCCTGTCTTTTAATGGGTTTAAATTCATGTAATGCAGTCATTATGTTCACATGGACAAATTTGTATTAACACGATTGTGATTGTATTTACATGAAGAATATCTTAATAAAAATATTTTGGCAATTTTCTTTTTATAAAATAAGTAAATAAGTGTTTGTTTTTGCTTTGTAAGAGTTTCTGCATTGCATAAGTTCTCTTCAATAGATCCTGAGTCTTCGACACAAACACGATTCATTCACACTGATCTTATGGCCCAATCAAACGGCTTATAAAAAAAGCCACAAAACAAAGCCTCAAAAGTTATAAAAGATGCAAGAGCGCATTTATATTTTTGATGTAGAATACAAATGCGAACGTCTGTGCATTCGTTTGTGCATTAAATAATAGCTGTCACAGGATAAGTATGTATTTGTGTAATTTACCATGAGCTTATAAAACCATGTGTTTATTGTGTTGTGTGTAATGGTAAATTGCAGCGTGCATTTGGGAGAAGCTTTGGCGCTTTTAACTCAATGAGAGCGAAACTGTCAAAGCCGTTGCGGTGTTGATGGTGTCCCCTCTTCCCCTTCCGCAACTTATTCCGCAAATAATACACTATTTATAAGTATAAAAAGCAATGTAACTACTATTTAAACTTATTGCAAAGAAAAAACGGCTGTTTTTACATAGTGTAAATATAATCTATTGCTACTTGCACTGCTGAAACAGGGGGTTTCGTGACCCTTTGAAGCATTGTGTTGGGTCGCCTTTTGATGTCCAAAGTAAAACAAGTTGTGATCTAACGGATCTAAGGAACATAACAAACCACTTTTGTGATAAACTAGACCACCTCATACAAGACGCTCAACAACGGTCTCTGAAAAACAAATGGAAACACCTCCATCTCACCAGGAAGCCAAAGAGACATAGGCCGAAACAAAAGGTCATAGTGTTTAACACTGCATTTACTGTATGTTCACCACTGAAGCAGCTCTCCCATGACGAGCGCAAGGGGGAGGCATGGTAAAATACAGATATAATGCTCAATTTGGGATTCAGAACTCATTGGGTGATCCATATGCGACCCGCAAATGACCCCATGCTTTACAGGTCATGCAGAGGGTCAATGTACTGCCTGATGAACTCTCACTCTTCCAGTTCACCCACGCATCTCTCCGGGTTCACATATGTCCCGACCTCGACATTCCCATCGCAGAGTCTAGATACAGAGAAAAGTCAAGGGCAAAACATCTCCTTCTCTACAGAGACCGGTCAAAACATCTGCCAAGTATTTAGATAAGCAAAGCAGAAGGGAAATGGTTCCGATCACATGCTCGCAGCCTCGCTGGGATATTTTGTACCTCTTACAAGATAAGTAGACCGGAATTAAATGCTTAGCTTCCTTGAAGACCTGTGAAATTCAAATCCACTAAACGTGTGGTAGGCTGAGATGTGCAGGAATATACAGGAGTATAAAAAGGTTGCAAGAGCTCCTTATTAGCAGAAGAGCCAACATTTACATAAAAGTAAAAAGGGAAGTATTTCCCCTGGAGTTCGAATTAAAAACTATTACACTGAATCCTTTCTTCTGAGACAAAGGGACATTGTCTGCAGAGACACACTTGCCAGAGATACACCAGCCAGTGTTTTCCTTCTTAGCCAATCACACACACAGTAGCGTCCAAAAGTCACCGGGTGGCCAAATTCTAGACTTCACAACACTGATCTTCATCACCGCTTGGGTTTGCAATGCAAGGTCAGAGATGGTAATGCATTCATGGTTTTGGCCTTGGAGTCATGATTTGGTGTGTGTGTGTGTGTGTGTGTGTGTGTGTGTGTGTGTGTGTGTGTGTGTGTGTGTGTGTGTGTGTGTGTGTGTGTGTGTGTGTGTGTGTGTTTTTTTGCACAAATTTTGTATCACACAAATGATGAAACTCAAGAATATTTGACATAGGTACAAAAATATAGTCAATAAATTTAAATAAAATCAAATATTACAAATATAATACAAATAATATAAAAAAAATAATAATAATCATAATACAAATAATAAGGCAACTAAACAAATAATCCTGCATAGCAAATAAATATTAATTAAAAAAATTAAAAAATTAAAAAAAATAGTCAAGGACTAAAAGCCACAATTTTGATTTCATGAGCATTATAAAGCATGCATGCAAATAATATGCATGATAAAAAAATGAATTAAATTTGATTTGATCGCTGTTGGACACCTACATCAGAATTAAATGAGTAAATCACATGAAGATTGTACAATAAATATATATATATGTAGACAGCAATGATTTCTAGTGAAATCTGAGTACATGACACAGGGAATAAAACGCAAGAGATTTTTATAACAAGATGGACACACTTGACAGAAGTCATTACGAGCTGGCGAGCTCAGCGGCCTGAAATCCCTGAATGACTATGATGTCTAAGTTATGCGGCAGATGGACATTTATACCTCTCATGTTACATTGAAAAATGAGGAGGAGGGGAAATTGTCGTCTTTTTCATAGTTTTATGTGCTGGAAAACAATTTGTCTTGTTATATTAAAATATTGTGTGCAATGTGGGAGCAGGTTTAAACTCGATTATTACATTGTCTGTTGAAGATGCAAGTGGTGTTTTCCCATGCACATTCACTGCCATGATGCAAGGGTGTTGCCAAGGGGTTGCTAGGGTTGTTATCAAAAAAGTAACAGCACTCCTCTCTCCAACAAATGGCACATTTTGAGGTGTCATTCATGACTGTGACATAAACAGTGGTGTGAATTGTAATACTAAGTCTGTGAAGTTTGACCAAATAATGAACCACAAATATAAGTAAAAGTGAAATTGCTTAAAGCCAACTCTGACCAAAGTCTGACTTTCTTAGTTGCATCCGTTTTCCATAATTTGCATTAAAAACAATCCATAACTCCAATTTATGTTCATATTAATTTTTTTATAACTTTTTTTTAATTATTATTAAAGAGTAATGAGATAAATAATATTAAAAATAAGAATAATACAAATCATAATGGTACAGTTTTATTATTAAATAATATTATAAACAATAATTTTTATAATTATTAAATAATAATTAAAAATATATATAATATAGCATTAAATCAATATAAAATATTATTAAAATAATAATAATACAAAATTAGTTAATAATAATAATAAAAGACTGCCATATCAGGGGTCACATCAGATTCCAAAAATAAATAATGTAAAAAAAAGTCACACATTTATCACTTCTAAAACGTCAGCAGAACCGCAAAATGCATTTATAAGCGAGGCTGACTCTGATGCAGATAGATGGATTTAATTTCAGAGTAAAGGAAAAAATGAAGTGGAAAAGTCTTCAATAGAGCATTTCTTCAAGAAATCTGTGAGCTCTTTCAGTTCCCACAGGCAGGTTCAGTGTGTTTTTATGACGTGAGGAGACGATCTCAAAGCGTAGACAGAGTTTTTGTTGTTGCTGTTGTGCCTAGTCATTAAAAAGAGTCGGTTCATAAGACTAATGTGTTTATGAATCAGAAAACACCGGCTAAAAAAAACACAATGATTCAGCTAAAAATTAGTGCCGGAAACAGTGTCAGAGAATGTGGACATTCAACTTTTAGTAACACCAAATATCATGACAACCCCAATTGTCCAATTTGTATTTTTGATGCCGATGTCTGTCCTCAAGACAAGTGTCATCTTTGTAAATGCAAGCACACATGTGCATTCTAGCAAACTCGAACACGCAACACTGACAGCTCACAGTTGCGCCAACAAATGTGTAACACTTGAGGAACTCAATGTGCATCATCTTCTGGAACGCGACATTTAAAAGGACAGCATGTCTGACGGAGAGTGTAACTCCCCGAAAAACACAAGGCACACACCAAACTAATCAATTTGGAGCATATTCCTTTTTGCTGCATTCAAAGCAGTTTACGGTCACTGCCTGCAGGCTTGACAGCAAAACAAAGAGCCCCCATTCTCCTGTGTTCTCTGGAGTCCTGCCACATGCTCTTTCAGTGCTCGGAGAAACACAGCATGGAGAAATAAAGGCCTTGTATTCTTCAGACAGGAAAGGCAGTGCGAAATCAGGAGTTCTCATGTTCCACAGAGAGAAATACTGCATTAAGTCCTCATGGAAGTGTTGAGGAGGCTGGAGTGTTAAATACAGCTGTTGAGAGAGAGAGAGAGAGAGAGAGAGAGAGAGAGAGAGAGAGAGAGAGAGAGAGAGAGAGAGCATGTGTATGTGTGGAATGTGGAGGAGTCAAGACGTATGGTATGCACAGAAGATCTATGGCGTCCACAGATACTGGCTCTGTTGCAAATCCTAGTGAGCTGTCTACGTAGGCAACATTTTAAGACATCATGCACACACAGGGTTGGGGAGTAACGGAATACATGTAACGGCGTTATGTAATCAGGATACAAAAATCCAGTAACTGTAATCCGTTACAGTTACGTCAAAAAAAAAGTAGTAATCAGATTATAGTTACATTTTGAAAAAAGTGGGGAATACTTTCAGGATTACAGTGGTTTCATTTAAAACTAAATAAGTAAGTATTTTGGCATAATACCACTATATTGAGCGCTGCTTGATTATACAGTAGTTCCTGGTTCTGTTGCCAGTAATGACTCACGTGTGCCACACGCTGGTGCATGTGCAAATAACAGCTTTCTACAATCTCCTCAGACGCAGACTGAATCACTGCTGCTAGTAGAAACGATGCTGCCTGCGGGTAAAATCGCTTTTAATTCATGGAAATTCCGCTGCTATTTTGTAGAAATTAGGTGAGTCGCTTTTTTAGTACCCAAAATGTCCTTTCTTAATCTTTTCTCACGTAACGGGAAGTTCGCTGCCTAGGTAACGTCGTAGGGGAACTCCCACTGCCAACGCCCCAAGTTCAGTCAGGCAAATTAAGAAAGATCACGGCTTTAGTCAACATGTAGGCCTATTTTAAAATAAACTAATATGTAGATTGTGTAAAAATTTTAAATGTTGTGTTTTTATTTTTTAGTTAAAAATTTGTTAAAAAATAAAACAAAATAATCTGTAATACCATACATTAGCCACTAGATGTCTGTATAGCCCTTTACATAAATATATATTCAGGCCTGCTTGTATATTTTGCAAATATTGTGCACTGGACCAAATTCTTTATAAATAAAAGTTTTGTTTTTTGTTTAAAAAAAAAATATTTCTTCTTGCTTGACTTTATTTATATACGTGACCTTGAAGTAATCCAAAAGTAATCAGTTACATTACTTTCATATTATAGTACTTGGATTACATTACTGAATACTTTTTTTATGAAGTAATTTGTAACTGTAACGGAATACATTTTTAAAGTAACACTCCCAAGCCTGTGCACACAACATAGGAAACATTAATATGCTGATATGCTGAGTTCTTCTCAGAGAAGATAATGGCAGAATACATTTTGACAAAAACACATTGCAGAAGAAGCTACACTATTCATAATAATAATAATAATAATTTAATATCGAAAAATAGCTATGAAAACCTCAATCCAACTAAAGACTGACTAGCAGTGTTGGGTAAGTTATTTTAAAAAAAGTAATTAGTTATAGTTACTAGTTACTTCTCACAAAAAGTAACTGAGTTAGTAACGGAGTTACATCATTACAAAAGTAACTAATTACCAGGGAAAGTAACTATTGCGTTACTTTAATAAAAAATAACTTGGATACCCCCAATATTAAATATGTTACATGAATGAAATGGACACTAAATAGAATAAATTATTATTATAAAACATTTTACACTAATCTACACTATTTTAATGTTGCTGTGGGACAATGTGAGAGACACCCACTGATCTATATAATGACATATATGTTTTTTTTTTTTTTTTTGAAAGAAGTCTCTTATGTTCACCAAGGCTGCATTTATTTAATTAGCAATACATTAATAACAATAATATTGTAACATATTATTACCATTTCAAATACCAGTTTTCTATTTGAATATATTCTCAAATGTAATTTATTCCTGTGATGCAAAGCTGAATTTACAGCATCATTACTCCAGTCTTCAGTGTCACATGATCCTTCAGAAATCATTCTAATATGCTGATTTTCTGCTCAAAAATTATTTATTATATTATTGTTGAAAACTGTTTTTTTTGTGGAAACTGATATTTTTTTTTCAGAATTCTTATATGAATAGAAAGTTCAAAAGAACAGCATTTACTTGAAATATAAATATTTTATTACACTATTAATGTCTTTACTGTCACTTTCAATTTAAACGTGAAGAAATGAATGTATCCTTGCTGTGGGGAAAAAAGTATTCATGTCACAAAAAAAAAAAAAAAATCTAAAATCTTACTGAACCGAACCTTTTGAATGGCAATGTATTTTTATGCAACACATTTAGGCTGCCTATGTAAAGCGTTCCAAATCAGCAATCGTGAGGTTGCATTTCAGATAGGGTGCTCCCTAAGTAGGCAGTAGACAGTAAGGTTTTTGAACAGAGCCATTGTGTTCATCCTGCTAGGCTTGTCACAACAAGATAACATACTCAAGTAAGCAAATTAAGCAAGTATTTAATGATGCTACTATGCTACAACTCACGTGTACTATATTTAAAGGGATAGTTTACTCAAGAATTCGAATATGTCAACATACATCATAACAAAAATAAAATAAAATAGCCCGTATACACACCTGTGCTTTTTTTTCTTCAGCACTAACTCTCCAATCCGAATGCATGTTTCCAGATACACACAAACACATTGCATTCTTCTATACATGCACATTTTGAGCAACATGAAGGGGACTAAATGATGACCAAACTTTCATTTTCTGGTATCTAATATGAGAAAGAGAACCATCCCTTGGCATGTGCTATCAAACGTCAAGAGTCACTTTAGCTTCAGATTGCCTCAGGCTGTAGATGTCTACATTTTCCAGACTAACCATTGTTGTAAAAGTGTTTTAGGGAGTTTTCTCTTAAAGCCAAACCTTACACGGTAAACAGGACATGTTAAATGCTGGACTATTAATCATCCTGTTGATTCTATTGAGAAAACACCCAACCTGAAACCTTTCATATCCTGCAAAGTGTTCATAAGACAAAAACAACTTCAAAGTTCAAATCACTAATCCAGACAACTAAGTCTCAGACAAAAATTCGACGTAAGACAGCCTTACAAGGAGTTTAAATCAGACAATTCATCACGATATGATATCGATTCTCTCAGTCAGAGATACGATATTTGCCGATATCTCAAAAAATTATGCGATAAGATTACGTTTCGATTCGATTCAGGGCTATATCAATTGATTTATCGATATTTAGATATTATGTGCCAAGTTTACACAACCAGTTACATTTTTACCAACTCACAAATGCAACCAAAACATATAAGATGAATGTTTAATTAAAGGGGTGGTATAATGGCCTTTTCACAAGATGTAAAATAAGTCTCTGATGTCCCCAGAGTGTGTGTGTGAAGTTTAGCTCAAAATACCCCACAGATATTTGTATATAGCATGTTAAAATGGTAACTTTTTGAAGGTGAGCAAAAACGCACCGTTTTGTGTCTGTTCCTTTAAATGCAAATGAGCTGCTGCTCCCGGCACAGGGGGCGGAGCTTCAACAGCTTGCACTCACACACACATGCACTGAAAATTTCTAAAACTTTTAGCCTTTTATGTTCAAACCGGAGTCGGACAATGATGGAGAGACTCGAGAAGAAGCGACAACATGTAGAATCCAACAGGACATTTTTGTATAGTTAGTTTATGAATTTATGTAGCTTATGTGTAGTTATCTTCTAGTCATTGATTAGCATATTCTGTCTTGATAATCTATAAATCGTGTTCCGGGGGCGGGGTTTATGTAAATTCTAGGGTTGGTGATGTCACTAACCCGGGAGGAATGTCGTGTAGTCCCTACCAGCCGTTTGTTGTAGTCCTTAAAAAGCTATTTCTTTAAAAGCAAATATCTCCCTTTGCTTTGAACTTTGAGCGTTGTAACTTTGCAGATGTTGTTTATGCTCAAACAGCAACATTACACACTAACTAAAGTTAGAAAGTGAAATCATAATCAACCACCCCCTTTAAACTCTTTGAAAATTGCACACCCTCTCCCCAATTGGGACATTTACAACAACAAAAAACTTTTTTTAGAGTGTCAAAAAGGTACCTCACATAGATATTTTACATGTGGCATCGATACATTGTATCGTTAGACGTTTGATCAATGCATCGGCTATACAAGAAAGTGTTGTAAGGCAGTTGCTATGGTGTTCTGACTGATTTCCAGAGGTTTCCTAGCCAGGTTTATTCTGGATGGGATGCTCTGATGGTATCTAGGGTGTTGCTAGGTGGATTGTAGACTATCCTGGGTGGTTTCCAGAAGTTCGTTATCAAGCCAACATAACATCACTGTTCTTATACTGTAGCTTTTCAACAGCGGATTGGATAAAACAGCTGTGTGTGTGTTGGTACAGTATATGAGTCTATGCAGAGGGAAAGCTGGAGTGTGAGAAAGTATGGAAACATCTGCAACAACACTCAAGTGCTTCCATACCCTGTCCCTAAGGTGACACTTTGTCGTCAAGGCCTGGTCCGTGCTGCACTGAGGTAGAAGTGTCTGTGTTGATCATGTGGAAATTACTACAGATCACACAAGATGACATCATAAGCGAGTAAACATTCCCGCAGTTATTCTCAACACCGAAGCTGTTCGACCAGCTTTGAATTCCAAGAACAGATGTCAAGAGTAAAAGAAGCCAAACTGCAGCAGCACACAATAGAGTCCTGCCAACACCTGCGAAGTTCCACATCTTGCTTTCATATTTGCAGAGATCAAACTTAAATTCCCCTCATTTGTCAGTCTCTTCTTTTACCATTCCGAGCTTCCAGAATATGAAACCACTGCTGAACGCGGGCACATCTGCAGTCGCTGTACGTTATTAGCAGGCCCGTATTATCTGCACTTTTTTGGGGGAGGAAATCGGCAAAACAGATTTAAATATTGTCACATGTGTTGCATGGATGTGAAAGTGCAACACTTGCATTGGTAGCTGGAAGCATTGTCAAATTAGCTACAATATTTCATAAACAAACACAGAAAATTACTTCGTTTATGACATGCATTTTCTGCGATTCAGTAGGACTGGTAATCAGTTCAGATTTCCCAATTCAATTAGGCTACGTTCAGACTGTCAGTCCAAATACGACTGAAGTCCGATCAGATTTAGCAAGTGTGAACAGCAACATAAACAAAACAAAAATCACATGAAATGCGATTTTTACAAATCAGTTTCGCGTTACATTCATATGTGGTTTGAAATCCTATTCGAATGACATTTCTGGATATCCGTTTCAGTCTGATTGCTCTGATCAGATTTCACGTGGTTTATGTGACTTTCTCACGGCATGTAAAACGTAAACATCAGACGTTGTTATAGGAAACATGCTGAAAATTAGGTTTCTGAAAATGGTAATGGCAATGTTTTGAAACCGGCAGAGACGACGGCGTGGAATAAAGCCGCTCATATCAGCCTCCTACGTTTCTGCCGCTGCCTCAGACGACGCAGTAGTCCAGCGCACACATCGTCATGTTGCACATAAGACAACATCTGTTTTGCAAATCCCTCCATGCTGCGGCTGTTGTTGTTGGTTTTGGCATAGAAGCCAATCCAGATATTCTTGAAAACTAAAGAGCGGCATGGGACACACAAATCAAATCTGAACAGTTGCGATGCACAACGTGGACAGTCAATAATTTTAGATCGGATTCCAAGCGGATACACAGATAATCAGATTTGGACTGAGAGTGTGAACAGAGCCTTAGAATCAGATACAAATGCTCTTGATAATATCTGATTCAATTTCAATTTGTCTGAATTCAATTCTGATTCATTTGAGTAAATTTGTCAGTTGTAAAGTCTTCATTCTTACATACAAATACTATCTCATTGCTTAGGCAGTGATTAATTGCATTATATTTATTCATTTATCAGACGTCTCTTTCGTCGTCTTTCCCAGCAAGCAAATTTTGTTTTTAAAAGACGTCTAATAGCCGTCAAAACACAGCCCTGACGTCTAGGCTAAAACAAGGCAAAATTCGGGCTGTCAGTGAAAACTGAATAGACGTCTAACAATAGCCCAAGTATAGACGCACAGGCTACGCATAGAACATGTCAAAGAAATGAAACCAAACACCTTGCAATCACTGTTAACTTTGCTTAGGCTACATGATGGAATATCATACATCTTGCAAGTTATTTTGGAAAAAATTATATGTAACCAAATTCAAGGTTATTTTGGCTAGAAATGGGTTACTCAGAGTCGGACTATATCGGGTCTATAGTTAACCTAGATGGTGAAATGATGGCTATTGCTTGCTGTAGGAACCAACAATATTCATAGTACACTATGCCAGGTTTGAGGTATAAACAAGATTAGATCAGTTTCAAATTGGTAGCGTTTAGCCTATTTTAACCACTATTTTTTTTTTTTTTTTTTTTTAAATCATGCATTCGTGAATCAGACTACACTGGTTGTGTTTCATGGTTTCAAATGGAGATTGCGAAAACAAACTCTTGTTTTTTGGACCAAATTTTCAAACCTCATGTGAAAACAGTATAAATCAATTGTGTAACTTGGCAAAAGGCTGGAAATTTTTAATTTACAAACAGAGTTGCACCACAGACATAAGATGGTTGATGGCCTGATGCCCTGCAGTGCCAGAGAAACCCGAATCCTGCCCCCGAATTACACAACAACTTCTGTGCGGTTAAAGGGATATTTCACCACTGGAAAGATGAATGTGTATTTGAATGGGGTCATTTGTGTAGTAGAAATGTGAAATTATTTTAGAAGTTCTAGACTGAGAAAAGCCAGAAAATGTATTTTTGGCTCATGTGGGTGAAAGACAACAACTCCCAGAATGCACTTGCTTCGCTGCCCTACGAGGACACTCCCAAGCCACGCCTCCCGGTTACAGAGGGCAGTATCGGAAGAAATGATACAACTAGGCTACTAGTCGACTCGAAACTGAAAAGACGGCGTTTTATCGTGAGATCCCCCTATGGGCGGGTTGAACACATGCGGAACGAGCTCCTCCTACTGGCTGTAGTCTCTCGCCTCTGGACAAAAAAGCCTCAGATGACGATAAATGACGACTTTTGCATCATCTGAGGGTTTTTTCCAGACACACAATACAGAAATCTCTCGTCTCAGGAGGACATGAGGGAGGGAAGCACGGTCACTCGAAAATACTACCGGGTTTCTACTGATACAAAGTTTAATGCTAATTGGTGAAGTATCCCTTTAAGAGTCACGCTGTTTACCACAACAAAACTTTCCCGCTGTAAACCCCACCGACAGCACTAATCAACTGATCCTGGGTGCAAAATCAAAGCGTTTGAGCAAAGCTCAAAAGACTTATAAAAAAGCCTTAAAAATATCAGACACGCCTCTGATTAAAATCACAATAACACAGGGATGTGCTCATAGCATCGTGGGAGAGGTAGCGTGTGTGTGTGTGTGTGTGTGTGTGTGTGTGTGTGTGTGTGTGTGTGTGTGTGTGTGTGTGTGTGTGTGTGTGTGTGTGTGTGTGTGAGAGAGAGATATAATAATGCAGAAAAAGAGAGTTATGAGAACGTGCTGGAAAATATCTCTCCGATTTCATAGAAAACGCTTCCAGCCATTGGAAAGCTCTCAGCTGACATCATCCTAGCAAAAACTCAACCCATGGAGCACAAATTTCCAAAGTCTTAAAGTCCAAAGTGTGTTAATAAAGATCATATTTGACGCTAATGCATATGGAGGATTCAACGTCCAGATATCCTCACTCATGATACAGGCGGCTAATCGGCCTCATGTGGTTTTCAAAGACCAGTTCTGTGTCTGGTTTGTGTATTTTAAATTTCCTAGTCTGATTCTGAGACTGTAGAATTGCCCCCACAGACATGGATTATTACACCAGATAAGTACAATTGCCTCTGAGGTCAAATTAACAAGCCTCACATTGAACGCAGCAACCATTTTTCCTGTAATCTCCAGTCTTATCTAAGAGGGAAATGAAAACTGTAGACCCCGTTCGTCGCTCGACGACTCTTGTCCAGTAATGTAACAAATGCAATTACATCCTCATTTCCCCAGCAAAGAAATTAACCAGGAGAATTTTGCCAGAGATTTTGCAGAGACTCCCCCTCCCCTAAAGTTCATTTCCCATGACCTCCACATGTGTCCAAGAGCGTTTCTCAGCTCTGCTCTGCAGGCAGGAAATGCACCGAGGTCAAAGGTCGAGGCAATGCCTGCGACAACAGAGACTTTAATTACAGTCAGACTGTCTTGTAAACAAGCACACAATCTTCACTCATAAACAGTCTACAGTGACAGATCACACAAATGTCAATCCTGCCCAATGCATTGCATTCATACATTTATTTCCAGCTACTGTACATATAATCGCTTATAACTCACATTATGCATGTGCAATAAACTGCTTGAAAACTGGAAAAAAAATTAAAAAAAATGAAAAGTACTACCCTTTTCCCCTATTCTCCTCATTCCACATAATCTTTAAATCCACAATACGGAAGAATAAACAAACATGCATTAGTATTACTATCTTTCATGACACTTTCCTACAGACTCAAATATCCACACTTACTGTACAACTGGATAATTTCTACAATGCTTGTAATACAAATGTTTTAATCGTTAATCAATTTATAGTTCTTCCTGTGTCTTCACATAATATCCGCAGAATATCTTTTACTAACAAAAGCTAGTTGTCGACATCATCCTCAAGGAAGTGACATCATCATGTTGATGGGAAAACAACAGCACAAACATATTTGATAATATTAAAAATCTGTATGATGTCAAAACTTTAAAGGAACCTCTTAACCTAAACTGATTGCTAAGCATTGTAATAACGGAAATAAGTTATAAAATCGAAGATTTCGAGACAAACAAGCATATTCAAAGTGCAAGACATACTGTATAACACAACTGCTCGAAACAGATGAAACCCAGAGTTAAGGAGTAAATCTTTTAGTGCTTACGGTGTACCTTCGGTCAGGCGGTCGGCTGTGCGCTTTGCCATCCATCCCTGCCGCGGCCTGCATGGCTCTGAAATCCCTGGCACTGAAGAACAGAGAGCAAATATACTCACTCGTGGCACAGTGACTATAAAGTGAGTGCTGACAGAATAAGAGGTTAAACTCGACGAGTCAGTTTTGCAGAAGGTGGTTCTTCATACCAGATAGTCAATAGTGGGCATGGTTCCCTTGTTGAAAAAACAAACATCTTCATTTTACACCAGACTAGCTGGTTTGCTGCTCTCCCAACAAGGCTGGTCTATGGGCTGGGTTAAGAAGGGCCACTTTTAAAATGGTCAACCTTGAAGACCAGCTTAAACCACTCAGGACCAGCTTAGGAAGATTTTTATTTTATTTTTTATTTCAGAAGGGTGTGTAGAGGTGTGTTCCCAGGGAGGGAGGAAGGATCTTTACTGGCTGTCACAAGGCACTTTTATTTAACGAGCAAGCAAAAATTATTAGTCTAGTGATGTGGTTCAAACGTGACTATGGGTTCGAATCCTCAACATAATAGTTTTAATCTAATTTGATTTTATCAATAAATTCCACTAGAAACAAACCTTGTTGTATTATTTTAATTTAATACTGTGAAGCTGCTTTGATACAATCTGTATTGTGAAAAGCGCTATACAAATATACTTGACTTGACTTGACTTGACTTTTATTTATTATACCAAAAACTTGCAAATTAACTAATCAGACAGCCAGTGATTCTCCTGCAGCTTTGTCTTATGGAAAATAACATTTTGAGAACTAATTTTGTATTCAACAGGCAGGAGGAAACAGTGCGCTTTTGCTGGCTTGTCAACTGTCAAGAAAATGTCAAAAACATCATCATGCAGTTCAAAGACCTACAATAGTTTTTCGGGGAGGAAAAAAACTATAATGGTAAAAAAAAACTACAATAAAACTATTTCATAAAAAATACCTCTAAAAATGGTTGAAAAAATGAATTAGTTTTTTAACAAATTAGCCGGTGTGATTGTGTTCAAGACTACACAAGTTCGAATCCCGTCTCAACATACTTTTTTTTTTACTAGCAAAACAAAAAATAAACTTAACAGTAAGTCATCACTAAGAAGCAATTTTGTATCCATAATTCATTTTGTGGTTCACGAATAAAACAGTCATAATAGTTTGAATGAGAATGACGCATTGAACGTAACGTTACCTTGATCGCCGTTGAAGTTTCGCGCGGCTGTCAACTGTCATCAGTCTCGTCAAAACACCATCATCAACAACAACTTCACCACGTTTTGGAGCGTTTCTGCTGACTTAAAGCACTCCTTCTCGGTCCCTGCATCACTTCTGTCCCGTTACCCCCTTAAAATTCTGCAACTCCCACCATATTTTCCAGAGTCCTCCCCCTGTCAACAGACGCTCCTCTGTTCCTATTTAACCGAGGGAAGACGGCAGCTTCGCATATTCAAGTCATGACACGATGAGTTACAGTTGCTCCTATCTTCACGCTAGATTAATCGACTGGTCACACTCCGGATTTACACATTTGCATGTCGCCCCCGACAAGAAAAGTCACAACAAAGCAGTGAATGTGCTCTAATCCTGTACAGTAATGCCATGCGAGAGATTAAAGTTTGTTTGAGGCGAGCCTTTCACAGTCTTCTCAAACTCTGCATGATTAATTCATAAATATCATTATGATTTAATAGTAAAATGTTGATTGACATGCCAATGGTGTAAAACTAAAGGTAGGCTACATTTGGTCATGGAGGATTTTAGATGGGCTAGGTACACTTGACGTGGCGAACCAAAACTGGTAAAATAGCGACATCTAGTGATAGAACTGCTGTATTACTTATTTTTCAGACGCCTTTACCAAAATTAAATTTGTCATTATTTACTCACCTTCATGTCGTTTTAAAGACGTAAGTTATGCTCATACATCTAAGGAGAGTTTCTGAAGAATATCCAATGAGAAAACTTTCATAAAACAATAGACATATTCTGGGTCTTTTGTCAGGAAGATTAAAAGAAAGAAAGAAGTGGCCTCGTGCTTTTAGCGTGGACCCTTTTCCAGACTGTGATGACGCGTTTCAGCATTGTGAATCCTGCAGTTATTTTTTTTTTTTTAATGTAGGCTATGTACATTTATAACATTATACTTTGTATTATATATTACCTTTGCATCAAATGACTACTAGGCCTAGTTAACGCTGCTGTGAGGGTGTTTCTTATAGCTACAGCGTCTGTGGGAGTGACAGTCAAATTATTGACGTCTTTCTGTCTTCTGACTGTTATCAATCTCTCTCAATTTTTTTCTTCCTTTTGAAAGTTGTGAAAACACTATTTTGGAGTTTTTCTTTTGCTATTTCAGCAAATGGGAACACGAAAAGTATATTAATGTAGTCTCTCATTCACGACTTCCGCTTCTGAGAAAACCGGAAATCTGAAAAGTGTCAATATTTTTCAGATTAACAGTTGTTGTCATTGTGTTTAAGCAAGCATTTATGTAGAATACAGGAGTTTATAAACAAAGAGGTCGTCAAAATACACTATTCTGAGGAAATATCGATATGTTTACGTACTATTCACAAAGTAGCGAAATTGGGGTCGACATGAAGTCTCAATTTAATTCCTTGAATTTCAAGTCATTTTGTTTGCGAGTCAAGTTTCGTGTATGTCCGGTTAACCAAAGCACACCACACTTCCCACACACTAACTAGATTATTTGACCAATTCAATTAAACCCAACTAGGCTACAGACAAACATCACGGGAGGATTTTCTTTTTCTAAAAGTCACCATGAACATTTCCATAACATCCTGAGGAGACAGCTTACATATGTTTGGATAAATTGAGTAATATTTTGTCTTGAGACTAATTTTTTGTGTTCAACAAAAGAAATAAACTCATACAGAGGGTGAGGAATTTTCTTTTTTGGATTAACCATTCCTTTAAAATAATAATAAAACATTTAAAAAAATAATGTAATAAAAATCAATTCAACGACATTATAGTGACTGAAATCAATAAACACCTCCACATAACTTGCAAATATGTAGCTTTTCTGTTCTTGTTTTTGTTTTTTACAGTGTTTATAAAACTGATTGATTTAAGCAGAGTGTAGGCCTTAATTTCTTTCTCCATTGCATTAATTCAAACTGACCCTAACGTTCAGCTAAAGTTCAAAGAGGGAAAGATTATCAGTGAATAAACTTAAATTTGGGTCTGTTCCTTATAGTAAAGCTACTGTGTGGGTTCAAAGAACATATGCAACTTAAAATTAGTGGTGGGTATGCAAGAAGGTAGACCTGCATTGAAAACATATATATTGTGTAGCCTCGTTATGATGTAATTTCTTTAATACAACAATTGTACCAACAATATATCACTAGAAAACAGCATCTAATAAGATTCCAGTAAAATTGATTTCAGTCAGAAAGTGCTGGCGTTCTGTGTGGTGTTAATAAACTGCAGCGCACTGGGTGAAGTGGTGTTGGAGACGGTACAGTAGAACATCTCTGCTCCGTGTGAACAGTCCTGAGGGAAGAGCACCATCATGACTAAGCCGATTATCATTACACAAACACCCGCTGCCAGGATGATGCTGGGAATGAGGTTTTCCCCACGAAACCAGCGGTCATCCGAGAGCTTCAGAAAGCAGGCGGCGGGGAAGATGAACATGAGAGGTATAGCACTCAAAACACCCTGAAAAACATTTACAGACATCTCTGAATGTGACTGACCGGCAACATCAACTACTGTTGCTAACCACATATCTTGTTGTTAATGAATTAACGGGAAATCTCACATTTAGTTCCAGTACAATACCCAGACAGTCATAAGAGAGGGATATGGCAGTCGCTGCTGATATGATCACCAAGGTAATGATGAAATGGGCGATGTTACTGAGTTCTCCTTTAAAAAAGACATTGGAGATCACCTGGACACCATCAAGAAAGGACCAAATTTAAAGTTAGACAAATACTAAAACAATCAAATTAAGTATGTCACACTTTAAAACTAATTTTAAACATTGCATGCGGCCATTAAAGAGTCAGGATGACTGTAATGTCATACAGAAAGCTTTGACGATATGTTGCAAATAATGATTTTAAATGCTTTTTAACTTAACTTTTTTAATGAATTATAAAAATAGTTAAAATCAGAATACTATAAAAAAAACAATTGTCATAAGAACCAGTGTTATTTTTGAGTAATTGAGATACTATTATATTTTTTATAAAAAAAAAATATTCGTTTTTAATTATGTTCCATTTTCATTAAATTTTTAGTTAAAGTTTTAGTACTTTTTTTTTGTTGTTTTTTACAATCAACTACATCAGGTTAAACTGAAAATAATAAATAAACTAACTGATATATATGTAGTGAAATAAAATTATTTTATTTTATTTCACTTCATTTTTATTGTATTTTATGGTTTTAGTTTTTTTTTTTTAGGTTTTATAGTTTTAGTTTCAGTTAACTATAATAACCCTGCTACGAACATTCAAATAGTTTGGTATTTAAGTTTATAAATTTGACTTTTTTTTTTAAATTGATTTCGTCAAAGAATCACTGTCCCCAATACTGATGTCATTCCCATCACAAGTAATGTAGAGAACAATATATATTTGGTTATGATGGAAAATCAACTTGAAGGTTGATCAAGGCCATGGTCAGATCTTCCCTTCAGGACGTGATACATGTTTTAACATTAAGAATTTAGTAGTCAAAAGTTCCCCTAGCTGAAGATTCACCCATATAAAAAGCTTCACAATTATCTCACCTCACGGGTTACAAAGCACTCCAGAGGGAACGTGGTGATTATACTGACACCGTAGCAGAACCGACCGAATGTAGCCAAGTTATCATTCCTGCAGTAGTTCTCAAATATATCACCTTGGACGAGAAACACAACAGGAAAACATGTAATCGTGTTCAGGTCCATTCAGTGCATTGTGTACCGAATAACACAGATTTATCAAAGTAATAGGTGCAGATATTGATTTACAGTAATTTACCTTGTGTATAACCAGTAAAAGTTGCATAACCAGCAGCTGCAAAGACAGCACTGACCAGTACAGCTGAGCCCACAGATACATGCGTGACAAGAGACCAGCTGCTCAACGTGGGCTCCTGCAGCGACCCGTAGATCATAAAGCTGTTATGGTGGCAGATAAAAGCTGAAAAGTTTTTCAATTGAAAACGTTATTGTATTTGGAGAATGCTCATCTCTGACGCACACTGATGGAGAAAAGTGTATATCACTGGAAGTAAAACCTCACCGAAAGACATGACAGCGACTGCCTGAATTGCATTCCACCGTGCAAACACCCATGCATCATCTGACGCAGGTCTGTGGACAAAAAAAATGTACGTAAACACATAAAGCTAGGAATTAATTGCATAAATAATTGTTAATGTTTGTGCATGCCCATGCAAATGTCACTGCCATGCTGCTAGGGGGGTTTGAATAGTTATTTTTTTAAGCATGCCAAAACGAATCAAGAATGTCATATTCCCAAGTCTCCATAATAATACCAGAAAACAGTATTATAGTGATTTTTTTTTTGGCTGTTTAATCATCCGCTATAGGGGAGCATCACAAAACGTGTATTGTTTCACTGGAGCGTGTCACTATATGCCTTGTTGCACAAAGGCCAAAATATGATGGGAAAATCAAATAAAAAATTAAATAAACCCAATGAATAGAGCACATTGAGATCCTTTCTCAGAGAAATGAGTGTTTAAACGGGTAAATCATTATCCTGAACTGCGGTCAGCAAACATGAGCATATGGTGGACGGTGTGAATGAATGCACACAGACGGGAAGAGGGATTTTATACATCTGTGGTCCTAGTGTCGCGGCTCTCACGACCACTGTGATGAGGATGGCAAAAGTCAAGAGCATGGACAATAAAGATACCTGGAAAAGAGCAGGGAGAGAG
This sequence comes from Rutilus rutilus, assembly GCF_951802725.1. Classification (NCBI taxonomy): domain Eukaryota; kingdom Metazoa; phylum Chordata; class Actinopteri; order Cypriniformes; family Leuciscidae; genus Rutilus; species Rutilus rutilus. Next base: position 4,258,124 of record NC_140215.1, read on the forward strand.
TTCATTATTGTCAATTTAAAGGTTTAAATTCTGTAATACTTTCCCCGTAAGACTTTCATATTTACAGAACACAAATGAAGATCTTTTTAATAAAATCGGAGAGCTTTCTGTCCCTATGCAACTACCACTTTCAAGCCCCAGAAAGGTAGCAAAGTCATCATTTAAGTAACCCATGTGACACAAGTGCTTTGTTTGTGCAAAAAAATAAATAATACAATTTAGCACTTTCATTACAAAATATTAATCTCCAACCAGAACACCACGGTGCATGCATGCTGTGTTGATGTGAGAGGAGACGTTGTTGCGTGAACATGCGTTGAAGATTAATGTTGTGTAAATGAAGTGGTAAATTATGTTTTTTTGATAGTGGTAGTTGCATAGGTTGTCAATGGAGGGACAGAAAGCGCTCCAATTTCATCAGCAGCGCGGGAAGGAAGGATTTGAACAGAGAGATACGAAGCGCGGCAGGTTTTGGATTGCATAAAATAATAAAAGAAACCAACAAATACAGGGCAAAAGAAGTGGTAGACAGCAGAAGAGGGGATTGGGATGATTTTTAATGAAACTTGGGAAGCGGATGGCCGTTAATCTTTCACGAATCTAAGCATGTAGTGTGTGCATGTGTATGTGCCTATGAATGCGTGCATGTGTGCATGTATGAAAAAAAGTGTCCTAAATGAAAACTGTGCAACCCAATGTCACAAAAAAGACTTCATTTTTCAACTTTAAAGTGTTAGTTTCTTTTGTTCATGATTTTTTCTGTTTTTTTTTCTAAATTAAAATCAGTAAATTTATTCTCGGTTTTTTTTTTTGTGTCTATTTAAATTCTATTTACAAACTCACCACACACAATAATGGTCAATAACTGTAATTTGTTGAAAGCTAATCTTTTTCTGAAAAAAAAAAGACACCTTGCACATTAAGATAGCACATTGTTTTAGAATTGTACAGTCAAATGAATCTAAATATGTGAAAAACACCTATTTTAGCTTCAGGTTCTAAAGGGTTAAAGGAATAGTTCACCCCAAAATATGAATGTTATCCAAACTCATATGATGTTACTTTTCTGTGGAGCACAACAATGCCCTGGATTCAAATACATCAGAATGTAGCATATGGACTATTCTTATAAAACTATATATAGTTGTGCTTTTTTTGTCCATTTTAGAGCCTGACGTAGGTAATCAGACATGGTCACTATGAAATGCTGTTGTATGAAAAAATTGTCCTTTTGTGTTCCACAGAAATACAACAAAATACAGGTTGAAAAGACATGAGTGAGTAAATAACAGGCGAATAACAGATATTTGAAAATGAAATATTCCTTTAAAGCTACAGATCACAAGTGATTATATATAAAAAATAAATAAAAAAAAACACAGTGAATAGTTGGCAATACTCAACCTTTCCCAGCTTTGCTATATCTTTATAGAGAGACAGGGGCAGTGTGAATAGAAGAGTGGACATCAGAATTACAAAATGTCTCTCTGTAAGAATGTTTCCGGGACCAACTGGAAAAAACAAAGAGCACAAAAACAAGTGTTAAGTTTCTGCTTTTATCAATGCGTTCACAGAGGAAAAACTGAGACAATTTTTTGGAGGTGTCCTTTCAAAACACGGACACAAGACATTTAGAGCCAAGATGAATTTATCATGCTTTTATTATACTATGAAAACAAGATCAAGTAAAAAAAGATCACTAATTAAAATCAAGCAGAATAACAGTTGCTATAAAAACCTGAAATATTAACACAAAATCATCCACATTTGCATGTCAATAATGCCTATTCATGCCTATAAGGCACATGAATGAGGAATGCTATGCCATCGGGTGCCCGTTTTCCACAAGTTGGTATGATTCCTTAGGGTCGTCATGTAAAGTTTGTAACATACTTTGGTTAAAATTCCTCAATGGTTGTGTAAAACACCCTTTTTACTTCCTCAAAAACCGCTCTGTTCACAACGACTTATTCGGTGCATGTCTCTTTAAATTGATTTTTTTCATTGTATGGTGGTTGTGTCCACACATTTATATGCAAACACCATATAAAAGTGAATTTTGCATCCGATGACCCCTTTAAAAATGTAAATGTACCAGCTCACCTCCTTGGATCCTCATAAACACTTTGGTCAGCGTATCACCTGTGATGATGTTGTAGCTGATCATTGCTATATGTGGGACACAATAAAGGCAATCATATTCTTCTAAATGTCACTTCACCTCACAATATAAATACAACAAAAGGCCATTAGGACAGATGTCTGTGATTACCGATGAATGGGTAAAGAAACTGCAGAGCTGACACGATCAAATATCCTATCTGGCCAAATGTGCTTTGAACCAGAGACTGATAACTGTGAGTCCCAGACAGATTCCCTCCTCTTACCAGCAGAATGATGGAGTAATCTGCAGAAAGAAAGAAAAATCGAATCAAGTCATGATGGGCTATATATATATATATACAGTACCAGTCAAAAGTTTGGAAACATTACTATTTTTAAAGTTTTTGAAAGAAGTCTCTTATGCTCATCAAGCCTGCAGTAAAAAAAAAAAAAAAACAAACAGTAATATTATGAAATATTATTACAATTTAAAATAATGGTTCTCTTTTTTAATATATTTTAAAATGTAATTTATTTTTGTGATGCAAAGCTGAATTTTGATCAGCAAGTACTCCAGTCTTTGGTGTCTTATGATCCTTCAGAAATCATTCTAATATGATGATTTGATACTCAGGTATTATCAGTGATGGAAACAGTTGTGCTGTTTAATATATTTTTTTGGAATACTTTTTTCAGGATTCATTGATGAGTAAAACGTTAACAGCATTTATTCATAAAAACAGCATTTATTCATAATAAAAACATTTCTAACAATATAAATCGTTACCATCACCTTTTATCAATTTAACGCATTCTTGTTGAATTAAAGTACTAATTTCTTTAAAAAAAAAATAGTTATTGTTCCCAAACTTTTGAACGGTAGTGTATATTGTTACAAAAGATTTCTATTCTAAATAAATACAGTTCTTTTTAACTTTTTATTCATCAAATAATCCTGAAAAAAGTATCTCAGGTTATAAAAAAATATTAAGCAGCACAACTGTTTCCAACATTGATCATAAATCAGCATATTAGAATGATTTCTGAAGACACCAAAGACTGGAGTACTTGCTGATCAAAATTCAGCTTTGCATCACAAAAATAAATTACATTTTAAAGTATATTAAAAAAGAGAACCATTATTTTAAATTGTAATAATATATCATAATATTACTGTTGGTTTTTTTTTTTTTTTTTTTTTTTTTAACTGCAGGCTTGATGAGCATAAGAGACTTCTTTCAAAAACATTAAAAATAGTAATGTTTCCAAACTTTTGACTGGTACTGTATATATATATATATATATATATATATATATATATACATACATACACACATACAGGCAAACTATCCCCTCAACTTTATTATAGGCTTTCTTTGTAACCAGTGCATGCAAGTATTTAAAAGAAAAAACACGGTAACACTTTATTTTGATAGTCCACTTTAGACTTTTTACTAACTGTAAGTAACTTTGCAACTACATGTCAACAAATTGTCAATAGAGTATTAGTAGACTGTGCTTAATATCTGATAACACTTTATTTTGATGGTCCACCAAAAGATATTCTACTGACTATAAGTAACTTGGCAATTACAAATCAACTTATTCTACTAACCGAACCCTAACCCCTAACCATAACCTAACAGTCTACTCTAATGAGAGTTAGCTGACATGTAGTTGCAAAGTTACTTATAGTTAGTAGAACGTCTAAAGTGTACTATTGAAATAAAGTGGAACCCAAAACACATTATTGTCATCGAGATGCATACCTGTACCACAGGGAATGAACATTTGCAGTGCATACCTGTGATGAAGGCAACCAGAAAAAGCAGCAGAAGACCCATTGGGAGACCAGCCTGACTCAAAGAATATGGCAAACCTAGATGAATGAAACCAAGAGACCAGAGATGTGGAGGACTTGTTGAACACTATAACCTGGTCAACACATTTTTTGCAGCCAAATATTTCAAGGTTTGTATCTACATAAAAGATGACTTAAAATAAACCCATCCATTAACATATTCACATAAATGTGATAACTAGTCCCAGTCTCCTCTACAGGGTAGTGGGAAAGATCAGCTGACTAGCTGTGTTTTCCCTCTCTGATAAGGCAGGTGATCGAGCACAGAAATAGCTACCGCCAAGAATGCATATATGCATCCAAATGTATACATGTATACAGCATTATAATGCTGACCTTTTCTGGACCTTATATCATCATTGAACCAGAAAAAAAAAAAGTGTTTTTTTTTTTCTTTTTTTTTTCCGGCAGCAGAAGCACGTGAACTGACTGGGGCTGTTCAGTAGTCATATGATCCCGTACCGCGTGGAATCTAAGCCAGTTCTCACTTCTACTGACCTATTAAAATATGCACAAATGTGAGAAAATAATGAACATAAATGCATCCAAACCATTAAGCATGCTTTTGATTTAGATATCTTATAAAGATATTGTATTAACTATATCTATGAATATTCAGCTTTGTTTAAAAGTAATTAGACAAGACATAAAAAAAAAAATCTAAACTGTTAACCAAGAGTCGTCAAAACTACGAAAGTATGGGAATTATTTAGAGATGAACATTTTTTAAACAAATCAGATTTATATTTTTTCAGATTTACACAATTTCTATATTTTAGATACTAAACTATTCGCTAGACATGCTCTTAATGAGACGCTTTCTAAACACTTCAGGAGTTCACATGCATGTATGGCTGGCTTTTATATATGCTCCAACTCATCAATTAATAATGTTAGCTTTGTAACAACATCTATATAAATACAATTTATGGTAACACTTTAGTTTAGGGTCCAATTCTCACTGTTATGTTGAGTATTAGCATTACTAGGATATTGGCTGTTTATTAGTATATTAATGCCTTATTTTGCATGACCATGTTCTACATCCCTTAATCCCAATACCTAAATTTAACAACTACCTTACTATTAATAAGCAGTAATTAGGAGTTTATTGAGGCAAAAGTGACCCAATTTGTCAACAAGTTATTAAGATCAAGAGGAAAATATATTGGATTATATGCATCTAAACTTTTGACTGGTAGTGCCTGTCTGCATTTATTACATTGATATTATTATTTTGTAGAAGCATTAACAACAAAATATTACCTATAATTCCGGATCCTATAATGGAATTGATGAAATTAAATGAGGCAGAAGATATTGAGCTAGATCCACTTTTCCCCGTGTCCTTATCTGAGGACAACAAACAATCCCTGTCATCCTCCATCTGAAAAGACAAAAACTCACATCAGGAGCATGTTCAGTTTATCTCAGATTTATGATTATTCATCAGTCAGCAAATAATGTGCAAACTCACCTGTTGAACTGTGCCACCTTTCTCTCTTTTGTGGTTTTCCATTTAAAACAATCCTTCTGTGATGAACTAGATGGATGTTCTACCATGTCATGGAGTAAAAGTGCTCCACCTCATTCAGTCAGTCCGCCCACAGAAAAAAAATACGACCCTTTTTGCGTTTAAACATCAGCCACAGGCTGTCGGAAAAGCTGTTTCTGCATGAATAACTTAATCTGTGTTTGACACACAAAGCCTGTTAAACCGTATTATAGCTGTTGGCCAAACATTTGCTCAACAGTCTCACTTTCTTGTGAAATAGTGGAAAGTGGCTGCACTTAAGAAAGATAGATAGATAGATAGATAGATAGATAGATAGATAGATAGATAGATAGATAGATAGATAGATAGATAGATAGATAGATAGATAGATAGATAGATAGATAGATAGATAGATAGATAGATAGATAGATAGATAGATAGACTCACAAAAGACAGATAGACAGATAGATAGATAGATAGATAGATAGATAGATAGATAGATAGATAGATAGATAGATAGATAGATAGATAGATAGATAGATAGATAGATAGATAGATAGATAGATAGATAGATAGATAGATAGATAGATAGATAGATAGATAGATGAACAGACAGATTAACAGACAGGCAGACAGACAGATAGATGAACAGACTGACAGACAGACAGATAGATAGATAGATAGATAGATAGATAGATAGATAGATAGATAGATAGATAGATAGATAGATAGATAGATAGATAGATAGATAGATAGATAGATAGATAGATAGATAGATAGATAGATAGATAGATAGATAGATAGATAGATAGATAGATGAACAGACAGATTAACAGACAGGCAGACAGACAGATAGATGAACAGACAGACAGACAGACAGACAGACAGACAGACAGACAGACAGATAGATAGATAGATAGATAGATAGATAGATAGATAGATAGATAGATAGATAGATAGATAGATAGATAGATAGATAGATAGATAGATAGATAGATAGATAGATATTATGTTGAACATTAAAGATACTCAAACAAATATGGATGCACGTAAGCTGTAACCATACACCATATGTGCTGTAGTTTCCACAGACTCACAGTGTTTAGGTGTGCATGTGTTTGTGTCCTGCAGACGGTCTGGTGCTGAGCAAACACCTGTGACGTCTGAACCTTCAGCAAGTCCACACTCTTCATGAGCGCAAAACCAAAAACTAGATCAGTATTCAGTATTTTATTTTATATTATACATTGTGACATTATTGAAGTTTACCAGGGTTTAACGGTAAAACAACTGAATGCATGTTTCTCAACTATATTAAAATACGCTTCTGCTTCAAAAGTGAAATCGAAATTATTCTTGAATATAATATAGGGCCTATTAGTGGAAGTAGCACTTTTTGCTGGAGCATCAGTAACTCAGTGGTTGTTTGTGCTAGATCTCTCAAAGTGTGATACACGACAGCCACATTTGTCTACTACGAATACAACTCACTACTACACATTTACAGATTATGTGAGTTGATGTCAAACACAAAGAGTTTCGTTGTTACATGATCCTACCCTACTATTGGGGAGATTTGTATCACTATCCGGGGGGTAAATGTGGCAGAGATAATTTGCTAAAATAAAGGCATCTTTAAGCTGCTCTGTGCCTGCTCAACATTTTGTGTAAATATGCAATTTTCAGCATAAAAGCCAGACTAAATTATGCCAGCTCTGACACACTTCAGCCCTAGTATCAAAGTATAGTTACAATTACTGTGTAAATGCATTTATGCCACCACTGAGACGAAGTAATCAGCCTGTGTAACATTTAGGAAGCTCTTCTGTACCACCTTTGCAGTGCAAATTTTACATAAGATCCTATCTAATGTATGCAAGAACTTTATAATAGAACCAAGGATAATACATTTTGAATAAAGTAAACCATTTAAAGTTACAAAAAACGTTTTTGTATTTCTTTTAGAACTTTAAACTTAGCACAAAACAATTGCTGTGTGTGTGTGCGTGTGTGTGTGTGTGTGTGTGTGTGTACTGTATTCCTGTCACATAAGGGTTCAGTCACACAGCGTGAGAGAGACAGAGAGAGAGAGAGAGAGAGAGAGAGAGGGAGAGGGAGAGGGAGAGTGAGAGTGAGAGAGTGAGAGAGAGAGAGAGAGAGAGAGAGAGAGAGAGAGAGAGAGAGAGAGAGAGAGAGATTACATGTGTGTGAATTACCCGAGTCTCTCAACAGTGTTCGGCAGCAGCGTCTCTACTAATAGCGAAACTGTAAGTTTAACTGCTTCAAGATCAGCGCCGTTATTACCTCGCTAGAGAGAAACGTCATTGTTGTCCAAGTTTTTAAACTATTTTACTGATAAAATCAGCAGAGCAGCGCTTACAAAACGTTTCTGTGCGAGTGTGTGTTCGTTCAGTCACCAGATACATTGCATTCCACCTATTTTTATGTGAATTTTGGGATATCGCATAAAAAAAGCTGGATGGATTCTCACATCAATTCTAAATGTTTTTAACTACGATGGATTTTTTTTTTTTATGTACAGATCTGTGATAATGATTGGAAAGAGGCATGGTTAAATCCATATAAATGTTGTATGTTGAATAAAGTTAAAGAGGTACACTTTAAAATACTTCACAAAATCTACCCATCTCAAGCTTCCTTATCAAAATCGATGGACATTGGCAACAACTGCACTTTTATACACGAGGAAGACTTGGCTCATTTGTTGTACAACTGTGATTTATCTTTACATTTTTGGTCTGATGTTAGTTCTTTTCTATTTGCTGCAAGAAATGTTAATTATAAATTATTTCTAAAAGATGTTATGTTCTTATACACACAGAAGCAAATTGTTTGAATATGTTGTGAACTCTCTCTCGCTCTCTTTATCCTTCAGAATGTTTGTGGCAATGTAATATCTATCATTTGAAGCATTCTTGCTTGACTGTATGTTGAAACCTGTTATAAGATTTAGTTCAATAAAACAACAAACTGTGTGTTACAACTGACCCCATGTTACTAACTCCCCAATCGTCCCTAAATTTCTTTACAAAACTAAAAAAAAAGTGTAATGGATGTTTAATGCATGTGTGGGTAAACCAGTGAAAGAAAACCAGACAAAACTGAATTTCTGCCAGCCATGCACTATTTTTTTTAACAAATGTAAATTTCCTAAAAAAGAGAGAGAGGTTTAATCCACTAGGTGTCGCCATTCGTCTTCGCTGACCTCTCTCTGAACAGTGTGTGACTGACAAGTCAACTTGAAGTTATTGTGAAATTGATTAAAACCTTCAAACTTTCTTTACTCAACTAGTACAAAATTGTATGAAACCTTAACTCAAGTTCAAAAGTTTGTAGTAAGCAATCCAAAATAATCTATTAAAATGTTGTCTGTGGTATGATGATTTTAAAGAAACACTACAAGTTGCTTCTTAGAAAGCGACTTATAAATGAGAACAATCGATCCTTTTTTCATGTTTCCGGGTTCAAAAGTCGTCATAGTTGGGTAAACTTTTATAGTGGTGAATGGGAGACTACCATACAACATATTTTTCGTGTTCCCATTTGAAAGAAAAACTCCACGATATGTTTTGGCAACTTTCAAAAGAGGAAAATAATAGAGAGATTGATAGGCTAACGGCACTCAGAAGATAGCCTATGTCAACTTCACCTTCTCTCCCAAACACCCTCACAGCAGTGTTAGGCTAACTAGTTTCTTGTAATTTGATGAAAATATAATATAATACAAATTATAGTGTTTTAGATGTAGCCTACATACATTGAGAAAAATCAATAAAATATAAATATATTAAAAAAAAGAAAAGAAAACACAGTCATCAGTCTGTGAAAAAGGTCCATAAGAAGCGGTTAAACTGATAAAAAGGGCAACAATGTAAACGTGTCATTTGGACGTGTCTTTTTACTTCAAGTCTTTAAGGAATACACTATGGCAGCTGAAATCTAATTGTATGAGAAAATATAGTCTACTGTGCTATCTTTCATTTTTGTCAAGATGTCGAAATGTGCGTATGCCTAATACAGAAATAAGTTATTGCCTACACACAAAGGGTGGGGCAAAAAAAAAAAAAAAAAAAAAACTTTCTCGTGACAAAAAATACAGACAAAAATGAAACCGTGAAAAAGTGAACCATCGTCACCTTTTAGCGCGTTTAGGAGACGTTTTGCCGTCCTACTGGCGTCAGTGTCCGTCAAGATCTGAAAATGTATTATTCCTACTATGGCGAAGGCCTAATTTTTAACATTCATAAGCAAATGTTCTTCATTGGAAGTTTAAGAAGCAACGTCGACACAATCTAATTAATACTCACGAGGCAAAACATCAGAGCCAACAGATGGTGGACGAAGCAACGTTGTCATTTCGCACTTTAATATTCATAAGCTCAACCTCAGTCATAGTAGGATCGGTGATTTCGCTCTGGGTCTAATGAATAACCGGAAGCGCTCATCTCTCGGATCTCAGGCACTTCGCTCTTTTTGATCACAGACTTCTGCGATTTGATTTCTCGCTGAAAATCCCTTGGAGTTTTCTTCTTAGGCTACTTACTTGGGTAAAGTTGCCCACACTGATTTTTTTTTTCCCCTCCACCTTGGATCACTGCATCAAGTTTTGCTCCTGGACCCCGAGGATTAATTTTTCCCTCATGTTCGAAGAAATTCCCTGATTTGTTGCAGAAAGATGGTGAGTAGATCATGAAGTGCTTATGAAAGCTATTCAAATTTATGATCAAGAAAACATGCTTCAGGCTATAATTAAATGCAAATAACAATACCATGCCAGACGCATAAAAGAGTTTAGTTTAACAAGGATTTAAAAAAAGAAGGCTGAGTTTGTGATTATACAACTCAATAACATGCTTAGTTTTTAGATGATTTTCTCATTCAGTTTGTCTTTGAGAGTATGCAATCTTTACAAGAACATTCACAACTCCTGTTGTTTTATCTGTCATTTATATAAATAGTTTATTTTAGGTTGTGATATAGGCTTACTTTTCTGTTTCTTCATACAGTATGTCAATGTTGTCATAACGATGCACATGAAAAAAAGTTATTTACATATCTGTGCATTGATTGATTTGTTTGGTTTTCCGACATCCATTTATACATGTCAGCACTGGCCTCTGCGCCACGGGTTTTGTGCTCTAATTCAACGTACAGCATTTTATAATATCTCTCGCTCCTGATGCATTTGATTAGTGCAATGCTCAAACGCCATTAATCTTGAAAACGATTCAATTCACCGTGGGATTTTTTGAGAAAGACATGTTAACTGTCCTTACTGGTTGACGCCCTGGAAATCCACTTTTCCAGTGATTGATTGAACCTGCGGTGGAAGAGATGATGCCACAAGATAAAAATAGTTCATTCAGCTTATACGAACTTGTAGCTTATTATTTTTATTATTATTATTTTTTTTTTTGTAGGCTACTAGACTGCTAAACCCCGAATGTAGTTTAATGAACTACGTGCAGTCCGACTCCTGGAATCGGTTCTTTCGAACAGTTCATTTCAATAAACCTAATTAACCCTGTAACGTGATCTGTTTACAGCAATGTAAAATAATAATAATGTTTTTTTATTAGCTTATTGTTACCCAGTGTGTACAAGTCCAGTTTGTTTTTAGCTCCGATTCTGCTCAAACTAAAAATTATTTAAATTCAAAATAATTTAAAAAAATCGATTCAAAATGCTATTGTGATGTAACACAATGAGACAAAACTCTCATACAGTCAAGTTTAAACTTACTTTTGCCCAATCAGTCAAATCTGCACTCAAAAGCTTTTATTCAGATTGTGCATCGGTTTTCGGCTTGACTCGACTCGGTTTAATGAGTTGGTGATTGTTGATTCGAGAACTGCTGTGACTCAAGAATCGATTAACTCGGATTTGCAAACTCATTTTTCAAATCGGTTTGGTTTTATTTGACTGCAGCTAATATAACAGTGGTCATTAGTTAAGAGAGGAAGGATTGCACTTGTCGGTTGTAATAAGCCACCAAAATCGTCTCACAATCGCACTTTATATTTCGTGCAGGATGGATTTTATTGAATATTCTTCTGTTACGCCCACCTCAGGTAAGCAGAACAGTCCAGGAGGCGCCAATTTAAATTAAATCAGGTATTTCTCCAAGGCAGGCAGGCAGGCATATAAAGGCTGTCTTCCTCAGTTACATAAGATGAAATTGTGCTCCCATTCTAATGTAGTATACAAAACACTTTTAGTTTTAAGATTTTTTTTCATGGAATAATACGCCAAAAATGTCCCTACTACCTGACTAATATCCAAATTGCAGTCCTGAAAAGCTCTGGACTCTCCTGTCAATATCCAATGATGGCTGTCGGAAGTTAGCAAATTGACTGAAATCAATTACACAACACAAAAAACTGTTCGACCCTTTACTTCTTTAATAATTTGATGCATTTTTTCTGTGAATATTCGCGTAAGAACTCAAGAGGACGTTATCATTTGATTGGAATTGATTGGATCTTAAGTCGACTGGACATATAGTCAGATGGTTGGAGAGAAGTGTTGAAAAGAAGAGGATTCTTCTATGTATTTAAAATGTAAAAATGTTGACTTTTTACTGGCACGTTTGATCTGTTGAATGCTGAATAAAAGTCTTTTTTAAATAATAACTGCAGGTTGAGTCATGCATAAAGACCAGTGAATTATGAGAGCAAAAGGGTCCATTTTGATTTTACTTAGTCGTAAAATGTAGTCAGGTGTAAATTTAGCACCCGTAGTGAAGCCCATTTCAACCCCATTTCCAGAAAAGTTGGGACATATTGTAAAAATGCAATAAAATCAAAAATCTGTGCTTTGTTAATCCTCTTTAACCTTTATTTAAAACTACAAAGAAAATATTTCCAATGCTTTCAACTTGATTGTTTTCTGTAAAACACATTTTGATTTTGATGGCTGCAACACACTCCAAAAAAAGTTGGGACAGAGGCAAAATAAAAGTCAAAAGATTATAGAATATCCAAGTTAAAATGTTTTGAAACCGTCCACAATAAGCAGCAGGTGAACTGGTAATAGGTGAGTGTATCTTCGTGTTTGGGTATAATAGTACCATCCACCAAAGGCTCAGTCTTGCAAAGAAAAGATGGGTCATGGAGGCTCACCACTTTGTGCTAAATTTCACAAGAGAATTGTCAAACATTTAAAAAATCAAGATTACAAACTTTCTACCATGTACCATACATTGTAAAAAGATTCGGGGAATCCAGATAAATCTCAGGCAGGAGACCTCTGTTAAATGTGCGTGACCTTTGAGCCCTCAGATGGCATTGCATGAGAAACCATCATGCTACTCTGTTAATTACAGCCACATGTACTCAGGAGTACTTTAGAAAACCATTTTCATTTAACACAGTCTGATGCTGCATCAATAAATGCAACTTGAATCACTGTTGCACAAGGAGAAAGCTATACATCTGTTAAATGCAGAGAAGCCGCTGAGTTCTCTGGGCCTGAGCTCATCTCAGATGGTCCAAAACACAGTGGAAATGTGTGCTGTGGTCAGATGAGTCCACGTTTCAGCTTGTTTTTGGGAAAAATGGACATTGAGTTCTCAGCCCCAAAGACAAAAGGGACCAACCAGACTTTTCTCAGCAACAGGTGCAAATGCAAACATCTGTATGAAGGGGCATCAGTGCAAACGGCATGGGTGACTTGCATGTGTGTGAAGTTAGCACTGATGTGGATGTATTGGGATTATAGAGACATACTACCTTTAAGAGGACATCTTTCATGGGAAGTCCATGGTTATTAGGGCAAGACCATGCCAATGTTTCGAAGACACTCTACACCTGCAGTCCAGATCTGTCTCCTACTGAAAATGTACTCTACAATCTAAAAAAAAAAGGTACAAAAGCTGTCACTGGGACAGTACCCTTCAAAAGGGTTCTAATATGTACCATTTAGGTACTAATATGTACACTTTTGGTACCAATATGTACCTTTAAGGGACTAATATGCACTCTTTAGGTACAAAGGTGTACCTTTTGAAAAGGTACCGTCACAGTGACAGCTTTTGTACCTTTTTTTCTGAGAGTGTTATGGCCCATCATAAAAAGGAGAATCAGAGAATGACGACCACGGACTGTTGAGCAGCTGTCTTGTATCAGGCGATATATTGGGCAAAAATTCCACTTGCAAAACTGTAGCAATTAGTATCCTCAAACAATTAAAATGTGTAATAAAAAGGAAAGGTGATGTGACACAGTGGTAAACTCTGTCCCAACCTTTTTGGAGTGTGTTGCAGCCATCAAAATCAAAATGTATTTATATTTACAAAATAGTTGGTCAGTGAAAATATTGGAATTATTTTCATTGTATACTTTTGTCAGTTCAATAAAGGTTGAAGAGAATGAACGAATCACAGATTCTTGATTTTATTGCATTTTACAAAATGTCCCAACTTTTCTGGAAATGGGGTTGTATATTATGAAATGAATATTATATTATATAATCATAGTAGATGTTTCACCAATGGCTTTTAACCGTTTGAAATAGTCTGTTGTTTTTCTCTAATGTTCAGTCTCTTTTCTGTTCTAATCGTGTAGTATCAGTATTAAAAATAAATGCATTATAATCTGACAGGAGGTATCAATGAATATAGGCTGTTAGATCCATTACTGAGAACGGTTTGTGATTCAGAGGCGTTTTGCTAAGTGCTCTTGGAGGTTTTTAGTTTCACATCATCGTATATCCACACTTGGGAAACGTAATGTTTTTTTGTTTTTCTCACAAGGCAATGGGAAGCACTTGAAGTGCCTGGGCCTGACATGATGGCTTCTGATTGAAACGGTTTGTGGTTGTGGCTTTACTTTTTTGGGTGGGGGGAGGGCTGGGGGAGATCTGTCTCTTTTGGAAAGTGTGGTGACAAAGAGAGAGCTATTTGCATAATGTAAACCAATTTGTTCGGACAAGGGTGTTGAAAACTGAAACAGCTGCATGCATTGCTTAAAATCATTTTCGAAAGTAAAATCTTTACTTTGGGATTTTCCTTCTGTTCTTGTGTGTGTTAGTGCTTTCTTGACAAAAACAGGCCTGTGTTCCAGCCTCAACCAGTGCAGGTTGTTTGGTTCAAAGAAAAAAATTGGTTGGTATTGTTGTACCAGTCTCAAATAGCCAAACTTTTGATTTAGGGCCTAAAATCTAGTCCATATACAAATGCAATATATATGCAAACTCGTTTCAAACTACTCTTTAAAACTTTAAAATGAATAACATTTCTGTAATCGTTTAACCAGTATTTAACATGTAATATTTATTTTGTTTTGTTTGTATCCTATGCTGTGACTGAGAACCATAAAATACACCAAAAACGGCACATAAATTCACAAAAGTAATATTTTATTTGTGCGTTGTAATCCAAACAGTTGTGAGGAACAGACTCAAATTCAAGCCTTTATTCAGCAATCTTCATTTACATTCTCTTCATTTACATAACATCAAATCCTAGCGCACTCGCAATTGCCGCCTCAAGAAGCTTTATGACATGTTTTACGACAATGATATCAAAGGCTCATTGGCTCTCGCCTGCTTCGTCACAGATTGTGACACACTGTGTTTGGGCGATGTAAGTTTAAAACGTGCGCCTTCACGGAGGGGATCGGGATAAGATTTTCAGCGATTAATAACATTTTGCTCTATACCTCATACAAAACTGTTTTATACCGCCATTGTCTTTTGGACTACTTTTGGCACCGCTTTTGACATTTTTGCAATAAATAAATTATTGTGATTACACGTCTGTCTGTTATGTTTTTTCTTAACTGTACATAGGCTATGTTTTGAGAAATGGTTATGGGTGGGTTTAGAGGAAGGAGTTGGATTAGCGACTCAAAGTATCTTTCTAATGCTATGTTGTTACTAGAATTGAAACTTTCCTACACATTTTTGTCCATAGCGTTTTATAGGCTATATTATTTTTCTATTCTCTATAAAATGGTTATTTTTCGGTTTGGGTGTCTAAATTGTATCTATAAAATGGTAAAAGGGCAATTATACAAAATACTTTATGATAGAAAAGATTCATACATTTATTTTTTTTAGCTATAATGCATAATAATGTTTATGTTTAAAGTGTTGTCAATATATCCATATTGTACGTTTCGGCATCTATCCAAATGTACGTTTAGTATGCTACGTATAAATACCTAGGCCTATGTACGTATTAACTATGAGACCAGGCTGGAATGTGATGCCTAAATATAAAATAGACTGACTAGTTTTTTAGTGCTTTATTTTTTTATTATATGGGAAAAACTATCAAGTAGTGCTACGATGTCAAATGTATTGAGTTCTAGAGTTGTACATCGTGAGAGCAGAAAAATGATTTCTACAGTGGCTGGTAAAGAGCAGATCAGCTGGCTTTTGTTTGTGACAAGTGTCCATTGTCAGGTGTATTTGTCTCGCAGAGGAGTCAATATGTCACGAGGAGAGATTAGAGGCTCTGAGTGAGAGTCGGGTTTCTGCTGTCGATGGTAATCGTGTGATGAATATCATGTGTAATTTGGAGTAACTTCAGCCATCGTTTAGATGTTGACTCATGCCTCTGTTTGAAGATTTTTTTTGGCTCTTGTTTGCATAACCGGGCCTGTCAGTCAGCTACGCTATCTCTAATTAAAACTAATGTGGAATCTGCTGGGAGTACAGATGTGGTCAACAACCTGTTAATCTCTCAGAGGACATAGTGTACGATCTGCAGATAATAATCTGGATTTATTACATCCTCAGCGAGCTGCAGAAGATAGTGTCTGTTTTAAACTCTTCTTGGTTGGTAGCAGATGGGCCCGGTTGACTTGTAAATCTGTTGAAACCTAATTTAGAAACAAAGTAGGCTACATATGCAAAGATATTAAAAAGAGAAAGAGTTCTTAAGTTCAGATGAGTGTATTTCAGACATTGGGGAATTTTAGCGAAAAAAGAAAAAGCACAAAGCACTTCTTTTAAAGACAAAGAAGGATTGGGCTTTTGTTATTTGTAAATATTAACTTGTTCAATGTGATAAACTTCACCTAATATAGATTACTCTTGATGGGACACGTGAACTTCCTTCAGAACTGCCTTCATGCATCCACTGAAAATCACCAAAACAACAGCTGATTAAATTTACATTACTGTACTGTACAGAGATTTATTGTTTAAGGTTCAGTTTAATTGTGCGGCCTTTGCAATGTCAAAACGGCTATTTCAGACATATCATAAAAATCTATAAATATTAGGGTGACCATATTTTAGTTTTCAGAAAAGAGGGCGGGGGCGTGGTTGGTGGATGGGGGCGTGGTTTGGGGAGGCGTGGTTAAGGGGTGGGGGCGTGGTTGGGGGTGAATGCATCAAAAAATACTTGACAAATGCATTCACAACCTTGCAACTATTGTACTTTAATACATAAAGTAATACATCCTTTCCATTCAATGTTTGGCCCGCAACAATAGAATACAAAAAAAAAAAAAAAAAAGTTTAGCTTTCAACACCTTTTACATGACACTATTTCTTTTCATGGCCATAGGTTAAAAACTACTACACTATTTCAGTAAAAAAACACTTTCAATCCTCCTGATGTTCTCTTATAGCCTGTACTTTCTTTATGTGGGCTTCTAGGTCACTAGCACCTTTATTTGACACTGACACGTACGTGCCAGCTTTGCAGTTCATGCATTCTGCTTTACACGGATCCCGACCGAAACGAAAACACAGGAATTTTCTCTGTAAATCATCTGTGAATTTACATTAGGGCTGCTTATTAGCTACTTACATCTTATCTCGCACTTGACCGTAAACTGAAACGTTGAGTCACGCTGCTAAAATTCTGTGAACGTAAAGTCCGCCTACTTTGACTTGATTGGTCATTTCAAATATTCTGACAATGACAAGCAGTGATAGACCAATGAGGCTGAGATGAACACACACACACTCACACACACAGGCCTCTGTATTCTGACGTGCTCTCTGCTTGCCGCTGCGGATTGAGGAACGCGCTGATTATAACAAGACGGGGCGAAGCCAAAGCCAAAGTTTCATATGTTTTGTGTGCAAAGGCAAGCGTGTATTTAAAGTAGCCTACATGCTTAATGGCCCAATGAAAAATAATGAAAACCAGGACATTTTCATCACTTTATAAAAAACAGCCAGGAAGGCCAGGACAGGACGTGAAAACAGGACATGTCCTGGGAAAACAGGACGTTTGGTCACTCTATAAATATTAACTAGATTATACAGCAGGCTATAGTTTGCAGTAGGCTGACAGAGGTCTGTTTTTAGTCCCAGTGCATACCTGCCGTTACTGAAAGCGCATTGAAATGCAACTAATCATTTGTCAGAATGTTGTGTCCCAAGTGATGCTGAGGGAGTACTGGCTGAAACTGCAGTATTCTGCAAAGTGCCATGAAGTGGGCGATCTCTGGCCTGCTGGTATAGATGTGAACTCCCTACAGTTCTTGAATCCTAAGCTCTTGTCCTCCACCCTCAATTAGTCTCACGTAGCCAGAACTTGGACTGATGGCAGAAGGTCTGGACTCCATAGCAGCTTTCATTGGCCGAGCACCGCCCAGATGCTGTTTGACTGACATGTAAAGCAACCAATCACAGTTCGTTTTTTTTCTACACGTTTAGGGGTGTGAAAATGTAACGTCGATGTCCCTACAATAACAGACCGGTGTGTAAAACACTTGGACATATTTTAAAGAGTCTATGCTGCAAACTTTACGTACATCACATACTTTTGAAAATCCAGCATTTGGTTGATGTTGAACAAAACAAACGGCTCCCGTTACAGATCAAGATCATTTATAAAGGTTTTTAAACGACAAAACCAACTATCTTCTATTCTGATTCTCAAATATGTGTAAGTGAGTTTATGACATGGTAAGCAAGTTTGTTAATATTTAAATAAAAGCGCTACATCTGTCATACGGCGCTATTTTGGCTGTGGTGAATCACACGCCAAGCATGAGACGTTACCATGGAAAGGGGGGTGGGGGTGGGGGGTTGGGGGGGTGTATATTGCGATGCCGGCTCAACGTCTATCGGCCCAACCCTAATGGCTTTCCTCTTCCATGAGGGGGTTTGGCATCATGGCATCTTTGTTTCCAGGGGGACCCTTAAAGAACGTGACACACACGTCTCTCGGACATCCTGTAGAATTCAACCAATCAGATGACGACTTCACAAATTCTAGAGTGTTTCCAGTTAAGTGTGATATATGCATCAGACGTTCATCCAGCGGTCCGAGCCTGAGGCTGTTCACTCCACATTCATGTTGAAAGAATAAAGCCTTACCTCATTTTTTTTAATTTTATTTTTTTGCTCCAGTTGATTTTACTGATTTATTTATTTATTTTCTCCAATTGGTGGCTTTGTGGATAATCATATTTACATTTGAATTGCTAAAAAATAGGGCTGCCCCTAATAGTCCAAATGGTAGTCATTTGCTGTGTACGAAACCACTCACTCGTTCACTCATTCACTCATCCCTATATAGTGTATGGCATTTGAGTGCACTCTATCTGCAAGGAGTGAACGAAATGAAGTGAGTGAATTCGGACACTGACATTTACACTGGGCGTCGGAGCTGGACGGCTTCGTCACACCTCCTTTTATCTTACATGTTACTTACTTTATAAAATAATATTAACAACAACAATCATAATGACTTTATTTTGTAATTATATATACCTCCATACGACTGAAATTGTTAGAAACTCTCACGCTCACAGATGACGTGGTCGTTAAGCGCCCTCATGATTATTACATTCGAATGAATACGCCACCTACAGATGATTAACGAATATCATCCACCAAATGATCATCTCTTCCTTACAGTTTAACGAGTTAACAACAATGCCACAAATTATTAAAACACCTGGCTGTTAGTAAAACACATTCAATTGAGTTAATGCCTAAATAATATATTTTAATAAAAAAAATAAAATAATAATTTTAGGCTACCTATATAATTTACCTCATTAATATAATTTCATTTAATTTTTAAATTCATCTATATAATATTGTCTCAATATTTTAATATGTTTTATTGAAGAAATGATTAATGATTAATGATTGAAAAGAATAATAAAAAAACTAGCATGAAATAAATGTTAAAGCAGAAATAAGAAAGCTGTAAAGTAATCCCAGGTTTAAACTTGCTCGCTTGCTCAGTCCTCTCCGCATTGGATTGTGGGAAATAGTGCTTCAGAAAGTGTAGCCTACATCGAATGTACACTCGAATTCAGAGAGGATTGTGGGTAAAAGTAGTGAACGAATGTAGGGAATGATGTCGTTCACTCAGAATTCGGACACCACTACAAAATGGCCGACACCCGATATAGTGCACTATATAGTGGATAGGGAGCGGTCTCGGACACAGCTATTAAGAAGAGGCTTGATCGACCAAATTTTAATTGGTCGGAAGGTCGCAGGAAAAAAAACTGTACAGGAAGTGGCGAAGTCATGCAGTCTGTGACGGACAGATCGTTAACAAGGCAGATCCATGTGGTAATTATGTAGGGCAGGAAATCCAAATGTCTGCCTATCGTTCATCGACCTCAAGCGTGGGCTGCGTCCCGAAAGCTTGGGCAGACTTAAATGGCAGCAACTTTGCATACAGCGTTTGCAAACCAAGGTGCCTGTTGAAACTGATTTCGGACAGACTTCTGAGGCAGTGTAATGGTTTAATAATCTACACCAAAATAGAGAGAGGTGATAACAAAGCAAATGTGACCCTGGACCACAAAACCATTCACATGGGTTTTTTAAATTAAGATGTATACATAATTTGTAAGCTGAATAAATAAGCTTTCCATTGATGTCTGGTTTGTTAGGATAGGACCATATTTGGCTGAGATACAACTATTGAAAATCTGGAATCTGAGGATGCAAAAAAATCGAACATTTATGTTCACGATTGTGCTGCATTCACTCACAAAAATAAATGTTTTATATATTTACGATAGGAAATTTACAAAAAATCTTAATGGAACATGATCTTTACTAAATATCCTAATGATTTTTGGCATAAAAGAAAAATCGATAATTTTGACCCATACAATGTATTGTTGTACAAATTTACCCGTGCGGTTTTGTGATCCAGGGTCACAATATGAATTTGGTACAATTGTAATTTCTCCCTATCAAATGTGGAAAACGTTGGTCAAAAACATTTACACACACACAGACCACCAACCGCAACTTTCAGACACCATCTTTATTTTATTGATTTTTTGCTCAAATGCCACAGAATGGGACACACAGGGTTATGGGATATCAAAGGCAGCGAAGGATACATCTATGCTGCCTTAAAAAATGATCAGATGACGGTATGTGAGGAGACAGAAAGTGAAGATAACATTGGATTCGGGCATTCATTGATGCCTTCCTAGCTTGGAATGCTTTCTCTGAAGGCATTATTTTAAGCTTTCAGACGCAACATGCAACGTGTAGATAGTAGCCTATCTTTAACGTTAACCTACATAAATGTGTGCTATTATTAGGTGCATATCTAAGTGTTTGCATGGAGTAAAGCTATATTAGTACCACGTTTTATTGCGTGACGTTTACTTAATGTGCATTTCTCTATAGGTGCATCCACTATACTGCGTAGATGGCGAGTCAGAATCAACTTAATTTTTGCCACTGACACTGACTCAGAAAACACTAGTTAATTAATTAATTATTAAAATGTTCAGACAGTCTCCATACTGTTTTTTTTTTTGTCCCAGCACATTCATAATCATTAGTTTTGCCAGTGTCTTTGCAGCAAGCTTTATGTGTGTGCTTGAGTGCTTAATTTATATTTTAAAGGCTCATCATTATTATGGTTTATTATTTCTGTAGAACAATGTTATCAATGTTACATTCATTGTTTATATTTACACAGTATATATTTAAAGGGTATTTATATTTAAAAATTTAAATTCTGTCATCATTTACTATCCCTTAAGTTGTTCCAAATGGGTATGAACACAAGAGAAGATATTGATGGACCATATTGACTTCCATAGTATTTTTTTTTTTTCATACTATGGAGGCAACGGGGCCCATCAACTGTTCGGTTCCCCATATTCTTTAAAATATTTTCTTTTGTGTTCATGCCCATTTAGAACAACTTGAGGGAGAGTAAATGATGACAGAATTTTCATTTTTGGGTGAACTATCCCTTTAAGTAACTAAATTAATATCTTAAACGACTTAAATGGAAAAAAATGTATTTACTTTTTATAATGTGATTGATAATTCAAATAGCTTTTTAATCATTTTAACAAATAAATACATCATATTGTATTTCCAAATCCCTACTTTACTATCTTTCGCACAGGAATGAATACTAATAATAGGGACTGGAAGTAAAGACAAATGGAGAATATTAATTTTTAAAGGGTATCGCAAAAATAGACTAGGCGAGAGATGTGAGTGAGGGTTTGAGGAGAGAAATGAGTGATTGCCAGTGGAATAATTCATGGGATTTTGTTCATTAAGTTGGGTGAGCAGATTGCAAGACAGAATGCAGTGACTGTTGTGTTTTTGTCATTGTAGAGAGCAGAATAAAAAAGAAAGGCCAAGAACTGAACCCTCACATCTTGGATACCAAAAGCACATTATAATGTTTTGCTGATTGGGTACAATTGTTGTTTTCAAACCAGGATTCTGATCTGGGACCCTTGTGTCTTTCCAGCGTGACTTGTGAAGTCTGATATCTGAAGGAAATGATGTCTCCTCTTATTGACCTGAGGACATATTATGATATGGTAATGGAATTAGGAAATTATATCTGATAATGATTCTTTAGTATTACAGAGGAAATGTCCTAGGACCAATGTCTGGAAGTGTGTTTCTCACATGTGGCTCCTCTATTGTTCTAGGTTCCCCTGCCTGATTTAGCATGTGATGTTTGCTAGTTTTATTCAGTGTTTGGTTCCTGGAGTGAAATGTGGTCCCCCCCCCCAACAAAGTGCAGGGTGTGATGAGTCGCTAATCACTTTTAACGTTGTGGGTTTTTAAAAAATACACCTATTAGAAGAGATATTTCCGTGGTTAGGCCTATAGTGCTTCATCTGATAAAAGGAAATTCATCTCCTCCTTCACTAATTGCTCACGAGAACCCATGTACTCGGAAGTAACATTAATGATCGATTAATTGCATGTCATTACTTTTTCCCAGCTGTTTCAGCAACTGACTGTATGCAGATGTGTCAAAGAGGGCCTCATTTTCAATGTTGTGATTAGTTCAAATGTAATTTCCAGTTGTAAATGTTGGTTTGATTGATCCAACACTGTACAATGGCTTTAAATGCTGTGTTGCAAATGAACGGAAAGGAATACATTTTTCAAGCAATTTGAAATTTAACATTAAAACTGGTCTCATAAACACAACGCTATATGCAAGAGTTGCACTTAACTTTTTCCCTTTGTTGTCAGATTTTTTTCCTGATTTGAAATGTACTTGAAACTTAATTTCGACAAACCGTTACGGGATTTTCTCCCCCATTCAAGTAGATCAAGTAGGAACCGGAAAGCACTAAAAGTCGACTGACTTGCCTTAAAGGAGCTTTCTATTACTTCTCCTAAAGCTTTCAAGCGATGTCCACCAAAATCAGCACAGTACTTAGCTCTGACTTGTTTTTTTCTGGTTGATCTGATGTACAGTTTTCCTGTTGCAGAAAAAAAAAAAAAAGGTGAATGTTCAGAATTATTATGATTTGATTTGAACCTTCAGAACAATCCAATATTAAAAGGTTGCCAAAAAAACACTTCACCTTAAAGTGTTTTTGTTGTTCATGAACAACTTGCACAGTAACTTTGACTAGGATGGAAATACAATAATATAAGTGGGCGGTTGTGTTGTGATTATGGATTTGGCCTTGTTGTCTGAGGGTTTTGCAATTCGAACTTCATTTGGGGTGACCCATGCACTGAATATGAATGGATTCGCCCGTTGTCACATGAGCATGACTTCTCAAAATGCACATGAGAAGCTTAACCAACAGGACCTTACATGGGAACACCTGGACCAGCATGGAAATGTACACTTATCTAAAGGCCCATTCACACCAATAAAGATAACTATATTAGCGTCCACACTAATATAATGTCTGTCACTTTAAATGCTCGAGCTCATTACAGCGGGATGGATTCTGATTGGCTGTCAATGTTTTTATCCTTTATCAACTCGTTTCTCTGTGCCGTTAAAGTTATAGCTGTGGTATGAACTCTGCTATTCTTTAATATTGAGAAAGATTTTTAGAACTATATCTGTATTGTTATCTTTATAGTTATCGTCCTTGGTGGGAACGGGCCTTAAAGGGTTAGTTCACCCAAAAATGAAAATTCTGTCAGTAATTACTCACCCTCATGTTGTTCCAACCCCGTAAGACCTTCGTTCATCTTCGGAACACAAATTAAGATATTTTTGATGAAATCTGAGCGCTGGCTCATTCATTTCCTTCTATCTGGGCCTCGAGTCTTTTCACGTAGTGTTTTTGCGCAGCGCGTCTGTGTTGTTCGTCACACGCATCACACACATGATCAGCGTCGGCCAATAGTGAGCCTACGTGGTGACGTGTAATAGGGCTGAACGATATTCTGTTTTAACATCGACATCGCGATGTGCGAATGAGCGATAGTCACATCGCCGGAACATGCGATGTGAAGGGTAACGTTAGTAGCACACAGTAAACACGAGATTGTTGTATGGCTTTTTGCTGGGGTGACATACGCGTTCCGCGTGCCTGCACAGTGATTGGTTCGCTGTGCCGCAGCTCACCGCTCACAGCCAACATTCACTGGCAATCCTATAGCTAAAAATGCGCTACGAAGAGGATCCGCCGCAAAAAAGTCAAAATTCAGTCAGCTATTTGGGACTAGCCTATTTCGTCTACAAAAAGGAGGATGTTGACCAAAAAGAGGTAGGCTACTTTGCTGGAGTGTTATAAAGTTGTGGATGTTTTTTTTTTTTTTAAGTCGTTTATTTTTCGTGTTCGCATTTATGAGGAAAAAACAATGTTATTAAGGACGCGACCGTTATGAAAGCGGCAGTAAAAGACTGCTTTAAAACTTTCACAGATACCTCAATCAGAAAGCACAAAGCCTTTCTTTAAAACGAATTTCGTTTTGTATTAATTGTATCTTAATTTTAATCAGTATTTCATTATCCAATTTCCTGGATTTAATAAATAAATATTAAATAGCAGCCAGCGCCTGAACTGGAGATTATAAGCTATCATCCATGAACCGCAACTCAGCATAAAAGGTAGCCTACTCGCCTCACACACCTAATAATAATAATAATAATAATAATAATAATAATAATAAAATAGAAATCTCTACTTTTAAACAGAACCATTAAAAAAATTATAATAATAGCCTAATCTGTATGAAAAGTGCATTTCTCCCGATCACTGCTGCGAAGATCGCGAGTCAGTATTGTCAACTTAATCTTTACAGAAAACACTTGTTTATTAATAAACAATTAAAATGTCACATCGCAATATTTTACATATTATTAATCATTACTTTTGCTGGGTCTAGGTGCCGTTTACATGAACGCGTCACTGAATCAGCACAGAAAACATAATTTTTCGGGTCCTAGAACCTGAAGAACGTTAGGTCCTGTGAAGAACGTTCACCGAATTCTGAGAGAAATATGTTTCTGGAATAAAATATTAAGTGGCCTTTTTTTTACTTGTAATGAAGCTTGCTTATTAGTGAAATTATTAATAACATGGAATGGTAATTATTGACTTTAGCCTGGATTGATGGCTCGCAATATCGCGATATATATCGTTGGGAAAAAAAATATCGCAATGTAATTTTTTTCCAATATCGTGCAGCCCCAACGTGTAACACAGACGCGCTGCGCAAAAACACTACGTGAACTAACTCGAGGCCCAGATAGAAGGAAATGAATAGTGGAATAAAGTCGTTATTTTTGTTTGTTTTTGCGCACAAAAAGTATTCTCGTCGCTTGATATACTTAAGATTGAGCCACTGTAGTCACTTGGACTATATTAACGATCTCTTTAATAACTTTTCTGGGCCAGCAAGTTTCGGTCACCTAGAAGTCTATGGAGGAGTGAGCCAGCGCTCAGATTTCATCAAAAATATCTTAATTTGTGTTCTGAAGATGAACGAAAGTCTTACGGGGTTGGAACAACATGAGGGTGAGTAATTACTGACAGAATTTTCATTTTTGGGTGAACTAACCCTTTAAGTCTTTCAGCAGGAAAATTAATGTTGTTCTCTCATTACTTAAAATAAAATAATTTGTAATGTCAAGTAACCAAAAGTTTGAATAAATAATGTTCTGATTGTTATTTCTGCAATGAGCAAATGTTGTGTTTTGGATACTGGTTGACCAGGAAAGGTCAATGGCAAATTAATACAATTTAAGTTAACATAAACATAAGCTTTTTAGGTTAAAGCTGCTCTTGAAAGCAGGCTGAGACATCATATTTTATAATTGTGTGGCATACATAACCCTGATTCCTTGAGAGCTCTGTTCCTGATAACCTAATGGTTTTTAGTACAAGAAGGCGTGTCCGTCACTTATAGGATGCTCTTTTCTCTCTGTGGTTCTGGAAGGGTTGTACATGGGCTAATCATACAGTTACCGATCACATTGCATGATTTACTGTTAATGACTCGCCCTTTCTCTCCTTCTCTGCCAGTTGTTTCTCATGCAGACGTGTAGCGAATCACTCTGAAGGTTCAGGATGAGAAAATGGCACATACGTTTACCCCACCAGGACCTCAAAGTTTACGTAAGTTCACCCGCGAATCTCTTAAGGCCATCGAGAGCCGGATCGCTGAGGAGTACAAGAAGTCCAAGGACAAACGGGAGAGAATTAAAGATGATAAATGCGAGACGAAACCCAACAGTGGCCTGGAGGCTGGGAAAAATCTGCCCTTCATATATGGAGAACTTCCCAGAAGACTGGTGTCCACACCACTGGAGGACCTGGACCACTTCTACGTCAATAAGGCAGTGAGTTTTGATTTATATTTTTCAAGTGGAGGGCCCACAAACCCCTGAGGGTCACATCACATGGATTCAGAATCTAGTTTAAGTCTTAGATTTAGAAAGAAAGACTTGGAAAGTTTTATGATTGGAAAAATGTAAAATGCAGATAAGTAAAATGTAATAAGAAATATAAGAAGTGTATATACACAAATATGTATATCTTATATTTCTTATTACATTTTACTTATCTGCATTTTACATTTTTCCAATCATATATTTATATATATATATATATATATGATTGATTGACTGTTTTGTCCACTCTCTTTGCATTCATCTCCCACTTGTTTAGACTTTCATAGTAGTGAACAAAAAAAAGACAATCAGCCGTTTCAACGCCGCTCCTGCCTTGTACATCTTCAGCCCCTTCAACCCTCTGAGGACACTATCAATTAAGATTTTGGTACATACATATCCTTCTCAAGTGCTAAAACATGCTGATGTGCTGGATGGGTCTTATGTTTATACACTTTAAGCCATAGGCTATCAGTCATCAGTCACAAAGCATGTTTATCCTGAAGTGAACCCATCTTTGATATCGTATTTTATTTGACCTTGTGTAGTTTTGTTCATGGTTTTTAAAGATGAGGTTGTCACTGTCTAAATGTAGAGCTTAAGTGCTTAAGCCAATAAGCTTGATTATTTTTCTTTGCATCTTAACTATGCATGATCACATGGTTATTTTCACTTAATTATTTGCATTTATCAACAATTAAAACAGCCCTGCAAATCATTTTTTGGGTTGTGAACTACTGAAAGCCACTGGTTTAATGACTTGATCCTGACCCAAACTATTATGACTTCAGTCTTTTATCAAGAAATCTAGTTTAAATGGATTATGATTTTACTAGATAATGCGCCTTTAAACCTCTTTGATCTCACACTGCAAAAAAGATCATATGTTTGTGTATTCCAGACATATACGCTACCGTTCAAAGATTTGGGGCTGGAAATATGTTTTAAATGTTGTTTAAACTGGCGAATGTTAAACCTAACTTTAATAATAAAATAAACATAAATAACAAAATGAACAAGCCTCGCCAGAGGCTCCACACTGCTCTCGGCCCATGCCTTGCTTGCCACAAACATAAAAGTCTTTACTTTTAAAAACCCCAAACTTTTGAGCTCTAATGTAGATCTGTCACTACATTTCCTTAACTGCAGTTTTCACATTGTTCAGTATGTTTATAATGTTCACTATACTGGCCAACTGCGCTTTCATGGTCTACACTCAAACTCCAGACTGGGCCAAGAATATAGAGTGAGTTGATCTCTTTGTTGCTTTCCAAACATACTGTAGAAATGCTGTGTATGTTTGCTCAGTGCAGTAACTGATGGTCTTGTTTTAACAGATATGTCTTCACTGGGATATACACTTTTGAAGCGCTGATAAAGATCACCGCCAGGGGATTCTGTGTGGGACAGTTCACGTTCCTCAGAGACCCATGGAACTGGTTGGATTTTATTGTTATAGTCATGGCGTAAGTATGACAAGTCTGTTATTTACCCCAGCTACGTTGCGTTAAATTATTAGAATTGAATTATCCTCGCTACTTAAAGGTGAAGAGTGTATTTTTATTTTTTTATGTTAAAAGACAATGATCCCTTTTTTTAATTCTCTGTCTTATTGTGGAGGATTCGTCTGTTAAAATTGTAGCTAATAAAAAAATGGTAACTCTTATCATTAGTTAATGCATTAACATTAACTGACAGTTAGCAATACATTTGTTACAGTATTTATTACTGTATTTAAGAAAAATACTATTGTTCAATGTTAGCTCAGGTCCATTAAATAATATTAACTACCTGAATACATTTTTATATGTACCACTATTACCATCCAATTAGTTCCTCATAGATTAAAGTCCCACCCTTTTTTCCATTTAGTATTAGAACAGGAGGATGGGACGGAAAGGGCCATTTGAAGCTTTTTCATCGTTATTTTTGCAGTTCTGTCAGTTTCTGCTAGTGGCACATTAATTACACACTTCACCTTTAGTTTTTCATAGTCCATAGAGTGGTCAGAAGTTGTCATTTCAGTTGATATTGTCAGCTTGCAAGAATAAAAGTGCTGTGCATAAAAGTTATATTTTTTACTTGGTTTGAAAAAATATATATATTTTTTTTTTTCTAACATTTGAAAGTGTTGAATTGTTGAAAGTTTACACGTTTAGAGTTTGAAGTTTAGAGTTCAGAACTAAACAAACTTGTGTTTCTTTACTAAGACTTCACAAAAACATCCTCAAATTGGCATTTTGTTCATTTAAAATCAGGTTGACTGCTTTGCCAGGTCATATTAAAGGGAATGTTGACACAAAAATGAAAATTCTGTCATCAATTACTCACCCTCAAGTTGTTCCAAAACGTTCTTTCTGCTATTGAACACAAAAGAAGATATTTTGAAGAGTATGGGTAAATACTGTTGATGGACCGCATTGACTTCCACAGTTTGGGTTGTGTTCAGCAGAAGAAAGAAATTCATGCAGGTCTGGAACAACTACAGCTTGAGTAAATGATGACATCATTTTTAAATTTGGTTGAACTATGACTTTTAAGACAGCAAATATATTTTTTATGTTTTTAATAATTGTTTTATAATGTGTTTTATTATATTTAATTTAGATAAAAATATATATTTTTTTCTATATTTAATTTTTTGTATGGTAATGTACTTAATAAAATACTTTATAAAATTCTTAAATATTCTATTACTTTTTAAAGTTTAAGATAATTCTGTTTATAAACAGTAAATTATTTTAAGTTGTTTGATTTTATTTTTTATAGTTGATTTTTTGATAAGTTGTTTGAAGTTATTTAATTTAATTACATTTTTAAGATGCAGATGCCATCTTAACTCAGTGGTTCCCAAACTTTTTCTGCCGGTCCCCCTTGTTGTAAAGAAACATTTTTTTGTAAGCCCCACATCTACAGTACATGCACCCACATACAGACTCTCAGACATGACCTTTCTTGCAGAATCCTATAGGATTTATTTAAAACATTGTTATTAATACAGTATTCAACAGGCTTATCTTTGTGTTTGTGATGGGAAGTCTCTAAGTAGTGTCTTAACTTGTTTGACTTCATTCTGTCAGAAGCGAATAGTTTGAGATACGCTACACACTGTGGTCTCCCTGTGGCGAGACTTGCTTCATAATATGTTCTTGTCTCAAGGCTGTCCTCACTTGACGAGACAAAGCGAACGTTGCAAATCCATTTGTGGTATGTTTCAGAAGGTGCGCGAGCACTTGGAGTATGTCAGAAATAAAGCGATGCATTATTTTACTGTATAAATTTGTTCCACCGCAGACAGTCACTGATTAAAATGGGTTGCTTTTGTTGCGTCGCGCCTCTCGTGTCAGGTGTAGACAGAGTTGCGATGTTAGAAGTAGTTTCATTGTCTGCTTTACATTTATGTAGTACTGGCAATCCTTTCACAAACTTGTCCATGCTTTATGCAGAATCATTAATCATGTATATTTTTTACACGGATCCCTGCAATATCCAATTCGGATTCTTTAATCGCGGCATCTAGCAGTCTGTTATTCCACGGCAACAACCGCTACTACTAATAACAAACCACTTAAAGGGATGGTTCGGAGTAAAATCAACCTTGGGTCCTTTGCACCATGACCTCGGGCAAACACCCCCCCAGAAGCCTTTTTTCCTTTGGTTGAACATTATTAAAGTTAGAGCTTATTTAGAGATATCAGCTGTATGGCTTAGTGCAGGCGCTAATGGATCCAAATTTGTATCTCGTAAATTACCCCACTAATAATGCCCAGAATGGCACCAAACCTCTACAGTAGCACAAATAGGTTCTGTACTCATAAAACGAGGCATTGGAAAGTTTGTAAATACATCAGGAGTTTATTTAAATAACACTTGCCTGACGGCTAATGCTATCGCTAACCCGGATGTCGACGTCACTTCACTGAGTTGAGAAAAGCACGGAAAAGTCCTGGCAGAAAGCGATGCATAAGGATGTAGTGTAACGACGCCCAGTTCCAGGAATGCACTAATATTTTGTTGGTTACACTACATCCTTGGTTACCTACATACACTACATGTTGTTACACTACATCCTTGTGCATCGCTTTCTGCCAGGACTTTTACGTGCTTTTCCCAAATCACGGAAGTGTCCTCGACGTCTGGGTTAGCGGTAGCATGAGCCGTGTTATTAAAATAAACTCCTGATGTGCTTACAAATGTACTTTCCAATGCCTTGTTTTATGAGTACAGAACCTATTTGTGCTACTTTATAAGTTTGGTACCATTCTGGGCATTATTAGTGGGGTAATTTACGAGATACAGCCTTGGATCCATTAGCGCCTGCACTAAGCCATTCGGCTGATTTCTCTAAATAAGCTCTAACTTTAATAATGTTCAACCAAGGGAAAAAAGGCTTCTGGGAGGGCTCGAGGTCATGGGTTGATTTTACTCTGAACCATCTCTTTAAGCAGGTACTGCGAGCCATCCTGAGGTAATAAAATATGTCAAATTAATATTTTGTGTTCAATTATTTGCTCATGTGGCAAGTAGCCGCATTAATAAGCAAAATCATTTCACAGTGGGGTCTTGTATCACCCTGGAGAGGTTTCTTTTGCATAACCATCTTCTGACTATACACTATGATTTACCCACTCCCGCCTTTTTATAACTCCGGGCCCCTAGTTTGGGAACCACTGACTTAACTTATACTGATAATTAGCCCAAAAAATGCCCATTAAGACCATTGGCATCTGCAGTGCCCTTCAGCTTCATTTGTATCTGTGCATTTGGTCCCACAGGTTTGTTACAGAGTTTATAAACATAGGCAATGTATCAGCTCTCCGCACATTCAGGGTACTCAGAGCTTTGAAAACTATTTCAGTAATTCCAGGTAAGCAGAGAGCACGTTTAGGTGTACAACCTCTGTGTGACCTTTGAACCCGACTGCAACCCTGTGTCGAGACCTTCCTGTGTGTTGTATATCCGTCAGTGTTTGATTTCCCACCCTCCCTGTTTCAGATATGTAACTGAGTTTGTGGATCTGGGTAATGTGTCCGCCTTGCGAGCGTTCAGAGTTCTTCGAGCCCTGAAAACTATATCGGTCATCCCAGGTGAGAGTTGGGGAAAAGGTCAAGGTCACAGATGCTGACACTGTTTTCTTCAAACATGTCCAGCATGCTCTTCTCTTACTGCCTGATATAGAGTCTTTCACAAACATTTTACAGTTTTCTTTTCCTTTGATTCGTGATTTGATGGTTGCACGCAAAAAAAACAAAACAAGCAGTGATGTCCGATTAACATTGAATAACTCAATTATTCTAATAAATCTCACAAGTCTTTAACTTATCATTTTGACTCTATGCAACAACTCCTTTAAATTTGTCATGATGAGAAGTGTTATGGAGTCTTGAGACCAAATCAGTGAACTTATTTAATTTAGATTACTAAAACAATCATCGTTAGGTGT
Source organism: Rutilus rutilus (assembly GCF_951802725.1). Lineage (NCBI taxonomy): Eukaryota > Metazoa > Chordata > Actinopteri > Cypriniformes > Leuciscidae > Rutilus > Rutilus rutilus. The sequence continues at coordinate 4,290,084 of NC_140215.1, forward strand.
AATTAAAATCTGGACCAGAATCATTAAGATGTTGCTGTTTTTGTCTCTCCTCTCCTTTTGTGATGAGTTGACGTTTGCACTGTAGTCGTCTTGCATGCCTTCATGTAGTCGCTGTTTAGTTATTAAGAGCATTAGTTATGTGCATGTGATACATAAAGAAATCCACTAATCTGTAAACTTCAGCTTGTAACCTGAAATATTCAGAGATATCCTTTAGAAACATTAAGATTAATATCATTAATCGAATATATATATTGAAACATATTAAATTGTAAAAACATATTAATATAAACACACACACACACACACACACACACACACAACCCATACACTAAAAAAACAAGTGTCTGTTGTGACTTGCACATTTTCAAATGGCTATATTTGGGAAAACAATGAAACTTCTCACATGAAAACTGATGATGCCAAAAATTATTAAACATGTTAAATATATCCATCTCATGGCCGGAATGAAATATTTGGATTCAAAGTGAGTTTTGGACCCTGAGTACACTATGCTGAGACCTCAGTGTAAAGTGTAAAGTGACGCGGTTTCCTCTGCTTTCCACAGGCCTGAAAACAATCGTTGGAGCTCTGATCCAGTCGGTGAAGAAGCTGTCAGATGTGATGATCTTGACCCTTTTTTGCCTGAGCGTCTTTGCTTTGGTTGGACTGCAGCTGTTCATGGGAGTTCTTAGACAAAAATGTGTGTTCAATTCTACTGTTATTTCTGAAGACCCAGATACTTGTTCCAAATCACCCGGCTGCTTTGAATACGTTAACAATCGTAGTAAGTTCATTTTCATTTTTGAAATGCATTCCAAAAATAAAATCTGTCTGACCATCTCTATCTATCTATCTATCTATCTATCTATCTATCTATCTATCTATCTATCTATCTATCTATCTATCTATCTATCTATCTATCTATCTATCTATCTATCTATCTAATCTATCTATCTATCTACAGTATCTCTCTATCTATCTATCTCTCTATCTGTCTATCTGTCTCTCTGGTCATTAATTCACATGATTCATTGATCATTCGATCTATCTGGTTTAGGTGAGTATTTTCAGCAGAAAACCTCAAAGATTATATAAACTAGTGACTTTATGCAAGTCATTTACTTATTTGATAAGTGACTCAGAAATGGTACATAATATATGTAATGGTTTTCATCTTAGATCATAACTTTTTGGGGTTTTTTTTGTTTTGTTTGTTTTTTGTGTTTTTTACAGCTTTTCTCAATCACTTTGGCACATTTTTCGAAACAGTCTAAACATTCTCTAAACTGTAAGTGCAATTGTCACATCTGTTTGCTGGAACATCATAACTCTGCAAAATATAGTTACTCACTCAAAACATTTAATTCATGCTTCAAAACCTAGTTTTTATGTCGGTAAACTGGCCAAAGACACCACAATAAAGAGTCTTTTTGTCATTGTGTGAGCCGTACTGGTCAAAATGTTTAGATGTTTTTTCACCATGGAAATATTTTTTAAATACAAATTTCACGCGCTTTCTACCTTTAAGTTGACACTTTCTTTTTACACTATACAAGAATGTCAGTTTTGTCTAGTTGAATGCTCTTATGTATCACTCTGAGCTTTTTAGATATAGATTTCAACAAGTAAATTGACTTTACTTACAATCAAACAGACTGGGCCATCTGGCCAATCAGAGTAGATGTAGCTCACGGAAAGGAGGGATTTAGAGAGACTGATTCATCCATTGAGTTGTTTGAGAATCACTGAAAAATGTGGTGATGTGCATTGAATATTATGAGAAAATTAAACCGTTTTTTGACCTTTGATGCATGTAAACCTGTTGTAGGAGACCAGAAAATCTAAATTAATAGTCCAATAGGGGCACTTTAAAACATTCAGTTTATTTCCAGGTTTAGATTTCATTTTGAATTCACGTTTCAATGTATGGGGCAAGTAATTGCTAATAATACAGGTATTACAAGATCACATAATTCAGGAAGGACTGATAATTTGCATCCTAATCCACACATTTTTGCTGAAGAGAGGTTTAAGTATAGAGTGTATATGAGTAACATTTTTATCAGGGCCAATAAAAGGCAAATTTAAGAGTGACAGGTCCAATATACCAGTGACCAGTCTGAAAAGGAAATATTGTGTGTGTAAGACAGCCAGCTGTCATCATTCAGCATCATGGATGTTTGCATTACCACCAGCCATGAAAACCCTGTTTGAGAGAAAGAGGAATTCCACCTTGCTCATGGAGGGGAATATGATATCCATTGGCAAGTACTTTAGCGGGATGGGGGAAAGCTATAATGCAGGAGTGAGGTAATCTGGTGCGCTGTTTACTGATGGGGATGCCTTCCACATTCCACTCTCCATTTTATTCTGATATATACTGTACACATCTTACTGGTATTTTGACATTTCCCTCGTTTGCTTGGGGTTTGGATCTATTGTGATCTCATCCCATTTGATTCAAAGGGTCAGGAAGAGGGTGGTAAATGGGCAAATAATTATGGGCAAAATGGGCAAAAAATGGACCAAAATATGTAAAAATCAAATATAAAAAAATATGGTATGAAACAACCTATTATGGACAGAATAAACAATAAATGGAATATAGCACAAAGCAACTAATGCACTTTAGCTTTGTATAAGATCTATTATGAATTCTCTCTTCTTTTTCCTGAAGGTAACCAATATTTCCTACCAGGAAAGAAAGACGCTCTGATCTGTGGGAAAAACAGTGATGCTGGGTAAGCAACACGTGCAAACAAATCTGGATATCGAACGATTTCATAAACCTTTTCAGTATCTTTCTTTTCAAAAGTCGTTTACCAGTATTGCTCATTTTATGTTGTTGAATTTTTGACAATCAAGTGTCACACATGTGCATTTCAGGCAGTGTCCAGAAGGATTTGTCTGTGTGAAAGCAGGTCCTAATCCAGATTTTGGTTACACAAGTTTTGATAGCTTTGGCTGGGCCTTCCTTTCATTATTCAGACTGATGACTCAAGACTACTGGGAGAATCTTTACCAACAGGTAGAGGAAACTGAACTCATATGATTATTTTTATTTCATGGAACGCAAAAGGTGGTGTTTTGCACAATGTACGAGCTGATTGTTTTCTATATAATAAAAGTGGATGAGGTATGGGGCTGTCAAGCTCCAAAAAGGACAAAAAAATCCCCATCATGAAAGTAGTCCATATGATTTTTACACTTTATTCCAAGCCTTCTAATGCAAAACACATTGCTGTTATGAGGAACAGACTGAAAAGTTGTTGTTCCCTGAAAATCTTGTTCTTCATGATGTTCAAGACTAGTGTTTCATGAGAAATGCACGAACCTGTAACATTTATGCAGTTTCTTCTTCTCTTCCTCTGAAATTTCAATTTAGACTATTTTATGGTATTTTATTATTTTGTTTTAATGCCGTTTATGGAGCTTGGTAGCTTAAGCCCTCATCCACTGTCACTGTATGGAAAAGAAAATTAATCATACTGGTTTGAACAACATTAATTCCTTCCTGTGTTTCTCCTATACTAATCGTGGAATTTTATTACAGACTCTTCGAGCCGCAGGAAAAACCTACATGATTTTTTTCGTGCTGGTCATTTTCTTGGGATCCTTCTACCTGGTGAACCTGATCCTGGCTGTGGTTGCCATGGCATATGACGAACAGAACCAAGCCACTATTGATGAGGCTTTGAAGAAAGAGGAGGAGTTTAACGCCATGCTTGAGCAGATCATGAGACAGGAAGAGGAAGCTCAGGTCTGTTGGGTGTTTACATTTAAACAGGGTCTGAAATGCAAGCTTTTTGCATTTTCCTGTAGCTCAAAAAGCAGAGCATGGTGCGTGCAACGCCCACGGTCATGGGTTCAATTCACAGGGAATACATGAACCTATAAAAATTCTGCCAAATGCATAAATGTAAATGCATGAAACCTTCGCAAACTGCTGCATATGTGTAATGTGATTGGTTGACAGGCTGCGGCTGAAGTGTCCAAGTGTGATGGGCTCAGTGGAAATAGAACGGACAGTTCCTCGGACGCCTCCAAACTCAGCTCCAAAAGTGCCAAAGAACGACGCAACCACAGGAAAAAGAGACAGCGTCAGGGGGAAGGAGAGAAAGAGGACGATGTGAAGAGAGAGGGAAACGATAGAAAGGCCAGCTTCCGTTTTACAGACGATGGAAAATTTCGGCGCTCACGTGAAAGGACTTGCTCTTCTCCACATCAGGTTAGAAATCATTTGATGTTTGCTATAGGGAATAAGGAAATGTCATCAACTTACTTTTCTTACAGTAAGGAAACACTGATGTCTATCTGGATGTATAGATAGATAGGTAGATAGATAGATAGATAGATAGATAGATAGATAGATAGATAGATAGATAGATAGATAGATAGATAGATAGATAGATAGATAGATAGATAGATAGATAGATAGATAGATAGATATAGATTTTTTATAAATTCAGCATGATCATCAACATCATGATATTCACGAACGCTACCTCTTAAAGTATGTTCTCTCCTGCCATTACTTGTCCAGTTGACCTGACGCTAAGTCCCGCCCCTTTATTTACTCATTTCGTTCACACTTGGCATGTTGTTTGGTTGGATTAAAACAAACCCTGGTGCGATTGCTTTGTTAGTGCGGTTCATTTGAATAAGTGTGAACCCTGGTGTGCACCAAACAAGCGGACTGAGAACCACCTTTTCAGGAATCTGGTCTGTGTTGAAGTCATAGTTCAGTCGAGTCGAACCAAACCAAAGACATCTAAACGAACCAAAAACAGGATGTGACCCTAAAAAGGACAGAATGCTCAAGCAATCCAATTAAAGTGCCGATGGGAGTGGAAAGTTCTGCGCGCGATCAACACGCAAATTGAAGAACACAGACGCAGCCGGATAATTTCCATAATGACCAACGCAATCTACCAAGAGCAGCGCATTTAGCTCCTGGTTTAAGACATGCTTTATGAGGGCAGTAAATAATGGCGTAAATACCAGTAAACTGAAGAGTGCACACCTTAGTAGATCACCTTGCATGATTCATTTAAATAATCTCCCATACATTTCTCCTACAAATGCATATGCAATAATGTCAGCTTAACAGTTATTACCATATTTTTGGATCATTACTGTAAAATTAGCAAATTAAATAAAAAATTTGCCTTTTAACCGTCAGTAGCGGGACACTTGGCATGGTTTTTTTAATTGCATTTTTTTACCTATCATAAGCTTTAGTAATCATCATAAATGATGTACCATTTGTAAACTTAAGCTCAAAATTCATCCCGTGAAAACAAAGTTTTGAAGTTGGACATTGCTTTACCATGGAAACAGTATTTTACCCTTTCAGCGGGCTCAGTTTTTGTGATACCAACTTCAAATTTGGAACACAACTTGGTTAGACATATGGCTTTAATTGTTTTGCAGTTTTAGAGTCCAAATTATATTGTAAAATACTATATATATATATATATATTGTATAAAATAAAAAATGTTTAGTTCAGTACATTCAGTAGTTCAGATATTTTACAGTAACCTTCTGTATTTTTTTAAAAAACTTTAATTTTTTTGATGTGCCTTGACTTCAGCAGTAATCTGCTTCTTTAAAAAGAGACCAACCTTATGTCTGTATTCTAAAGCATTATTGCATTACTTCCATTTAAGTTCAGATCTATGCTCAAAAAGGGAGTGAACACAGAAAAACACACTTGTGTTCATGAACTTGCATTAGAAACGAGCTTGTCTATAAATATATGCCGGACAGTTAAAGGGATAGTTCACCCAAAAATGAAAATTCTGTCAGTAATTACTCACCCTCATGTTGTTCCAACCGCGTAAGACCTTCGTTCATCTTCGGAACACAAATTAAGATATTTTTGATGAAATCTGAGCCATGTTTCACTCCTCCATAGGCTTCCAGTGTGACCGAAACTTGCTGGCCCAGAAAAGTTATTAAAGAGATCGTTAATATAGTCCAAGTGACTACAGTGGCTCAATCTTAAGTATATCAAGCGACGAGAATACTTTTTGTGCGCAAAAACAAACAAAAATAACGACTTTATTCCACTATTCATTTCCTTCTCTCTGGACCTCTAGTTGGTTCGCGTAGTGTTTTTGTGCAGCGCGTCTGTGTTACACGTCACCACGTAGGCTCACTATTGGCCGACGCCGGTCATGTGTGTGTTGCGTGATGACGTGCAACACAGACGCGCAGCACTAAAAAAACTAAGAGGCCCAGAGAGAAGGAAATGAAAAGTGGAATAAAGTCGTTATTTTTGTTTGTTTTTGCACACAAAAAGTATTCTCGTCGCATGATAAACTTAATGTAGTGCCACTGTAGTTACTTGGACTATTTTAACGATGTTTTAATAACTATTCTGGGCCGGTGAGTTTCGGTCACACTGGAAGCCTATGGAGGAGTCAAAATTCTGTCAGATTTCATCAAAAATATCTTAATTTGTGTTCCGAAGATGAACGAAGGTCTTACGCGGTTGGAACAACATGAGGGTGAGTAATTACTGACAGAATTTTCATTTTTGGGTGAACTAACCCTTTAAAGGTGCCTTATGTAAAAATAAATAAATTCATACTCCACATTCCATACCAGATGGGGGCAGTATACCTCCAGAAAGTGAGTTGGTCTACTCTAGAGTATGAATATCTTCAAGCTACTCCCCTTCACCTTTACCAGTGAATATGTTCATATTCGTTTTGTTCATATTACATTTTTATTGTTAGTTTGAATTACATTAATTTGACAGACAGCATTCGCTGATGTTGACCAAGCTAGCGCCAACATAACCAGAGCTTCCAACTCTCACGCATTCACCGTGAGACACACGCAAACACTTTTCACACGCTCTCACCCCACACATCAATTTTCTCACGCACAGAAAAATCGCGAAGCAAAGAGGACACGGAGACCGACAGACTAGACAGAGCAGGTTAGTTATGATATAAAAAAATCTCAGCTCTCAGATTCTGTCAATTAAATACCGTTTTGGCGCTTGTAAATGTTACACGACAGATCCCTAGCGCATGTGAACCGATCATCTCTACTAGCTAATAGTAAAAAAATCACGAACACTGAAAGATACAGTAACGTTAGGCTACAACTTACCAAAATGTATTCCTCATACATAATATCGACCAATCAGTGTTTTTTATCATCGTGAAGAGGTCAATAACACAGCTGGAGAACAATTATGTCAGATTTACCTCAGGAAAGCCATTTAATAAACATAATATAGGTCACGTAGTTGGCAAGAAAAAAAGAGCAATAGAGATTGTGCTATGTGTACTATATTACAATACTGTATTTATGAACGTTATATACGTTTATCGAACAGCCTTCGATACATTTCTATGTTATAACTTCCCGAAAATCTACACAAACATATAAAACAAACTTCTAACGAAATACTAACAGCATCTTACTTACCAATCCAAACGAAATGTTGCAAGTTCGAAGTCAAACCTCATTTTTTTCATGTCCATTAGTTGTCTCCAGCGATGGAAAGCAGTGCCAATGTTTACTCTGGTTCTGTTCCTTTTTTATCATATTTTATTTGAATGTAGTAGTGGGGCTGTAGGCTACTTTCCACACGATTGACATCAGGTTCAAGTACGCCCACAAGCCGTGCGAATTATTCGTGTATTGCATGTTTGGCTGGTGGTTATGTTGCCGGCATACCGCCTCCCATGGCCGAAACTGGTATTACGACACCTGTCGGGCCGTGGCTATTAATGCTAATGCTAATTGAGGTTGATATCTCTGCAGCACTATAACTTGACATTTTTTTTATGACATCATCGCCCTTATTTCTTCTCATTCTTTTGATGCATGTAGCTCATTTTTGGGATATTTTTACCTCAATTTTTACATAAGGCACCTTTAAAGCTAAAGTTGAATTGGCAAGTCAAATTATGTAGTGGGGTTTAGCGAAGGGTCATTTCTTCAAATGCCTTGATTTGTTTGTCAGTGTGTTTGTAAAGCTTGTTTGTCTCCTCAGTCCCCTCTGAGTTTTCAGGGTTCAATCCTCACCCCACGTCGGGGCAGCAAAGGTAGCGTCTTCAGCTTCCGCGGGCGTCTGCATTCCGAAAACAACTACGCCGACGATGAGCAAAGCATGTTTGAGGACCCAGGCAGCCCGAAAGACTCTCTGTTTCCACCCTCTCGATCCGAACGTCTTAACAGTACTGCTAGCAAAAGCAGTCTGACGCCACGTATACTGTTGCCGTCTAACGGAAAAGCGCGGTATGTGGTCGAAAGCAATGGCACGGTGATGGTGTCGGGCGGAGCCTCTTCACCCAACTCCCCCTCTGGAATCCTGATGCCCGAAGTGTCCAAAAAAAGAGCCACGTTTGACGAAACTTGTGTAAGGGAAAGAACTAACAGCGCACGAACCTTGCATGCGGCCTGTGACGTGCTGTTGCTGTGTATAATGCATTTTTATTGTAGGCATAATGCTATCTGTGTACTCTTTGCACTTTTATTGTTTGTGTTTTTTTGCTGGTTTTGGGTAAAAATCTGCAGAATTCTGCAGGATGGATTTAAATATGGTAATACTGCACAATGAAATCATGCAAAATATTTATAAACAAACATGAACTGGCATGGATGTTCGTAACTTTTTCAATGATCCGCATTCTGATTCTGTGGAAATCTGCAGAGATACTTTTAATTCTGTGTGAGCCTGCGAAATCAAGTTGTGAAACCAAATCAATTAATTTGCCAATTATTTGTTCAATTAATGAATTATATAAAAAAGCTTTTTTTCTTTTCTTTTCAAAGCATGTTTAAAGCATGCATTTAAATTATGTTGTACTGCATGCATTTAAATTATGTTGTACTGCATGCATTTAAATTATGTCGTTCCACATAATTTCAATTTTTTTTTTTTTATCTATTGTATTGTATAAACATATTTAATGTATGGATGCCTGTTTCCACCACTGAATAAAAACATATTATCTCACAATTCTGACTTTTTTTCTCAGAATTGTGTGATATAAACTCTCAATTGCGAGAAAAGAAGTCAGAATTGCAGAAATTGGGAGTAATTCTGTGGTGGAAACAAGCTACCATAATAATGTCTTAATAATATGTACTAAGTTAGATAATAGTGACATACGAAAGCATTCTTAAGGTGGTTAAAATGTAACTTAATAAACTAAATATAAATGAGCCTTTGGCTTTTAAGTGCCTTTTAACTGGACCCCCCCCCCCCCCCCCCAAAAAAAAAAGTTTGAAAGTTTATCATCAAGAACAAGATATAATCAAATTTGGGTTGTCATTGTTGTTGTTTTTTTGTAAAAGCAACATAACTAATATCAATCCGAGATGTTTTACAGGTTGCCTGAATACATTTGAAATGCTAATTTGTCTTAGAAGTTAACCGATGCATGACTGATGTATAGCAAGATAATGCTGCCTATCAAACAATGTAACATTTGTTTATATATTTGCTGATGATCGGATCTCTTTACAGTTTGACACAGGTGAAGGATACCGACGTCGATGTGATTCAGGCTTTTCTGTGGCTTATGACCAATCAGCGAGACAGAGAGCTATGAGTGTAGCAAGTGTCAACAACCCTGACCGTAAGGAACCCTAAATGCTGAACACACTCACAAGAAACTGAATGTGAGGCATATTAGTTTGATTTATTTATTTATTTTATTGCCATTTTTAAGAAATGGTTCACAATTGTCATCATTTTCTCAACCCAGTGCTGTTCCAAACCTGTAGGACTTTAATTCTGCTTTGAATTTTAAGAGTATCTTGAGTCTTGACCAATCTTATCAATATAATAAAAAGTGGCTCAGATTGTCAAGCTAAATAAGTATCATATGTGTTGTATATTTAGTATTAACTGTTGAGGATTAGACTGAAAATGAATGGTTTTTATATTGTCATTTTGAAGTCTGACAGCCTCAGTTTTCATTGATATTCATTATAATGAAAACAGTGGTGAAGAAAGGTGAACTATACTTCTGATTAAGTGCTTATTAGCATTCAGTTTGTCCAAATGATGCTGAAATACCTAGTTTTACGTACAGCTTTCAGATTGTCGTCTACCTTTTTTATTTAACATGGCAGCATGGGAGGTCTGGAAACAGAAGTGTGTGGAGCGCTGGTTCGACTTTGCAGAGAATTATCTGATCTGGGATTGCAGTCCCACATGGCTGAGGATAAAGAGCATCGTCCACATGGTTGTGATGGACCCCTTTGCAGATCTGATTATCACCATTTGCATCGTGATAAACACAATATTCATGGCCATGGAGTGTCACCCTATGGACAATGATTATTCTAATATGCTTGTAACTGGCAACGTGGTAAGAACATTTATAGCTGCATTTGAAATTAAATAATAATAATCTTAAATGATTTTGACTTTTAAGAAAGCCATTTTATTTACGGAGATGCTTTCTCCAAAATGGTCAGTTAATCAACAAACGTTATGATTTTATTACAAATTTAGTCAGCGGACAGCTCTACTTTTGTAAAATACTTTTAAATATGTTGTTCAATTGAAAAGTTTGGTAATACTTTACGATAAGGTCGCATTGGTTTGTGTTAGTTGATGCATTACCTAAACTTTAATTGTTACGGTATTTATTGATCTTTGTAATAAAACATTAGTTGTTGTTAGTTTTAGTTCACTCAGGTCCATTAAATAATATTAACAGAGACAACTTTTGATTATAATAATGTATTTGTAAATGTTGAAATTAACATGAAGTAAGATTAATAAAAGATTTAGAAGTATTTTTCATTGAAGTAATAAATTAGCCCCCAAGTCTTAAAGGAACACAGCACATTTCCTTGATTATTACGCTGGAATGAGAGTATAGTTCCTAGGCATATCAGCCTAGAAAATCGCAACTTTTCATTTTCTGTCGGTCTTAGTACACGATGTAACTACAGAAGAGTCAAGTTTTAAATAGGAAGAATATAGAAACTCTTTGGTAATTTTTTTTTTTTATTAAAAAAATAATTTGAAAGAGATGCTAACGGTCTAATCAGATTCAATGATCTATGCTAAGCTATGCTAAAAGTGCTACCGCCAGACCCGTAGATCGGCTGAATGGATTAGAAAACGGTAAAACTCAACTGTTTAATTCTAGGGGAGTTGGAAAATAATTGGAGTGTTCCTTTAAGACTAGTCCCAGACTAAAATGCATGTTTGAGCTGTTTTAACGGAAAGTAACTTGCACTGACATACCTTCAAATATGTCAGTGCCATTGTTTTGTCTCAAGGTGCACACCAGTAATGCTTTTTCAAAGGCGCATTTACAAAAGCTACTTAACTAAATGAACTAAAGCCTAATCCTGGTTTAATCTAAGCCCTGTCTGTGAAACCAGGCCTAGAAGTAATTTAGCTAACAAATGGAACATTATTGTGAAGTTTTACCAAAAGTTTTATCTCCTTGCTTACAGGTTTTCATAGGCATCTTTACTGCAGAAATGATATTGAAGATAATTGCCTTGGACCCATACACTTACTTTCAGGAAGGCTGGAATATCTTCGACAGCATCATAGTCACACTGAGTCTTCTGGAACTGTGTTTGCAAAACGTACTGCCTGGAATGGGTCTTCTTAGGCCGTTCCGACTGGTAAGAGTATCCTGCTGTCATGCATTATACCCAATGTATATAATATATATTGTATATATATATATAATGCATATAAATGCAGCATAGGTGCACTCCTAAAGGGGTCATGACATGAGAAATCAAATTTGGCTTGATCTTTTGACATATAACAGGGTCTTTGTAGCATTAAAACATCCTGCAAGTTTCATAGCTTAAAAGTCCTCATTGTAAGCAAAGCATTTATTTAATCAAACTCCAAAACGGCTTGTTTTGACATTGCGGGATCTGCGATGTCACACTTGCAAATAAATTTACATACGCCCGCCTCCAGAGAAAGACATGGACAAATAGTTATACATCCGCACACCATAGACCCGCCATCAGTCGCCAGTTTTATTTGGATAACACTCACACAATAGCAAAGGGGTGTTGATACTCTCTACTATGCAATGACGTTAGCCAATCATAACCCAATCATAACAGTGGCTGTTTACTGACAAGCCTTAAAGGAGCCGCCCCATTTTTTTTTCCGCATAGTAACAGTATAGTGAACCTCAAGGAACATATTAAAATAATAAAAACATAATTTTTTTGACCCCCTTAATCTTAGGCTTGATTTTTAAGGTACTATGTGTAAATGCTGCCTTCTAAGACCATCTCTTGTTCAAAATAGTTTATTTAAAATTGGTCAAAAATACAATAAAAACAGTAATTTTGTAAAATATTATAACAAATAAATGCAGACCCCAAAGTTTTGAATGGTATAAAACACTAAATACATTTAAAATAATACACTAAAAACTAAAATCAATCATTTTAAATGGAACATGTTCATCACAGCATTGTGCAGTTTTATTTTTTATTTTTATTTTAAATGTCAATATAATTGAGTTTTGACATTTATTAAATAATTAATGTTTTTAAAGAGGAGCTTTAAGTCAGCATTAGATGACGGCAAAGGTAATCTAAATGTAAAAATAGAATCATTTATCATATCGACCAATAATGATACATTTTGAAAAATAAATCTATGGACCATACTAATTTTCTATGCCACTTATTGTCACAGCTGAGGGTCTTCAAACTAGCTAAGTCTTGGCCGACTCTGAACATGCTAATCAAGATCATTGGCAACTCACTGGGCGCCTTGAGCAACCTGACGCTTGTGCTAGCCATCATCGTCTTCATCTTCGCTGTGGTGGGAACGCAACTGTTCGGGAAGAGCTACCGTGACTGTGTGTGTAAGATTTCTGAGGATTGCTCGCTTCCTCGCTGGCACATGACCGATTTCTTCCACTCGTTCCTGATCGTCTTCAGGGTGTTGTGCGGAGAGTGGATTGAGACCATGTGGGACTGCATGCAAGTGGCAGGGGAGCCATTTTGCTTAATTGTGTTCATGATGGTCATGGTGATCGGAAATCTGGTGGTACGTATAGTTCACCTCAATTAATTAGCATTAAAAAACCTAGGGCCTCATTTATAAAGATGTGCATAAATTGATCCTGAATGTGACCGTGATATTATATTATATTAACAATATATAAATTAGGGATGCACCAATATGAAAATTTTGGTCGATACCGAAAACTGATAATTCTTTAAATTTGAAAGCCGATAACCGATATATTGGCCGATAAATCTAAATCCAATTTTTATATAATTTTTGAGTGCCTGATTACAAAAACAAAAGTCTCACCATTAAAAGCTATTTCCCAAGCACACAATTATAATGTTCTCATTATACTTTTATGTAGCCTATATGACAGATTTTGCGCTGCACATGTTGCACTGAAATGTATTTTCCTTTTTTGAAGTGATTCCAATCATATTTCAAGCAATTCAAAACCATCATGGCAAACAGTGCACATCTGAAGTGTCTCAGCTAAAGGAAAAAATCCATTGTTTATCGACTCTATCGGCCAAATTTTCTTATCGGGCTGATAAAGATAACATCAAAAATTAACATATGTCGGCTAATAACAATATGGTGGCCGATATATTGTGCATTCCAAATATAAATGTTTGTAATCAGGGTCTTCAGTTGTTGTATGCATAAGAACATTTCCATGCCAGTATCTGCCTTTATATATCCGGATTTGTTTCTGATTTGACATTTGTATTAAGTGTCTTTTAACTACTATGTACTAGCATTTAAATTATTCATTTGATACAATGGACTTATTGTGTACATGTCTTTACATTGTACTTATATATTTTTTTTTTAAATACCTGCATGTAGCTATAGCTGTAATTAATTTCTGTAATTACATATATAATTACACAGTCCCTTCCCTTTCACATTAGTCCACTCACCGTAAAACCAACTATACCACCAAAACCTGTCCCTAACCTTACCCCTTTCCCACCTCAAAAGGGTGTTTTGCAATAAAACATCAACACAATAAGTACATTTGTACCTTTTTTAATGTAAGCAGTAAGCACAGAGTAGTCAAAGACACCTAGGGCCCTATCTTGCACCCAGAGCAATTGACTTTGTACAGCAGACTTTTCCCTCCACAGACGCACGCCGGTAAATTAGGGAATGAACTTGCGCTCTTGGGGGCGATTCAGCGAAAAGAGGAGGCGTGTTCCGGCGCAAACGTTCCCTGGTGCTATTTTGCAGTTTCAGAAAACAATTCCACCACAGACCGGGAGAAACCTCGTCTAAAGTCAGTGGCGCGTTATTCAGATGCTATTTTAAGGGCGCATGCTTGGCCATAATGTAGCGTGTGCACAACGCGCATACACTTTGCTTCTCTCATCTACACACAGATGCAGCAGTTCACATTTTTGCAAATCATACATAATTACAAGGAGAAATATTCCACACGAGGGAAATCATTGTGGTGTCCATGAAGATGTGAAAAAATAGGCATAAATCTAGCTTACACATTTATCCAAATTATTATACGCCTGTTTAACCGAAGCTAATTTGGGTAGGTTTCTCCCATCCCCACACAATGTCACTTCTGTGTGTTTTACGGCCCTGACGAGAACGTCGGTCTCCTCGGCTGTGAACCGCTCCTGGCGTGCGCCTGGCAAATCCGCCATTATAATAGCAATCCGCCATGGAACAAGCGCGCCTGCTTTTAAAGGGAATGTGAAATGACGCTCTGATTTGCTTATTTCGCGTTACGCCCAAACCACACCTATGAATAATGAAGCTACTTCAGACCAACCCATTTTAGATCCGCCCATCTAAATAGGGCTCCTAATGTAAATTCAATTGATCAATCCATGGTATTTTAGAATCAAATTTAATTGTACATGGAGTTTAATAAATGAGGCCCCTGAAGTGTGTGAAGTTGTTGTTGGTTTCTTCCTAATTTTGCCTTTCCTCTAGGTTCTGAACCTGTTCCTCGCTCTGCTGCTCAGTTCCTTCAGTTCCGAAAATCTCACGGCCAATGACGACGAGGTCGAAAAGAACAACCTGCAGATAGCGGTTGGTCGAATCAAGAGAGGCTTCGCTGTGGTTAAGGCCTGCCTGCACAGTTTCTTCCAGAGCAGCTGTATAAAGAGGAGGAAGCAGAAAAAGAAAACTCTAGATGGGAACATGGTCACGATGAACTGCAAGGGAATAAATGATAACTCCAACCACACCACACTAGAGCTGGTTAAAGGCACTGGAGGACGAGATGTGGATAGTGACTCTGAGAATTTTATCAGCAACCCGAGCTTGACCATCAGTGTCCCGATGGCTGCCGAGGAGTCGGATTTTGAGTGCCTCAACACTGAGGATTTCAGCAGTCTTTCTTCAGACCTAGAGGAAGATAAAGAGGTAAGGTTGCAGTTTGAAATTATTTGACATTTTTTTCCAAAGACCTCAGGATGTTTTAAAGAAATAAAGAAAACAAAGAGCAGGGGGAGATGGGTGGATATGAAGATTTTAGTGCAGATCAAACCCCCCTTTACACCTCCCATTATCATATGTTTGGTATGGTCTCTGCTTTTGCATTTCCTTCATTCATATGTATCTCTAATATGATCGATTAGAGATTCATGCACAGTCACTTGAGCAAAATCCAAAATGCCACTTATTTATTGATGATAATTCAGAGTATGATTTTGCATTTCACTTCTCTATGAATTTACCGTCAGTGTTGGATGTTAATAGGGATTAGAAGAGAAGAGGAAAATGGGAGAGAAATAAGAGAAACCATATACCAAGTCATAACTCAGTAAAAGAGTTTGATAAATAATGGGATATCGTTGATTTAAATCTAGACCACCTTCAAATGCTTGTTCGATCACAATTTATCTTGGGTGCATTTACTCCTGGCTTTTGATGCAGTCAGTTGTGATCCAAACATGATCCAGTCACTGAAAACCATATGTGTCTGGTCTGTTTGGTGTACAAGTTGTCTTTCATTAGTGCGCACCCAAGTCCCCTTGAAATAGCCTAGTGGTTGTGGACTGTGCAGTGAATTTTGTATGCAATGCATACAGTATGACACTGTGACAGTATAATGTACTTCTTTTGGACCTCGATCAGGGTAGATGCCATATTTAATTTGAGGTGAATAAAAATGAGGCTATAAGGGATAGATGTCACTACAGTTGTGATGGCTAAGCTTAAGGTCCTAGTTCTTGTCTAATTATCTTCTGAAATATTTTTGGAAAGATGTTGTAGCATTCCTGTAACTCAAACTATAGAGCATGATTCTGGCAATGTGTTTGATATGGAGGGTCAATGTACTTTAAATCCCTTTAAGGTAAATGTAAATGTACGGGACAGTACAAAGGGAGGAATACTTCAATAACGGTGCAAATGATGTCGAACCAATCCTTTGGTGTAGATGGCCCCCAAAAAATTATAGCTTTCTGATTGTTTCACTTGATTTCTCACTGGTGTAATCGTGGTCAAGTTCCTCTTCGGTCGGGTTAATTGCAATGAGTGCATTGTGGATTACGTCAACATGTTGCCCGACGACCCATTATGGAAGAGAGGTCAGGGAATATCAGTCTTCAGATCGCATTATCTGCCATTTAAGTGCTGAGTGTGAATGTTAGCCTCATGATAACATGCTCATTTGCTTTCTGTTGGGAATCGAGGATGTGGCGGTCTGTGGTTTTGGCATAAAATGGTTTTCTACTGGTAATTTGTACGGCAAGCTCTTTGAAATTGTCCAAAAAGGTCTACCGCTTTAGTTTTGTGAAGGGTGATATGCTTTCAATTGAAACTCAAAAAAAAAATCGAATGAGCTGACTATTTAGGCAGTATTGTAAGGAATCATAGGCACAAATGGTTGAATAAGGGCAGTATGGGACAGTATTGCATGTATCCTTTGTGAGCTGGTGGACAAAGCTTTATTATAACTATAATAAACCAAATAATGTACACTGAATATAATAAAAAATAATATATATTTTTGTTTTATGAATTTACTAAAAAGTTCAATATCTAAATAAAAAATCCCAATTGTGTGAGCTATATATTTTCTGTGTATTGTACCGTTAGCTTAGAAAAATCTGTTCTTCTGTGCCGTTTGCATGAGGAACGTGAAGGAGAGTGTTTTAGATCATCACTTGCATGGTTGCATGTGAGTTTTAGCATGATAAAGCAGACAGAAAGGCTGCTCATTACATTTTGGCCCAGAGCCATGATCGCTGACTGATGGTCTTCAAGACATCAACAGATGATTCTGTATTATTGCTTCTATTGATTTATCCTGATTTATTTATTGAGTTTGACCAATCTTTTTTCCTCCAGACAAGACGGAGAGTGTTTTTTCTTGGTTGTGTGCCTCGCACCTTTTAACAGCATTGTATGTACATACATGTTTACATATGAGTATGTACATACACAGCTCTACACAGCTGAGATTTGAGATATGGTCATGGTTAATTGGACAAGCGCAATAATGCATTCAGTCTATGGAATGGGTGCATTTTCCAAAAATGATCTGAAAATGTTATTTTATGTCTTCCATGTCAAGCTGAAAGTATATACATATATGTAATTTGGGATATAATTAGGCCTTCAAAAAGGTATTTCTACAAATATCCACTTTACAATAATCAATTTTACTTTATTTTTATTTTTAATTTTCATCAGCTATTCAGTGATAACGAGAAGACAAAAACGAGAGACAAAATGTACTATATAAACCATTCAGGACAAGAGATTAAGTGATTGTATGTGTGTCTGTAGTCAATGTGATTTCAACTTCAAGTTTCAATGCTTGTACATTTTGCATTAAACTTTAAATGTATGGTATTGTGTACTATGATTTATCTCAGAGCTTGGTTCATGGCTTATACGTTTTTGGAAATGCCAACTAGATAAAGTCAATCATACACTTGATAAAGGGTTTTATCCAAGGCATCTCACTAAGCAAGTCTTACTTCTCAGGCTTGTCTCTGTGACTCAGCTGAAATGAAACCGTGTGCACATGTATCATCTCTTCTGCGGTTGCTATAGTAATGTGTGGTGTGTGTGTGTGTGTGTGCTCTTGCAGAAGCTGTCTGACGTGGCTCCCAGCTCTTCAGAGGGCAGCACGGTGGACCTCAGACACATCGTTAAAGAAGGAGAAGATGATTTGGACTTTGAACTTGAGGAATCTACAGAACCAGAAGCTTGTTTCACAACAGGTGATTCAGCTCATGTATTTGTTCACTATATTAAGACTGTTGTAAAATGTGTTCTTCAGTCTTCAACTCTTACAAAAAAAAAGTTTGGTAGAAACAGTGGGAAATACCATGATATTTACAGTATCCATGATATTTATTTCCATTTATCATCCAATCTCACGATGCACCACAATAACAAGTGTACAACCGATGTTCGCTCAACGGCTCGAAAATACCCATAATGCACTGCATGAGTCGCACTCAATGGTTTTCCGCATGGTCAAGCATATCCATAGCAGACTGGAAGGAGTGGCCTTGGATGGCAAAATACCCAGTGCATTATGGTTGTTGAAATTGTCCTACCTATTTGGCAAAAGGGTAGACAAACCTTTAGAAGAACAGTTTACAACCAAAAAAATGCTTTTGGTCTTAATTTTTAGTCCTATACAGTGTGTGTATATATATATATATATATATATATAGAATGATCATTTGTATAAAGTTTGTATATTTAAGTTTAGTAATTTCACTTAAATGACAATTAATAGGTCATTTGCATTGCCATTTAAGTGAAATTATTGAATATACGAGCTTGATAAAACAATTATCATTCTAGAAGAAAATTTCAGATGGCACTTAGAGGCTTTTGCATCTGAACTCTTCATATATATATATATGTATATGTAAATGTAAACCTGAGGGAACTGACTTTTTAAAGTCCACTGTAGTCAATAATTGTATCCATTCAAACTCAAAATATGCGGATTCATGAATATGCTAATTAGCCCCGCCTCCACTCACCCACACCAGCTCAGAGATCCACTCGGTAAACTCACTATAAGGTAAACACTGCACAATGGGAACACTGCATTACAACGTCGGACACATAACGGTAATTAATATGATAAGCCTTTTGCTTGACTACGTTATAAAACAGCTAATAATGTGTTGCTAATGTGACACAAACCATGTTCCCCCTTTCGCAATCTCAGAGTCAGACAGCTGCCTTCTAACAATCAGCATCCTTAGAAACCCCATCCCAGAACGTCAGTGGAGAAAGGCATATAGTTCATCATAACATCTTAATATACAATACAATATACTGCTAAATCTACCCAATTTTTCATATCAACAGAAAAATATACAGGGATAACCTGGCTTCTCTTGAGACTCCACTGCTTCACAGTGGTCATAATTAATGCTATGCTACGTGATTGGCTACAAAGTAGTTTGTGACATGAGAAACACCAGCGATTTCACACTGTGTTTTTGAAACTGTCTTTAGATAATTTCAGTTTTAAAGAGAAAATACTCAGCAATGATGTTGAATTATGAATCATATTAAAGGTTTGTAAGTAAAAATGAAAGATTTTGAAAAATGAAAGAGTAATTGGATTTGGTTTTCAGGGTGCGTCCGAAGGTTCCGGTGCTGCCAGGTGGATGCTGAAAAGGGCATGTGGAAGAGGTGGTGGCTGCTGAGACAGACATGCTATAACATTGTGGAGCACAGCTGGTTTGAGACCTTCATCATCTTCATGATTCTGCTTAGCAGTGGCGCTCTGGTAAGGGGAAATACATTTGCTTGTTTGTGAGACTTAAGTAGTTTGACATGAACATGTTGCTAACAATCTAAGAAGTAGAATAATACAGGGCACATTTTTTACTTCTTTTTTTTTAATAAATGCTTTTTGGTATTTAATACATTTTATGCTCATTCATAATCAACATTTTTCTCATTTTGTCCACTATCTTGGATGGATTATTATTATTATTTTTTTTTTTTTACTCAGCTTGTTGCTATGTATACTAGTTTAATTCTAATTGTTTATTTTAACATCTTACATATGTTTTTCAGGCTTTTGAGGACATTTACCTTGAAACAAGAGTAAACGTAAAGATCATACTGGAATTTGCTGATAAAGTTTTCACCTACATCTTCATTCTTGAGATGCTGCTGAAATGGGTCGCATATGGATTTGCCAAATACTTCACCAATCTTTGGTGCTGGCTGGATTTTATTATTGTTGATGTAGGTTCAGCTTTTGAATTAATATGATATCAAACTCAAATAATGAAAATTCTGCAACATTCTTTCACCCTCATGTCATTTCAAATCTGTGTGACTGACTTTTTTCTCCCATGGACCAGAATGCTCTTCTTCATAATGTGTTTTTTTAGTGAGATACTTTTATAGATTTTATTAATATTTTGAAATAATTTTTATTTGTATATTTAAACAAATTGTGTATATATATATATATATATATATATATATATATACATATAATATTATATCGACAATATTTGGTCGAGATACAACTATTTAAAAATCTGGAATCTGAGGATGCAAAAAAATCGAAACATTGAGAAAATTGCCTTTAAAGTTGTTCATTTATGTTCACGATTGTGCTGCATTCACTCACAAAAATAAATGTTTTATATATTTACGGTAGGAAATTTACTAAATATCTTCATGGAACATGATATCTTAATATCCTAATAATTTTTGGAATAATTTCGACCCATACAATGTATTGTTGGCTATTGCCACAAATATACCTGTGCGACATGTGACTGGTTTTGTGATCCAGGGTCACATATTTCAATTTAATTTTAAAGTTTTAGTCATTTTATTAGAGTTTTAAAAAATGGTATAGGTTTTATTTATTTATTTTTCATTTCAGTTTTAGTTAATTTAGTACATTGTTAAACTAAATGAAAATGAGAAATGTTGTTTTGGCAACTAGCTGAAATAAAACAAGTTTAAGATTTTAAAGTACTTTTACATTTATATTTTGTAATAAATAAACGCTGGAAAAGGGCACAGCGGACATTCTGCCTGACCTGATCTCCTTTGGTGTTACACAGAAGTCATACAGGTTTGGAATGACATGAGGATGAGTACATCATGATATAATATTCATTTTGAACTAATCTTAATTTATTTAACACCTTTTTATTTTGTCAACATAATGACAAAACAATAAAAGAGACTGGGGGATTTACTAAACAGTTGTGCCAATTCTGTGTGCGTTACCCCCCCCCAAAAAAAATCAACCACAACCCACTTTAATCATTTGTTAAATGCACTGTATTAGTATTTAGTACAATGAGTATTTTAATTAAGTTATTGTCATTCTTTTCAGTGCAAACATGCTCATTTTGGTTTATACTAGGTCACAATTTTAGTAGTTTTTTTTACTAAAGACACGCAGTTAAAAATGTTGTGCTTTTGCGGCTGACCTTATTGCATATGCATTGGGAGTTTCCCTTTCAGAAGCACAAATTATGGGAGGAGAGTATTTAAATGAATCATGGAAGGCGTGCGCTAGTCGATTTACTGGTATTTGCGCCATTATTTAACGCCCCAAAAAAAGCTAATTTGCGCATCATCCAACATGATCTCACGACCAATTCGTACGAATTCGTACGAGTGATAAAAAAGTGGCTAATTTGTATGAATTCGTACAACCTCACTCGTACGAATTTGTACGATTTGTCTAAACCCACGTGATGGGTAGGTTTAGGGGCGGGGTCAGGGGGTCATTCGTATGAATTCAAACGAATTGAGCAATTCGTAAAATATGCACGATTTAGCAAAAATCTTACTAATTCGTACGAGTGAGGTCGTATGAATTCGTACGAATTAGCCACCTCGTAGAATTCGTACGAATTGCAGATCACGCGCAGAACTCTCCACTCCCAACACCGCTTTTTTTCACTCACGCTAATTTGCCCTGTTTAGTAAATCTGGCCCTATTACTCTCTGCGCCATGCAGATCGCATTTAGCTCAGATTTTGTCTACGAGTTTGCAGCATTTGCATGAGTCCTTATTGTGAATTGGTTGCTAAAACAACGCAGACAGCAGGTGCAAATCAACGACGTCAACATTTTTTTTAGTAAATTCCCCCCAGCACCATTAGCAAGAGAGCATCAGTGAACTGTGTGTGAGCGACTTGAAATGATCGTTTTTTGTGTGTGTTATGCATGTGGGTGCTTAGAGTTCATGCTGTTTGATTGGGTGAGCAAACTGGTCATTTGTACATTTGAAAGGCCATTTTTCCCATAAGACACCACAGGGAGGTAGAGATCAGAGCAGGAAGAAATGTAAGCGTGCCTGCTTTTCTCCTAATTACCTCTGTTTATGTGTGTAGGTCTCTCTGATCAGCCTGGTGGCCAACGCCCTGCAGTATTCAGAGCTGGGCGCCATCAAATCTCTCCGAACACTGAGAGCCTTCCGACCTCTCCGAGCTCTCTCGCGCTTTGAGGGAATGAGGGTAAAATCTCTTAATGTGGCCTTTATTGTTAAACTGATAATATAGAGGACTTCATTCAATCAAAAGCTATGTTCACCCTGTCAGTTTTTGGGATTGACAACCGCATTTACTTACCAAATGTCCCGTTCAAACCGAAACTTACAGTAACATCTCGAATAACTGTCTGTATGAATGTGCAACGAGAGTCAAGCATGTATTTTCTTACCAGTAATCATAGCAAAAGCGATCAACGTAAAATCCAAGATGACAATGTCCATAAAACTGAAAGGTTTTATGACTTCTGAGTGCAATTGATCCATCAAATTCTCATTAACCGACAGCAGCTTTTATATCTGGGTGGAGAGCGGAGCATTTGAGTCGCTCATACAGACGTTTTTCAAGAATTTGAACAGTTGTAAACTCAGAGTTAACTGAGGTTACAAAATTTCAAACCCTGATTTGACAGCATGCAGCCTTTTTTGATAGTGTTTTATAACGTTTTTGGAGTTGTCACCGCATAAATCCAGTCTGGTGAATGGAAATAAATGAAAATAGAAGTAACATAAATACAGCACTTGGAAAATGTTCTGGCAAAAGTGCATAGCCAAGCTCATGATTGGTTGTCTGTTGCACTTTAGTTTAAGTTAAAAACATCCTTTAAAAATTACAACAAGTGTGACAATTCCTTTTCAGTAGTTTTGGGTTGATAAGAGGTGATGTATCTGAATGAAGTCCTCAGCAGATCAGCTCATTAAAGTCAACATGAAGCAGTATTATTGATTTTCCCCAAACTGTTTTTTATTTCATAAATTTTTTTAGCAAACTGCAGGGGGTTTGTAAGTTGATGAAAGGCTAATAATTATTAAAATATTAAAATGTAATATTCAAATAAGTAAATCATTTAAAAATAGATCAAATATTGTATTTAGTTTCATGCATTACATTTATGCATAGTATCCAAAGAGACTTGCATTTCATTTGCATTTGATTGCATTCAATGGCAATCAAACCCATGACCCTGGTGTTGCTAACGCCATGCTTTACTGTTTGCGACCATTAACCGGCATCAGAGAAACCACAAAAATCCTGAAATATTAACTGATGAAAAAGTTTCACTTTAGTATAATGTGCACATAATCCTTTCCAATAAGACCACAAAACATGCATTAAGTAAATGGAATTTAGTTGGATTTTATGTTGACTTTAAGAGCGTAGAGAGAAGCGTGTTTCTGTTGTACAGTAAATCATCCCTGTGGCTTTTTCCTCTGTCTCCTCCTCTGACCGTTCCAGCTAAACATGTGTCACAGCATGAGTCCCCAGTAATCCTGATCAATAAGCACAAGACTCACATCAACCTGCTCACCATCAGTTTAAGCTCCCCATTTTAGACGATGCAGATAAAAAGGTGGATTTATCACTGAGATGACTGTCAAACAGTGACCTGACTTTTCTCTAAGCTTGCACAGCATCCCAGAGGAATTTTGGAGATTTTTGTGTGATTTTTCAGTAAAAGGTGCTTAGAAAGTGGGAAAAAATTGATAGACGTTACCTCATCTTCAAAAAGCTGAACACAGTGTGTTTTATGAGGCTGCCGGGAGCTTGAAACCATTGCAAATCAGGAGACATTTAGAATCCAGACACTCGGTAATGTTCCTATGCAGTTCATAGTAATATTAATACATTTCTATGTTTGATTTTAAGGACATCGCCACTACGGATGCTATGTAAAATCTGCTGTAATGTGTGTGATGGGGTCGGTACTGAGATATAATCCTGTGTCTGGTCACCATTTGTGGTGTTTTACTAAACAATTCCAAGCTGTGAATTGCAGGCAATGATAGGGAGCATTGACGTGCAGCTTTATGTAATAAGCTCAGGAGGTCGATTGTGCTGCTATTGACCAAACGCTTGCGTACGCTTTCCACATAAATGTGATGTTGCGAAGGCTTCCCCTCACGTGGCAATCACTGATCTCTCCTCTCCACTCTTTGCTCTGTTTGTATCGACAGTGTCTAGAAATACACCATGCATCCGGTTGTGTTATTGCTGCTGAGTGCCTTTAACATGTGCTTTAATTTCTTTTTGTGTTTGTTCGTTTACAGTAAAGAAATACTGTGGCTTCACGGTACTTCCTAAAGGTCATGCTTTTTCATGCCGAACCGTCAGGGTTGTGCGTCGTTCAGAATTGAATTGAGAGGCATTTAGATTGCAGTTCGGTTCCTGAAATTGAATTGAGGTCGTACAAAGGATGCAGAATATCAGCGGAGCCGACTGTTGAATTCTGAACTTTGCACAACCCTTCGAACTGCAAAACCAAACCAGTGAGTGCACAGATCGACGTGCAACGATAACTTTCCCTCTCCATTCCTCTTTCTTCTTTCCCAGATTCTCCCCTCGTGTGTTTTTCGTTGTTGTTGTAATTGCCGGATATAATAACGTTCTCCGGTTGTTGTTACTGCTAACCATTATGCGTTGGGAAGCTTCTTATTACACTCGTGTGTTTTCCTCTCTTTGCCAAAACCGAGTCAACAGAATTAAAACAGGATGCACTTTGTTTTACAGGTGAATCAGGCCTGTAATAGAGCTGGGTAATATGGCTAAAAAGTTACATGTCGATTTTTCAGCCTTTTGCATTTACATTTACATTTATGCATTTGGCAGATGCTTTTATCCAAAGCGACTTACATCGCATAGAGGTGGACAATAACAAAGTACATTTACTTGAGTACTGTACTTAAGTACACTTTTTGAGTGTCTGTACTTTACTTGAGTATTATTTTTTTCTGGAAACTTTTTACTTAAACTTCACTACATTTGAAAGACAAATATCGTACTTTTTACTCCACTACAATTCTGTCAAGGTCCTTGAGTAGAAAGTAGTAACGTCAGTCAGGGGATGATTTTGGTTGCAGGGCTTGCATTTTGGTTGCAACTTTTCAAATGAAAGTCAGGTTGACGTCAGAACCCGACAGACTTTGGATTTTGGTTGGAAATGAAAGTCGGGTTGACGTCAGAACCCGACAGACTTTGGATTTTGGCTGGAAATGAAAGTCGGGTTGACGTCAGAACCGGACAGACTTTGGATTTTGGTTGGAAATGAAAGTCGGGTTGACGTCAGAACCCGACAGACTTTGGATTTTGGTTGGAAATGAAAGTCGGGTTGACGTCAGAACCCGACAGACTTTGGATTTTGGTTGGAAATGAAAGTCGGGTTGACGTCAGAACCCGACAGACTTTGGATTTTGGTTGGAAATGAAAGTCGGGTTGACGTCAGAACCCGACAGACTTTGGATTTTGGTTGGAAATGAAAGTCGGGTTGACGTCAGAACCCGACAGACTTTGGATTTTGGTTGGAAATGAAAGTCGGGTTGACGTCAGAACCCGACAGACTTTGGATTTTGGCTGGAAATGAAAGTCGGGTTGACGTCAGAACCCGACAGACTTTGGATTTTGGTTGGAAATGAAAGTCGGGTTGACGTCAGAACCCGACAGACTTTGGATTTTGGTTGGAAATGAAAGTCGGGTTGACGTCAGAACCCGACAGACTTTGGATTTTGGTTGGAAATGAAAGTCGGGTTGACGTCAGAACCCGACAGACTTTGGACTTTGGTTGGAAATGAAAGTCGGGTTGACGTCAGAACCCGACAGACTTTGGATTTTGGTTTGAAATGAAAGTCGGGTTGATGTCAGAACCTGACAGACTTTGGATTTTGGTTTGAAATGAAAGTCGGGTTGACGTCAGAACCCGACAGACTTTGGATTTTGGTTTGAAATGAAAGTCGGGTTGACGTCAGAACCCGACAGACTTTGGATTTTGGTTTGAAATGAAAGTCGGGTTGACGTCAGAACCCGACAGACTTTGGATTTTGGTTTGAAATGAAAGTCGGGTTGACGTCAGAACCCGACAGACTTTGGATTTTGGTTGGAAATGAAAGTCGGGTTGACGTCAGAACCCGACAGACTTTGGATTTTGGCTGGAAATGAAAGTCGGGTTGACGTCAGAACCCGACAGACTTTGGATTTTGGTTGGAAATGAAAGTCGGGTTGACGTCAGAACCCGACAGACTTTGGATTTTGGTTGGAAATGAAAGTCGGGTTGACGTCAGAACCCGACAGACTTTGGATTTTGGCTGGAAATGAAAGTCGGGTTGACGTCAGAACCGGACAGACTTTGGATTTTGGTTGGAAATGAAAGTCGGGTTGATGTCAGAACCCGACAGACTTTGGATTTTGGCTGGAAATGAAAGTCGGGTTGATGTCAGAACCCGACAGACTTTGGATTTTGGCTGGAAATGAAAGTCGGGTTGATGTCAGAACCCGACAGACTTTGGATTTTGGCTGGAAATGAAAGTCGGTTGACGTCAGAACCCGACAGACTTTGGATTTTGGCTGGAAATGAAAGTCGGGTTGATGTCAGAACCCGACAGACTTTGGATTTTGGTTGGAAATGAAAGTCGGGTTGACGTCAGAACCCGACAGACTTTGGATTTTGGTTGGAAATGAAAGTCGGGTTGACGTCAGAACCCGACAGACTTTGGATTTTGGCTGGAAATGAAAGTCGGGTTGACGTCAGAACCCGACAGACTTTGGATTTTGGCTGGAAATGAAAGTCAGGTTGACGTCAGAACCCGACAGACTTTGGATTTTGGTTGGAAATGAAAGTCGGGTTGACGTCAGAACCCGACAGACTTTGGATTTTGGTTGGAAATGAAAGTCGGGTTGACGTCAGAACCCGACAGACTTTGGATTTTGGCTGGAAATGAAAGTCGGGTTGACGTCAGAACCCGACAGACTTTGGATTTTGGTTGGAAATGAAAGTCGGGTTGACGTCAGAACCCGACAGACTTTGGATTTTGGCTGGAAATGAAAGTCGGTTGACGTCAGAACCCGACAGACTTTGGATTTTGGTTGGAAATGAAAGTCGGGTTGACGTCAGAACCCGACAGACTTTGGATTTTGGCTGGAAATGAAAGTCGGTTGACGTCAGAACCCGACAGACTTTGGATTTTGGCTGGAAATGAAAGTCGGTTGACGTCAGAACCCGACTGATGTTGGTTTCTGACGTCAACCCAATTTTCATTTTCAACCACAATGCAATGTCTATCCAACGTTGGAGATTAATGTCATTCTGGCGTTGGATTCTGACATCAACCTGATTTTCATTTTCAACGTTGAGTTTGGTCTTCTAAATGCAAAGTTTGTCCATGTTTTGGAGCACACTAGCTTATAGATAACAGTAAGACTAACATATTAATACTAAATGCCCCAAAAAAAGGGAACAGCCCTTTGGATGTCTGAAACCATTGTGGACGTTATTGAGTGCACTTATTCAATCTCACATTCAATCTCACTACTGGAACTTTGTTCGAGAAATAAATTTGATATTGATATGAGGGTAGGCAGGCATAGATTCAGAGGCATAAGGTACTGTAAGTATTACATACAGCAATGCAACAATAATAAAACAATGCATTGACATTTACTTTTTACTTTTGATACTTTTAAAAACAAGTACTTCTGTACTTTCACTCAAGTAAGGAAGTTGTGTACTCTGTCCACCTCTGTGCATTTCAAGGTACACATTTACATTCTTATCAGTTCTTGCTTTCCCTGGGAATCGAACTAATTACAATAACAAATATTTGATGATATTTTGATCATATTTGATGTATCTTGATGTGTGTGTGAAATAGTTTTAAAGCAGGCTGCTTTTATTTCAGTCAGAGGAATCATCATTCATCAACAAGCAGCCATTATATTCAAGTAGATTCAAAACATTGAATGTAAAATACTGTACGCTGTCAAACAAAGTGCTTCCATGATTATTGCATCATATTCATAACACTTTGTAAGTTTGTGATGTTTCTGTGGACACAGGTGGTTGTGAATGCTCTTCTGGGTGCCATCCCTTCCATCATGAACGTTCTGCTGGTCTGTCTCATCTTCTGGCTCATTTTTAGCATTGTGGGCGTCAACTTCTTTGCCGGAAAGTTTTTTGAATGTGTAAATTCTACCACGGACAAACGCATGCCTATCACAGAAGTCCTTAACAAAACCGACTGTGATAGATATGAAAATGCAACTCGCTGGAAAAATCTGAAGATTAACTTTGACAATGTGGGAAATGGATACCTGGCCTTGCTACAAGTGGTAAGGATGCCCTCAATAGCTGGTAGTCGGTAAATATGAGAGAGATTTTATTTACTTATTTTAAATCTAGAACATGGAAAATGTAGAACTATGTATATGTTCCATCATGAAAAATATTCAACATCGTTGGAAAATTGACTACAGTTGGTGAATCTGATGTTGTCATTTTTATTTATTTATTTGTTTGTTTGTTATCAGTACTGTAATGCATCCAGAAGTTTTGTAATTCCTATTATTATTATAATTTGTATTATTATTATTATTACATTATTTATATTATTATTGTCAGTATGATTTTATTGCATAAATTAAAGACAATTTATACCATGTTAAGTACTTTCACAATTTATTTTAAGAATTAAGAATTATGTTTATTATTATTTAAGTAAAAAAAAAAAAAGATTATTTGTCATTGAAAATAATGTTATAATGCAAAAAAGAAATAAATAATGGTCCTAAAAATGAAAAAGTAAACTGTTCATTTTTTATTTTGTCAAGGCCACATTTAAGGGGTGGATGCCCATTATGTATGCAGCGGTAGACTCTCGTAAAGTAAGTAATTAATGCTTCAATACTATATAATTCATTTTATTTTATTTATTATAGATTAACTCCATTATAAAACTATCTCCATGTCAGCAGGTGTATGAGCAGCCAGAGTATGAGGTGAATCTGTATATGTACCTCTATTTTGTCATCTTCATCATCCTTGGGGCTTTTTTCACATTAAATCTCTTCATTGGCGTGATCATTGACAACTTCAATCAGCAGAAGAAAAAGATAAGTATCTATTGGCTTAAGCTTCTTCTGATCGTATCTTGATTTGAGACTTCAGGGATTTCTTCTAAGGCTAGTTTGTTGTCTACTGGATGCACTACACAGACGACTCTTTACATGCAAAGTACATGTTTTGGATTCTGAAATCAAGTCCTCCTTGGTTGTCGAAAAATGATCTTTCTGTTTTCTGTCTTTACTTTGGAGGTCAGGATATTTTCATGACAGAAGAGCAGAAGAAATATTACAATGCTATGAAGAAGCTTGGCTCAAAGAAGCCTCAAAAACCTATTCCAAGGCCAAAAGTAAGCATTCCTGTGAAAGAATAGCTCTAAAAATTGCATTCTTGTCATCATGACCCTCCAGAACTGTATTATCATCTCTTATAAATGCAAACGCTGCTTTTAAGCAAATGATGACGAGATGTTCATTTTTGGGTGAACCAGGGTTTCTCAAACTCGGTCCTGCACAGTTTAGCTCCAACCCTGATCAAACACACCTAGCTGTGAGTTTCTAGTGATCCTGAAGACATTGATTAGCTTGCTCGGGTGCGTTTGATCAGGGTTGGAGCTAAACTGTGCAGGACAGTGGCCCTCCAGGAACCCTGCTTTAAACCATATTTTCTTATTTGTAAATGTCTTTGAATAAAACTAACATCTCTTTCTGTACATCTTCTCATTTATTCAAGAACAAGATTCAAGGAGTCATCTTTGACCTTGTAACCAATCAGGCCTTTGACATTTTCATTATGGTCCTTATTTGGCTCAACATGGTCACTATGATGGTGGAGACAGAAGATCAGTCCGAAAAAATGGACAAAGTGCTGTACTGGATCAACGTTGCCTTCATTGTGCTCTTCACCAGCGAATGTGTGCTAAAGATGATCTCGCTACGGCATCACTTCTTCACCGTTGGCTGGAACGTATTTGACTTTATCGTCGTCGTCCTGTCTATCGTAGGTAAGATCTGCGGCATGACGAGGAATTAACCCTTTACTAAGCTCTGCCCGACTTGGATGAGTGAATACACAAAATAAGTGTGATTATCAATTTAACCATTATGCTGCATGATGAAAATGTGACTAAGTTTTCTTTGGCTGAAACTAGACTAAAATACCAAGATATTCATACAAAAAAAACCTGACAACACTATTTGATTCTTGTCATTGCAGGCATGTTCCTGGCAGAAGTCATTAAGAAGTACTTTGTCTCGCCGACCTTGTTTCGTGTTATTCGCCTCGCCCGGATCGGCCGCGTACTACGTCTTATCCGAGGTGCCAAGGGGATACGGACCCTTCTGTTTGCGCTAATGATGTCACTTCCTGCCCTTTTCAACATCGGACTTTTGCTCTTCCTTGTCATGTTCATCTACGCCATCTTCGGCATGTCCAACTTTGCCAACGTCAAAAAAACGGCCGGCATCGACGACATGTTCAACTTTGAGACGTTTGCCAACAGCATGCTGTGTTTGTTTCAGATCACCACCTCGGCAGGTTGGGAAGGCCTTCTGGCACCCATGCTAAATACCGAAGAACCAGACTGTGATCCGAAAAAAGGCGACTGTGGAAACCCATCCATCGGCATTTTCTTCTTCGTCAGCTACATCATCATATGCTTCCTGATAGTGGTGAACATGTACATTGCCGTGATCCTGGAGAACTTCAGCGTGGCCACCGAGGAGAGCGCCGAGCCTTTGAGCGAAGATGACTTTAACAGGTTTTACGAGGTTTGGGAAAAGTTCGACCCGAAAGCCACGCAGTTCGTGGAGTACGGCAAGTTGTCGGACTTCGCGAATTCGCTGGATCCCCCTCTGCGAATACCCAAACCCAACCGACTGCAGCTGATCTCCATGGATTTGCCGATGGTGAGCGGCGACCGCATCCACTGTCTAGATATCTTGTTTGCTTTCACCAAACGTGTTCTCGGAGAAGATGGCGAGATGGACCTCCTCCACGGACAAATGGAAGACCGATTCATGGCCTCCAACCCCTCCAAGTCTTCTTACGAGCCTATAACCACAACTTTGCGCAGGAAACATGAAGAAATGTCCGCTGCAGTCATCCAGAGAGCCTTCAGGACCCATTTGGTCCGACATAGTATGAAGAAAGTTCGTAATGTCCACAGAGAGACCAAGCAACAAAATGGGAAGGTGCCGAGCAAAGAGTCCGTGGACAATGAAAAGCGCAACAATACCACCGCTTCAGAAGACTCGGATGCAACGCTCACTACATCCACTCAGCGATCAGATGATAGTCTGACACAGAACAAAAACAAATACGAAAAGGACAAGCATGAAAAGGAAGTAGAGGACAAAGGTAACCGAGGGAAGAAGTAGAGTAGAGTAGCTACTCTGAACTTTTCTTTGACACGAATAATTGTTTACAACTTCAAGTTATTTGTCAGGGTCAGGTGACCTTGTCTCTTCGATGTGGATGTCTATGCCATACTGCCTGAGCATACTTGAACATTGTGCCTATTCTGGAGCTGTGATTAACATTAGTTAGGCAGTGAAGCTGCTACACCTAACATGTTTCACTCGCTGGTTAACATGGCGATGGACCAAATCTCGTTGAAAAGTCTGTCATGATCTGACACGTTTAGTTAGATTGTGTGTTCTTCAGCAGCTTTGTGCTTCACCCAGTGTCTTGCATTTTAAGGTGAAGTATGTAATTTCTGTCCCACAAGCGGCACCAAACCTTAACAGCAAAGCCTAAAAAGTCTGAAAAATAAGTTATGTATATATATATTTCAACATTGTTAATAAGAATAATAATGTTTCTCGAGCAGCAAATCAGCATATTGGAATGATTTACGAAGGATCATGTGACACTGAAGACTGGAGTAATGAAGACTTTGATCACAGGAATAAATTACATTTTAAAATATATTAACGTAGAAAACAGCTATTTGAAATTGTAATACTAGTGCACAATAAATTTAAATCAAATAAATGCAGCCTTAGATGATCAGAACAAAAATACAAATCTTACAGACCCCAGAATTTTGAATGGTAGTGTTTATATAATGTATACTTTTTTATACTGTATATATTTTGATAATTAATTATGTAATTTATGCAATGGTGTAATTTGTCATGATATATGATTTGTTTTCACCATTACATAAATTTATCATTACAAATATTATATTAATGATTGTAATATTTACACTATCAGTTAATTTTATATTGCCAGCCAAATAAACACAAATATACTGTAAATATTTAATATATCACCCAGCCCTATATTGAGTGCTTGCAGGGATGACAGAAGAACCCTCGTTTCTTCAAGATTTTTCTATCAGTTTTTATAATGGGAGTGTTAAATTTATGAGTAAAATAAGGTCTGTGCTAAACATAACTTGACAATACTTGGAAGTTTTGTTCTACAGCGTAGACACACCTACAACATTTTTTATTTATTTATTAGTAACTACTTTAGATAAGAGCGGATGGGGTGTGAGTGTGTGTAGAACAAAACGTCCAAGTATCGTACTTGACTGTTTACACGACACCGCTTTCAACTAAAAACGGAAAACTTTTTACGCGCTTTGGCCGTTCATTTACACGACAACAGCGATTTGGGGGCCTAAAAATCTTTCGAAAACATGTTTTTAAAGTGCAAGCTTTTAAAAACGATACCGTTATCGTCCCCATGTAACGCAAGCTTGTGAAAACGGTGACGTCATGCACATGAGTATTAAGTATTCAGTCTATAGGCATGTAGTGTTTCTTTACATCGCCACCTACTGGCCTGGCAGCAAAATACAGCGTTTTTTTTTTTCATCATTGTGTATGCAGATCGTTTTGACAATGTTGTCGTCTGTACGCGAAAAAAGCAAAGGAAAAACTTTTTTTAGTACAGTTTTTAATAAATCGTTGTCATGTAAATTTACCCTTTACTCATAAATTGAAAAACTCCATTATAAAACCCCATAGGAAAATCTCAAGGGAACCACTGGTGAATTAGTCTTCTGGGTCATACCTGCACCACTCTATTTACTAGAAAAAGGTCTTCCCATCTGCTCCAAATAAACAGGCCATTGATTGTGCATGGTTCAAAGTTAGTCACTGTTGTAACTGTATGTGAGCAAAAAGCATCTTTCTTCATCTAATATAGCACTAGATAAGGGTGTGTTGCTATTGTCAAGATGTCATGCACACTTGCAAACTTCCAGTGATTCATGCACCTGCTGATCAACTTCCACTGAAATGAACGGGAATGTTTGGTGCTTCTGTCGCTGCAGAAATGACACGCTTCCATTTATTCAATGATTTGTGTTTGTTACGAGACGTTTGCATTTATTCATGTTTGTTTTTGTTTTTAAGCGAATGTGCAATTTGTTTGTCCTATGTTACTTGAGACAGAGTTGATGCATTTCCACAACTGTTGCCGTCGGTACACGTGTAATTATAGTTGCATGAAATCTCACCTGTGAGCGTACAAGTTTCCCACTCAGTATTTCAGAATGGCTCAGTGCCTCTCAGGTCTCTCTTCAACACGCTAGAAAGCCATTCGCACACGTGCCTTCCCTTACGCCTGCCTCGGTTCAGAGCTTGTAGCAAACACTTTCCATAAAACCTCAAGACTTCTATCACACCCTGAACTGTGAAACCTGTCTGATTTCAGCCTTTCCTGTTCCTGTCTCACTGATATTGCACTTGAAACAGCTTTAATGAACTGTTTAGAGATCTGTGCCCACCCTCTTCACTTCTGCATCGCAGCGGGATCATCAGTGGTTGCGAATTCATTTTTGTATATGAACTCAGATTTGGTCGGGTAGTTGTTCTAGACCGCGTCGTAAGCCAAAACTTCATATATAAGCATTCTCGTCTTTGCATTTTTAAAAAATGTCTCTCAAAAATGGTCCTTCGTATGTGTAAATATTTTGTAGGAATATGCAATGTTATATAATTAAAAAATCATGAATTATAATCTATGTAGGGAATGTGAAAGGTGTAAAGTAAAAGGTTATGCATCATAAAAGCTCAAATAAAAATAACTAAATTATGCTTAAGTTATATGGGAAATATAATCATTTTGATTATGTTGAAGCTGAAATATGACTTTTTTTTATTTGTATTATGCATTTTGTTTATAGATATATAACATGAGAAATACTGTATTTATGTGCACCGTTTTTGTTTACTGCATATTTCACCTATGAAGGAGTGATTGATTCTAGTTTTATATTTCTGTTATCAATGTTTATTTGACATGCATCTCGATGACTGACGGGAAAGCGTGTATTTGTTTACATTTTTATAGTTCTGAACATTATCATTACATTTCTTTCCATGTTCCACATAAACACAGTAACTGCTCCATGTGAATGTGACATGTATTGAGAAAATGAAGTCTAGGTATATTACGAATTTATATGAAACAAATATCAAAATAGCATAAAACTTAAATCAATAGCTTTTATATGCATCATGCTTGTAGTCTGTGAGTCAAACTGCATGCGAGGGTTCTTTAAGCTAAAAGAATAAACTCATCACATACCTCAGACCTGCTACAACTCTTGTGTATTTTTCCTATTTTTGTTTTATGAAATGTGGCGTGAACTATTAAGCACTATTGTGACGATTGTGATGGTTTGCATTTTGCATGCTTCGTTTTTTATCGTTGACTGAGGGTATATTTACACAACAACGATGTACTTAAAACGCTAACGTTTTTTCTTAGTGAAAATGTCCAGTAGTTTCCATTTTTAGTTGAAAACAGTGTCGTGTAAACAGCCCCTAACTAAAAACAGAAACCTTTTTATGCGGTTTGGCCATTCATTTACACCACAACAGCGTTTTGGGGGCCTGAAAATGCAAACTTTCGAAAGTGCACGTTTCTGAAATCATTACCGTTATCGTTTCTGTGTAAACTACAAACACACGAATTTGTGAAAATGGTGACGTCATGCACATGTGTATTACATGTGCATAGTGTTTCTTACGAAGTGACATCGCCAACTACTGGCCTGGCAGGAGAATACAGCAATTTTAACTGTTTACGCAGATCCACATGAACTTTCGGTTTGACAATGTTGTAGGCTAGTCTGTATGCGGGAAAAAAATAATAATTTACATCATTTTTTACATTTACAAAAGTTTTTATTACATCGTTGTCATGTAAATGTATCCCTAATCTATGCAAAATGTTTGTTAATTGAAAGAAAGCTGAAATAAAATATAAATATTAGTTGAAAAACGTAAATTAAACGAAAATTTGAAATGTTGCCATGGGACAATTTGAAGCACTAAAATTATTAACTGAAATGAAAACTAAACTGAAATAAAATAATAATAATAAAATGACAAAAGCACGTATTAAAACTAAACTGAAAATAACATGAAAACTAAAAATATAAAAACGAATTAAAAATATTAATTAATACTAAAATAAAAGCTAAAATAACACTGCACAACTTTTGAGTATGAGAGAGTGTTTAAAGTGAAGTGTGTTATTTATGTGACACCAAACACACACACACACACACACACACACAAAGGTTTGAAATAATTAAGATTTTTTTTATTTAACTTTTTGCATCACAGGAATAAATTTCACACTATTACTTTTACTCAAAAGTAACAGTCCTGATGAGTTTTCAAATGTGTGGAAATACAGTAAAAATGAAGTTTAAAAAGTCTCGACTCTTCTCACATTAACATTTTGAATCTTCTTGGCAACGATGGCCGTTTGCTAAGTGTTGATTCCTCTAAATGTGTTCACATTTTACAGCATCTGCACGCCGTGATGTCTGTTCGTAAACACATAGTAATGTTTCTCAGGGAGAGAGAGATGTTTTATGGTCTCGAGTGACTGTCCGCTCTAATTAGGAGCACATTAGAGCTCCTGTAACTTCAGTCCTGACCATTTCAACTCCACCACAATCAACATTAGACGAGGTCCACTTCCGCAGAACACCGCCGTTTTGCTAATGAGCTTTTATGTGAAACTGCTGCTTTTTGTTTTCCTCAGAGCTTTTGTCTGTGACAGCACGTGTCTGACCGCACATATGATCATAATGCTTCTGTTTGACTTGTAGGCTGAGTAGCAAATTAAAATCATTATATATATGTGTGTGTGTGTGTGTGTATGTGTGATATTCCTGGTTTCCAAATTATATTATATCATGAATAATTACATTAAAATATAATTTAAATCCAGAATTTAACACAACAGAACAAAAATGTTGAAGAACACCTTTGGCCACATTTGCTTGTTTGACTTGCAGGATTATTAGCAAATATTATAATAATAACAATTATTATTATTGTTATTATTATTATTGCATCAAAATAAGATTTTTTTATGTATAAATGAATTAATAAAAATAATAATAATAATAATAATAATATTTTTTGTTTTCTTGATTGAGTCATGTCAGATTAATAATAATTATGATAAAATAAAAATAATTTTATATTAATAAATAAATAAATAAATAAATTAACAAATATAATACTTATTATTATATTAAAATAATAAATTTATTATTTTGTATTATTAATACATAAATGAATGACTATAAAAATAATAATAATAATAATTATTATTATTATTATTAAGATTATAAATAAAAAATATAAATAAATAAATAATAACCGTAATACATTTAATAACCATATTCATTATTATTATTATTATTATTATATATTTTTTTCTTGATTGGATCATGTCAGATTAATAATAATAATAATAATATTTTAAAATTTAAAGAAAAGTCCCAGAATCATGATTATATATGTTTTTTAAATACTTCAATAAATCATTTCAATCCAGGACTCATTAGCCAACACAAATATTGAAGAGTACATTTAGCCACAAAATACATTCAAAAAGACCATCAAGACAATCTATGGCTCAGAAGCTTCCAGTTGAATCTATTAATATTTGATTAATTATTAATATGAGGTCTGGGATGAGCTTTTATTTGA
The DNA here is from genome assembly GCF_951802725.1 of Rutilus rutilus. Lineage (NCBI taxonomy): Eukaryota > Metazoa > Chordata > Actinopteri > Cypriniformes > Leuciscidae > Rutilus > Rutilus rutilus. The sequence continues at coordinate 4,327,381 of NC_140215.1, forward strand.
AGATGACTCAATCCCCAAGCCTAGCATAAAGAAATAAAGATCTTGCCATTTTCTGGTTATTCAATAAAACTCGCTCAGCGTTCTCGTTTTTCACCACACCACACCCGGTTATTATCGTGTCATTTGTGGTGTTTATTTCCGTTTTCCACTAATGGTCATTTTAGATAATGCAGAATAATTCAGTTAGATTCACATACTGCTCTCATTTGAGTCCATCAGTAAGACAATAACTAAATAATTTAAGAAAAACACAATTAAGCAAGTGGCCGAATCCCAGACGTTTCCTGATAAGAAGGCTCTGAAATGACCCGCACACAGATGGTGTAGTAGTGGGTCGACTCAGTATATTTGCAGAAGCTAATGGCTCCTGTAATAGCCTCGTGATTGGCTGGATGAGAAGTGATGCTGCAGTTTCTCCTGCGCTGTTGCTTAGCAACGCAACATCACGTACGTTTATGTAGTTATACAGTGTTTGCAAGGCAGAACGCTCTATTCCTTCAGTGTTTCTGGTTAGGGCTTGTTCTAAATCTCTCAAACTATTAGTGTACGTCAAGCAAACTTTAGGTTGTCAAACATTTCAGTTTTAGCTGTGCTGTGAAATTTGGTTTGTAAACATTTACTTTTTAAATACTTAAAAGTATTACTTTTTAAGTTTGAAAATCTCCTGTGAAATTAGAATGTTCATCTGTATTGTGTTTGATCTTCTTTCTTACATCTATTTGCATAATGAATCATATTTTTTTTTCTTTTTCTTGTATATGTGGAACAGTTTACTAATAATATGCTACAGTATATTATGGTATATACCAATATACTCTATGCATATCTACTAATAGTATAATTTTAAAAGTAAATTTTTTTATGTTTTTGAAAGAAGTCTCTTTTGCTCGCCAAGGCTGCATTAAAAATACAGTAAAAACAGTAATATTGTGGAATATTATTACAATTAAAATAACTTTTGGTAACACTTTATGTCCTCGTTACATATATGTTACATGTAGCCTACTCAGTAACCATAAATTATGCATAATTACATGCAACTAACCCTCAACTAAACCCTAATCCTACCCTAACCCTATTAGTAAGTACATGTTGTTGCTTAATATTACTCAGTACTTACATGTATAATTAAACTGTAACAATGACACCTTAAAATAAAGTGTAAGCTAACTTTTCTATGTGAATATTTTAAAGCTATATGTAAGACATGTCATGTATTAATTGCTTTTTGTATTGCTAATGTGTGAACAGCTTGTAATGAAACTTAAAAACGAGTATTGATTTTTATGTGAAGGACTCGAGACAGTTTTGCCGGGAAAATCCAATGGATTTGACGTTTACGCTCCCGAGAGTCTCTCTTCCGTTATGACACATGAAATTAATGCTTATACAATGTTCAGGATAATGACGAAAGAGCCATTCTCTATACTGTAATGTCTATGTGTCATGCAAAGAAAACCTTAATTCAAACTACAGTCTCACATAGCCAGATCTAGTCTATAGTCTCAAATATACTTCATAATCAAACTATCATAACAGTGTACTTTTAATAACATCATCTGTCGTCATGATGCCGGTGAGTTGCAGAGCTGGTGCAAACATCTCCACATCTCTGTGATCAGATGCTTTCTGAACTGCTGTTTTCTCACCGCTGACGTTTGTGCTGTGTTTATTTTGTTATTAAGGAAAGCACACGGCACATATTTACATATTCATCTAAACGTCGCTCTCCTCAGTGTTGATGGTGTCTGGATGTTTGTTAACATTATATCACTGCTTCTTCTTACGTCTTTTAACTTCTGTGCAAAGAATGAAAAGGAACTTTGCTGAGTATATCAGCGCATTAAAGGGGTGGTATAATGCCCTTTTCACAAGATGTAAAATAAGTCTCTGATGTCCCCAGAGTGTGTATGTGAAGTTTTAGCTCAAAATACCCCAGCAAAAACGCACCGTTTTGTGTCTGTTCCTTTAAATGCAAATGAGCTGCTGCTCCCGGCACAGAGGGCGGAGCTTCAAGAGCTCGTGTCCTTTTACCTCACACACACATGCACTGAAAATTTCAAACACTTTTATCCTTTTATGTTCAAACCGGAGTCAGACAATGATGGAGAGACTCAAGAAGAAGTGACAACATGTAGAAGCAACAGGACATTTCTGAATGGTTAGTTGATGAATTTATGTAGCTTATGTGTAGTTATCTTCTCGTCACTGATTAGCATATTCTGTCTTGATAATCTCTAAATCGTGTTCAGGGGGCGGGGTTTATGTAAATTCTAGAGTTAGTGATGTCACTAACCCGGGAGGAATGTGTTGTAGTCTCTACCAGCCGTTTGTTGTAGTCCTTAAAAAGAGATTTCTTTAAAAGCAAATATCTCCCTTTGCTTTGAACTTTGAGCATTGTAACTTTGCAGATGTTGTTTATGCTCAAATCATAATCAACCATCCCTTTAAATCACTTTCAGTCTCTTGTATGTTTCGTGTGCACGAGTGTGAGCGATAAGCTGCTACTGCAGTTCACTTAATGGCCACCGGTTTCTGAATTCTACATATGGCCCCTTAAAAATGTAATTTATTTCTGTGATGCAAAGCTGAATTTTCAGTATCATTACTCCAAGTCTATTACTGATGTTGAAGGGCAGTTAAATTGAACAGCACTGAATTGAAAATGCAAAAGAAATGTATTTATTTACAAGATGAGAAGGTCATCATTTACACACTCATGCAATGTGATGAGGTCACGAGATAATAGCGTATAGCATGAACCTGTTTAAATTGTTCCATATTAAATTCCTAACATACAAAGTGTTGGTTCTAAAGCATAACACCTAAACTTACCTGGAACGTATTCATGTATTTACTGCAGAAAATGCTAATATAGTTGACACATGTACTACAGTAAAACATTTATTGGCGCTCGCAGTGTTCATCAAACAGACAAACTGCAGTTGCAAAGTTGCTCAGAAAGCAGACGGATGCTTAATGACTGATGATTGTCAATCCTAGACATTAAAGTTTTATTGCACATATTCAATGATCCATTTAAATACTTATTGTCGCTTTTATTTATTAAAAGGCCTATGAAACTCATTGAGACACTTACAATGTGACCTGTGGAGTCCACCAGATTGATTAAAAAGGATAACTACAGGAAAACCACAATGCATCCAGACACATCCAGCAAATGGAGCCGAGAGGAGCCTCTGACCACCAGACTTACGGTCAGAAGGTTTGAGAATGTTCTTTAAGGAGCTGTTGTAAATGTCTAAGAGCACTCATGTGCTATTGATCAGAGCCTGGGCTGTCCGAGTAATTGTATATATTGGCCTAAACGTGTTTAAGTGCTTTTGACACTGAGGTCATGAAAGTGCAACATCTTCACCAGCACCTAACCTTCTCACTATGTTTCCATCCACATCATTTATGTGAATTTTGGAGTAGCTATCGCATAAAAATCGGATGGAAACGTTGCCTACTATATACATCATGAAAAAAAAAGAGTCACAGGTTTCCCCCCGGTTGCTTATACATATATTTGCAGACGTTTATGTTCGATGCAATTAATCGATCTGACATCATAGTATAATATACAGTAAATAATATAAATATAGTATAGTATTATTTTAATAGTAACATTTTTAATATGCTCACCAAAGCTGCATCAATTTGAACAAAAATACTGTAGAAATTGCACTTTTTTTTCTCTTTTCTTTTTTAAAATCTAAAATGCTGTTTTCTGGTAATATATTTAGAAATGTAATTTATTCCTGTGATGCAAAGTTGAATTTTCAGCAGCCATTGTTTGAATCAGTTGTGCTGCTTAATATAATTTTTTTTTTTTTTTTTTTTTCAGGGATTTTTGACTAATGGAAAATTCAAAAGAACAGCATTTATTTTAAATAGAAATATTTTGGAACAATATTTTTGATCAATTTAGTGCATCCTTGCAGAAACAAAGTAGCCTATTAATTTCATTAAAAATTAAACCATAAAGTAGCTTTTTCACCTGAGAAAACCCTTTTTTCCTTCATCTGGAAGACCTGAAGAGAATCTAACACGTCAGAGCTTCCTCTAGTGTGTAGCCTACTCTAAGTGCCCTAAGAAGTTAGCAAATCAGCACCTTTAAGTCCTCGGACAGAGAGAATTCCTGATTCCTTGTACTGTATGTGCAGAGAATCATCACGTAGGGTTCTTGATCATCCAAAATACAAACCGTCTCAAAGTCATTAAAAATGAGGAATCTACAAGCTAGACGGCATGTGCTGACAGCAGCCTGATCACTGTGTGTTTGACGACCGCTGCTGATAATGATTATCTGTCAGTGTGCGTATGGAATGTTATCGGACGGGCCGGGGAAAGGCCCCCTTTAGGACAGGACACGGCCCTGTGTGTGTTTCGGCTGGGATCGGGGCTTGTGACGCCGGGTCCAGGTCACAGTGCTCTTCTCAACTGCTTTAGACAGACCCAGCGCTGGCTTTCACGATCAATGAGCTCAAACTGTGTTGTCTCTCATTAACACTGATGAGGATCTGAGCACGTTTCCATCTCACATGCTCTGCGGACGATGAAAACTGGACAACAGGAGTCAAACGTGTGGCCTCTGATTGAGAGTTCATGAAACTACTCACACACATGACACATCATAAATCAACCTGTCAGCAAGTATGGATATTTACCAGGCATATATATTGCGCATTAGGACATTTAAAACATTACATTTCATATAGGCCTTCTGTGAAGTTAAAGGGTTAGTTGCCCCCCCAAAATTTTTTAATTCTGTCATTACTCATCCTCATGTCGTTCTAAAGACTTGCCTTCATCTTCAGAAGATAAATGAAGATCTTCTTGATGAAATCTGAGAGCTCTCTGTCCCTCCAACTACCACTTTGACGCTTCAAAAAGTTCATAAAGAGATCGTAAAACTAATTCTTATGAATTGAGCGAAAATGCTGTGGTGTTTTCTTTGTTGTTTAGAATCCAGTATTACTCTTTTGTCTTTTATGAGTTTAATAAAGAACTCTGTCTCGTCTTCTGTCAAAACATACCGCATCATTTCTAAATAATTATACACAAATATATGAAGCAGCACAACTGTTTTCAACATTGATAATAATAAATCTTTCTTAAGTAGCAGATCAGCATATTAGAATGATTTCTGAAGGATCATGTGACACTGACTGGAGTAATGATACGGAAAATTCAGCTTTGCATCACAGCAATAAATTATTATTATACAATATGTGAATGTGACATATATAGATGTCATATGTGCCCAGAGAGATGAATGGGTTATGAAAGACAGAAACACCAACAATCTGTGTGCCACAGTTCTCCTATACCACAGTCCAGTCATGTGATGAGGTGAGGCTCATTCAGCTGAGAGATCCAGAGACTGAAGAGACCACAGCAGAAGTAGTACAGTTTGCATCTATTCAAAACAGCCCAGCCTCACTTTTACATGCAGATCAATGCAAAAGCAGCCAGCATCTCAGTGAACGAGTTAAGTCAGGTGATCATCCACGTGAACAGACTTAAAAGATTATGGATACACATACTGAAACTCCAGTACTCTTGTGACCTGTGACACTGGAGTAAGAGGGCATCTCTCTCTCTCTCTCTCTCTCTCTCTGTCTCTCTCTCTCCCTCTCCTTTGTTGCTGTTCTTCTCATAGAAATTGGAAACTGTGTAAATATTACAATGCATAACAGGAAAGGTATTATAATTGAATGACTATGGCTTTTGTCTTGTGCATGTTTTTTTTTTTCAAACTATGTTTAATACATTTTTAAACCCCTGGTTCTTTATGTTGTTTATGAAATTAATCTGATAATAAAAATACAGGATATCATGTTTTATCTCTTTACAATTTTTAAACACACAACGGCACATTCACCAATCAAACTCCCATGCTCAAAAAAGAGTTTACACCATTACAGTTTCATTTGTCTTTTTTTATTCAATCAAACATACTGCGTTTGAGAGTAAAACGAATTATTTTGTAATATTTTTTTTTTTAAGATTGCAAAAAAAGTATTCTTAAGGCTCAAAAATAAATAAGTTGATAACAACATTATTTGTAGTGCATGTAAATCTGTGAAAACCTTTATTTTTCTTCGTGCATTTCGAACTTTCATCACAAACGCACAAATGTTGCTCTGTTTTCTGCTGTCTTTTTTGCGGGTCTAAATCTTTGTTATCATAGTTAATCATAGTTTTCCACCATTTAAACTGTAGTCGTTATTTATTTCACACCATACTGTCTATGCTTCACACTTGTTGAAGAGATGTAAGGTAGTGGGCCGCCATCTTGTGGTAAATGTAAGAAGTGTGGAGCAGTTATATTCCCAAAGCGACACAATAAATAAATAAATAACATCTATTTACTTAAAACCTTAAGTGCATTTGCTGCCTTTTAAAATCTTTTTGATGTTGGAAACGTCATATGAATGATCTTATACACTTCATAAATGCACTATTCTGGGTACTACCTCACGTAGGAGATGAGTGTGGCGCCTGTGGGGATAAGAGGAATTACGCTACTCGTCACTTCCTGGTTTCCAAGCGGAAACAGCGGAGTTTGTTTGGTTACTATGATGCCTCCACTGCAAAGATGGCGAGATAGAAAAGAACGGGATAGAAAGAATCTCTGAGAGTATCGTTGTGGAAAATCCCATCTCTCTTGTATATTTCCAGGGTTGTTTTGACAGCTGCAGTGTGTGACACTATGGCGGGTGTTGATGACGAGGAGTGCACGCTTGTAAGTCATGAAATACGGTCGCATAGCACTCGTAATAGTTTTGTAGAGATACTTGTAGAAGGGATGGTGAACTAAATACCAATTAAAACAACATTCTCACTTTTGTTTCATACATTTTGATTAGAAAACGAGAAAAATAGCCTGACATATGAAATAATAGTAAAACAAAAACACATTTTGCATCATATTTGATGCATCAGTCTGTTATGGCTCATATCTTGATAGAGAATATGGAGCTCATACTCGAAAAGGAAAAAACTCCTCAGTTTTATTCCCAAACTGAGCAAAAATATGAAATTGGGAGCAGGTGTTATTCATATGGCCAAAAGTAAGATGACATTCTGATTGCTTGGGTAATATGAATCAATGAGATCTTATAACAGTATAAAAGGCTACTTACATTATGTAAAATGCATATAAATATAAGTTGTGATTATATCACCCAATAACATGTCTTAGTAAGATGATATTAAAATGCTTCATTTTTTATTTATTTATCAAAGCTTTGTAGTTTTTAGCGTGTTGGCAAAACATACTCTATTGATACTCATACTTTTACATTGATAATTGAGAGATGAACAAATATACGTTCCTCAAAAGCCTGATGGATCATATTTGATACTAACATTTTAATGATTTAAAAAAGAAAAAGAAAAGATGTATGTATTATCAAGTAAACCTAAGTTGTTCATCTTGAAATATTAACAATATAAAAGTTATTCCTACATTTACTTTATAATTTTTGTTAAAGATTTCACTGGATAAATACACGTGAACCACGAGCTGAAGAGGGAAGATTTTACAATTATATTAAGAGGCTTTTACTTGTATAAATCAGCATGTTAAACTATCAATCAGATGACAGACAGCATGTAGTAGTTTATATGCGACGGGGTTTTCAGCAAAGTTTTGATCATGTTAATAAAATAGAGGCCTTAGAAAATTATGTAGCCTATAAAATACAATACAGTATGCTTTATAATTAAGTTTGCAGTGTGCATTATATGTAATATTTTAATAAACTGATAGTTGATTTTTATCTTTAAAATTGTGTTTAATAATATATGCTTTGTCGATATATTAGGATAATTAAGATGTAATGCATTAGTAGGGCTGAGCAAAATTCAGTTTTATTGTCATTGATTCAGCTTTGCATTAAAGTAAGCTGATATTTTCAGTTAACCCTGCTGAATTTATTGCCAATTTCAGGCCTTGATCTTATACTACTGCCAGGAAAAATACTCCAGTCATGTTGTAGATGTTTCCAGTGAAGCTCAACGGAAGTTCAGTCATGATCCAATCTTCACATTCCTCCATGCTTATGGGCTGATCATGCAAGGTGAGGAAAACCCACCGTTTACTATCTATTTCAGTGATGGGGAAAGTTACTTTTAAAAGTATGCAATACAGTATTGCTGTACTCCCTAAAAAAGTAGCTAATTGCGTTACTTAGTTACTTTTTTATGGAAAGTAAATGCCTGGTGCAAATGTAAAAGCCAAAAATACAACTGACGCTGGTTGGTCATATTATAAGGGCAACATGGCAAATTTAGTACACTAGTGCAAAATACCCGTGAAAAATCAGTTTTTGTGTGTGTTTTTAGTAATTGTTGGTTTGGTGTGTTTGAGTGCTCATTGTTACAATTACACAGCAAAAGTTCAGAGACAATTTTATTTGTGAATGGTAGAAAGCACAAAGTGAACTCTGAGAAAACGCTATGCTTGAGCAAACAGTTTGTGAATAGGCTACTACAAATGATGCCCGTGAAAGAGACTGTGAACACATTGAATAGGATATGTTTAGTTGGTGAATAGCATAGGCTACTATTACACAGTAGCGATAACATTAAGCGCACCTGAATGAAATATAATATTCAGAAGTAAACAGCATAGCTGACTTACAGATTCACTTAACATCCACAAATGAATAAGCGTGTCGATTCAGGGAGCAGTGCAAAGTGCCCGTGCAAAATCAGTTTTTGTGAGCTGATCGCCGTCAAAAAAGTTCAGAAGATATTTCTTAGCGATGGCTGATTCCAACAGTTTTAATATGATAAAAAATAACTTTTATATTGATTCAATGGATTAATTGCATTTTGAAAAAAAAAAGTGTCATGAATTTATTGCATTTTTTGGGGAAAATTATTGCATTTTTTGGGAAAAAAAGATTTGAATTTGTTATGTTATTATAACCTAAAGATGCTATGTGAAAGTTTGAAACAGAAAATAGTGGTTTTCATCTTGCCACTTTCTTGGTAAAGAAAACACATTTTTACTCAAATTAATCAAAATGGATTTATCACGTTCTGGAACCAAACTATAATATTCTGAAGTAAACAGTGTAGCTGACTGAGTGTTTATGTCAGAATGTTTATTTTTAAACCACAACCTTCTCGGGGCTTCTTTGACCGATACAACCCTCTAATGTCAGAATGTTTATTTTTAAACCACAACCTTATAAAAATGATATATTTAACGATATCTTTTGCATTTCTCATCCAAACAACATCAAACTTGGCACTGCACTTACTCATGCCCGTGGCAAGACACCTGTCGAGTTTGAAATCCATCGGACTAACGGTTCGAGAGATATGCGGTTAACAGACACACACACACACACACACACACACACACACACACACACACACACACACACACAGACAGACAGACGTTTCTGTAATTTATAGATAGATACAGATTGCATTTATATTACACACGTTCATACTAGATAGCACATAATTATTAGCGGTTGTGAGGTAATTACTTATTCAAAATAAGTACCTACTCAAGAGAGTACCGGTATGTGATCTCGGACGCAGACTCTTACTTCAGCAACTTTAAAGTCATTTTGTTTTTTATTTGTATGGTTGAATGAAATAATCGATGGTCAGCAGCAAAGACATTGTTTAATAAAGTGAGATTAAATACATAAAGTATATTTGTGTTATCTAACATATTTAATTATTGGAGATTTGCATAATATTCAGAGTGTGCATTTCACTGTTTTTATTCATTTTGAGGAATACTGAATCTGTTTTTGTGCGAGTGTGATGAGTAAATGCATTTCACATTTAGTGTAGAACTATAATAAGCATCATGTTCACACACAAACGCCTCTGCACCTTTACTCCTGATTTCTCTCCACATGGGGACAGGAGAGTACTTTGCAAAGTAATTTGTGTTACTTATTTGAAAGGTAACTCGGATATTTTGTTGCCTTACTTGGAAAAAGTAATCTGATCACGTAACCCCCAACACTGTTCGTCTTTATTTGACGTCTTGAGAAATGGTCTAATACCCTTTGCGTCTGTGTGCAGATCAAGTGTTGGATGCTATTCAGGAGCTGGAGCAACTGAAGGCGAGAGGAGACGTCTCTCTCTGTGTGCTCATGGCTATGGTTTATGCCCACAAGAAAAGACCAAACCCGGGTAGGTCTATTGCATCTTGTTTCTTTAAAATCATTTGTGTTTCATGGGAAAATATTCGCATACTGGGTTGAAAAGACATGAGAATGAATAAATAATGACAAAAACTTGACTTGCCTGCAGACCGGGATGTCATCCAGGAGTTGGATGGAAGGGTGAAGGAGGAGAGGAAGACGGCGAGTCCTAAAGCTCTGTATTACGCTGGCATGCTACTGTGGCTTCTGGGCCGCAACGACAAAGCCAGAGAGTATGTGGACAGAATGATCAAGATCTCCAACGGCTCTAAAGAGGTGAACTTTTCTAATGTATCTGCCCTATAGATTTCTGCTGAGGGAGAGCTTTTCGTGATGGGAAAAGACTGATCAAGTTGCCAGTATCATAGTGGTCCGTGGCATAAGTCTGGCCCATTTGGCCTATTCAGTCATGGTGATTATAAAACACTAAATTATTTTTTAAGTTAAACCCCTGGACCACAAAACCAGTCACATGTCGCACGGGTTTATTTGTGGCAATAGCCAACAATACATTGTATGGGTCAAAATTATCGATTTTTCTTTTATGCCAAAAATCATAAGGATATTAAGTAAAGATCATGTTCCATGAAGATATTTTGTAAAATTCCTACCGTAAATATATAAAACATTTGTTTTTGTGAGTGAATGCAGCACAATCGTGAACATAAATGGACAACTTTAAAGGAGATTTTCTCAATGTTTCGATTTTTTTTGCACCCTCAGATTCCAGATTTTCTAATAGTTGGATCTCGGCCAAATTGTCATATCCTAACAAACCACACATCAATGGGAAAAGAAAATTTACCAATGTGGTCCAGGGTCACATATTTGTTACTTGAAGTAAAATGAACGTTAACTGACATAAAATAAAATAAAATATAAAAAAAATATTTTAATTCTGCAATTTTATTTAGTTTAACTTGATGAACTAAAATAACTAAAACTGAAATAAAAATGAATAAAAACTATTCAGACATAAAAAAAAGAAAAAAAGTGTCACTTATTTAGCTGTTTTTTTAATATTGGGATCATTGTTTTGTAGGGAATTGTTCTGAAAGGCTGGATTGATCTGCGATCGAATAAAGATGCTAAGAAGTCTGGGAAATACTTTGACGAGGCCCTGAAGGAGAAAAGTGAAATTTTTGCTCTGATGGGGAAGGTAACTCTATTTCTGATGACCATTTAATAATTCAGCATACAGAAATAGACAGATAGATGTTCACTTATAAGGTGTGTGCACATTTTTTGATTTACATTTTTTCAAAAGGTTTACAACTTAAAGGTGATGTGTGTAATTTTTTTTTAATGTTAAAATACATTTTATATACTATGTAGAATCAATTAAAAGTTAACATTCAGCATAATCTTTTCTCATTTTACCACAAAATAAAAATAGAAACCTAAGAAATTATATGATGCATTATGAAAAATAATGGATTTTTTTTACATTGTGACTATTTTCATGACAATAATAATAAAAATAAAAATAAAAACATTGTGCATAAATTAAAGGCAGTACAACAAATGCAATATTTTTTGCAAAAGGTTTTGTTTTGTAATGCTCTAATTGTGTTTTTCTGTCAGGTACAATATTATGAATTTCGTCAGAATTATTCTGGTGCTTTAGAGACCATTAACCAGGTGATTGTGAGTTACCCGTCCTTTCTACCAGCCCTGGTCAAGAAGATGAAGCTGCTGTTGACTCTACAGGACTGGGAACAAACTGTTGATGCCGCTCAGAGGTAAGACTCCATTCATAACGTCGCAGATCTTCATCTTATTACATGTTTTTTTTTTTTTTTTTTATGGTTCGGGTGATCTTCATGCTTTTTAAATACACTCCAAAAGCTCTCAAAGACTTTCAGAGGTGAGCTGCATTCAAGTGCGAATGGAAATTAGATGAGATTCCACGGATCTGTACAGAGAGACTGGATCATTGTTTATCTTACCCTGTCGGATGAGAGCCAGTGAGCGACAGAATAAAAGGGTCTTTAAGGCTGATCACTAAGAGCTGTACGAATGAACTCCACGGCGAGACCTCAAAGGGTCTGTGTGAAAACCAGTTCTCTCAGGTGGAGCTGGATTGTGTCAAGCTACTTTATGTTTTTGCTCTGAAATGGCTTAAAAGAGTGATTATGGTCCCTCTGTGTGAAAAATATTTAAACTAAACAGTCATTATAGCCAAATTTATCTACATTTAGATAAATATGTAAGATTTATCTAAATATTTAATGTAAGAAGTAAAATAATCAAGGCATGTTTTCCACTAGATTAATGAAAGAATTGAAAGAATGATATTTAATCAATTTCATTTAAATGCATGAATATAAAGAAATATACAGATATACCACTTACAGATACACATGCATGAATATAACAAGTAGTAATAAACGGCTATACTTACCTACGTATATTTTTATTAAAACATCTTAATACATGAAAATCCCACACAAAAACTTCCACACCAGTTGTTTTGAGTGACATAAACAAACTGATTTGCTTTGAAATTATTAATTGAAATTGACAGTTTGAAGTGATTCACAGAAATCAATTGCACTTAACAATTCTAACGCCAAAAATGGCTGTCAAAAGTTTTTTTCTGTAACATGAAAACAATATAATGGATTTCTCCTGCAATAAAAACAGATGATAGGCACATCAGTCTGAATAAAGCAGATGCTGCATGTGAGTTTCCCTCAAATAAACATTCAAAGATGTTTAACAATGTGTGGTGTTCATTTCAGAATAAAGTAATGATTATTATGGATATTCAAAATCTAAATGTTCAGTCAAATTTGCTTTATATAAAGACATGAATGCATGTCTCAGAATATCTGTTTTACACATTACACAAATTTCCTGATTCTTTCATCAATTTTCCAGGCTTCTCCAACGAGATAAAAATAACTTGGAGGCTCTGAGGATGCTGGCCCTGCACTCTCTCTGCAGGGAAGGAGACGTTGCAGAGGTATGACATTACTAACATACGTGTGTTTACACAGATCAAATGCCAGAAACGGCATTTATTATGGACTTATAGTCTCCGTATGATTCACAAATACCTATTCAGTGGATTGCAAATAAAAAGAGAGCATTGCTTTGAATTTTGCTCCTTTCTAGTCATCACATTTCAATGTGGCTTTGCTCAGAAGAGTCGCGCTCAAGCCGCTGCATTCGGGATCATTTATAGGGGTTTTATTGCACATGTTGGAAATCCAGCCAGAAGAGCATTGCAGTAGTCCAGCCTAGAAATGACAAGGGCACAAGGGCAACATTTTTTTGTCACATAGCAAACATGTCCTCACTATCCGCTAGCTGCCTGTCCCCTGAACACACTGTAAAAAAACGCGGTCTCTGTAGACAGCCCAGGCTCCACAAACGGCAACAAAAACAAACTGGCCCAGCCTGGACCACGAAACATAACAAACAGTGTTCCAGCCAATAACCGACCAGAATGATTTGGGGGTGGGGGGTTAGTGCGCGTGCACATAAAGGGGGGTCTGGGAAGTGGAGGAGAGAGAAGCATGAAGAGGGAAGTTAGCTAGAGGAGAGTTGTCCTAAACAACGACAACGACTAGCGTTAGAATTATATTCTCTCGAATTTTTTGTATATGGCCGACACACGACCAAAGAGACGACGTTCTGATGAACAAATAGCAAAGAAGAGGGAAAAGGAGAAGGAACGCGAGCTAGCCTCCGTTTTGTTTGACAATACTTCGAACGTCAACAAGAGGTGACGTCACCAAACATCACTTAGAGCACCTTTAAGGAGAGCCTGATCTTTCTGATGTTGTACAGTGCAAACCTGCATGATCGTGCTGTGGTCTTTGAAGGTCAGCTGGTTCTTGGCCGAACTTGATGGGATTTTTGTTGATGAACCTAGCTGGATGATAAAGTTGTGCTGTACTGACAGGGTTTCTGGGAAGACTAGAAACTCTGTCTTTGCTCGGATGAGTTGTAGGTGATGTTCTGTCATCCATGCCGAGATGTCCGCCAGGCAGTCTGAGATCCGTGCAGATACCATGGGATCGTCTGGTTGAAACGAAAAGTAGAGCTGTGTGTCATGAGCATAGCAATGGTAGGAGAAACCATGAGCCTGTATAATGGGTCCAAGTGATGTAGTGTATATGGAGAAGAGGAGAGGTCCGAGAACTGATACCTAACCTGAGGTACCCCGGTGATCAGGGGCCTCATTTATAACCGTTGCGTACGCACAAAACAGGCCCTGAAAGAGGCGTACGCCACCTCCGACGCATAAGTTGTGATTTATAAAAACAAACTTGACGGGAAAATTTGCGCACCTGCACGCAAACTCTTACCCATGCGTACGAACGTTTTGGAGATGGAGCAGTTTGGCGACACCGATGGTGAGCTGGAGTTAAATGTCTTTTTGGTCACTTTTAGACAGAAATCTAAAGACATATACAGAAAGATGATACAAAATATAATTTCACTCACCAAGCCTGTCACTTGAAGCAAATATCCATCCCTTCTTAAATGTCCGCACCAGCGAGCGCGTTGGGGCCGTTTAGTGAAACTGACGCAAATAACAGTTTAAATAAATAAAATAATGATTTAAACTATGTTTTACTTCTGATATAAACATTTAGATTAAATATGCCATTCAAATTAATGGAGTTTAACACTTAAACATGAAATCATTACTGAGAAGTTACAACATTTTTTTATATTCAATCAATAGAAATATTTGTTGTGGATCCGATGTTTTTGAACACTTTTCCTGTGGCGTGCTGTGTTTTAATGTTTTAACCACAGAGATAATTGCTTATCATGATAATACCAGATTGTCTGAGCAAATAATGCAAATAATGTGCAAATAATTTCGTGCAAATAATGCCCGAGGCCTATCTGTTTCCATTAAAAATATAAATCAATTAAAAATACAATTCGGGCCAGTGGAAAAGATTGAGAAAAACTTTCTCTGAAATGTGTTTTTATACTATTTGATTTATGTATTCAAAAACAAGGCAAGAAATAGGCAACTACTTGATTTTTATTAATGTAATGTGTCTTGTACCGTTAAACGTTATCACGTGGATGAATAATCATATGCAAATGATATGCAGATGAGGATCTGCATAGTAAAACTAGGCGTTGTAAGCTCCATATATGGTTATTTCGGGGTGGAGACGCATGTGCGCACAATCTTCCGCTGACTGGAATTTATAAAGTGAATTCTGTGCAGGTTCTGGCGTACGTACGGTTTTATAAGTCTGAATATTTTTTTGCGTACGCCATTTTTGGCTTTCGGGCGCACGTACACTTTTAGTAAGGTTCCTACGTACAGTTTTATAAATGAGACCCCAGGTGATGTGTTTTGGATGCCTCCCCTCTCCAGGCAACCTTGTACAACCTACCTGTGAGGTCATTTTCAAACCAGCAAAGTGGAGTTGCAGTGACGCCTGATGATTAACAGTGTCGAAAGCTGCAGATCTAGCAGAAAGAGAACTGATGATTTGGAATCAGCTTTTGCAATCCATTAAAACTTCCGTAACCGACAGCAAAGCAGCCTCGGTTGAGTAAAACCTGATTGGTTATAGTCCAGCTGGTTCTGTGAAAGGAAAGATGATACCTGGTCGAAAACAACTCGTTCAAGTGTTTTTGCAAGGAATGGGAGGAGAGAGACAGGCCTGTAACTTTCTACTAGTGAAGTGTTTAATGTAGCTTTTTGCTTGAATGCGGTGGGAAAAATGAAAGAGAAAGAGGAAAGCAGAGACGGATACTTACCGAGGTATGATTTAAATTAAGGTGATCACAAATGTGTGATTTTACAAATGCAGATTTAACATTTAAATTTGTAAATGATAAATCAGTCAACATTTGTGTATATACCGTATGAACCATTTCATTTGTGAACCAAATTTTGTGAATTTGATTATGCATTAGGAAATACATTATATACTATGCCATTCAAATGTTTTGGGTCAGTTAGATAAAAAAAATTAAAAAAAAAGAAGAAGAAAGAAATGAGTACTTTTATTCGACAAGAAGGCAATAATTAAAAAGTGACTGTAAAAACATAATATTTCAAGTAAAAAAAAAAAACTCTATTTATAAGTAAAAAAACCTCTATTTCAAGTAAATGCTGTTCTTTCTATTCATCAACAAATCCTAAACACATGATGTTTCATGGATTTCACATGATATTTAGCAGCACAATTCAGCATATTATTATGATTTCTGAAGGATCATGTGACACTGAAGACTGGAGTAATGATGCTGAAAATTCAGCTTTGCATCACAGGAATAAATTACATATATTCAAACATAAAACAGTTATTTTAAATTGTAACAATATTTCACAGTAGTACTGATTTGACTGTATTTTTCATCAAATAAATGTAGCCTTTGTGGGTCGGTAAGATTCAAACATCTTGCCTACCCAGTAGTGCATGTTGTGGTTTTTTTTTTTGTGTGTTTTTTTTATGATTCTCATTAATTTTCTTTCTCTTTTTACAGTCTGTAAACCAACTATCAAATCTGATCAGTAATCTGGACATTCAAGAACTGAACAATCCGGAGCTCTTCTACAGGATGTCTTTAGCGTTCACTCGAGTGGTAAAACTCAGATCCTCCAAGGACACTCATCTGCACAAACAGATTAAAGTCATCACCACTTAAGATTAATTTTCACTTGAATGTTAGAATCCTTTGAATCACACACCAGCTGGCTTCTGCCACACGCTGTTATTTATAAACTTCATATAAATGTGATTCACTCCTACAGTATATATGACATTACAGGGACATCTAAGGAGAAAAGACATGAAACGATTCACAATGACCTCCTGACATCTGGCATGTGTAGAAGTAAAACAATAATCAATGCACAATAGGATTCAATGGGAAATAACGCATTTTGTGAAAAGTTCCTGTAGGACAAAAATAAGTGATGCTGCAGGTAGATGTAATATTGTGAATATTTGATCACTCTGCAGTGTGGAAGAGCTGAGAAGATTCTTCAGCACACTCACAGGATGGTGGAGCGGGCGTTTACACAGGCCTCGGGCGACTCTGAGCTGGCCACAGAGATGGGCTACCAACTGGTTCTGCTGGGAAGGGTGAAAGAGGCCATGAAATGGTACAAGACAGCAATGACTCTCGATGAGAGCAGCGTCCCTGCTTTGATGGGTGAGATCAGTTTGAAAGCCATAAGGAAAAATAAAATAAGTGCATGGGTCACATTCAGGGTTGTCATAATTTTTTTAAATAAATGCACATCTGTGACTCGCATATTCTATATTAATTTACAAAGTGGCAATTGTAAACAGCCTACACTTACACTGATGAAGTATAAATGGAAGTTTTTATTCAGATTTTAAATGTTGAGTTGTAGGAATATCTTTTATCATTGCTGTTGCCATCATGTCATAAAAGCAATGCCACTCAAGATCCTGCATTCGCATTGCGCCTTCAGAACATGCTTTGCACATGCATGTAACTAAAGCAAGCGGTTCAAATCAAACCATCTATTAAAGAATGTTTCAACTTCTAATAACTTAATCAGAGGATTATCTAAGATCAGTGTTAACTAAAACTTCTATGCAGTTTGGAAAAGCATGGGGTTTGGGAGTCATTTCCAGGGGCCTCATTTATAAAACTTTGCGTAGGATTTGCATCAGAAGTGGCGTACGGATGAAACATAGGACGTGCGTACGCACAGAAATATTCGGATTTATAAAACCGTGCGCACGCACATCCTACGCAGTTTTCCCTTAATAAATCACAATCAATTCTAAATGTAGCGCAGCTTTTGCGGCTTCATGTCACGCCCATAGTTGCCCATAAATAGTCCGTGAAACGCCCACAAGTTAATATTCATCGATTGCGAAATCATGGCAAACACAAAGAGGAAAACGTAAAGAAACGTAACTTCACTCAACTAAGAGCCCAAGATCAGCCATTGTGCATCATTACGCATTGTGATGGCATCATGGCATTTTATTACCATCCATTTGATTGCATCTGACAAGCTACAGATGTGTTATGAGGATGAATTGCATAACATGCCACTATTATTGCAGAACATATTTCTTTTCTTTTTGCAAATATGTGTTAATTTGTATTTCTGTTGTAATCTTCGTTTGATTTTGTTTGTTTTACATTTACGGGTGTTCGTGTAGGCTGTTAATTGTAAGACTTGCTTTGTGAAGTCTTCATGTTATTTATGAGAGGCAGTATTGCCATTTCTTTTACACAATGGTCTACAGTTTCACACAGTTTCACACACTTTCACGTGTTTCTTCCATCTGCCGACGGTGTCGCCATTTCTCATTTCACCCGTTTTTGTGCGTACGCCTGGGTCAGAGTTTGCGTGAAGGACCGCACATTTTCCCGTCAAGTTTGCTTTTTATAAATACCAATTATTGCGTAGAGAGCGGCGTACGCCTTCTTTTGTGCGTACGCAACGTTTATAAATGAGGCCCCAGGTCTGGATAGGTATGGAAAAATATTTGTTTCCAGACTATTGACCCTATTCAGTTTTCTAAAATATAAAATTAAGAATAAAAAAAATATATATTTATCATAAAAGCAGAGTGTTTTCATGGCAAAAGTTTAGTGATCCTTTAGGGATTGTTAAACACAACTGAATAAATTCAAGGCACACATTTTCATTATGCAAGTTCTTTGTGTTTTACCATAAGCAAGTCTCTTTTGAACTTCACTAATCGAATGTACGTGTGCCACTCAAACCAGCAACAGATAAAGGAGCAAACAATCTCAATCAGACTGTACTTTTTCTGTACTTTCAACATCAAACCACAAATACAGTATCAAACCGATGTGAATAGTTTTAGTTTTGTAAGCATGTCATCACTTCGAGAAAACCAATGAAAAAAACCTGAGAAAATAAGAATATTTTTAGATGACTGTACTATATAACAAATGTAATGCTGAAAATAATGCTGTATGAACTATTTATGTTAAATGTGGTCTGAGAAGAACGGTTTAGAAATTTGAGTCTGGAAAAGTATGGAAAATGTGTAGGATTGTTTTAAGCAATCGAAATAAATCTTAAATAAAATAAATATGAATATCAGATAGCTGATTTCATTTAGTCTGAAGTACTACAATTACTAAAACTGAAATAGAAATTAAAGCTAAATTGAAATATTCAAAAACGAATAAAATTTACAAAAGCACAAAACAAAATGACTACAATTAAAATGAAATCTGAAAACATAAAAATAAAGCCAATTTAAAATATAAATAAATACTTGAATATTATATAAATAATACTAAAACATCTCTGTCTAGGATGCCTGACATATATATTTTTAGAAAGAGCGTTAAAATAGCAGAAAAGAGCATTGTTTCTGGTTTGTTGTTTGTGCAGGTATCATCAGGTGTCAGCTCATGGAGGGACACTTAGAGGATGCAGAACAGCAGCTGGAGTTCCTCACCGAGATCCAGCAGTCCATTGGCAAATCAGGGGTGAGAGAGCATTTACATGACATACTATCTTACTTTAAAAATCAACATGAGCTCTCGAACAATGTTGCACAGACTCTTTCCAGAATTCTTTTCACAGAATGAAATGAGAGATAAAGAAAAGTGTTTTTTTGTAGACTGTTTATCTTTTGACTCATATTCAACGGAGACCTGGTTTATTAATCCACTTATGCTGTGTTTACCCGTTAAAGTCATCCAAAGTACGTAACAGGGCCTGTTTACACAAACTGAGGCCCTTGTCGGGCAGTTTAGCACACATTTACACAAATGCACATCTGCTTAGCAAAAAACAGCTGCCCTGTTGTATTTGTAGAGGAACAGAATTGAGTAAAAAAGAAAAATACTCTTTTATTTTGAGCTTTAACTGAGGAATTAAACCGCACAAGACATTAGTGAACCGATTATTTAGCACATGACATATTACAGCACATGATAAGTAGATATTTTAAGGTTTGTTTAATGTGTGTTTGTGTGTTAGGAGTTGCTGTATCTGCGAGCGCTGTTGGCTGTGAAAAAGCGGCGGCCCCCAGACGAGGCGACCAACTTGTTAAACGACACAGTGGACACACATTTCTCCGCCCTGCAGGGTCTGCCTCTCAGCGTCGAGTACTTTGAGAAGCTCAACCCCGACTTCCTGCTCGAGATCGCCAAGGAATACCTGGCACTGTCTCCTGCCAAGGTCTTCCCTCCCATGCGCTGCCTAGCAAGCCAACAGAACACTCTAGTAGCTGTTTGACAACTATCTTGCAAAGCAATACCAAACACTCCTGAGATTTCTATTAATTGCCTGTCAACCAATCAGAACACTCAAATAACTGCCTTGCAAGGCAATAGCAACACCCTAGTGATCAGACAGAATAGCCTTCATTTGTTCCTGTTGTAGTTTGTTGGCTGATGTTGTTCTCTCTGCAGCCTCCAGCTCCAGGTCAGCCTCCTTCACCTCAGCTGCTGCACTGCGCGTCTGTGCTGGAGACAGTGGTGAAAGTAGTCCCTGGTCTGCTGCAGGCCGGCTTTCTAATGGCCAAAGTCCGATTTCAGTCAGGTGTGTGCATGTCTGATTGAGATTTTCTGATAAGTCGGATTTTATTGTTTTTATTTTATTTTACAAGCCGAAATCAAATGTCATGACATTGTTGGATTGAATCTAATTATCTAATTGGGTGTATCTCTTAAGCTTTTCACTTCCAGGCAGATATTAACAATACAAAACAACTAATAACAATTAATTCTAAATAAAAAAATAATATAATATAATATAATATAATATAATATAATATAATATAATATAATAAAATAAAATATTATATATATATATTTTTTTTATTTAGAATTGATTGTTATTAGTTGTTTTGGTTTTTTTAAATATGTGTATATATATTTTTATAATTTTTTATTTCAGTTTTAATTTTAGTTATTTTAGTACAAGTTAAACTAAATGGAAATAAGACATTTTGCTTTGGCAGCTAGCTAAAATAAATTAGCTTTAAGTTTTTTTTTTTTTTTTTATGTAATTTTGACGTTATTATTTCATGACAAATAAGCAAATAATTTCCTTGAAAGTATCATTATCATAAAAAAAAAAAAATATCATATACGCAAATTGCAAAGTGTTTTTTCCATCATTTGTTTTACTTGCTGGTTAATTTAAATTGAATAATAACTCTTACAGTCATTTTGGGAAGTAAAAAAAAAATCTAAACTGTAAAAATTGTTTTAATACTTTTGCCATGCAAATAATAATGTTATAATGCAAAAATGGTCCTAAAAATCAGCTTAATAACTGTTTTTCATGCAAAATATGATTATTTGTTTCCTTGTGTGCTTTTTTCATATGTTAGTATATAAAGTAACCTTTATTTATATAGCACATTATACAATACATTTTTCAAAGCAGCTTCACATTAATAACAGGAAAATAAAATTCAATGATTCAATGATGCAAACAGAATTCAATTCTGCTGTTAAGCAGCTCTAAAACAACAATAGTAAACGGTCGTTATTCAGCTGAAATCAGTTCAGTGTTGATTCATTTCGGTTCAGTAACATCAATTATGAAATGAGTCCAGAAAACAGTGATGTCGTCATCATCCAGCTAAGCCGAGTTGTCCTCCTGCAGGAGATATGGAGGCGGCCCACAGCAGCCTTCAACATTGTTTGGATCAGAACCCGGCTCATGCTGATGCCCATCTCCTCATGGCTCAGATACATCTCATGCAGGGCAACTTCAAGCTCTCCTCCCAATCTCTGGAACTCTGCCTCAGCCACAACTTTGAGGTGACACATCACCACTGCCAGCCACATTGGACTCTCTTAGTGCAGAGTCAAACCTGGTTAAATTTATCATTGGATTTGATGGGACTGAATAAGTAGTCTATTTTTCTTAGATCCGCGAGCATCCTCTGTATCACCTGATAAAGGCTCAGGCTCAGAGGAAGATGGGGCAGCTTCAGGAGGCCATTCAGACGTTGCAGATGGCCATGAGTCTGTGCGCTGTGAAGAGAGCAGGCTCTTCAGCCAAAAGACAGAGTAAGAGAGTTGAGCTCAACGCGGCCGACTGCGTATCTGTGTTCCTGGAACTAGCTGAGGCTCTGTGGCTCAATGGAGAACAGGTTAGTGGACAACTTTGCACCAATGGAAAATTTTTCTATATATTCTAATCATTTGTTAAAGGCACACTATGCAAGATTTGTACCTTAATATAACCGCTTCGAAATCATTTTGATGGTAAACGAACTCGTAGTAGGGCAAAGCAGGGGGGGGACGCTGCTGGCAAAACCAGCAATGCAAGTTTGACCTCACATAAATCAACAACATATGAAGCCACTAGCACGCATTTCAGACGTGAATCATGGCAGAGTCGACGAAGAAAACGAAGAAAGCGCGGTCGGAAGAGTGCAGGGATGGCTCTGCGTGAGTGGTATTTACAACAGTAATGCTAAATACAAGTACTCCACAGTGACTCTAGGGGGCGCTGTTTGAGAAAAACGGAAACTGCATAGTGTGCCTTTAACAAACATGTATTCATTGCTTTAATGAGCTCATTGTTTCTGCCTTAAAAGTGAATACATTGTTTAAATAATTACATTATTAGCTAACTGTGTGATTTGTATATGAACATTTCTGAAATACATAACTTGGACACAGTCACGTCTTATAAAAGATCACTCTAAATTGTAATGTAGACATGCATTTTGTGTAAAGCTGCTTTGAAACAATTTGTGTTGTGAAAAGCGCTATACAAATAATTATGAATTGAACTGAATTGAACTTTACATCTGTTTACAGAAGAAAAATTGTGTTTTTCAAATGATGTCTTTTGTACATCTGTACATTTGTCAGTAAAAATATTACTTTACTAGTACCTTGTTTTGAGGATTAAAAGTAGTTTTGACTTCCAGCACGAGGCAGCTAAAGTGATGCAAGATGCCATTAATGAGTTTACGGGCACTCCAGAGGAGCTTCGGGTCACTATCGCCAATGCAGACCTTGCGCTAATGCGAGGAGATACTGAACTGGCACTGAGCATGCTCAGGAACATCACGCCAGAGCAGCCATACTATGTACAGGCCAAAGAAAAAATGGCAGACATCTACCTGAACCACAGGAAAGAGAAACGGCTTTACGTGAGCTGCTATAGGTAACGCCTGAACATTTGTCACATGTTCTCCTCATATTCACTACATGTATTATAGCTTACAAGAATATGTTTTTCTCAGCATATAGGTGAATATCATTGAATCATGTCCAGGGTCACATTTTCCCCTAATATCTCTTGAACATAGCTAATTCATCAGAACTCGCGATTAATCGAATCCAAAATAAAAGTTTGTGTTTACATAATATATGTGTGTGTACTGTGTATGATTATTTTGAATATGCATGTATACAGTACTGTGCAAAAGTCTTAGGCAGTTTCTTCAAGCATCTTGGAGACGTTCCCGCAGTTCTGCTGGATTTAGTCTGTCTCAGTTTTTTCTGTTTCTTCGTGTAATCACAGACGGACTCTCTGATGGTGAGATCAGATCATCCTGGCTGTTGTCAGACTCCTTGTGCATACACAAATCTCACTGGATTATTACAAATAATGGCAAAAAGAATGTTTGGAAATGTAAACTGATATTTCCTACTGACACACTACAGCAAAAGATATAAATAACTGACTTAAAACCATTTTTGGGGGATATTAACATGCCTAAGACTTTTGCACAGTACTGTATATTTAAGAAAAATGTGTTATTTATATATAAAATATTTCGATTTATATATACTATAAATTATGTATAAATATATATACAGTATATTCATGCAAATATTTCTTAAATATATACATGCATGTGTGTTTATTTATATATACAAAATAATTATACACAGTACACGCACATATATTATATATATATATTTATATTATATATATAAAATGAGATTTTGGGAGGTTTTGCAAATATCTTCATGGTCCTAAAAATAGGCACTAGTATTTATCTTTAATATTTGATTTAGAGAATTGAATGAAATACTGAACCTGCATTTTAATGCTCTGTATTCTATTTAGGTCTATATAGTGTCTAAAATGAGGCCTTCAGCTCTTGAATGTTATTCACATGTGTTGACAGTTTTCAACAGCAAGCTCGGATACAGCTGTGCAAACAATCATCAAACACTCACATACATAAACGCTGGTCTTATTACTGTTGCATTACGCATTTACGTTTCTGTCTCATCAGGGATTTGGTGGACAAATTGCCGAGCCCTCACACCTTCCTGTTACTCGGCGATGCCTACATAAACATTCAGGAGGTGGGAGAGGTTCTCGTTGTTGATTCTTTTGTTGACATTTGTGTGTTAGTGAAGATCTTTGTTTAGAAGCTCAAATATGTATTTCTTTTTTTTTTATAAGATGTCTGCCTCTATCACCACACAAATATTTACTTCACAGTGTAAACAGTGAATCCTTATCTAAAGAATGGAACCGTCATTGAAATTCCATCTCTTGTTTTTTTTTTTTTTTGGAACATTACGGTTTTTTACACTTTAAAAAAAATTATATATACTAAATAACTTGACTTTTTTTTTTGCATAATTTTTTTAACATTTTTTATTTAGCATTATAGTAATGCGAATGGGAGGAAAATGTATTTCATTATCATGAAAATATTTGAGCAAATTAATATAATTAATTAATTTATTGAATACTGTTATATTTAAATGAAATAGTTTTTTTTTTTAAATGAGATTCACCAAAACATTGTCATGTCTGATGAGTCCTTCACTTTCATATAGGCATATTTTTTTCTTTTTGTCATTACATTGACATGAGTCTGAAAATAATGTTTTCTGTTGACAGCCAGAGCTGGCTATTGAAGTGTATGAACAGGCCTTAAAGAAAAACCCCAAAGATGGAGCTGTGGCCAGTAAGATTGGGAAAGCACTCGTCAAGACCCACAACTATGTAAAGGTAAGTGACGTTTTCAAAATGGAAGCTCGTTACACATCTGCTCATTTTGAGAGGAGTATTTCTGATTTAAAATGCAAAAAACGGCTCTTATTTGGAGGGGATTGTCAATAAGAGTAAAACTAGCTTTCCCTTCCCAGGCAATGAACTATTACGAGGCTGCGCTGAAGAGCGGGCAGCAGAGTTTCCTGCGTTATGACCTGGCCGACCTGCTCATGAAGCTCAGGCAATATGAACGCTGTGAAAAAATCCTGCAAGAGGCTCTCACACATGATCCTGGTGAGAAATAGCTCAAGTTATTGTAAAATGGCAACATCTCAGTTCAGGTACCCTGGAAAAGAGGGAAAAATAATTTTTTTATTAGCACATTAAACTCAAAATGACCGAAAAGTGCTGTTTTAGATTAAAGGAGATTTTAGCTTGTTTAGATTTGGCAGTCATCAAACACAGATATCTGATCAGGAATGAAATGTGTGTTCAAGCAATAAAAAGGAATTTGCATGTCTGCTGGGTATTTTTACTTGTATATTTGACTACATTTACTGCATTTCTCAGGCCTTAGAAATGATGAATTATTTGTTTGAGGGTGTGTATTCAACAACCTGTTACACAACTGACAAATGAAATTGGGATTGTCAGAAAAGTCCTTTGGGTGTGTCATGGGTGTGCACATAGGTTTCCTATGGGTGTGCACTTTTGATTGATGATTGGAAGGTGGTTCAGCTTAATATAATTCAATTCTTGCGTAGTGCACAATGCAGTTGCTCTTTTTTTTTTCATGTGCGATCAATGCCGTCTTTTTGTCTTTGTTTTTCAGTGAATGAGCTGTTGTTACTCACCGAAGACTGTCGTTATCTTGTGCTTCTCGCCAAGGTTCAGAGCAAAGTCAATAAAAATGACGAAGCGTTGCTGTCCCTGCAGAGAGTGAGTTGAATGTCTCTTCCTCTGAAACGGTGTTGTTATTGTTAACTAAAACTATTACAAATCATTTTCGGTAATGTAAATAAAGCTGAAATAAAATAAAAATATTAGATGAAACACCAAGAAATAGATGTGTTTAAGTTAAAGAACTGAAATGACTAAAACTGAAATAAAAATAAAGCTATATAGAAGTTAGAAAAGAAAAAGAAAAACTAATGATAAACGGACATCACAAAATTACTAAAAACTTAAAATATTAAAATAATATTGATAAATACTAAAATCACACTGCTTTGAAAGCTTTCAACAGCTCACCTTAAATCCACTAGACCAATTTACAATCAGAACACTTTACTATTTCATGTTTCACGTACATTTCAACTATGTAACTCTGTCAAAAGGTCTTGGAAGGTGAGTGAATAATGACAGAATTTCAATTTCGAGGTGAAGTGTTTCTTTAATTTCATGCCCAAAGCAATTGATTGACTTGTGAAATTGTGCTTGGTGCTCAGGCGAGAGATGTGCAGGCGAAGGTTCTGAAGCGCGTTCAGCTGGAGCAGCCCGACTCGGTGCCCGCGCAGAAGCAGCTCGCCGCAGAGATCTGTGCTGAAATCGCCAAACACTGCAGCAGCCAGCGCGGCTACGAGCGGGCCGTCAAGTTTTACAAAGAGGCGCTTGTGTACTGTGAAAGTGACAGCAAGGTCAGTGTGGCCCGGATCAGTGAGTCCAGTGTGTTCCTCTGCAGCTGGATGGGTCCGGCAGAGCCTGGAGACGTCTGTCAGTGTGTGTGTGTGTGTGTGTGTGTGTGTGTGTGTGGTGCTGCATTTGAACACGGCACAGGCCTACATTTGCACTGCAAACCATCACCAATCAATCACCACATAGACCATGTTAAAAAAGCGCTCCTGGTATTTGCAACATGTAATGTAGAAAACAAATATGTATATGTGTGTGTGTGTGTATATATATATATATATATATATATATATATATATATATATATATATATATATATATATATATATATATATATAAAAATATATAATTTAGTTATTTTTGATATAATATTGTTAGATAATCCAAGGAATTACAAATGAAAGGTGATAATTCAGTTCTGTTTTAATCAACTACATTAAACACCAAGATGATATTACAAATAATGTTATTTATTTATTTACTGTTTATTTATTATTTATATTACGGGTAGTTATTACATAATTTTTTTTTAAATTAAGTTTACTTGAAAATAAATAAAATATAATAAAAATTTTAATCCCACTTTAGCACAATTTATATTTGTCTACAAAACAATTTTTTTCCAATTTTTCCATTTAAAATGTTTTTGAGATCATGAGAAACATCTGTCAAATGTGGCTGGTAATGTGTAATTGGCAGCACACTGTTTTATGGTTAATGAATAATGGACTGAGAATTCCCAGAATGTCTCGAGGACATTTGCCTTGCGCTGTACATGGTTTTGCAGTTTTTCTTTCTTTCTGTCTTTTTAATGTGCAAGTTAATAAATTATGTTGTGTTTTTTTTTTTTTTTTTTCATGCATGCATTACTGCATAAAAAAATGCGAAACAGACTTTTGAAACTTAGAATATAATGATTATGTTCAAAAGCACGTTTCAGTGTCCCTCTTGACCGGCTGTGAGAGTAAATGTGCGTGTTTGTGTGTTTAATCAGGTGATGCTGGAGTTGGCTCAGCTGTATCTGACCCTGGATGATGTCGAGGCCTGTCAACAGCAGTGCAGTGCCATTCTGAAGAACGATCCGGTCAACGAGTCCGCCACACTGGTCAGTTTCCCTAAGCAGATAGCGTTCTTTCATACATAACCTCACCACTGTGGACCAGTCAGATGCATCCAGAGGCAGAATAAACATCTTTAGTGTGTAGAGTTCCAGAGGGAAAATTCTTATTTGTTTTCTCTATAGAGAAATTGATGATAAATAAACAAACTTTTCAAGTCAGCCTCTAAAGATGCCATAAGACCAAAAAAAAAAAGTTAATTGTTTTAAAGTTCAGTTTTGTTCATTTCCTTTTTTATACCAAAACAGTCATATTCTCCCACAGCTCTTTTATCATTTTCAAACTTTTTTATAGTTTCGGTAGTTTTGGCATTTGATGATAGCGTCTTCTCCGTGTTGGTTGTTAGATGATGGCAGACCTCATGTTCCGGAAGCAGGACTATGAACAGGCTGTATTTCACTTCCAGCAGCTCTTGGAGAAGAAACCAGGTGTGTCATTCATCTCCTGAGTTTTCAAACGGTTGCGCCATTTTTGCAGCGGCCCCTCAGCTTTCCCTCCATACACTCATGAGAACCGCAGAGGAAACCCAAGAAACCAGGAAGCTCTAATGAACTCATTTGCTCTCTTCCCCCAGACAACTACCCAACGCTGTCCCGCCTCATTGATCTGCTGCGGAGAGCCGGCAAACTGGAGGAGGTTCCCAGATTCCTCGAGATGGCAGAGAAACACTCATCGAGGGCCAAGTTTGAGCCTGGATACAACTACTGCAAAGGGCTCTACCTTTGGTAAGATTATAAAATAAGAAAACAGAGGGCCCGGGGTAACACTTTATGATGTGTTGTGAACCCCACAAACTGGGGTTCACGAAGGGGTTCATGAGTTGATGAACTAATAAATGAAAACATGAAATTGTAAAGTGAAATTAAATAAATAATTAAAATAAAACACATTTTGCTTACCTACATGTCATGTGACCATTAAATGACATCAGAGAACCATGAACATGTGTTGTTAAATTATTGAAATATTAACTTAAAATCTCAGGGGTAAGTACATTTTTTGGCAAAGGAGACAGTGTTTTATACTGTTCAAAAGTCTGGGGTCAGTTGTGGTCAATTCTTTTAAGAAATTAATACTTTTATTCAGAAAATATGCATTTAACCCTAATGCCGTTTTGAAAACCCTGTAACAAGGTGGAAAAGTTTGGGAAGTAAAACAATTTGGGACGTAATTATACCGTGTGAGCAAAGTCAGTAAGTTTTAATCCAGTGCAATAACATTAACTAACATGTTCAGGAAATGCCAAAATGACCTGAACACAACATGATGGTTAAATTAATCAAAAATGTTTATTGTTAATGTTACAAAAGATTTCTATTTGAAATAAATGCTATTCTTTTGATTTTTCTATTCATCAAAGAATGGTTTCCACGAAAGTATTATTCAGATGTAATAATATTTCACAGTGTTACTGACAAAAACATTTGGGAATTATTTCTCTGGATTACCTGATTCTTATTAGTCATACACCTTTGATACGTTTATTACAGCAACCTTAGCTTTTGGTTGCTGAATTAAACACAACAAGAATTATGTTCTTTTTATCCACTATTGTTCATCAAGCCAAATGAATTCAGGTTGATTTGGACAGATTTACAATGGCAAAAGTTTCCCAATCAACCTGAATTCACCCTAATTCTCTTTTTTTTTTTTTTTTTTGATATGGACATGAATATTGATCTGCTTCTTAAAGGTACACCGGTGAACCGAACGATGGGTTGCGTCACTTTAACAAAGCCCGGAAGGACAACGACTGGGGCCAGAATGCAGTGTACAACATGATTGAGATTTGCCTCAACCCTGACAATGAGACCATTGGAGGAGAGGTGTTCGAGAACCTGGACGGAGACATGGGGTGGGTCCAACATTTATTGAGTTTTTATATACACACTCTTTAGCTTGTGAAAGTGGGCTCAGATCTCACTTTGGTCCATCTTAGTTACGACTGGATCTCAGTCCAAATCAACTCGCAGAAAAAATGAACCCGGGGTTGATAGTCTAATTCCATGGGAAATCTGCGGACTTGACATCACTGACTCAGAATCTGTTTACACTGTTAACAGCTGTTAATCACAAGTTGTCAGTGCTAAATACAGGTAAATGGGGTCCGTCAAGCTACATTTTTAGGCAGCAGTGTTATTAGTATAATTATTATACTGTTATTGTTTTTATTAGTTTATTTATTAATCATTTATATTTTCAATTTTAAAGTTTTAGTAATTGTGTTTTTATTTATTATTGTTATTAATATATGTTTTAAATATGCCTATATAATTTTGACTTCATTGCATTTGTATTGAAAGCACTAGTCTGTCTCAATGCGTTCTCGACAGCAAGGAAAAACCACCTACTTATCTGTCAATCATTCATTGCTCTAAAACAAGAGTTTAAAGCTTTGCCAGTTTTATATATAGATATAGATATAGAAATAGATATATATAGATATATATATAGATATAGATAGATAGATAGATATATACAGTATATATATTAAAAAAAAAACACCACTGATCTCAAATTTGGAAAATTGTCACGTTTAACATCACTACATTTCCTTATATGGCAACATGCAGTTACAGAGATTAGTTAAAGTGTACAAATTGACACCATTATGACTACACGTTTGCCAAGAAGTGTTTCCTACTCAAGCAAGGCACTATTTGACTCAAGCCTATCCAATAGAATCAGACTGGGGGCCTTGGAAGGCAACAGGACTATGCATTATGGGTTTTCCTACCTATTTTACAAAAAGAATATAGCCCAGTGTTATATTTTGTCTAGTCAGGTAGCACTGATTTAAAAATTTTTTTTTTTTTTTTTGCCTTTCTATAGCATAGGCAGACACGTTTTATTGAAAGCCCACTTTCCCAGCGGTGAATTACCCGTTTAAAACAGCTGCTTAAATAAAATAACAATGAGTATTCCACTCGAAACGTCCACAAGTGTCACAGGAGATGCATTTGAGATGCATGTTCCTGCCAAGTGAAAACGGTGATCTTAATACCAGGTGCCTCAGACCATCTTCACTTCACCAATATATCTTTTATTCTGCATAAGCTGTTATCGAGTTTTATTCAGTCTCACTAATGATGCATTTCATTTGTTCGAGTTCAGGAACTCCACAGAGAAGCAGGAGTCCGAGCAGCTGGCCGTGAGAACAGCGGAGAAGCTCTTAAAGGAGCTGAAGCCACAAACCCCAGCGGGACACGTTCAGCTGCGCATCCTGGAGAACTACTGCTATCTGGCCACCAAGCAGAAAGCCAACGTGGAAAGAGCTCTCAACGTCTTCATCGAGACCGCAAACAGTGAGGTGTGTGGGCATCACGTGACGGATGTTGAATACACACACACACCCACACAAGCACAGCATGAATCGCACCTTCAAGGCAAACTTACACTAAGTGGTTTGAACAAGGGGCTTAAAGTGCTTGAAGTACTTGAATTTTACTTTTCGAAATATAAGTCCTGGAAAACCCTTGAAATCAGCCATATTTAAGAAAAGGTACTTGAAAAGTGCTTGAATTATTGAAATACAGTAAAATTTGTGTTTAATTTTATTGATAAAACAATAAACAAGCCCGTCTAATACAGATATAGATCCATTTTACATGGCTATGAGTGTGATATTGCTCATATAAATATCCAAGTATATGTTACAGCTTTCATTCTTCAGCTCAATCATACATTCATGGAAATAAATCAGTTTGAATAAGGAAAGCCATATCTTTGTCATAGTACCCTTTCAGTGATTAAAGTTTCCACAGTCATTGCATGTGCTGCACTTTATTATTTGTACCATTTTTGCATTATTAGATTATTTTTATTTAGCCTATCTATTTACCTTTTTTAAGAATTTAAAATATTATAAAGATATTGTTTGATAAGTGAGATCTCAGTCCTTGAAAACCAAGAAAGTAGTGCTTGAAAAGTCCTTGAAAGTCATTTTACAGCATCTGTACGAACTGTCTAACGTTCAGAACTTATATTTAGCAAGGAAGCATTAATTGACCAAAAGTCACAGTAAAGATACAATATGTCTATTTCAAATACAGCAAATGCTGTTCTTTTGAATTTTCCACTTGTGCTTTTCAGTGCAAAAGTGTTCTGTGTGAATGACCCCTAAGAAATGTTTATAGTCACAGAACTCGAAAAAATTGAATATCGTGCAAAAGCTATAATTTTGATGATTATGGCTTACAGTTTATGAAAACCCCAAATTCAAAATCTCAGAAAATAAGAATATTACATGAAATCAGTAAAAAAAAGGATTTTAAATACAGTAATGTCAGCCCTCTGAAAAGTATAATCATGCATATGTATATAGTTATATATATACTAAATATATTAGTTTCACCTTTTAATTTGAATTACTGAAATACATGAACTTTTGCACGATATTCAAATTTTTCGAGTTTCACCTGTAAGGTGAATCCTTTTCCTTCATTCACTCACCTACCCCAGGAAATGTGTTTGTTCTGTGCAGAAAGATCATGTTCCTGCGCTGCTGGCCATGGCCACTGCCTACATGATCCTGAAGCAAACCCCTCGAGCCCGGAATCAGCTCAAACGCATTGCCAAGATGAACTGGAACATCATTGATGCGGATGAGTTTGAAAAGAGCTGGCTACTCCTGGCCGACATCTACATCCAGTCGGGAAAATATGACATGGCTGGAGAGCTACTGAAGAGGTGCCTACGCCATAACAAGGTGCCGGATTATTTTATATTTTTATCACAGTCATAGTATATACATTTTTTTACCGGAAATTCAACTGAAAAATAATAAAAGATTAGAACATTTAAATCAAAACGTGGTAAAAAATTACTCTTTTTAGATGATCCAGTGAAATAAATCCAGTTTTTTTGTCTTGTCTACCAGTATAAATATCTAAACATTCTTAAATCAAGACACATTTATTTGAGATGCTACATGACGTAAGACATCAAGTCTTATTTTCTGAAAAATAATCAAAATTAGGTGAGTTTTTGCTGAAAACAAGAAAAAATATCTGCCAATAGGATAAGAAAAATAAGCTATGAATTCAGTTTTAATTTTTCTCACCCCACTTCAAAATATTTGTTTCTTTTATAAGCATGAACTCACTTAATTTTGATACATTTTCAGTGTTTGTTTTTAAACTGATGGCCAAAAAACAAAAGTGTGCTGGACCTCTTGAACATCACAACAACTCTTCATTTGACATAACAGAATATCCAAAATAATGAATAACACTGATTGCCAATAACAGACTGGTGTTATATCCTGTTTTACAATAGTCCTGCTGCAAGGCGTACGAGTACATGGGTTACATTATGGAGAAGGAGCAGTCGTTCAGAGATGCTGCCATGAATTATGAATTGGCCTGGAAGTACAGTAATCAAACCAACCCCACTATAGGTAAGATTAAAGCACCTCCCGTGTGTGTGTGTGTGTGCGCATCCCTCATTGACATCAGCCTCCTGTTTGTTTACCAGGCTACAAGCTTGCGTTCAATTACCTGAAGGCCAAAAGACACGTGGATGCTATAGATGTGTGTCATAAAGTGAGTACGCAATAATTCTGGCATCATAGATCACAGACAGACTCCCTCTAATTTGTGCGAATTTTTGCCATGTTTACAAAGTTTTTGAGGGATTTTTTTAAATATATTTTTGCTTTGAATCTTGAAATATTATGAATAACTTCAGAGCATTTTGATTTGGTTCATGGTTTTGAACTTTTTATTAAAATGTCTATGGAGAAATTGAATGGGAAAAGTACCAAGGCTGCTGCAACAGCTACTGTTGTGATTCATATGCAAATATGATAAAGCCTGTTGCATCTTCTTTCTTTCTTGTGTTTGTCTGAATGTCTCACACCCTCAGGTTTTGGACGCACATCCCAACTATCCACGGATCAGAAAGGACATCTTGGACAAAGCAAGAGTGGCTTTAAGATCATGACAGATTGAGCGGTGTGCTGTTGCTCAATCCTGATTTCATCTGTAATTTAATATACATGCACTTTACAAGAAATGTTTTGATATGACTACATCCAGTGTTAATTGAGCATTAAGACAAGCATTGATAATGATGCAATATTTTTCATTATGTACACACAAATAAATAAACATTTCAAAACACTAACGTCAGGCTACAGCTGCCACTTTCTGTATGCAATATCTGGTTTGCCAAAATGTGCAGTTACAACAGAACCCAGTGCACAGAGTACTGTATCCCATAATGCAATGTGCTTGACCTTGCATTTGCAATGTGTCTTTTTTTTAATCTTTGATCAGACTGGCAAATGTTACAATATTTTTGCCTAAAATTGAATAAAAAATGCAACTGTTTTTATTTCCAAGATGATAATTGCATGCCAATCTTATGCCACAGAGAGGTCATGCGACAACAATGTAGCATACTACTGTTTGGCAGTGTTTTAAATGGAATACTAGCATACTGCTTCCCTCACACAGTATGCTGTATAATGTCTACTCATGGTTTAAAACAGTATGCAGTATGCAACGATAAACACTTAAAACCATTTTAAATAAAGTGACGATGTATGGCTTTGTATTGGGCCGATCAAAGAGTCAGTAAATCTCTTCTCTCTTCAAGTGCTCTGCCCTCAAGAGCACCCAAATGGAAATGACCCTAAATCTGTGTCGTTTGTAGTGCTTGAACTCAGGGCAGAATTGAAACAGTTTAATTTTCTGTTCCAGATAAACAACTCTTTAACCATCTGATGCTGGTGTCCACTATAAAAGCTGGTTTAACCATTTAGAGTGTGATGTTACATCCAAACCAACGTGGGTGACCTTTGACTGTTGTTATTATGTCAGTTTCTTCCGAGGAGGCAAGGGAGACAGTGCCTCCTCAAAAAATTGGATGAGAACCCATTTTATAAAAATAAAACAACGCAAATATTACAAAATGTGACATTAAAAAGTGTATAAATCACTGACAGCAGCAAGTGAAGTTACAGCGGGAGTCCGCGTCTCTCTTGCCTCCTCTGATCCATTGAGTTTAATCCCTTGTGCGCTGGGTTTAGTGGGGGTAAATTGAGAATAAATTGGGGGAAAGTCACATGAGAGGAGGCAATACCTCCATCCTCCCCCACTGCTATGGTTGAATATGATTGGTTCGTGCGATAAACCCCGCCTCTTTTTTTTTTTTTTTTTTTTTTTTTTTGTGAGCAATCAGCTTTGTACATCATGTCTGTGACTGTTTACCAAGTTTGATGACTGATGAAAATAATTTGACTATTAAAAAAAAAACAGATGAACATTAGTTCACACTTATTATTGTTACTTATTTTGGAATACATGTAAAAATGCTTAAAAACACAAACTTGAGATTTTATATGTGGTTTAAATAAAAAGAACATATATATATATATATATATATATATATATATATATATATATATTTTTTATTATTTTTAATGTAATGATGATACTCTAAGTAGAAGATCGGCTGTCTTGCTGGTTGTTGTTTTTGTTTTGTTTTTGTTACTTTTATTACTATTTTACTTATACATATATAGACAGGGATATTTTTTTCTTCGAATTGGCCAAATATAATCTCTTAGATGTCGAGTTTTGCAAGGTTTACAGAATAAACTTTTAGCTTATAGTGTGTGTTACGGTAAAGAATTTTAGTTGTGCAATAAATCCACATCAGCCTGATGTCAAATAATAAACTTTGAGATAATCAGATGGCGTATGTTCAAATGTCAACCTCCAGCAAGAGTCAGTCACAGTGGGAAGTTAAATTTCTAGTATCCTACAGATGAACACTGAGCCTCTCTGGTATTCTTCTCTTGTCCGGTTCGTGTCCGGTTTCTTTTCTTTGCTCTGCAAACACAGAAGCTCTTTATAAGTCCATGTGCATGGGGACCCGGTGATTAAAATCCTCAGGCTGAGCATGTCTGGTAAGTGTTTTCTACATCTACCATATCTATATAATAGGGGTAATTTATTGAGGTAATATGTCTAAGTGAGTTTATCACTGTCGTGACATCCATCACTGATGTCGCGCGACGTTTTCGCCTAAGTTATTCTGCATGTACTTTGAGACATAGAAACAGTTGAAGCCAGTTATCGGTTGTAGATGAGTTTGGTTTGTGTAACATAAATATTATAGCTGTGATGCGGGGTGTGTAGCCTATTATTATGGGTCTGTCTTTACTAATTAATGCTTAAACACCCCCCAAAGGCAACACCGATTGCGCTCAGAAAATGACTGAAAAAAGAAGAATAGCATCTCGCACGCTGTTCCTTTCTTCTTGATTTTACGCGTTCCTGATCTGTGTCTCCTGACAACATCCCAGCGGAGGGCATGTCCGTGACAATCCAGTTTAAAAAAGAACAAAAAGTAGAATTTTCTTTTGATAAATTATTCTTTTCACAAAGCTAAAAAAGGTATGGAGGGTGCTCAAAATAAAGAAATTCTGTCAAGTGCCTTTCAAATGCGTTTTTATTTTATTTTATGTTCCTCTAATAAATTGATAAACTTTCTCAGTGGAAGAGCAACATTTTTTTTTTTTCTTAAATGTTGACGTTGCTGAACTCACCCTACAAGAGAATGAATGATGTGGCGTTTACGCACGCGTCACGCAAGCCCCGCCCCGTTTACCTGAAATACGCGCACCTGGATCCACGACGCGGAAGTCCTGTTGAGATTGCGCCACTTTGACATCGCCGTGGTCAGCAGTTCTGCTTTGGGACAGTCGTTGTTGAAGTTCTAAACTCTTTTGGATATGAACTGACATGAATTTTAAGCGCAGTCGGTAGGCTATGTCTTTCTGTTTCTTTACTGGACACTGATTCATAGTTTGTACAGATGGTGTTATTGTGCTATAATAATGATTAACCCTAAAATTACTCAAAATTACGTACATAAAGCAACATGTGTCGCATTAAATGGATTTTTATCTGTCATCCAGGAATACCTCACCATGTGAACTAATTGTTTTTACTTATGGATTAAATGCATGGTTTATCAAATATCATATTCATGTTCAGGTTTATATTTAGTTGGAAAGAAAGTAAATAGCAAAGTGTGGTTACACTTTATTTTAAGGTGTCTTTGTTACACTTTGTTATTAAATATCATATTCATGTTCAGGTTTATATTAAGTTGGAAAGAACCTAAATAGCAAAGTGTGGTGGTTACACTTAATTTTAAGGTGTCTTTGTTACACAGTAATTATACATTTAAGTACTGAGTAATAAAGTAACTACTAAAGAACTACTGGTTCGGTTAGGGTTAGTTACGTGTAATTTTGCATAATTTATAGTTATTACTATAGTAACTCCATGTAACATATGTAACAATGACACTAAAATAAAGTGTTATTTGCTTTTCTTCAAATTTCTGTAACAACACTCCCCCATCTCACATGTAAGTGGTCATTAAAATGTATTTTCATTGACAAAAAAGTGTTTTAGTAAAGAATATGCATCTAACTTTTGTTTCACATTACGTTGGCTGGGGAAACCTTAGCATGCATTCAAGGGTTGAAAGAAAAAACTATTATGATAAATCAAAAAAAAATTCTCGTCTGTCTGATGTTTGTAATATGATTAATACTTTTCCATTGGTTAAAAGTCCCAATTATCATTTGGAAAAGTTTTCCCCCAAAGCGGTGTTGTTAAAGTAATTAAATTCATAAAATTACCTCTCATGTGAAGAATGATTTCCCAGCCACCTAAAAGAGGCTTAAATATCAAAGACAACATTTATGTTGGACGTTCAGAAGCGGAGTTCCAGAGTTTTCCGTTCTCAAGCCAGTTGTCAGAAGTGTTTAGCTTGTCGGCAGTGCTCTGCAGTGTCATCTTTTAGTGCTCACCTTTCCTCTCCCGTTCTCAGGTTGGACAGGCGGTGATGTTTGGCACAGAGAGCGTGTCAGGTGAAGCTTTGTTTCCCACTCTCTGAACTCCTCAGAAGAATGCCACTGTTCCGCAGGCTCACGCGCAGACGGCTGCACCCATGGAAGCTCGCCATCGTGGCTTTAGTGTTCGTGACTTTCCTGTTTCTGATGCAGCGAGAGGTGGTCAGCCAGAACCCCCAGGACGAACCCTGGCTCAAAGGGATAGTGGAGAAACGGGATGGCGTTCTCGGGATGGTGATTGGGGCGGTGAATAACTTCCGGGACGCTATGCCAAAGATGCAGATCAAAGCTCCCGTGAGGCAGCAGGAGCGCGAGGGCAGTCCGGCCTGTCTGTCCGGATACTACACGACCGCTGAACTACGACCGGTCCTGGAAAGGCCGCAGCAAAACCCCAGCGCCCCAGGGGCTTCTGGGAAGGCTTTTCACACTGACAATCTGGGCTCGTCGGAGCAAAAAGAGAAGGAGAGAGGAGAGGAGAAGCACTGCTTTAACTTGTACGCCAGTGATCGGATCTCTCTGAGCAGAGACCTCGGCCCTGATACCAGACCTCCAGAGTACGTACCACCGGTTTGCTTTATGCTTGTCTTTCAGTTATAGCAGCATTTGATTGAGGGAGAGGTTAGTCAGACTGCTAGACAGGACATATATTTGTATTATCTGTCTCTTTCATATTTAAATATTCAGGGTTTCCACAGAAATATCAGGGAATTTTAAAAACCAGCATTAAATCAAAATGGACCATTTTTATTTTTTAATGGAACATTGCAGTATTTATTATAAATGATTTTGTGCCCTAGTAATCTTTATTCAAAATAACGTCCCCTCCCTCTTGCAGCGACATCTCTTCTCTTCTCTGATGAGTGTTTACTGGGGTGAGGGCGGGACAACCAACCTGTCAATCACATGAGATCTACCAATAGCAGACCACAACCATCCAATCAATTACGGATGACAAAATCAAGTCCCGCCCTACATTTTGTCTAGTTCAGAAGCCGTTTCACTCGTCACAATAGGGAAGAAAATACTATCTCAGCTTCAGTTTCATGCCGACTTTAATGGTTTAACCTGCCGGATAATGCGCTCATTCGTGAAACATGAGAAAAACAGATGTGATTGAACCATTTTTGCATAAATTCTCACTTTCAGCTCAATTAAAGTATTTATGTAAGAATGGAATTCTGATTTATTTACACAGAACTTTTTTCATGTTTCATAAAAGCAGCCCTGTGAATGCAGTCTCTAGAGAAATTATTTATAAAACAATAATCATCCAATAGTCATCGCCTACTGGAAAAGTCATATAGAAGTGGAGATTCATTAGTCAGAAAGTGTGGGAATCCTTACTATTGTAAATGTTCAGCTGAAAGGAATGATATTTTAGAAAATAGGCATGTTGAAGCTCTAGTTTAGATCAGTGTCAATCATTTACTTGATGTCATAGTGTTTCTTTACTTGACATTTTTCTAAATACTTTATACAAGATTGTTTGTTTGCATATAATCTAGAGCAAAATTAATTTATCTGTTGAAACTACAGACTAGCCTTTCTCCTCAGACAAGTTATTTAAACACGTCTATGCAGATATTGCGACTAATTACAAACTGAGACAAAGATGAGCTTTTCTCTAATTAAACACGTTTGTTCTTGCCCTGATATACACAAATTCATATCGCTCATTGTTTTACAAAGTGTCACACAACACACAATTAGTCAACTGAAAAATAACATCCAGACTAGGCCTGGCAGTAAAATAAAAATCTAGTTAAAATAATTAAAATATGCACCAATATAAAAATACATAGTGAAATATCAGTTGCACTTTATTTTACAGTATATGTGCTTACAAGAAAGTACTGGTTAATATAAGGTAACTACATGGGTTGAGGTTAGGTTTAGGTGTAGGTTCAGGGTTATTACCCAGTTATTGTAATCACTAAATAGTGATTACATGGCATGTACATGGGGAACCGGACTGTAAAATGAAGCGCTACACAAATATCTTAATAAAATGTTTTAACACATGTACAATAATTCTATGCCAAAACAAATCCTGAGAGATAATGGAAATGAAATGTTGAGTCAGTGTTGAACTGATTAATTGAAATTGGCAGTTTAATCTGACTCACAGAAATGAATCAAACTTACCTTTTCTTTTCCAATGCTGGTTTTGCTACAATCATAGATGCTATTTTAGTATAATTGAGATACTATTATAGTTTAGTTCATATATGGAGGTGTTTTTAAAAAAAAGTTAGTTTTTTGTTGTGTGTTTTTGTCTTTTTTTATACGTTTGATTTTATATATATACACGGGTCAATGACGTGACGGGTCATTTTTTTGTCCAAAGGCCTTAATAATAATAAAAAAAAACAAATATATAACATCCAAAGTATGTAAGGTAGTACAACTTGATCTCTTTTACTGAATCCAAAAGGTTTTAATTATATTTTACTACATATAAAGGTATTTTAAAGATTTCGAAGTGTCAAAAGGTCATTCGGTAAAACCGATATAGTAAATATTTAAATGGAATAATATTGTTTTTAATAACTAAAGGAACTACAATAATACAAATATAAAGCAGATAAGGCTATTTTTTTTTACATGTCCCCTTTTCTCCTTTCCCTGTGCAATGTTTTACTTGAATATGTTGCAGTGTTTAGAGTAGTCCAATAAATGATTACATTTATGAGATCAGTGATCATTTTATTTAATATTTCTTCTGTGGTACACAC
Organism: Rutilus rutilus; assembly: GCF_951802725.1. Lineage (NCBI taxonomy): Eukaryota > Metazoa > Chordata > Actinopteri > Cypriniformes > Leuciscidae > Rutilus > Rutilus rutilus. Next base: position 4,367,844 of record NC_140215.1, read on the forward strand.
TATATACTATCTCAACATCAATGTCAAATCAGTTTTTAACTTTCAAATCAGTGGTTAAACCGAATGACTTTTGGTGACACATTTTTTCCATCTTGTAATAAATGACAAAAAACAGTGTTAATTGATTGTACAAACCACACAATCTTATTGTTAACACCTAGGTAAACTAAAAAATGGTTATATCTCCATTCTATTTTTTTACACTTTTAAAAACTTTATTCGTGACCCATATATATATATATTCAGTTTTAGTTATTTTAGTATGCCTTGTTTTTTTTATATATTTTTTATTTGAGTTCATGTTCATTTTATTTCAAGTAATGAAAGTGTTCTAGAAAAGGTTTGAGTCTTTAGGAAAATGAATGGCCAAACAGTCGTATTGAGTAAAATCCCCTCTTTCCTTCATATTTTTCCTCTCTCAGATGCATCGAGCAGACGTTCCGGCGCTGTCCGCCCCTGCCGACCACAAGCGTGATCATCGTGTTCCACAATGAAGCGTGGAGTACGTTACTGCGGACCGTCTACAGCGTCCTGCACACCTCTCCTGCTCTGCTCCTCAAAGAGATCATCCTCGTGGATGACGCCAGCGTTGACGGTAACTCACCTCAAGCCTGCTGTCCCTCGAGACCATCATGTGCTTTAATGGGCGTCCGGTTTCACTCAAGCAACCCGTTTTACAGAATTCTTGTAGGCCTGCTGACACCTGGCCGCCTGTTACTACGGGAAGCAGAGCTGTTTGGGAATGTTCTCAGAGGAGTTTTGCTCAGTCAGTGAGGTATAGGGGGGGTATCAGTGGACTCTTAAAAACCAGATCTGTGACGGGCGGACCAGGAAAATGAGCATTAGAGCGACTGGTTTTCCGAACTGGTTTTACTTCAGGAGCCATATTTGACATTAGACCTCAAGTGGCTCAACTCAACACAGCAACAGAAAAATCGCTTGGTAAAAATAGAAATGTCTTTAAAATCAAACCTTGCAATTTTTTGCAGCATTAATTTTGGCAGTATGCAAAATAATTGTTATAATTAAGTTAAGTTTCTTGAGTTTCAATGGATTCATGTTCTCAGCAACTAAAACAAACACACAATGTTTATCCTCGCTGTGACTCGTGTTTAAAGGCATAGTTCATTCAAAAATGATAATTCCGTCAGTAATTACTCGCCCCGATGTCGTTCCAAGGTCGTAAGACTTTCGTTCATCTTCGGAACAGAAATGAAGATATTTTTAATGTAATCTGAGAGATTTCTGTCCCTCCATTGACAGCTACGCAACTAATACTTTGATGCTTCAAAAAGTTCATAAAGAGATCATAAAAGTCAAAAAGTTCATAAAGAGATCATAAAAGTCAAAATTTTCTGAAGTGACTCGATCGCTTTATATGATGAACAGATTGAATTTAGGCTTTTATTCACATATAAACATTCATCAATATCAACACACACACCAGTTGTGGTAAACGGAAGCTCAAGCATGTTCACTTGACGTGTGAGAACCAATGAGGTTCATTCTCGTGTTACGCATCACGTTTGAACCAATGAGGTTTGTTCTTGCGCGTCAAGCAGATTTGGTTGAGCTGGTTTATTTGCGCTGATCAATGTTTATATGTGAATAAAAGCCTAAATTAAATCATCATATAAAGCAATCGAGTCTCTTCAGAAAATGTGGACTAAACCGCTCAATTCAAATGGATTAGTTTTACGATCTCTTTATGAACTTTTTGAGATGTCAAAGTGGTAGTTGCGTAGCTGTCAGTGGAGGGACAGAAAGCTCTCAGATTTCATCAAAAAGATCTTCATTTGAGTTCTGAAGATGAACAAAAGTCTTATGAGTTTGGAACAATATGAGGGTGAGTAATTAATGACAGAATTTTCATTTTTGGGTGAACTATCCCTTTAATGTAGTCTGGTTTCTTTCACATTGTGTAGTTTTGATCATGATTTTTGAGGATGATGGACCTGTTAATGACATTTGACTAATTTTGACTGACTTGCAGATGAATTTGCACCAAAATACCATAGTGTTTGAGTGGGCACAATTTTTTTACAGCAACAACAAAAGACAAATAAAGCAACTGCTTTCCTAAATATGCGCAATTACACTGCTGGTCAAAAGTTTGGGGTCGGTGAGATTTTTTAAAAACAATTTCTAACCATTTTCTTTTACAATTTCTGTAAAAAATACAGTAATTAGTCTTCAGTGTCACACGATCCTTCAGAAGTCATTCTAATATGCTGATTTGCTCTCCAAGCACAACATTTCTGATTATTATCAGGTTTATTATTATATATTGAAAATATCAAATTTTTATGGAAACCATTAAGTGTATAGAAAGAATTCTTTTGTAACATTCTGAATGTCTTAACTGATACTTTTTTGATCAATTTAGAGCATCCTTGCCAAATAAAAGTATTGCTTTCTTAAAAAGAAATCTTCCTGACCCCAGACTATTGAATGGTAGTCTTTATAGTTAGTTGCGTTTGGTTATTTGAATTTAGCATTGATTTTCAGATCAAAACAAACCTGATATGCATTTTTTTGGTTGAGAACCACTGCACTAGTATAAGCATCTATCCGTTGCCCTGGTTGAGTCACGCAGGGAATGAACTTTCTCTCTTGGCAGCCCGCCAGTGTGAGGAATGAAAGCCAGGGAATTGGCTTTCAACTATTCCTTTACGCTCCCTCTTCTTTTAATTACACCCTCCGTCTCTCCTTCTCAAGCAGTTCCAGCTTCCGCTGAGAAAGACCAGTCTTCTGTGTGTTGACCCCTGCCCTCAGAGGCAGCCAAAACCTATAGGACGTCCCGCAGCGCTGCTGTGAATCATTTCAGCTGCTTTCAGCAGGCTTGTGCTTTACACCTTTACTCTTAAATGATTCTGAAGAGGATAATACATATTATGTGATATCATAAATCATAATGTCTGTGTTGGGAAAGCTACTCTTAAACTGCAGCGTCCCAAGCAACTCATAATTTAAAGTAGTTAAATGGTCAAGCAACCCTCCCTGTTGAGAATAAAGACTAAGGTGTTGAAAAAGACTAAGCCTGGTCTAGTGCAATGGTTTATGGGGGTTTTCAGTGCCATTAGTGTCACCAAAAAGAAACGCAAAAAGGTGGCATGCCGTTTGGTCTGATTTAGTGCTGTTAGTTTGTGCAGAAATGATACACTTCTGTTTGACGTTACTGTATTCATCACTATTTTTAGCTAGTTACTCCTCAGTTCTGTATAATATATAATATTATGCCAAAGTGCTGGTCGGTGGCTTTGCCCTGAGGGCTGCTGGGAAGTGCAGACTCATGAAAGGAGATATTTACGCTTAATGAATACGTACACACCCATATCTACTAGATTAAAGGTACTGCTTGTGCTTTGTCCTGCTCTTTTAGATATATTATTAAATCTTTTATCCCAGCATACTGAATCTAAGACATATCCTGGCAGAATACTGAATCAGTCTGAAGGCAAAATGTTAGACGTTTAACCACAGTAACATTTAGAAGTTAAAAGAGCACCGATTGACATGATATAAATAAAACGACTCTGAAATCGGTTTCAAAAACTAGTGAACAGCTTTGACTCAACCTCATACTGACTACATAGGCAGCTGCCTTCTAAGGGAGCATGCAAACTGAAGAGACATGCTTTTATGCTCTACATATGCTTGATATTTTAATAAGCATAGAAATACTTGAATAAGCATTATAGTGCTCACACACATAACACACACTACCGTTTAGAAGTTTGGATTTGGTACGATTTTTTTTATGTTTTTGACAGAAAACTTTTATGCTCACCAAGGCTTCATTTATTTGATCAAAAATACATAAAAAATCAGTAATATTATTGCAATTCAAAATAACTGTTTTTAATATGAATTTATTTTAAAATGTAATTTATTCCTGCGATGCAAAGCTGAATTTTCAGCATCGTTACGCAGCTGCTCAAGAAAAAATTCTTATTATTGTTGAAAACAGCTGTTTTATATTTTTGTGGAAACGGACACTTTTTTCAGGATTCTTTGATGAATAGGACGTTTAAAAGAACAGCATTTATTTGAAAAAAAATAAATAATATTTTGTAATATAAATGTCTTTACCGTCAATTTTGATCAGTTTAATACATCCTTGCTGAATAACAGTATTATTTTCTTAAAAAAAAAAAATCTTAGATCTTAGCAGCCACAAAATATTACATTTTTATAACAGACATTTCTCTCATTTCATCTTCCATCTGTATGCATTTTGTACTGAGCATTCTGTTATTCCCTTCTCTGTGAAAGCATGCATGCATTAGAATTTTGAGTAAAGAATGTTTAACAATTATTGATCGCAAATTAAATGCACAAAAACACATTGTTTTGACTTTTCTGTTTCTCACAGAGCGACTGAAGGACGAACTGGACGAGTTTCTGAAACAGCTGCACATCGTTCGCGTGGTCCGCCAGCGCGAGCGAAAGGGCCTGATCACTGCCCGGCTCCTCGGGGCCTCCGTGGCCACAGGGGACACGCTCACCTTCCTGGATGCCCACTGTGAGTACGGTAGCCAAACTCTGGCATGTGAAATCACTGAGTTTGTTATATGAGCGACTTGCCATTTTAAAGAGCAAATCACTCCCACTCAAGTTGCTGGATTCACATTAATAGGGTTTGTGTCTTAATAAAAACATACTCTTTATAACAAGCCTGTGGTCAGTTAGAACTGCTCTGCGCTGGAAAGAATCTGATGCTTTTTTAATTCCGTCTGAGTTTAGGCTTGTTAAACATTCATGATGTTATTTAGACCGTGTTTGTGTCCTCCGCTGGTGTGGCTGACTGGGATACGATCAGGCAGTGCAATGCAACAATTTGCTCAAATTGATTTAGAACACAGTCTTATTTATTCATAACGGCTGTGTTTATTCATCTGAGTGTTGTAAGTAAATACGTTCAAGTAAATGAGAGTAAGAGGGGATGGTTTAGCCTGAGGATTGGAAAGTACTCTATGCAAGTTTGCAAACTTAAAGAGGCCATATTATGGCCAATGTCTTGATCTTTATTTTTGGGTTTTCATGCTTGAATGTTCAAAAAACACATTATTTTCCCCATATTTGATATTATTGCAGCACCTCTCTTCCCGGTCTGTCAGTAACGCTCTGTTTAGTTCCTGTCTCTATGAAGCCCCTCCTTCTGAAAAGCACAATGCGCTCTGATTGGTCGGCTGGACCAGTGTGTTGTGATTCGTCCATCGCTTCAGCGTGTTTCTGAAATGTTAGCATACCTTACCATAACCGCAAGTTTCAACACACTACCAACTCAACCAGGCTCCGCCCCTTTATTCTGTGTATGCCTTTGCTGGGAATTATTTAAATGAGGAATTTTCCCAGGAATAAAAACTCAAGACTACAATGGAGTCGTTTCAGGGAGTTCAGAAACAATGACACTGATATAATATGGACTTTGTTCTTTGTAACTTCGTAGACCCTTTTCATGCTCATGATATTTTGTAAAACTATAATAGGTCCTCTTTGATTTCTCAGACTTCTCAAGATGCTTCCGCTTTAAAATGCTTCGTTTGTTTAGGTGAATGTTTCCACGGATGGCTCGAGCCGCTGCTGGCCAGGATAGCGGAGAACTCCACTGCCGTAGTGAGTCCTGACATCACCACCATTGACCTGAACACGTTTGAGTTCATGAAACCCTCCCCGTACGGACAGCACCATAACCGGGGGAATTTCGACTGGGGCCTGTCCTTCGGCTGGGAAACCCTTCCAGATCATGAGAAACACAGGCGCAAAGATGAGACATACCCAATTAAGTAAGGAAACGTTAAGCTTTACAATAAAGTAGGGGTGTAACGGTTCTCGGTAAAAAAAACGAACCGTACCGCTCTCCACCCACGGTTCGGCACGCACTTGCACCGCGGTTCATCTCAAATCTGACGACGCATACGCATCTATAATATGGTTTGCTGAAAATAACAATGAGTTAGGCTAATGCTTCTGTCGATGGATACGCATACGCGCACATGGAAAGCTTGCAAATATTGAGTTCTCCTATGCTGGGTACACACCAATTTTGTTTTTTACATCTTATAAGATTTTCAAAATGTGATAGACCACAAACACAAGGACAAAAAAATCCTAGATTTAAGCGTTTTGCTCCTATAGTGCGTGGTGTGCCATGATGTGACAAAGACAGCACACCACACACGAACAGATTTTCAACCAGAGTCTCGACTGTGAACACAGGAAATCTCGCAAAATCTCGCGAGACTTCAGAATAAGCATGGCGGATGATATGCAGGAAGAAATTGCGTGATGATTGTTTTTGGAATGATTTTCACAGAAAATTCATGTGAAAAAAAAAACATTGTACCCATCATTATATATAACCTTTTATACAGAAATATATTCATTATTTATTGTCTTTATTTATTCTTTATTGGATTTATTGTCTCTTCAGAAAAAAGTTATTTAATCCCTCTATAGAACCTCACTGAACCCTTAACACTCAAAGTGTGTGTGTGTGAGAATGAATATTGTTTTGTTTCACGTGATAATCTCCAGAGCGTGCACGCGTTTGTCCTCGGAGTTCCCCCCACACATCAGGATTTCTGATCGTAAATATTAAACATGTTGAATATTTACGATTCGCGATCGAGGCGGCTCCGACGTTCTTCCGAGCAGGTTCGGACACTCTTAATACACCTCACACCAAGGGAAAATCTGATCAAATAATCTGTCGAACCATCAAGATAATCGGGACATAGCTAGGATTGTCGTAAGGGGAGAAATCGGCCCAAAATCAGCCCGATTATCTTTTGGTGTGTACCCAGCATTATGTCAACATGCCGATCTTGGCGAGTATCCTAGCAAACATAGTAGGTTATGTCTTAAGTGAACAGTAGAGAAAGACAGATGTGTCTTGCGTTATTCCATGCATTTTCTTAAAGTGACAGCAGCCTAATATTCCTGCTGTTTGTGATAATATTATCGAAATTGATAATGTTAATCAAGCAACAAAAGACAATGAAATCATCCTCTGCTCTTGACTGAATTGCTTTTGTAACCTTAATAATGATGAATCTTTATTTCATTTCTACAGTGGAGATGATATGCAGATTATATGCAAACCTGAAAAGCACTGTTTATTTTATTTGTATCATTTGCTCTATTGTATTTATTTGTGCTGTTGCTTGTAGTTTGATTATTTGTTCTTATTTTCTTTATTTTTAATTGACAGTAGTCCTTTTTTCCCTGAACATAGCGCATACTGAACCGTACCGAAACCGTGACCCTAAAACCGTCATACAAACCAAACCGTGAGTAATTTGAACCATTACCCCCCTACAATAAAGGAATTGTTCAGCCAAAAATGAAAACTATTTACTCATGCCATGACTTTCAAAATCCATAAGGTTTGGAGCAACATGACTATTCCTTAAATGCTTTCACTGAGAGATTAAATAGATTTGATGATACTCAGAAGTGAATTGTTTGTTTTCCATTTAAATGGTTTTGTTATCCACACACACACACACACACACACACACACACACAAAACACACATTTCAGTCATTTTCTATCTAATGAAAAACATTCAAAGCAGAGAAACATTTACACTGTAATCGCATTTGTCCTCGCAGGACGCCAACGTTCGCAGGGGGATTGTTCTCCATTTCCAGAGATTACTTCTACCATGTAGGAAGCTATGATGAGGAGATGGAGATTTGGGGAGGAGAAAATATTGAAATGTCCTTCAGGGTGAGTCCAAATTCATGTCACACAGTCCTTGTTTATGAACATCTTTAGGTCGTTCTTTGCACTTACACACGACCGTTCAAAAGTTAAGAAATTAATAGTTTTATTCAGAAAGGACACATTTAATTGTTCAAAAGTGACAGTGTAAAGATATTTACAATGTTACAAAAGATTTCTGTTTCAAATAAACTCTGCAAACTTTTGAATGGTAGTGTATATTGATTGTCAACCTTGAATGAAGCGAGACTTTCAAAATCAAACACTTTTAGAGATTCACGGCAAGAAAATTATATTAAGTTTAGTCTATTATTATAATTGCTTGGTGTCTAAATGTTCTTTAGTTATTTGAGAAATTATCACATTAACTGTTAAATTAAGTAAAAGATGTGTGTATGTAACTTAAATGTGTATGTCACGATTAGCGTTAAGCTTTGTATCAGTAGAAACCCGGTAGTATTTTGAGTGACCGTGCTTCCCTCCCTCATGTCCTCCTGAGACGAGAGATTTCTGTATTGTGTGTCTGGAAAAAAAAAACTCAGATGACGCAAAAATCTTCATTTATCGTCATCGGAGGCTTTTTTGTCCAGAGGCGAGAGACTCCAGCCAGTAGGAGGAGCTCGTTCCGCATGTCTTCAACCCGCCCATAGGGGGATCTCACGATAAAACGCCATCTTTTCAGTTTCGAGTCGACTAGTAGCCTAGTTGTATCATTTCTTCCGATACTGCCCTCTGTAACCGGTAGGCGTGGCTTGGGAGTGTCCTCGTAGGGCAGCGAAGCAAGTGCATTCTGGGAGTTGTTGTCTTTCATCCACATGAGCCAAAAATACATTTTCTGTCTTTTCTCAGTCTAGAAGGCACCAACTTCTAAAATAATTTCACATTTCTACTACATAAATGACCCAATTTAAATACACATTCATCTTTCCAGCGGTGAAATATCCCTTTAAATTTACATTAACTTACTTTTGTAGGGACTTTTGTGAACATTTAAGTGGTGATGCAAATGAATCATTGAGTCAGAATTTTGAATCAATTCATAGAAATGAATCAGTTGCCAACTCTAATGGTATTTCTGCTTTACAATCAGTGACTATACAAAAGCAAGGACTGGGAAACTAGTTAAATGACACTGTCTTAATTTAAAAATCTGTCCATGAACTTCCTAATAAATAAAGCTCTTCCTTTTCGTCTCATTAATTGAGGCTGTTTTCTGTAGTCTTGACCTCCTGCTGTCGTCCCTCAGGTGTGGCAGTGCGGCGGGCAGCTGGAGATCATCCCCTGTTCAGTCGTTGGTCACGTGTTTCGCACTAAGAGTCCGCACACCTTCCCCAAAGGCACGCAGGTGATCGCTCGCAACCAGGTGCGTCTGGCTGAGGTCTGGATGGATGACTTTAAAGAGATCTTCTACCGGAGGAACCAGCAGGCCGCTCAAATCGCCAAAGAGGTACAGCTCCCAACATTCCCAGTCCCTCAGTTCAACAATAAGATACTATATCTTACAATTAAGATACTATAAGATACAATAAGAGACTGTAAAGGTTTAGTTGTAGTGAGCAACTGAATGGCACCAAGGCTAGTGTGTTGCTCCCAACATTTGAAGAGCTCTCCCAGTCCGATTCCCCCTCAGTTTTTCCCAAATGACCTATAAAATAAAGGCTAATGTATATTAATAATATATTAATAAATATAATTACTGCTTATTAATAGTTAGTATGGTAGTTGTGAAGTTTAGGTATTGGGTGATTAAGGGATGTAGAATATGGTCATGTAGAATAAGGCATTAATACGTGCTTTATAAGTACTAGTAAACAGCCAATAATATGTATATAGTCTTTTTGAAAAAGTTTTTTTAAGTCTTGTATTCATATAAATATTTTATAGTTAATGTTTTAAATTATTTAAATGTATTATTATAATCATTTA